>NC_133407.1:5674166-6287500 GCF_049350105.2 Macaca mulatta | reverse complement strand
TATATGCCCACTTAAAACTCAATATAGGGAAGACAGGGGAATATAAGGCTCAAGTATCAGGTCTCTGAGAATCAACTCTGAAACAAATGTCACATAAGTGCCTTGACACCCCCAAGCAGAGTGCATATGCTCTGCAACCAGCAAGCACAGGCTACAGACGCTTTCCGAACCTCCCCTCTGCAGCTCACAGTCACCCCTTTACAATGCTCCCATGGCCCTGTGTTTGCAGTAAGAACACCAGTCCTGCCGCATGTCAGATCATCTCCTACTACATTCTGAGCTCATTGCATTTGTTGCAGGGACTTTGACTTTCCACGTCTTTATGATTTTTCTCCCATCAATGACTAGTGCTATGCTCAGTAAATTATTGTTGAACCTAACGTTAAAAGGCAGAGGAAATGGAAAGAATTTCTTTTCATCTCTTCTGAACATTTGAAAAGTGTCACTTTTTTCCTACCCTTAAAAAATATCCACTTTGGGCTGGGTGCGGTGGCTCATGCCTGTAATCCCAGCACTTTGGGAGGCCAAGGCAGGCGGATCACCTGAGATCAGGAGTTCAAGGCCAGCCTGGCCAACATGATGAAACCCTGTCTCTATTAAAAATACAAAAATTAACAGGGCATCGTGGCGTGCACCTGCAGTCCCAGCTACTGGGGAGGCTGAGGCAGGAGAATCGCTTGAACCCCGGGAGGCAGAGACTACAGTGAGCCGAGATTGTGCCACTGCACTCCAACCTGGGTGACAGAGTGAGACTCCATCTCAAAACAAAAACAAACAACAGCAACAAATATATACATATATATATATGTATGTGTACATATATATATCCATTTTGCATTTACTTTCATTTAGATAGTGCTTTACAGTTGGAAACTTTTTTCTTATATATTATTTAATTTGCTACTTTCAAGAGCACTCTAAGTTGGTTAGGGCAAGAATCATGGGGCTTAGAGAGTTAAAATGAATTTCTCACAATCGCTTTAACTGAATTGGAGCAAAAAGTCAAGCATTTTTAATTCCTTTGCATTTCCTGCCACACAGTGCTGCTAAGTGTTTGCACCCGTCCTCTTTATCCAGAGTACTTATATTCACTAAGCACTTGGTATGGCTCTCAGTTTGTGCTAAGTGATATGGGGGCCAGTTTAAAAACCTATAATCCATGATCTGTTTCAAGTAATGTTTACTCAATGTGATAACATATATAACATATAGGACACATTTTTTCACAGGTTGAAGCTTATCCAGAAAATGCAATTATTTAAACAATGGGATTTTTGTAAATGAACATTGTAAAACATTTGTGATATTTTTGAATAATAAATACACCTTGAATTACATTGGGAGGAACATGCTTAAACACGTGCCAAAAAAATCATCACCATGCATGCCTCCAACTCAAAACATTCGGGCTTGAGATCATCCAAAAGAAAGTTAAAGGGAATCTTCATGAACACATTTGCCTAATTTACAATAATTGAAAATATTGGCACCATGACATAAAAAATGATGAGCACTACAGAATATACGCAAATTAGGTTAAATACTCCAAGGTAAAAGAAGAGTAAAAATTCCTGTGAAGGATTAATAGTGACTGGAATTCCATTATATTTATAAGGTAAATTACAAACTAGTATCTATCAAATCCTAATCAGTATTTTTATCCGATGTGGTTCTTATTTCTTAATTTAAAGGAATTTTATGTTCTTGTTCCTACAAGTTATATAACTGAGATTATAACTGAATTCACTTTTTAATTATCTGACCCTAAACAGAAGGATGTGCGTAAGCAGAAGTGTGGGGGAGATGATTTTTAAAAATCATTATTACTTGGCTGGGCACAGTGGCTCACACCTGTAATTCCAGCACTTTGTGAGGCCAAGGTGGGTGGATCACCTGAGGTCAAGAGTGTGAGACCAGTCTGGCCAACATGGTGAAACCCCACCTCTACTAAAAATACAAAAAAATTAGCTGGGCATGGTGGTGAGCACCTGTAATTCCAGCTACTCAGGAGGATGAGGCAGGAGAACTGCTAGAACCTGGGAGGGGGAGGTTGCAGTGAGCGGAGATCGCACCACGGCACTCCAGGCAACAAGAGTGAATCTCTGCCGCGGGAAAAAAAAAAAAAAAAATCATTATTACTTAATGATTATTGGATGATAAGAAAATGAATCAAATAAAATATCTGGCTTGTTTCATTTTGAAATTGAAAACATGTTTTTAAAACTCACTAGTAATAAAGAAATGTATATTAAAATAATACAATTAACAAATGGTGAAACTGTTAAGAATTCCTAATGTCAGTAACATAGTGGGAGTATAAATTGTTCTGGATGGAGATTATTATGGTTTGAGTATACTCTCCAAAACTCATGTTGAAATTTAATCTCCAATGTGGCAGTATTGAGAGGTGAGGCCTTTAAATGGTGATTTGGTCTTAAGGGCTGTGCCTCATGAATGGATTAATCCATTCATGCATTTAATGGCTTATCATGGGAAGGGAACCGGTGGCTTTATATGAGGAGGAAGAGAGACCTGAGTTAGTGTGGCAGGACGCTCAGCCCCCTGGCCACCAGATACCCTTGGCCACCTCAAGACTCTGTAGAGAGCCCCTACCAGCAAGAAGGTCCTCAGTAAATGTGGCCCCTCAATTTTGGACTTCTCAACCTCCATAAGTGTAAGAAATAAATTTGTTTTCTTTATAAATTATCTGGTTTTAGGTATTCTGTTATAAACAACAGAAAATAGACTGACACAGAGTTCTTGGCAAGTTAAGAAATCTCGGCTAGTTAAGAAGGCATTACCAAGGTTAATATGACAGTTCACTGAGAGGACATTAGGTCCAAATGCCCCTAGCTTTTGATTTGAAAGCCTATAGTAGACTTAATAAATTTTTAAAAAGGACTTTATGTATAAAGTTTCATGCGGTAATGATAGGTATTAATTATCCATATAACTGATTTATAATGTAAACAATTTAAATATCCAGCCATATAAGAGAAGCACTCTGTAGAAGCTACACAACTCTAACGGCTTATGAAAAGCTTTCAGGGATATTAAAAATATGATGTATGAAGAGTTTATGGGGATATGAAATCATGCTCAAGCTATTGTGTTAAGTGAAAAGAGAAAGCTGGAAAACTGCAATTATAATAAATCCCCAGGTATAGAGGAGGGAAAATGATATCAAAGACATTAGAAAGGAATAGACCAAGCTGTTAGAAGTTGTTACCTTAGGGTGATAGAAGATTTTGTTGTTGGCTGGGTGTGGTGGCTCTTGCCTATAATCCCAGCACTTTGGGGGGCTGAGGCCGGTGGATCACTTAAGGCCAGAAGTCCCAGACCAGCCTGGACAACATGGCAAAACCCCATCTCTACTAAAAATACAAAAAAGATGCCGGGTGTGGTGGCACATGCCTGTAGTCCCAGCTGCTTGGGAGGCTGAAGCAAGAGAATCGCTTGAACCTGGGAGGCAGAGGTTGCAGTGAGCTGAGATTACACCAACGCACTCCAGCCTAGGGTGACAGAGTAAGACTCTGTCTTTAAAAAAAAAAAAAAAAGTTGTTAGTCTAAGGAATTATGAAAATATTATAAAATAAAAGACATACCTTGTTTCCATCAACTGGTTATGGTTTTACCTTTTGGGGATGAACTCTTCAAGCTTACCTGGCCATTCCCAAAAGTTAACATCACATATCCCAGGAGCTGCCTTAACAGTTGTGCGTTTTGATTCCCAACAACCATCCGACACCTTCCCAGCCCAGCACGGTGGCTCACACCTAGATGGGGGCTTGTGGAACTCTGCTTCCCGCAGCTCTAGGCATGATAGGGAATCACGTGAAAGGATGATGGAAGACGAAGAGCTTGTGGGTGGGGATTTAGTCCCTTAACTCACTTAAATCAGAGTAGCTGCTATTCATCTGTTTTGTTCTTTTTTTAGGTTAGTTTCTGTTTTTGTTTATTTAAATTAAGAACAAAGCTATCTGCAAAACAATATGCTTTATTATCATCCATAATATAACTCCTGCCAGTGTTCCCAACCCAAACCCGGCTCTGTAGTGAAGCTCTCCAACCTTGCCATACTACCCTCTTTTTTCTAATCCTACTCTTAGATCAGTGGCTCTACTCTTGACTACAAATTAGAAGCATGTGAGAAGGTTTTTTTTGTTTTTTTTTTTTTTGTGCAGTGGCGCGATCTCGGCCCACTGCAAGCTCTCCCTCCGAGGCTCACGCCATTCTCCTGTCTCAGCCTCCCGAGTAGCTGGGACTACAGGCGCCACCACCACGCCTGGCTAATTTTTTGTATTTTTAGTAGAGACGGGGTTTCACCGTGTTAGCCAGGATGGTCTCGATCTCCTGACCTCGTGATCCACCCAGATCGGCCTCCCAAAGTGCTGGGATTACAGACTTGAGCCACTGCACCCAGCTGTGAGAAGTTTTTACAACATACAATGCCTGGGTCGACCCTTAGAGATTCCAATTACACTGCTCAGGGTGGGGCCCAGGCATGAGTTTTGTTGTTGCTGTTGTTGTTTTTAATTTCAATCAGTTTGAGGGGAACACGTGGTGTTTGATTACATGGATAAGTTCTTTAGTGGTGATTCTGTGAGATTTTGGTGAACCTATCACTCAAGCAGTGTGCACTGTAGCCAATGTGTAGTCCCGTATCCCTCACCCCCCTCCCACCCTTCCCCTTGAGTCCCCAAAGCCCACTGTCTCATTCTTATGTCTTTGTGCCCTCATAGCTTAGTTCCCACTTATAAGAGAGAACATACGATGTTTGGTTTTCTATTCCTAAGTTACTTCACTTAGAATAATGGTCTCCAACTCTATCCAAGTTGCTGTGAATGCCATTATTTCATTCCTTTGTAGGGCTGAGTAGTATTCCATTGTGTGTGTGTGTGTGTGTGTGTGTGTGTGTGTGTGTGTGTGTATGACATTTTCTTTATGCACTCCTTGATTGATGGCTATTTGGGCTGGTTCCTTATTTTTGCAACTGCTAATTGTAATGACATGCATCTGCAAGTCTCTTTTTCGCTTGAACCTGGGAGGCAGAGGTTGCAGTGACTTTTTCACATAATGACTTCTTTTCTTCTGAGTAGATACCCAGTAGTAGGACTGCTGGATCGAATGGCAGAAGTTTCCTTTAGGAGAAGGGGCTCTGCTTTACACATATTTCACCTTAGAGTATTTAACCTAATTTTTCCTCTAACAAATGGATGGCAGCAGAGGTCTGCTTTAGCCAGATTGTGCACCAAGCAGGTGAGCGGGGCGCCTAGAGCACTGTCTGAGGGGAAAAGGCGGAAGGTTATATTGCAATTACCATAATTAAGAGGGAAACATTCACAGGTTAGCTGCCTCTGACACGCTGTGTTCCAGGTTCCTCTCCTTCTACTTTAGAGTATTTAACCTAATTTGGGTATGTTCTATACTGCTGATCATTTTTGATCACAGCTCTTTCGTATGGACTGGGGAAGGGTAGTGCCAGCCTGTCTGAATGTGTTAAAACAGGTGTGGCAGTAGACACAGTAGGTGCAGCCACACCTCTGAGAAGTCTGGCTGTTAAGAAGAAAAACGCACTAAAGCTGAATGAGCAGAGCTGGAGCATAGAGTGGAGGACAAGTTCCTACTTCATTTTGATCTGATGTTAACGAGAAAAGGCCCCCAAACATCCAGCATTTTTTAATTACGGCCTTTCTTATTACAGATCATGTATTTTATAATTAATATAACACAGTACAACTTCTATTTAACATTATATAATGATATTTCTGTGGCTGTATAGTAATGTAAATTCCTCATTGGCATCTAAATTGGGACAGATTAAATCCCAAATATGTGTTAAAAACTTACAGAAGAACTTTTACATTGAAGAACTTTTTAAGTTAAATGCAAATTAGCTGGTTAATAAGGCAATATAAAACTTCTCTAACGTTTGAGTCCACTGAAAACTTAACTTTTCAAAGAAGTGCTCAGCCTGGCAACAGTGAAATATTTAAATTTCTTCCAAAAATCCCAAATTCTGAAACACCTCCTAAAAATACACAATCAGGTAGAAGTTGAGAATTAACATACAGATATAAGGCGAATACGTGAATTTTGAAAACCATATTGATAAAAATAAACCCAAGACTCGCCCTACACTCAGAGGCTACAGTCAGTTTCTACACTGTAGAAACTATCTCGACTGCGCAGGAAAAAAGTTAAGAAAGTGGAACTGAGGCTGCGGTTTCTAGAATGTCTGTCTTGAAAGGTTGGCCCAGGGCTGGCATCTGGAAACTTGGTCGATGGAGAGTTCCCTCCATTCTCTCTCTGATAAAGATGGTTTGCTGTGCACAGACTGTCTATACAAACAATGCGATTTATGCTGAATAGCTACTTTTCTTAAAGTTTGATAGCTGCTAGGCAGAGGACACCTACGTGACTGCCCCCCTGCCCCTGCCCCCGTTCCCCCATCAGGGAATTTCCTTGCATGCTCAGTCTCTAAGGAGCTTCCTGGGAAGAAACATCGTACACATGTTACTGCATTTTTCTGCGGCTGAAGAAAGCAGCACCCTCAGTGCTCCCTCAGAGGAGACAGAAAATAGTAGAGGCCTCCGCATGGATCTCTACAGTCTCGGTCTTTTTCCCTGTTGATCCTATCATGTTTCCTTTCCCTGCAATAAACTTCAGTGGATAGTGCAACTACACTGCTGCATTAATGACTGGAAGCTGCGTCATCAGGCGATCGTTACTGTGAGCGTTGTGCGATCACCATGGAGCACACGTACACAAACCGAGATGGTTCAGCCTCCCACACACCTAGGCTATGCGGCGTAGCCTACTGTTTCTAGGCTACCAACCTGTACAGCATGCTACTGCACTTAACACCACAGGTGATTGTAACAGCAGTAAGTATTTGTGTGTCCAAACATATCTAAACATGGAAAAAGGGCAGTAGAAATAAGGTATTATAATGTTATACAATTACCATCATACAGGCGAGTCTCTTGTTGACTGTAATGCTGTTATGTCGTTCACATGACTGTATCTACAAAATCCTGTATTTCCAGCAAATCACAGAATGTGTGGGTGGTCTTCGAGATCCTCAGGAAAGCACTTAAACACCCACACACGCACTCAGAGACAAAATTAAACATGTAATAAATTCACACATATGCAGTGGCCGGCACCGAGCACAACAGGTACATACCTCTCAAATGCATTTGTTGTTGGCATTTACCAAAGGTTGTCTCCCCAGCAGAAGACGAAAGGGGTTCCTGAGAGCTCTCCATATCATTAACAAATTTCTTTGCCCCATCTCAATTTACTCCATAATTACAATAAAATAATAAGCATATTTATTGTGCTTGCAGGTTACCACCAATTTTACCTTAATTTTCTTAGTTAATGTTGGCAAATTTCCTGTGAGGAAGCTATTCACAAGCATAGATGAGGAAATGGGGGACAAGAGAAAGAAGGTCAGGGGTCTGATCAAGGTTAAATTACCGCACACGCACAGAGTATGGAAGACTTGAAATTAGACTCAATTATTAAAATCCAGAGCCCCTGGCTTCTCCTGATTATAAGTAGTTCCCTCACATGAGGTTTGTATACAGACGTTTATACCAGCAAAGAATCTGCATTAGCCCTCAGTGAAATGAGAAAAAAAAGTAATATAATTTCGCCACATATTTTTAGCTATGTTCCGCCTTTTTTAGGGCTAAAATAATCCATTTTGTTGGAAGATTACACAAACAATACATAATGGCTCTTCTTATTTATACTTTTTAGGTTTTTTCTTAATTGTTTGTAACATCTGCATAGAGTAAATTTAAAAGAAGATGAATCTAGAGAGGCCCTTTGCAAAAGGTTTTAGAATTTTTCCAGGTAGTCCACTTTTGTCGTATTAAAATCTTTTTCCTATCATCATATATGTCGGAAAATTAATTTCCACTGCACTGGCCTGGGCTCCGCTCCTAACTCTCCCACGGATCAGTAAGTAGCAAAAGGCAGTTCGCTCTCCCTCTACGGGCCTCAGTTTCCTTCTTAACAAAGGGGTGGGCTTAGGTGATTCTGAGGAATCTCCCACCTCCTTAGAAGTCTATGATTCCATAAATTCCTGAATCGGTTTACTCTTTAACAAGTTTCCCAGCCCTACAGTACCTAGAATTAGCCAGAGGATGGCAGCAGAGTTCTACTGTAGTCAGCTTGTGCGCCGAACAGGTGCGCGGGACGCCTAGAGCACTGTGCTGAACGGGGAAACGTGGAAGGTTATGTTGCAAATGACCATAATTAAGAAGGAAACATTCACAGGTTAGCTGCCTCTGACATGCCATGTCAAGAAACACACCTACATTTACAGAGAGGAAGGTCTCCGTTTGTCTTTTAAAAGAGGACTACATGATTGTGAGTTCCTAGAAATAGAAGCTTCAGGCCCGTCTTAAAGATAGAAATACTAGGCACACAAAGAACCACGCAATGCCCAATGCCTCCCGGCTAGGAAATGGCAGAGCCCAACCCTAAGACAGGTCTTCTGACTCCCCGGCCAATGTCCTACACTTAACATGTAGCAAAGCTGTCTCAGAAAACACATTTGCTTTGACATCTAGAAGAGGCTGTCAGAGAAGTCTTCAGTGGCCGGCACCGAGCACAGCAGGCCACACACATCTCAAATGGATTTGCTATTTGCATTTACCAAAGGTCCTCCCTCCTGAGCAGAGGATGAAAGAGCGTGGACCCTGGACCAGTTCACCAACGACACCAGTTTCCATGAGCCACTCCCTAGACTGGGGAAGTCCTGACACAGAAATTCAGACAGCCCCCTTTCGCATGAGTACACAAGAGACATGGAGTCCTATGACTAAAGAATGGGTTTCCCATCTGATGGTTTCAATGACAATCTTTTCTGGAAAATTGAAAAATGAGTAGCATTCCTGTACATCCTTCATCTAGCTCCCCTTAATGTTAACAGGTTACACAATCACAGTACAATTGTCCAAACCAACAAATTAACATTGGCACTCTATTAACTAAACTATAGGCCTTATTCAAAGTTTACCAGATTTCCCACTAATATCCGCTTGTTATTTCAGAATCCTATCCAGGATCCCAATTGCACTGTGGTGTTATTTCTCCTTAATCTCCTCCAGTGTATCACATACGACACTTTCTCAATCTTTCCTTGTCTTTCATAATCTTGACACTTCTGCAATATATTGATGGGTTATTTTGTAGACTGTCTCACAATTTAGGGCTGCCTGTTGTTTTCACATGATTAGATGGAGACTGTGCATTTTTTTGAAAGGATGCCCCAAAAATCATGCTGTGTTCTTCTTAGACATCGTATCAAGGGGCTGATGTTAATATGTCTACTACTAGTGATGATTAACTTGGATCACTTGGTTAAGTTGACATCTTCCAGGTTTCTTCTCTGGAAAGTTACTGCCTTTTCACTTGTTGTTAATATATATCTAGGAAGAGACTTTGAGCCTATTTAAGTATCTGTTCTTCTCAAAAATTTCCCGCTGATTTTAGCCTCCATCAGGCACATTATCTGCAGTCATTATTAATGTGGGGTTTGCCGAATAGTGATTTTTCTATTTCCCTTTTTCCACCTACATTTATTAATAGAAATTCTTCTGAAAAGAAGACTGATCCCTTCTCCCCCCTTCATTTATTTATTTGATTATTTATACCAGTAGAGATTCACGGCTATTTCTTTTATCCCATGGATTAAAATCTAATACTACCATTATGTTCATGCTCAAATTGTTCCCGATTTGGATATCAAGAGCCTTTAGGTAGGCTCCTGTGTTCTTCCAACAAGTCCTTGTACCTGTCTAAGCACTACCTCATTTTTTAGTATCATAAGATGCTCCAGGCTCATCTGGTATTTTCCCCTCCCCAGCACTTCTCTAAGGTGTCCTGGCTCTTTTTATTAAAGAACGCAATTTAGAAATGAAACAAAGATCTGGTTGCTAACTGTGTTCATTATAAACAGAGTGCCACTGTTTCTAGACCCTCTCAGCCAATAGATCTAGGAAATAAATGTACATTTGCTAACCCCTGCATGTACACACCTGTATTTCTCTCTCTCTGTCTATCTATTAAATACTATGAATTCCTACTGATACCTGTAAATCCAATCAAATATCATAGGGCTCATGATAGCCTTCCTTCTTTACTTGTAGCTTCTGCTCAAAAGATAAGAAACCTGGCTCGCAGAGGACAAACAATAGCAGAGCTTGTCCTCCACAATAACCCATTCAGCCAACATGAAAGTGTGTATGTTTACCAAACTAAGTAGAATTGTGAAAGATCTAAATTAGGCTAAGTGAAATTAAGTAGTTACATGGTTTATGACTCAGAGAATCTGTTCTATGCTATTTACTCAAGGTCTATAAAGGAATGTGTATAATTAACCATCCCCACAATGTTTCTAGCTGTGGCAACTGAAGACAACCTAGGTGTCCATCACTGGGGGAAGGGAAACGTAAAAGGTAATGGATACAAAAAGTGGGAACTGTGCAATAAACCGAACCTGGATAGACTTCAAAAACAGTGTTGAATGAAGAGTCAGGAGATAAATAATAATGCCACTTACATAAATTTAAAACACACGCCTACATAAAAATTATCTGTTTTACAAAGGTATGTGTGTATATTTGGCACATATCAGATCCTGCACATCATGATGGGAAGGGGAATGGAACTGGATATAAAGGGAAAGAGTATGACAAAATAAGAGAAATGCATTTTCATTGAACCAGGATAATTATGTGTGATGCACTGGAGACTGTAACTAATTCCAATGTCCTCTCTGGAGGTAAAAATCAAAGTAGGCAGTGTGTAAGAAGTCAATGAAATAATCAAAGGCCAGTAAATAAGATAGGCCTTGAACTTAAAAACACATTTTTTACTCATATTAAATTTATTGTCATTCAAGGCCTCCAGAAGCTAAAGGGAAAGAGGTTTTTTAAAAATTCAGCACTGAAGGTATTTTAATTCAAAACAATACGTGAGAACAATATAAATGCATTACGATGCTTTGAAAATGCAACATTGGCTCTATTAAATATCTTGTTTTAGTAATAGAATGTTGTTGTTGCTGCTGCTGTTGTTGCTGTTGTTGAGACAGGGTCTCTGTCTGCCTAGGCTGTAATGCAAATGGCTCTATCTTGGCTCACCACAACCTCTGCCTCCCAGGTTCAAGTGATTCTCCTGCCTCGGCCCCCTGAACAGCTGGGATTAAAGGTGACCCTCACCACACCTGGCTAATTTTTGTATTTTTAGTAGAGATGGGGTTTCACCGTTGGCCAGGCTGGTCTCGAACTCCTAACCTCAAGCAGCCTCCCGAAGTGCTGGTATCACAGGCATGAGCCCCCACACCTGGCCTAGTAATGGAGTTTGATAACTCTCATGAACATTCATCATTATCAGGGTACATCAGTTATTCCTTAGGCTTTTTCCCACACAAGGGAAAACTAATCTCTTCATTCTCCATGTTCATTTTACGCCAGTCACTGTAGCCCTTTCTCCATCTTCTGGACAAAGGAAACCTGACCTCCTTGGGCCTGTGCTGCGGCTGACCCTTCTGTCTTCACTCTTCTTCCTCCAAAGTCTCACATTTCCGGCTTCTCATCAAATGGCATTTCCCCTAGACATCTTGCCTGACCGCCTATCGAAATCACCTCTCCTCCATCCTTTATTATCCCCAGTGCAGTTTGTTTCATTTCACTGGTTGTTTCATTGAAAGTATTTTACTTTACAGGATGACTGTCACTGTCTCCCCACTAGAACGTATGGCTCCTCAAGGCCTGTTAATTGTGATGTTACCAGTACTAGGAACGGTGCCTGGCAAGGATTAGATGCTCCATAAACATCATGCTAAGGTTGCAGACATGTACTTCTTGGGGCTGTTTCATTCAGATGCAGTTTTCAGCCTGGGAACAGAGCTTTCTCTGAGTCTCTATTTCTATTCTTAGCTTTAGGAGCCAAGCAGTGGTATAACTACTACATATGACACCAGAAAAAATTATTTTGTAACATTTCTCTCCTATGCGCAATAAAATTATTTTTAATTATACTAATAGAGAAATTTGCAAACAGTGAAAAATGGTTTATTGAATTCTACATATAATGAAACCAGCAGTAAAATAAAAATAATATAATGAGAAGAAATAAAATAATTACATTAATATACTTTTTAGAAAAGGGAAAAATTGTATACCATGGTTCATATTTTATTTAGCTGATTTAAATGCTAGGCACAAAAGCTCTTCAAGTGGTCACAGAATTGAAGTCACTCAAATTACTTCTTCATCTTCACAAACTGTGTTATTATTGTTGATTTCAAATCTACTATTTAAATCCAGGAATTGATAGATACAAGCTGCTCTCGAAGTGAGCTGGGATATTCTGAGCCATGGCTAATTTATGCTCAAAATGAACATGTGTAGCTGAGTTTGCATGTATTGAGGACTGACTGTGGAACTGGGAAGTCTCTAAATTAGCTTTCATATAGATAGAATACAGTGTGCTCAAGGATACATGATTTTAAAATGTGAGAATTTCAAGCTTACATATTTATTCTAAAAACTCAACTGTAAGCAACTGCAGCAGCAGGTTTTTAAGGGGAAGAGTATGTTATCACTGACACTGTTTAAAATACTTGCACACGCTGATTAAAAAAAAGCTATGGATTGTATTTCACCTTATTCATTTTTTTGTTGTTTGTTTTTTGAGATGGAGTCTCGCTCTGTCGCCAGGCTGGAATGCAGTGGTACGATCTCGGCTCACTGCAACCTCTGCCTCTTGGGTTCAAGCAATTCTCCTGCCTCAGCCTCCCAAGTAGCTGGGACTACAGGCACGCACCAAAACACCCAGCTAATTTTTTGCATTTTTAGTAGAGATGGGGTTTCACCATGTTGACCAGGATGGTCTTGATCTCTTGACCTCGTAATCTGCCCACCTTGGCCTCCCAAAGTGCTGGGATTACAGGCATGAGCCACCGCGTCCAGCCTAATATTTTTAAGTCTGTAGTACCACACCCCCTTATCGTCCGTATTGGGCCCGGCCTCTCCAGTCATCCCGTCCAGCTACATCACTGTGTAGGTGCAGATACTTGGAACGAAACTTAACATTTCCTTTCATAACACTTTCACTTTCACATGGCACCTGGATGCCACTCCACACCTCACCTGGCTTTTTCTCCCTCTGATTTCTATCTTCTGGTGGAGTCCGAAGGTTCCCCCAAAGCCCACATTCCAGGGCCTCCAAAGACTCACAGTGCCCTGGAAACTCCCAAAAGGCTAATCAGCTAACACTCATGAAGAGCATCCAGCTATGCCACAGAGGAATGAGGAGGAGGGAGGGAGGGAGTCATTCACACTCCACTCCAGGAAGAGGATGTCTCATTTTCTCTAACCCTCTGGCTCTCCCTGCTGGGCTCCTCAGCCCTGTCTCCTCACCTCCTCCCACTACATGCCCTTTGTGCCGACCAGGGGTGTTAAAAACAAAAAGACAAAGCCTGTGTCTCTGTGATTTCGACTTTGTACTTGCTATTCTTATTACTTGGTATTGAGAAGTACAAACGTAATTTCTACCTAAATAATTCCTATCCATTATTCAAAATTCTGTTCACCTATCACCTATTCTGAGCAGTCTCTCCCTAGGTCCCTCTCCGTCAAGGCAGGCCCCAGAAAGATGTAGTCATTTTCTCTTTTGTGCTGTTTCTGTACTTGAAAAAACTTCTATAATTGACATGTTTTTACTCATTGTGATTTCTTTCAGTGCAGAGCCTATGAGTTTACTCATCTTTGTAATTCTAACTCTTAGGGTGTGTTCAATTTATGGAAAAACGTTTGATTGAAACAGGAAATTAAAGATACAAGGTACGTTTTGGAGTCAATTGTAACTTAAAATTCTCAACCACACCTCACCCCTCAAACTGCAGAGGTTTGACCTAACCTTCAGAATGGCTGACACACTGATTTCTTTGTGCTTTCACTAATTTATTCCCATGCCTACTTCCAGCAAGTTTTCTAGACCAGTGACATTACTTGCCATCCCTTCTCATGAGCTGATGGTTATTATGGGGTAACCAAAGGCACAGTGGTCATTAAAGGCTGTATACATGGCTGGTGAATCCAGGAAATGAAATATAGAAACATTATGTAGCTGGTTACACTCTATCTAATTTCCATCTACACTAAAGAAAACTCATGGTAATTATTACTTATATACCAGTATTTCATTTCTGAAACACATAAGAAATGAATTAGTGAAAATTCCATATTGTTTTGTAAGTGTCGTATTTTCAGTTATCGTCCTCAATCATGTTTCCTCTGTAAAACAGGATTATACATCTCTCTTTATTGTCAAATGACGAGTCATCCATTCTGTGGGAAAGGACCACATTCCCACCTCATTGATTTTGTGCTTGGCCATCATGTGATACGCACTGGCCGTGTGACCAAAAGAACTGCGAGCAGACGTTTGCCATGATTAAACAGAAGCCTTTAGTGTAAGTGTGTGGACGGCTGAAGCTTTCCTGTTCTTGCCCTCCACCGTGAGACTCTCACGTCTCCAGACGGGGGGTGTTGCTCTTTCAGTACAGGTTCCACAATGCAAAGAAACACACAGCAGAACTGCACTCACCCAGACTCATGCCCTGAAGCGCTCATGGTACGTGAGCATGAATTAAATATTTACTGTAAGCCACTTCGCTTTATAGTTGGTCTTTACACAGAGCATAGAAGAAAACCTTATGCATAGGGCAAATTATTGAAGACTGGTTTTATTTTAATTTAAGGATAAGAATGATATCATATTGCCTTTTTACAGCTTGGCACATTAAAAGGTACTAAATAAATATTTTGAATTAATAGCATTGCAATAAAGTAAAACAGGTTGTGTTTAATGATGTAGAAATTAAAACTTTAAAAATTAGTTCCCCTTTGTGTATTGGACATCTGTTGTTTTTGTCAGTGCAGAATTTCTTCCTCTACTTCCAGTAACAACACTCATCTCATTTTACGGGCAAGTAATTCTTCTAAGGCTTTTAATCAGAGGACACTGGCTTCCCAGACCACAAGTTTAAGCACATAACCCAGATGTGGCCAATTATAGCACCTCGTTTTCTCAGTCACAGTGATTGGTGCTTGGATATGAACATAATCTAGGATGATAGGGTCCTTCCTTGAATTTCTATATACTGAGGTGGTTGGAGAAAACTGCTACCTTTTTTGCTGGGTTCACAGCTGTAGTAAACTGCAGCCATGCCCAAAAGGTATAAAGAAAAAGGAAGGCCAGGTGCAGTGGCTCAGGCCTGTAATCTCAACACTTTGGGAGGCCAAGGTGGGTGGATCACCTGAGGTCAGGAGTTTGAGACCAGCCTGGCCAACATGATGAAACCCTGTCTCTACTAAAGATACAAAATTAGCCAGGCATAGTGGCGGGTGCCTGTAGTCCCAGCTATTTGGGTGGCAGAGGCAGGAGAATTGCTTGAACCTGGAAGGTGGAGGCTGCAGTAAGCCGAGACAGCGCCACTGTACTCCAGACTGGGAAACAAGAGTGAAACTTGAAAAGAGAGGAGAGGAGAGGAGAGGAGGGGAGGGGAGGGGAGGGGAGGGGAGGGGAGGGGAGGGGAGGGGAGGGGAGGGGAGGGGAGGGGAGGGGAGGGGAGGGGAGGGGAGGGGAGGGGAGGGGAGGGGAGGGGAGGGGAGGGGAGGGGAGGGGAGGGGAGGGGAGGGGAGGGGAGAGGAGAGAGAAAGAAGAGAAGAGAAGAGAAGAGACAGGAAGAGAGGAAGAGAGGAAGAGAGAAAGGGAAGGAAGGGAAGGAAGGGAAGAAAGGGAAGGAAAGGAAGGAAGGGAAGAAAGGGAAGAAAGAGAAGGAGAAAAGGGGAACAAAGCCCACAAACAGAGTAGTGGAATTGAGAGAATGTTCTGAGGGCTCTTGAGTCTTTTGCCCAGTTCTGGAAATCCCATATCTATCTCATTAATGTAGTAGTTCTTTCTGTGAGCAATCCTGGTATCCTTCTAACAATTCCTTCTTTGCTTAAGTAAATTAAAATTCAGTTTCTGTATCTCAAGTACTATTGAATATAACTGAATTAAAGTAGCTTTCAACCATTGGTTTATAAATCAAAACAGAACAAACATTACATTGATCCAATTCAACAAGTTGGGTTGTAAAGAATGATGATGCTCCTGGAAGCATGCCATGGAACCCTAATCAGTGGTCCATTCTAGCTCTCAATTAGTAAGGATTAAGGATAGGTTGTTCCTGAGCCTTTCCAGAGCTTCCACCCATATCCAGGGAAGACCTTTTCCCCCTTAATCTATAAACTGAATGACTGGGACACAGAAAAGTGATGTACATACAAAACATACGACTAATGTAGGTGTCAGTGACGGTCATGAGGGGGGCACGATGCACAAGGTTGTAGGCCTTAGAGGACTGGAAATACCAGCTTGTTCCAAGAATTATTTTTCCAGAAATACTGAAATAAATATAGAAAATACTAGGAAAGCACAAATTCAAAGATGTTTCTACTCACTGATGGGAAAGTTGTAAAGCTAAGCCAAACAGAAAATGCCAGAGTGCTTTAAGTGATTATCGATTCCAGTATTTTGGGAGAGGCTCATGTTTTCTAGACCAAATCTTCTCATATCATAATTTTTAAATGACAAAGAAATGAAAGTCAGTGTAGAAACTGTTCTTGTGATAGGGAAATTCACAGGGAACGAACACAACTTCTATGTGTCTGAAATATGATTCTGACTTAACAGCCAGAAAATATCCTTCCAGTAGTCCACTACTTGAAGCCTAAAATCATTAAAGATAGATAGGATAGATGATAGATAGATAGATAGATAGATAGATAGATAGATAGTAGATAGATGATGTACAGATAGATGATATAGATAGATAGATAGTAGATAGATAGTAGATAGATGATGTACAGATAGACGATAGATAGATAGATAGTAGATAGATGATATACAGATAGATGATAGATAGATAGATAGTAGATGATGTACAGATAGATGATAGATAGATAGATAGTAGATAGATAGATGATAGATGGTAGATAGAGAGAAAGATAGATAGATAGATAGATAGATAGATAGATAGATGATAGACAGTAGATAGATAGATGATAGATGGTAGATAGATAAATAGTAGATAGATAATAGATGACAGATAGATAGATAGATGACAGCTGATAGATAGATAGATAGATAGATGATAGATAGATAGATAAAATCTTTCTGAAAAATAGTCTAGCCCACTCAGCAAAGAATGTTACAATCTATGAACTTCCCAAACCATCATCAAACAGCATAAAATAGAATAACGTGATCCCCAAGAGAACCTGCAGCTCCAGGTGAGATGACACCTGAAAGACTTTCCATACGCGGCCTAAACATTGGCTTCAGAGATCACATGTGAGCTCTATATTTTAAAGGGCAGGAAAACATAAAAATAATCATAGCTACAATCTTGAAGATTTTTTTCTGCATCCATTTACCTAAATGATTCTGCAAAGTGACTACCATTTAGTTCTCACCTATGAGGAAAATATTGTTATTTTTGCTTACAGATGAAAAAAAAAATGGAGCCCAGAAGTCTCTAACAAATAGTTGGCAGAATCTAAATGTGAATCCCAATTGTTTGAGTCTAAAGCCTGACTTTTGCCACCACTCTACATTACCCCGATGAATTACTCATCATTTTACCACAACATATGGGAAGTACTTGATAAATAATTGAGGAATGAATTGATCTCCATGGCATTAAGTCCAGCAGCCTCACAGCCATCTGTAATATGCCCCCTGTTTATTTTGTTGGTATTAATCCCCGCTGTGACTTTTCATGGAACTACCTCCACAAACACCACATAATGCAAAATTGCAGGAAAGAAGCTCAAAGTTTGGGATCTGAGGACAAAGAAGCAAAGTGACTCCCCCAAAGTCAGACACTGAGGATCAGAGAAGTACCTAGCAGTCTAGTTTTGCTAGAATAAAGGTTGTCTGGAGGAGACTAGTGGGAGTAAAGAAAGACTGATTATTGCCAAGTTGTAAATGAGTTTGGATGATCTTTACTCTGAAGGCAATAGAGAGCCATTGAATGGCTCCTAAATGGGGGACGTGATTGGAGCCATATACAAGCAAGTATCTGATAAATGCTTTTGGATGATTAACTTAATATCAGACTAGATCCCAAAAGGATATAGCATTCTTAAGTTCGGATAATTTGGGGAAGATTTACTTACAAAAGAAGTAATTACAGGAGGAAGAACGAAGTGTAGAGAAACTATAGGGAGCGGGTAGGAACCCAGGGCTAGTAGCAACAGAGCTGTACTAGCTTAATGGAACAAGGAGAGGGGCTACCCAAATCCAGGGGAGAAAGCTGTAGAGTGTAAACTACCCAGAAGGGAGCAGTGACATTCTGCCATGGCCAGTCAGAGGTCACTTTACAGGGAAGAAACTAGAGGAATAAAGACTGACTTTGCTTTCTCTATTCGCTCTATCTCCTGCCAACACTTCCCACTGGACAAACCCAACAAGCAGCCAGAGTACACTCAAGCCCATATGGGAAACCCCAGGAAGAAAGCAGAGGTAGGAGAGTGGAGGAGATCTGGAGGCCCAAAGCAAAGATATCTGACTCAAAGTCTTCCCAATAATGAGACAAATTCTGTGGCAGTATAGTTTACAGACGATTTTTAGTTACCTGTATTAAGATAAATGAAGAATGAGTAGAAACAATGGTAGGATATTGTCACCAGTACAAAGATACTTTATTCCCAATGATTGTATAAGATAACTATATTTATTTTTAAACACTAGACTCATATTGTAGTTCCAGTTTCTGTAAGTATAGCAGCTATTCAAATGGAGAACGGGAACGGAGAGAGGGGAAGAGTCAAATCTGGTCCAAAAATACATACTTTTGATTGTTAATTTGATCTGGCATGAAAAATTAGCTATAAATTATTAGTAGCAGAAGACTGCATATGGTTGATTTGAAAATGACTTCACTTGAAGCCACATATTTATAATAATAGTTTAATATGCTGTGTGATCAATTATTCTTTCAGGTTCATGACACAATAGAAAACTCTCACCAACAAGAATGTTGGTGTTTCCTAACCAGGAGCTAAGTGGTGGTACTTTATATCACTTAAAAATACAACTTGTTTCAATTCTGGAGATATAGCTTTCCCACACGGAGATCCATAGGTTACCTCTTTGTATGACTGATAAGTACACCGGCTTATGAAAAATGTAGGCCAAAGGTCAGTGTTTAGCTTTGCTAAGAATCGTTAAAATCAAAATATCCTTGGTAGGCATTAGGCCTAAAATCTCACTGCATTTTAACTCTCTAACCCTGGGCAAGTCTTTTGACCTTTTTAAGCAAATATCTTGCCCTACCTAACCTCTCATAGAACATATATATTGAGCAACTACTGTTTTCCAACCACTAGGTTTATCTCCATTACTTATCACCAAAACCCAAGAAGTAGGTACAACAGTTATCTCCATTTTACTGATAAGAAACATGAGTCTTATTAATGTGGGTTAAGTAATTTACCTGTTGTCTTGCAGCTAATAAATGGTAAAGTGGGATGAGAACCCAGACCTTGGCCTGACTCCAAACTATATACTATATATCCTCCTACTCCATAATTAGTAGATAGTATATACTCTACTATCCTCCTACCCCATAATAGTCATTTAGGCTTTGAATGAAATAATACGCTAAAATATTATGTAAAGGTAAAGAATTACATAAATGTATAATTTTTGTTTTATAAATTCTAAGATTCTTGACCACTCCCTAAGTATAACTTTTCAAAGAGACTACTGCATTCATTCTTCAAATAAATATTTTGATCATCTATTAGTCATTTTCAGTTTTCTTGTGATTAAGATAAAATTTTCAAATAGTAGACTATGGAAAAGCATACTTGAAGTAGTTAAAGGTGAACACTGGCTGAAAGAAAAAGGAAGTTTGGAAAATTCTTTTAAAAACTACCATACTATTTATACTATTTATTTAATTGGTCTGCAGAATTCAGTTACTGTTTCAGTGTAACTGTTGACTTGCATAAACTCAAAAGAAAGTTTCTCATATTCCAGTAAGCATGAAACATACTGTTGGTGTTGTCTTGATGTTATGCTATATATTTTAATTCTTACTACAAGTTTTATCTAGTTAGAACTTGCTCAGTCCACTTTTCCGCAGAACAGGCATTACTAAGGCAAAATAAATCTCCGGTTGTACATATTGATCAAAATATGGAAGCCTAAAAGAGGCATGCTGTTTGAAAAACACTGTGAAACATCATGCAGATGAGTGTTCTTATCGAAAGCCAAATTCTTCCCTTCTTTTAGTTCTTCTTTTTCTGGATACAGGAAATATATTCCCTTTTGAGGAGGCAATGTGCCTGGGCCTCCCTCCTTCTCCTCACCAGTGTCTAAAAGGAATTATTCCACTTGCAAGACTCTTTCAAGGCCACAGGAGACTATATCAGTGCCAACTATATTTAGAGTCTAACACTACCATCCTTTCGGAAGGCAGCAGTAGCAGCTCTCTCAAGAGGTACAGCAGTAGGATGGGTCCCTGAGCAGATGCCCACCTGTCCAAAGTCCCAGGCTCCATCTGAGTCAGGTGCCATGGAAACATATCGCCCAATGAAAGTCACATAGAGTCTCAATAACACAGATCTAGTCAGCTTCTTTATTTCAGATGTCCAACTCAAAAAACCTGGGATACCTTAAGCATTACCTATTTTCTCTTTCACCAAACAAAATGATAAATGAAAAAAAAAAAAAGTCTACAGACTCTCCTATCTTCCTTAGCAAACCAAAATAGAGATTCCTTACTCCTGAACGGTAGGTGTGAGTAAGAGGGGGAGAAAAATAGTAGAATGGATCTACTAACCTAGTCTGGTTGAACAAAATCCTGTTTTACACTCATGACAATGCTACCCAGTTCATTTGGTTCATTTTAACTGAGAGCCTCCACTGTGCCCAGTTTCTGGAGTTTGCACAATTTAAGTTACATTTACCATCCCCCAGAATATTGAGAAGTAAGAATATTTAAAAAATTATTACAGTAACATGAGCTAGGCTAAAGAATAAGATTACGGGTAATGAAGACCCTATAAACACTATACAGCATATGCAATCAGGAATTTTTATAGACTCGAGTATTGGGGAAGGGTTTTGTGGCATAGATATGAGCCAGCCTGGGTTTGAAAGACAACATTGGGATTGGGAAAGAGAAGAAAGAAGGATTTAGGGGAGCGGGGGAATGCCATGCAGATGATGAAAAGATAATAGCAGAGAGGATATCATTGCTCTGGGAATATTTGGCTGGCACCAACAGGTAGAATTATTTTCTGTGGGGGTGGAGACATAAAAAGGGAATTACAGAATCTAATGACAACTGAAATAATTTCAGTACTAAGCATGGATTATTACAGAGACAGAATAAAGAGGAAAAAAGTTAATCGTAAGACTTTGCAAAGGAACCTTACCATTCTTCTCACCCTTGCCAACAAAATCTATTTTTCTCCCACAAAACCTGGACTATAAGATTCTAACATTTCACTTGGCACAACCACCTTTAAGTATCAACATTAACTTCCTTCACTTCTCTTCTAAATACAAGATTTTGAATATCAGTATGAGAGCCCATGACTAATTCTAGGAAGTCACTCATTGTAGAAATGGCATATAATTGCTGTGCTGGTCCGTGCAAAGAGGATATACTTATTACTAGAGAAGATAGTCCTCTTTCCAAGAGGAATCTGAGACAGATGATGCTGCCATGTATAGAAACAATAAAAGAACAAAAGTATTTTACAAATAAAGTTGTCCATCAAGTAGAGTCATTGCTAAATGCAGAAAGCATGTATCTCACTATGGGGAAACATTGAGACCTCTTTCAACTCTCCCTACACTGAAGCAACGTAAAAAGTTTCTGTCCAAAGTCCCAACCACCAGCAATATGGGACGTAGCAAAAGTCACTTACAGTCTTATTCCACACATGATATATTCTACATTAAGAATAAAATAAGTCATTACATTGTGAAACCTAAAATGGAATCCAAACAGCTTAACTGCATTATCTTGTGACATTCACCCATTACTATTGATTGATCAAAGTGTTTTCTTTGTCTGCATGCTGAGCTAACACAGATTAATTACTCCAGGATCCATTTAAAATTAAATCAAAGAAGGCTCCATTATAATTGGTCAGACATAACATGAAGGCAGGGAAAGGAGTAGCACTGGCTAATATGCTGTATGCTTAATTTATTTTTCTAAAAGAACAGGCTGAATTTAACCTCCCCTCAAAATCAAGTAACTATAATGCTGAAATATGACATTTTTTATTTGCTGTATGTCTTGTTCAGAATACTGTATATAAGAGAAAATTCATTTCTAAGATCTCTAGGGCTTGCTGAGGAATGACTTTTATCAGTATTCTTCAAAATACATTTCATATAAGGGTATGTTGATATAAAAATTTTAAAGAAAACTCTTTGAAAATGAAAAAGAGCATAAATAGCTTAGATGGTTTAAAAAATGCACTTATCCTCTCTGAGGAAAAAAAAGTCATGTATCCTGATGTATACCGGACCCTAGTTTGTCTTTTCAGATTCCACTGGGTAGCAGTCATTTCTTTTGATAGGATTTACCACCATCTCCAACTAGGGGTACGTCCTAATTAATCCACATCTATAAAGGTAATCCTATGCATCTTGTTTGTTTAAGATAAACTAGGTCTATACCCATCAATTAATAACAATTCTCTGACCACAGAGATTTCATGAATGTTGTTCAGTGGTACCCACACTATCCTGCTGAGTAGTCTAAGTTTGCTTCAGGCAGTCTCCTATCTGTGGCCACAAAAAAAAAAACAATCTAAGAATGAAGTCAGTAACACTGCAAATGGCAGAGCAAAGAGAGAAGAAAAATCTAGTTCTTGATGAAAGAGATGTACCACTCAACCAGCCCACCCTGAAGTTGGGTCTACCTCTGGGTTTTCCAATCAAATGAATCAAGTTATCCCCTGGTGTTTAAGCCAGACTGAGTCATATTTTCTGTAAATTCTGCTCAAAAGTATCCCAACTGCTATGCAGTATGTGTTGCTCAATTTTTCACAGAGCCTATAGTCAGAGAATAATAAACCAAATCTTAAAGACTGCTGAATATTCAAACATATTTTTATTTGTCTAAATATGAAGAAGTAAAGAGGAGTCATATGAAGAAGGTAAGATGATTTTTAGGAATTGTAACTAATGGGGACTCCTGGGCCCGACATTTGCTACTGTGTCATTATCACAAGCCAACCTTATCACTGCTGAGAATGGTAAGAACACTGTACCTCATTATTGGGATCACTATGAGTTTCCAAATTTGAGTTTTGAACCTCAATCATAGAAGAGATTGCAACCTTAGTGTTTTAGAATTTGAAAAGAACTAAGCAAAATGTGTATGAGAAAAAAATATAAGTATATTCATACATTATTTGAGATTATTTTATTAAATGATAATCTAAGCTTTTACTGGAAAGCTAAAAAGTAAACCGAGAAGAGAACAGGTACTATGGTAAAGAAAAACAGTATGAGCTGGACGTGGTGGCTCACGCATGTAATCCTAGCACTTTGGGAACCTGAAGTGGGAGGATCGCTTGAGGTCAGGAGTTCGAGACCAGCCTGACCAACATGGAGACAACCCGTCTCTAATAAAAATACAAAAATTAGCTGAACGTGGTGGTGCATGCCTGTAATCCCAGCTACTCAGGAGGCTGAGGCATGAGAATGGCTTGAAACTGGGAGGTGGAGGTTGCAATGAGCTGAGATCGTATCACTGCACTCCAGCGTGGGCAACAAAACGAGATTCTGTCTCAAAAAACAAACAAACAAAAAAAACAAATAAAACAGGAACAGCCTGGAGTATGAATCTTGAGACATGGTTAAATTACTCTCTGTCTTTTAGCGGTGTGATCTTGTGCTGTTTACTTAAACTTTCTGAGGCACACTCCCTTCAGCAGTAAAACAAAAGAATAATAAAATTTTCAAAAGCTATTAAGAGGATGATATTAGATAACATAAAAAAGCTTAATAAAATCTTTATTATTCACATATGATTCCCACGAAATGAATAGCATTTAACCTAGTTGGAAAGATAAAATGTGCTTGGTAAAACACTGATTCATTTCCTTGTTTGAGGCTGCCAACTTTCTATTGTCTGAAGAATAAAGTCCAAATATTTTAGAATAGAATTTATAGTCTCCTGCAGCTTACAACCTGGCTTCAATATATGTTTCCAGCTTCATCTCCTACTACTCATCTTTACAAGTTCTGCTTGCCAGTAACCCTGCCGTCCAGCATTCCTAGACACCTCTTTTTCAGCACCCCTTATGTTAGCCACTTACATATCTTGGCTCTTATCATTCCTCCGTGAAGAATACTCTTTATCTGCCTACTTAACATCTACCCATGTCTTTTAATACAGTATTACTATTTACAATGTTTTAATGGACTACTAGGTCCTAAAGCTCAGTTCAAACACCACCTCTTTCCTGGGGATTCATAAACCACCACTAGTTGTCATCCTTCATTCTCTAAACTTCTACAGCCCTTGATTTGTAACTTGCTTGCTCTTAAAAGCAAAACCAAATGAAATGAAAACCTATTATACAACAGTCACATGTAAAAAAAATGTCTAATTTCTCTTACTGAACTGTAAAGGCTTTATGAGCAGAATTATGCCTGATATGGTTTTATTTCCTTAAGATGCTAAAGTGAGATAATTCACAAATATTTTAGTAAATATCAGTTCAGTAAATAAACAAAAATAACAGAAGGAGAAAATAACTTTTATGGTGTAGGGGAATTAGTGTTATAAGCTATTTGTGTAAATGAGAGAAGAATTCAGAGCACACAATGATCATTCCAGCATGAATTGCCAACGAGTACAAGTGTGGTTGAGGTGTAGATTGAAGGAAGGTTACTATTTGGATGCATTAAAAGGAAGCAGAAAGGCGTTCCAGGTAGAAAAAACAAATAAGCAGTAGCCTAGAATTTTAAAAAAAAATGTATTTTATTTGTGGTAAAGGTAGACATGTAACCCATCTAATAATCACATGGGCTGTGCCAGACATCAATAGAAAATAAAAATTGTTGTAAAGTCAAACAGGCATATTGCTGATATATGAGGGAGACATTATGCTCTTGAGAAGTCACTTGTAGCATAATATACATTATAAAGAACAAATGTTAATTATCTGTGACTTATCAATATCAAAAAAATAAATTGTAGGATATTAAAGGTGAATCCAAGAATTGGAGCCGGAAAGACTGGGGAACTGATTTTATCCCTGATAGCAATGAAGACGAGCCACAGAGGCCCAGTTAAGTAGATGAAATAGCAAACTCTATTTTGGTCTTGAATTAAAGAGAAGGGCGCTTTGGGGACAGGTGATACTGTGAAAGCAAGTGTTTTTCTGAGAGAGTACTCTCTATTATCACCACTTAGGTGCAAAGATTCTGATCTCTATGCAAAAGAACACTCAACAACTGGATGCTCTTTTAATTCAGTGGAGATCCTTCCATTCTCCAAAAAAAAGAAAAGAACATCAATTTTTATTGATCTAGAACTTGCTCTAGAACCTGACATGAATATAGACTCCGAAATTCCACACAGACCCTTCAGTCAGTGCATGATAAAATATGCTGACTACAGCTCGCAAATCCCCACAAAAAGCAAAATACAGCCTACTGTTCTAGCTTATTATTCTATTATTGACATATTCATAACATACGGGAGTTAACTTTTAGGATGTGAATATTTCTGTAAGAGGGAATTATCATTTAAACTGTTGCCAAAGTGAATGATTGGCTGTGAGAGGTAGTACAGGAGAAGAGCAGGTTTCTCTGGGTGAAAAGAGAGGACAGTTGCCATAAAGGTGGGCGGACCTTATGCATTCTCCCAGGCTGAATCAACAGGCCCACATTGCACAGGCCCAAAGGGCACCGTTTCCACTGTATTTATATGAAATGTCATTTCTTGAAACACAATTCCAGAAAGCCATGTGAATGGTGTTCCCAGAACTGTGCAACATGTTGGCTATTTTCTAGACCAGAGCTCAGTTCAAAGACAACAATGCACTTTCTAGAAGGAGTTTCATCTCTTTATTTGTATTCTTATTTTAAGTCTACATGTTTCAAGACTAGTCTAGAGCCCCACCCTCCATAATCAATGCCTGGACTTCTGGGAGTTGAAACACAGCTGGATCTTCTAATCCACTGTTTCTCAAATGAGGTAAGGATGGAGTAGAAAGTATCCATGGAAATTTAAAATTTAAAATTTAAATTTTATATGTATACACATAAACATCCATCTACCTGTATGTATTATATCTATAAACAAGTGTGCATGTGTGCGTATGTATGTTTATCTATTATTTAGAAGTAGACGTATTCCAAGGCATCTGGATAATGACTTTATTGACTTTACGGAAACTAATTATTGCCACAAAATTTTGAAACGAATGTTTCTGGTTTTTATTATGATATGTTTCACTTCAATAAAGGTAAGATGAAATCACTGTGTGTTGAAGAAACCATTGTTTGTAGTAGTTCCAATTGAGAAAATGGAGTAATCACCAGACTTTTGAAAGTTTAGGTATTAATGCTTCAGCAGTAAGAAGACATTTTACTTAGCAGGCATATGTCTTTCAAAAATCCCAGCTCTAAGAATACCATTGTTAGAATAATTCATTGATGGTAAGACTAAATAGCAAATATTCAACGAGAAATTTCTTGGTTCCTAATTCCAATAATTAGTTCATAAAACATTTAAATGTAGTTTTCAGTAATGCTGTCTTATTAACTGTCTTCCAAAATTTTTTCTAGTGATATCATTACATTTGCATTTTAGGATTTCTAGCAGGCAAAGATTTAGTTAGGTATGAAGTCTAATTTCCCTTAAGTAACAAAACCAAGAAATTAGTAATATAATTTTATTCAACATACTTACGTGAACAGATTCTCTGGGTGAGTATTGAGCATAGAAACAGTAAATATAAAACTGCATCTGAACTGAGGTAATTTTATGTCATTAAAACGTCACCTATAACATTAAATTAATATTGCTAATTTAGATTGAATTGTTTCTATATAGACTTGAAATTTAATTTGTAAATTATCTAGTTTCATCATTTTGTAAGCACTCTAAACAACAGAAGTTTATGCTGTATATGTGCATATATAATACATAGTAAAAATAATCTAAATTGACAGTGGATAGCCATTAGTATGGCTTTTTATTATAAGAGGTGAGTCATTTACCTGAATTTGAGGAGCACTGCTCCAGAAGATCTAGGTCCAAAGAATATAGCACCAAACCAACATATCCAGGACACAAAGCTTTCAAGTCCTTTAATGCAGTGATCCATCCATTCATATGTATTGAATGCCTCCTGTGTGTTAGACACTGGAGTTATATATTAGTGAGCAAGATAGATGTTTCTTATCCTCAAAGGAGCTTACACTCAAATGAGTGAGACAGATAATTAACATGAAAGCAAATAGTTGTTTTTTTTTTAAATTCAAATTGCATTCAGTGTATGAATGGTCCTGTGGCAAACAGAGTAACTGGGAGGACCAGTTGGTATTAAATGATCCGTGGGAGCCTCTTGGAGGGCATATTGCTTCAGATGAGGCCTAGATGAAAGAATGAGCCATGTTAACAGAGAGTGAACATGATAGCAAGGGGAAATGTTGTAGAAGAGGGAACAAAAAATTAAAAGCCTCTAGTGTCGGAAAAGTTTGGCATAGCCTAGGAAGTGAAAGAATACTGTGGCTCGAAAATAGTTAGCAGGGGGAAGAACAGCATGAGACAAGGTCACAGAGGTAAGCAAGGCACACTGTTCAGGGCCTTGAAGGTCATGTTAAAGTGTTCTTCCTTCATTCTGAGTGGAATGGGAAGACACTGAGGAGCATAAGCGGTAGACAAACATGATCTAATTTGTATTTTGAGAACATCAGGCTACAGTGGGTAAGATGGCTACATGTGTCATCAATAAACACTGAACACTCATAGATGGACAAGGACACAGCTTCTTTTACTCAGAGCCAAAACTGCCTTAAAAGGAACTAGAGCCAAGACTGTGTTTACTAGTGTGTTTTATATGTTTTAATTTGAGTTGCCAAAATTATTAAAATCATGAGATTTCACTTAAAATATCTGGATTTCCTCCTGCATCTTTGGATTTGTTTGGTTTTTATTATTATTATTATTATTATTTTCTGGAAGATCCAGTAACATTGAGCCTGCAGTCTTGCCTAGAACCAACTGGCTGGAGCTGAGTAGCAGCTGGTTAATTTGCCCATTTGGAAAGTGCTGTGATTTCATATTTGCCACATTTCTTCCAAATCCCCTACTGCGTAAGAACTAGCCTGCCTCATTCACTTTTCTTACTTGTTGGCTACAGCTAGATGCATTTATTATTTTTTACTTCCTCATAGGAACCGTAGTAACTAATAACAAT
This sequence comes from Macaca mulatta, assembly GCF_049350105.2. Lineage (NCBI taxonomy): Eukaryota > Metazoa > Chordata > Mammalia > Primates > Cercopithecidae > Macaca > Macaca mulatta. Next base: position 6,258,944 of record NC_133407.1, on the reverse strand, counting down.
CACAGTCCTTGGGAGCTGTTCCTAGTGCTGCTTCAAAACCTTGGTAAAGACCATGCCAACTTGATCTTTTTTTTTCTAAACCTGATCTTTGTTCACTTATTAGTCCCAGATGGCTTTGTCCATTGTTTCTCGAACAAGACCACACCTAGGCATGAAACATCAACTTGTTCTGTCTCACTGCTCATCCAAGCTTAGTGCTTAGCTTCAGTTCTGTGAGTCATTACCCCAGGTCTCAATCTCACCTGTTTGATCATGCTTGTTTCTGAAGACATTCACACAGGGCCTCTGCACTGTTTACATCTACTATTCATGTCAGGGCTGGACCCTTTGAGGGGCAGGGTACTGTATACAAAATTAAGTGTTTTAGTTGGCAAAACAGATGCTGCCTAAAGTGCTTTATTTATATTTTAATTATTTAATTGTAAATGTAAATGTAAAGAATGTGCAATCCTAATTGTATTTTATGTGTAACCTCTTGGGTTGAGATTAACTGAAGCCTATTTCTAGTTTTATCCCTTTACTCTCATCTGCCTGGAGAGTATGCAATTTAGCCAAATCATAAAAAATAAATGCTTCTAAAAGAATGTAAGGGCATTAGGTAGGGAATTTTAACTTGTCCTTTACTGTAACTCCAGTACCTAGAGTAGTGGGACATGGGAAGCTTCTCAGTACATATTTTGTTGAGTAGTGAGTGAATGCCAGGCTATCAGACATGCAGCACAAGATATGCTCTGGACACATGAGACGGCTAAATGGAAAACCATGCTCATGCTTGCTGATGAGATCTCTAAAATATAATAGAAGCATCGTCTATATCACTTTCTTCTCCAAACAACACCAATTACTTAACTATGAGCTATGGCTTCCAGCTTATATGCTATTTTCCTAAGCTATTTATATTACGAATCTATAACAGCTCTCAGAATAATAAAATTCTTCATTGATTACCTCTTGATAAAAGTAACTTCTGTTGGTTCAATATATAATCTTGAAACATACCAATAGATATAATAATTATGAAATATCTGGAGAATATTTCCTAATATAGAAATATCACATCCATCACTAATAACCACATATGAAAACAGAGTTACCTAAATATTGCTTAACCCAGGTCTAAATTGTGTCTTCCAATCACAGTCACATTTCTTTCCTCTTCTTCCTTTCCCTGAGCAAAACTTCTTGGACAGAAAAGACATTCATCAGACTCAGCATAAAATGAAAATCTCTCAGTCCTTTAGTTCCACCTTTATCAGTACTATATTGGAGATAACACAGCTGTGATTCTTTTCTTTCTCTTTCCTTCCACTCAATACAGAAAACCTCATCTCTTGCCAAATTAATTCTACCACCTTATCACCAAATTAAATATTAACAAACGACCATCAAAGACAAAAGTTATGTTGTGTGAGCCTTAATTGGATGAGAACCTCATCTTGCTGCTTGCGGGGAATCAATTGTCAGGAAACAGAATTTATAGACTGACCTGATTTCTAAGACTTGTTTAAAACAAAAAGAACCTCAAGAACTTCATATGACCATTTTTCTCTTTGCAGGGCAGTACATATTTCGGCTGTGAAACAGCGTCTGAATCAATGTGCTATCTTTCTGTGCACTAACTCAACTGATTTTGTGATAAATTAATTTGTCAGAAATCCACAACTGCAGGTTAGAGATAGAAATAAAGTCACATGAAAAACCAATTGGGGCTATTTTGGATCTGTTAGCCTTATGATAGGATGTTTTAATTTATGCATCATAGAAATCTCTTTACACCACTGCCTGTAATTGCAGCATCTCACAATGCTTGCCTGTGCTCTGGTTTCACTTTATTCTGGAAAAGCTGGTACAAAGTCACTTTATGTAACTGATGACTTGCTGGGCCAAACTAATTTTAAGACATATTATCTAATTATTTTTTAATCTCATGATATCATTATTATCACAATAATAAAAATAACAATAAAAAGAGCAAAAATACTACAAATAAAAAGACTTAGTGAGTTTCCCACCATCAAATGGAATACTTAATTTTCCCTATACAAATTTCCACTTTTATCTAATTCTCTATGTGAATATAAAATTGCACATTACAAAAAAACCCTTTCTCCTAATTCATTCTTTACTCCAATGCCATCATTGCTATAGAACACCCATTTAATTGCCTATCTAAATCTATTTTTTTTCCTTCTTTGCCAAGTAAGTCTCAGTTTTCTTCAGAACAACAATGTGCTTAGTCCCAGGTAGCTAATAATAGTCAATGTAAGCCAAACTTAATAATACTATGCGTCACTTCTAGCCAGAGGTCACCTACTTTCGGTAATTAGACTTGGGAAGGAGCCTTTGCAGGGATGTTTGGGAAACTTTTACTCCTCTGAGGAGAAAAAGAGACGAGGGTAGCCGGCATCACCCTGTCACCCTTTTGCTACTTTGAATTCAGGCTTGATATCTGGAACTGCAACAACTATCTCGAGATTAAAAAAGCAAGTCAGAGTATAAATGGCAACATGCTAAAGATACCACAGAAAGACAGCTCCTAGACACATACAGGGGAATGACACACACTGGGACCTCTCAGAGGGTGGAGGCTGGGAGGAGGGAGAGGATCAGGAAAAATAACTAATGGGTACTAGGCTTAATACCTGTGTGATACAATAATCTGTACAACAAACCCCCATGACACATGTTTATTTAACAAACCTACACATGTACCCCTAAATTTAAAATAAAAGTTAAAAAAATACTAAGTTCCTTGTGAAATCCAGCAAAATGCCTACTTTCAGACTTAGTATTTGAGAAAAATCAATCCCCATTTGATGACGACACTGAAGCCTGTAACTTACCACTGAATGCTTTTCTACGTGATACAGTGGTTTTTTTAGTAGCTCAGGACTTCTAAAAAAGAAAGTCTCACCTTGTTTCTTGTGTTTCTCTTTAAATCTACTTTCCACTTAGCTCTCAAATAGCCACTCAAACTGCTCATGATTCTCTGAATTCTCTCTGTGGTTCACTGCAGGATTTTGTAAATGGTTCTACCTCCATCACTGAAGTATTTTGCCATCTTTATTTTTCTTCATCAAAAGTTATGTTAGTACAGGTGTATTTCATGACTCAGTAAGCCTACTCTTAGTAATGTTTCAATAAGAAATGCATATATGTTTATATTACACATATGTATATGTGGATATTGTATATAAACTTATATATAAACACGTATGTGTATGTGTATATATGTGTATGTGTATACACACAGATATACACACACACACATACATACATATATACACATACATACACATGTACATATATATTTTTTTACCAAAAAGACAGAGATTGAGCATATAAAACACTATTCATAAAAATCCCAAACTGAAAACAACTCAAATGGACACCAGTGGTAAAAAGGATAATGTGTGGTATGTTTATGGCACTGTAAGTGAACAAACTGCAACTACAGCCACATGCAACAATATGGATAGATCTCACAAAGATAACACTAAGCAAAGCACCTAGGCTCAAAAGAAGATGTACTGTATTATTTCACTGATTCAAGTTTTAAAACAGGCACCTAATCAATAGTGTCAGAGTAAGATAATTGTTGCCCTTGGGGAAGGCAGTGACTGGAAGGAGGAACGAGTAGAGCTACTAGGATGCTGGGAATGTTCTGTTTTCTAATCTATGTCATAGTCACATGGTTGTGTTCCCTTTGTGAAATTACACCACGCTGTATATCTAAGATTTGCGCATTCCTCTGTATGTGATATTTAAAGAAATTATTTTCCAAAGCAAAAAAAACGTTTAATCACATCAAAGAATTATCATTAACATCATTAACATAAACGCATTTCTTCTACAACCCTTCCTTTGATTCCTTCTTTTCAATTTAACCTTTTTCTCTCTTACTCTTCCATAGAATTTTGTCTACACTTACCGTGTAACAGATATCCCAAGCTCTTTTGTATTACAATGTCTGAATATGTAAACACCTCTTGTCCCCATAAGACTATGATCTCTCTGATGGCAAGGATCTCATCTGTGCTATGTCACACTGCAATGCACCAGATAGATTAGTAATCATCTTTGAAGGGAGTTTTACTTCAAAATAGCTTTCTATAAAACATACTTACCAAAAGTCAGCTGTTGGTGTGTGCTTTTGTGTTTTTCAGTTTTCATAATCTAATATCATGAAGTTTTGCAATTCTGAAGGCAGCTGTAGTGTAGAAGGCACATTGGATGAAAAACGTAATGAATTTATTTGCAAGCCTTCACTCAACACCACCTTTAGCTGTGGAAACTAATACAGGCAACTTTACCTATTAGATCTGCAATATCTTCATCTGAATTACGGGGATAATCATGTCTGCCTCACAAAATCGATATGTATCTCAAGAGACTTAATGTATCTAATGTTACGTAAACTCTGAAACTGCATATAAACTACAAGCATTGTTCTCCATTGTCTTCCAGTAGTATTTCCTAGCCTTTTTCATGTCATGTCACACCTAGAAAATTATAGTTATTGTACAATACACTAGAGTAAAATAACAAGGCTTCTTAGAGCTGGAGGACAGGTAATTATGCACACTGGCTAGAAAGCGCCAGAAAACCATGAATTTACTAAAATTAAAAATTCTTGCTCAGATAGGATCAAGGTATTGTGTCTCTCCTTCAAGCAACGTCCACTAAGTTGAGCTCAAACACAATGGTAGATCTACAAGATAGATTGCTCCAATCACCATTGGGAGTGTCATTCATCATATAAGAGTATTCATACTACAGACTTAAATCTCCAAAACTGAATTTGGAATGCTTATTTAGGTTTGCATGGACTTTTTGGTGGCATCACAGGAAAAAAAGACTTTATAAAGGATGCTTTGTTTATATCTTACATATCTAATGAGAATAAATTTGCAAACACCTGATCAATATTTAAGAAGAAATGAAATACTTATTTTGTACATTTTCTTAATCGCTTTTTCCAGCACAAAGATTCTTATCATTAGTTAATATATAATTGTAATCTGATTCATTCATTTTTCTAACAAATTAGTTTCCAATTCTTTCCTATTTCCTCCACCCTTATAGAGAAAGAAAAAGTATATAAAAATGACATACACACACACACATATACACAGGTAGGTATTGATGTTTTTCCTCTTAAATTACTGAGATATTAGTAGTCAGATGGGGAGAGTAGAGAAGAAGAAACTATTACACATTGCAGAAAGTTTGCTGAAATAGTCTCATTTCTTCAGCATTTCCCAAAGCATGGTATACAAAATTATATTAGTTGACACCCAGATGAAACTGTTAAAAAGAAGTATGGTTATATTAAAGTAATTATTTTTATAGTAGAAAAAAACAGCATGTTAAACTTATGATTTTACAGATACTATTACTAGGACAAAGCTTAATTGATTTTTAGATATGTTGATTTAAAGAAAAAGGAGCACATCGATATAACAAAATTATTCAAGAGGTGCATGAATTTCTAGAGTTTCAGGCTACTGTGTTAGTTGATATTTGCTCCTCACATGTCATTAGGTGTCAGAAAGGCCTCCTTAATGGTGCTTTCCGCTGGGTCAGTTCCAAAATTTTTCCAATTTATATACAGGATGGTAGAGATAAGAAGTGATGACGTAAGAGGTAAGAAGTGATGATGTAAGAGGTAAGAAGTGATGACGTAAGAGGTAAGAAGTGATGACGTAAGAGGTAAGAAGTGATGACGTAAGAGGTAAGAAGTGATGACGTAAGAGGTAAGAAGTGATGATGTAAGAGGTAAGAAGTGATGATGCCTCCCAAGTAGCTGGGACCACAGACATGTACCACCATGGCTGGCTAATTTTTGAAATTTTTTGTAGAGACAGGGTTTCACCATGTTGACTAGGCTCATCTTGAACTCCTGGGCTCAAGCAATCCACCCTTCTTTTTAGGAAAACTTAGAAATAGTCATCTCAATGTGTAATCATGGGAATTACAAATTTAAGAGACAAATGGAAATATAAAGAGTTCCAGCAGGCCTTGGCCAATGACAGCAGGAGTCCTGGGTCTTAGTCTAGGTGCTGAGACTATGTTCCTTTAGCAGATTTCTTCCTTGAACCTCAGCTTGCTCATCTGTGAAAGGACTAAATTATCTCTAAAGTTCCTCTCTGCAACATCAATCTGTGAGTCTATGTATAAAACATTAACTCTGCATTAGGAGCACAGTTAGCTGTTAAGTATGTCAAATGGACTTCTTCTTAACTAAGTGGCCCATAAATTAAATTGTTGCTTCTTCCATCCAATGTATCCACTTATCCAAGTCCATGTGCTAAGGGTTTTATTAATTTATAGCTAATTTTACTACTCCAAGGGAGACATAAGAAGGCCTCAGAGAATGTATTAGTCAGGCCTTGCACTTCCATAAAGAAATACCTAAACCTGGGTACTTTATAAAGAAAAGTGGTTTAATTGGCTCACAGTTCTGCAGACTGTACAGGAAGCATGATGCTGGCATCTGCTCAATTTCTGGGGAGGCCTCAGGAAACTTATAATCATGGCAGAAGGTGAAGGGGGAGCAAGTAATTCACATGGCCAGAGCAGGAGGAAGAGAGAGAAAAGAGGGAGGTGCCACACACTTTTAAATAATCAGATCTCAGGAGAAGTCACTATTGCAAGGACAGTACCACGGGGGATGGTGTCAAATCAGGAAAAACCGCCCCCATGATCCAATCACCTCCCACCAGGCCCCACCTCCAGCACTGGGAATTACATTTTAACAGGAGATTTGGATGGGGACACAGATCCAAACCCTATCAGAGGATGACTTTTTTCTGTTGTTTAGAAGAGAACTAGCTATACAACAAGGACACTGTTCTGACTCCTTGGATCAGAAGAGAATGACAGAACAGCATGTACCTAGAGATTTATCTAAACACTTCAGAAATCAAACGGCAAGTTTCACGTTTCCAGACACCTTCTGAAATATTTTCTACCATTTAGCATAACCAAGCATTTCTTGCATCTCTGTCTTACTCTGTAGCTTCCCCTCCAACCTCCATTAGAGCTCAGAAAATTCACTAGCTCTTCCTCTCATAACATCTTAGGTTTGACACAGAATGTGGCAGCTAGAAGACACTTCATAGGTCATTTATCTCTGCTTCATATCAGATGTTTAAATCCCTCTGCAATATCCCTACAGACATCCAGCATCTGTTTGTACAATAACAGTAACTGCAAAGTTGATAAGCAGCCGAAATATCCATTGTGTTGTATACAATAGTACTTCCTGTTGGCACACAGCTGCTTTTCAAACTAAATCTTGCAAACCTACTTCTACTTCCTCGAAATCATCAGACCATAATATCTTATTTCAATCTCTCTTGTTTAGGTTAAATATTTTTAGTCTTTACCTGTTCCTTTTGAGTCATGATTCCAAATCCTACTAATATCCTGGTCACAATTCCCTAGATGCATTCTAGTATGATAATATTCCTTGAAAATCATGATTCCCAAGACCAAATATAATCTCCTCCTTCCCACCTGCAAATGTTTTGTGATCTGCATGGAATACAAAGGCAGAACCTACTGTATCATGCATTCTATTTCTTCTCTCATTTGTGATTTATTTAATATGTGGAACACAGATTGAAACAGAGGGTGTAGTACAGAGAAACACTAGGGAAACTCAAGGTCTTATCTACATATTTGAAAGTGCTGTGGGAAGAATTGGAGGGTCTATGCATATATATATATATATTTTTTTTTTGAGACAGAGACTTGCTCTGTCATGCAGGCTAGAGTGCAATGGCACGATCTCAGCTCACTGCAACCTCTGCCTCCCAGGTTCAAGCAATTCTCCTGCCTCAGCCTCTCGAGTAACTGAGATTACAGGTGCCTGCCACTGCACCCGGCTAATTTTTGTATTTTTAGTAGAGACAAGGTTTCGCCATCTTGGCCAGGCTGGTCTCAAACTCCTGACCTCGTGATCCACTAGCCTCAGCCTCCCAAAGTGCTGGGATTACAGGCGTGAGCCACTGCACCCGGCCACTGATACATTTTCTACAGTCTTATTAACCATAATCTAAAAATCATCCTAATCTCTGATGAAACCTAATAACAAAGCTATACCGAACAAAATTATACAACATATACATTTATATCTATGTATGCTTATATATATGTATGTGAATATATAAAGTGTTCATACATAAACATTTAAATCAGTCTTACTTTGCATCACAAGCAGTAGAATATGAATGTTTTTTCCCAAGATACTTATATCATGCTGTATATAATTGTTTTTATAAAAGCTGTTTTCCACAATTCATGAAAATTATATATATAAACCTACCTATACATGTGTGTAAGTCTTTATCAATCATAACGTGTTTTAGACCTACTTGATCTTTACAAAACTCCAGGATGCTGTAAACTTAAGGAAAGAATTAGCACACTCATTTTCAAGTAACACACGAAGTTTGTCAAAATTCACATAGTTTTTAAATTACAGAGATAAAATTGTAACCCAGACCTTTGTATTCCAAATCCAATAGCCCTCACCTTTTTGAGACAGGGTCTTGCTCTGTTGCCCAGGCTTAAGTGCAGTGGCATAATTATGGCTCACTACAGCCTTGACCTCTCAAACTCAAGTGATCCTCCCAACTCAGCCTCAAGTAGTTGGGACCATAAGCATGGGCCACCACCCCCACCTAATTTATATCTATATATTTTTAGAGAGAGGGTTTCCCCACGTTGGCCAGGCTCATCTCGAACTCCTGGGCTCAAGCAGTCCACCCATTCCGGCCTCCCAAATTGCTAGGATTACAGGCATGAGCTACCGTGCCCAGCCTAATCCTCACTTTTAAAAATAGGAAACCATTTGCTAAAATCCATGATTAAAGTTTTTCTAATCACAAATAGAGCTAGACTCTTATGTAAATACTCCCCAAAGAAACCACATGGACTCCAAAAACCATTAGCAGCCTCTAGTCACAAATGCTATTATCATTCTTACTAGGCGAAATTCAAAACCAAGAAAAGCCAAAGCAAGATGAAACATTTATAAAAAGTCTAACTTTCCACCCCAAGCTAATGGATTCTTGCCACCACTGCAACATCTTACATTGCTTAAAACAAATGTTCCCAAATCTAGTTCTACAGTATAATCTCGGGAGGAGCTTTTCTAAAATATAACTACAGAACCTTTCTGGTACAGAGGAGGTCTGGTGCAGGACAAGGCAATCTGTTTGACAAGAGCCTGATGTGACTCTGATATACTGGTCCAAGCCTGGCATTTGCCAGCCATGAGGGAAGACGCTTTTGTACTTGCAATATCCTCCCTCTTTTCCCTGCAACATCAGCTTTCCTTCTTTCTAGTCAATCTATCTCATCAGCATATAAATATGCTAATAATATTTTTCATAAAAACAATGTTCTCATGATCTCACATTCCCTTACTTCTCCACACAACTTTACTGCAAAACTCTTACAGAAGGATTTTTCCATACTCACTGTCCCCACCACTACCTCACTTTCTAGTTTCCTGAGCCCTTTCAAACCAGACTTTCTCACCCACTTCTCCATTGAAACTGCTCACCAAGGTTACCAATGACCTCCACGTTTCCCAATCGAAAGATCCATTCCCAGTCTGCACATTGTGGATATCGCTCATCAAGTTGGTCATTCCTTTCTGCCACTCTCTTCACTTAATTCCTGTGTTATCACACTCTCCTGAATTTCCTCTACTTCTCAAGCTACTCCTTCTGGTTTTTGGGTAGGATTTAGCTCCTGATGGCTAAATACAGAACATTGCAGGCTTAGTCCTTATATCTCGTTTCTTCCATATTGACACTCACTCCTTACATGACTAAATACAGTTCTGTGGTCCTAAATACCATCTATATGCTGATGAATCACACGCTCATATCTCAGCCCGAGCCTCTCCTAAATTCCAGAATTTTATCTTTCTCTTCAATGTCTCTTCTCTACTCCATGTGAAATTTAACATATTCGAACAGAACACTTTTTTCCCCCACCCTCCCCCACCTCCACCACACAACACAGACTTACTCTATTTCCCAAATCAGTAAAAGGTATCACTCTTCACCTCATTGCTCAGGCCCAATTACTTGAGTTATCTTTGAGGCCTCTCTTTCTCTCAAATCCCACCATCAATCAATAGCAAATCTTGACAGTTCTGCCTTCAAAATATATTCCAAGTCAGACCATGTGTCACAACTCAACACATTATCACCCTATTCCAAACCTCCCACCAGAAATCCTGAATAACCTACTAAATGGTCTCCCTGTTAGAGTCTGTTTTCATAGTGCAGCCAGAGGATCCATTTAAAATATAAATGGTTTATGCCACTGTTGTCCAAAACCCTTCCATGACTTCCCATAATCCTCATTCCAAAATAAGTGTCACGGCGTTAAGACCCCAAACAATCTCCTTTCTTACCATGCTTCCTCACTTTGCTCTTGCCACACTGCTCTTCTTCCTCCTCTTAAAATATGCCACATTTTTTTCTGCTTCGGGACTTTTCCACCTGCTGTTCCTTCCAGCTGGGATACACCTTCCCCAGGTATCTGCAGGCTGGCTTGCTTCCTCACTTCCTTGGTCTTTACTAAAAAGCAATTCCCTTGGAGAAAACTGCTCTATCCAAAGAGTTCTTCCTTTCACTCTCTATCCCCTTAATGGGTTTATTCTCTTTATAGCACTTATTACCACTTCACATTCTATTATACGCAGGCAAGTTGTTTATTTATTGTTTTACTTCTGCACTAGAAAATAAGCTTTCAAAATCAACATTATTTTGCTCACCACTGAATCTCCAGTAGTTAAAATAGCACCTGGCAAACAGTAGGCCATCAATAAATGAAGGAAGGAATAAATGAAAGACAGCAAACTCATGAGCCTGAAGCACATGTTCCTTCTTGGCCCCGTGACTTGGTGCACATTTTCCCTTTTACTTAAAATGTTCCTTCTCATTACCTTCTATGCCAAGTGGATGCCTATTTATATTTAAAAATGCAACTTGAATGATAACTTGCTTTCATCTCTGTTTGCTCCTATGGATAATTATTCTTATCTTTAGTCTAGCACCTATTTTTGAGGATGTACTTTTGACTATATATTTGCTCCCTGGCTACACCATGAACTCCTTGGGGCAGACGTTGACTTATCTTTGTATGCCCAAAGTCCGGCACCTACTAGAAACCAAATTATGTCTAAATATGTCTAATCACTAGTGCTTATGTGAGCTTTTACTTTCCTTCTGTCTGTGCTGTTATTTTTATTAACAGTTAGTGTTCATTACTCTGGTTGCCACACCTAAATGTCATTCAACTGTTCTCTCTGCATTACAGATAAAAATGCGCATAGGCCCTAGGAATTAAATTCTGATCGAGTATGTATTTGCTCACCATTGACTGAGAACTAGAGTGAGGCAAGCCTTTAATAATAGAAGTAAGTCGGATATTGGAGTCCACTACCACACACTTTGTAAGAGTCTAGTTATTAGTCACCGGTGAACGCATTAAAACAAGTTTAAATCAACAAAATGCATTAATCTCTATCATGTTATCCCACTCCACAACATAGACGGAAAAGTTTCTATTTAACTGATAAGGATAGCATCTTCTGTAGGCAGCATCATAATAGAATAGGTCAGAAGAAAATGTGTGCAACAAAATAGCTATTGGAAGATATATCTCTTATGACAAAGAAGCTGTAAGGTTCATGTTGGTATAATTTGCTTCTGCCTTTAAATCCTCTCCAAAGTGATATAAAATGAAGCTTTATTTTATCCCTGATATAGCCTTTGTGTCATGAATAAATCAAATATAACAACAGTGGTAATAAATAAGTTATATCTGTGTCATGCTTTTTCTATTTTATGCTTTGGACATACACTATTTCATTTAAACTTCACTATGCTTTGATGGAAACAAGGATGATCATAATCACTTTACAGATCAGAATTTTGAGGCTTAAAGAGGTTAAGAAACTTGCCGAAAGTCATGCATTGAGTGGCACCAAAAGAACTAGATTTCAACCCAAGTCACAAGTCTACCAATCCGAAGTGTACTAAGGGGTACAAGTTCTGGATTCAAAGATTCAGCCACTTTACACAGACTTAGGGCTTTGAAAAAACATCTCAAGCTTACTGGCCCTCAATTTATTCATCTGCCAAATAAAAGGGTGCATTCAATGCCTCCAATTGTTGCTAGCATCCCAATATTAAGATTCTGCATTTAAAGTCACTTATGCTCTCTGCACTTAAACTCTGTAATCTTCATTAGAAAGTTACAACCCAGGTATTATTTTCTCTTCCTGAAATCTTCGTTGCAATAATAACAGCAAGGTGCATTAGAATTAGTGAAACTTGGTCATGTCTAAGGGATTCATGAGGTGAGAAGATCAATCAAAACAAAGTCCTGCCTCAGGGTTAATGTCTGCCTTAGAAATGCACTTTCACCTTTCTGAGACAGCTGGCTATTTTTGGTCATAAGGAACCTGCTAAGGATGCCCATGTGGCTTGGAAAGCAGAACTGACACAGATCTGAAGTCACTGGATAATCCCAGCTCCACATATTGTCTTTCACTTATTTTTCCTCCCACATACCTGGAAGGATTGACTTGAGTCTCAAGTGCTCACTCTAGTTCCAGCTCAACCAAGAACCATGTCCTTTCCATTTAAAAGGTGAGATGACAAGAGTGCACCTATTTACAAGTCCTGGGAGAGAGGAGGGGAAGGTCTAGAAAATGGAATAGGATTTCAGACCATTCTCATTTTGTCCCTGTAGTATTGCTGATATAATAAATCCAACTTCCCCCCTGCCACACACAGAATAGTCAGGCAATTTCTCAGCAGATGCTACAAATTTCCCTCTATGTCAGGCCACTGGGCAACAACCTAATCTATCCTACTCAGGTTACTACTCTTTCTGCTTCATTCAATGCCCAGTTGCTTCTGAGACTAATCCAACTCTGAATACAGAATGTTTTTTCTAGTTAACATGAATGTAAGAAATCAGAGAACATTAGCCAAGCAAGACAGTTCCTCCTACTATGACTGAATATGCATTCCCAAGTGAAATACAGATAATAAATACCTACACTGTGCTTAACAGGTGCCAGCACTATCCTAAGAGCTTTCATAAATTAACTCATTTTAATCCTCACTATAATCCCCACAAAGTAGGTGCTATTGCTATTGCCATTTTATGAATGGAGAAATTGAGGCACTGGGGGGCTAAAGAACAACCTTGAAGGTTGTTCAAGATCCTATAAGTGGTACCTCTCAGAGCCATGTAAAATCTAGCAACGTGGCTCCATAGTCCATACTCTCAGCCGCTATAGTTGACAATTTCGCATCAGGCTACCTCTTTCTAAATTTGATAAATTTGTTTTAACAGGGATACATTTCAAAAACACAAAATTGAGTGAAAAATAAGATGCAAAGAGATCAGCAGAGTTAGATGCCGTTTATATAGATGTTTAAAACACTCAAAACCATTACATATATGTTAAGAATGTAAACACATGGACTGGAGGGACACACCAAAATCATTGAAGTTGTTACACCTGAGAAAAAAGAATTGGAGAATAGAGCTAGGAAAGGTTCTAATAATTTTAATTGCATCACTAATATTTAACTTCTTCATTAAAAAAAAACCTGAAATAAACATGATAAAAAGTCAGCAAATTTTTTCATTCTAAGTTTTAGGTGTATTGGTGTTTGTTACAGTATTCTCTGAACATTTCTGTATCTTAACCTTAAAAACAAACTACATATATTTTTTATTCTATTCCTTCCCGTGCCTTCCCAATTCCAATGCCAGGAACTCTACTTCCAGTTGAAGTCATGGAATCCATAAGTATTGCATTTTGGAAAACAAAATCGTAATGATGACTCATCTAGGGTTAGTTAGCCTAACAGTAACTACAAATAGAATATTTCCAGCTGAGTGTGATGAAAACAACACAACAACGAATCCACTCAACTAGAATTTGAACTGAGCACACGTACACAATGACAGCAGCCAACCATAATTGCCAGAGAAGATAACCTACAAACAAAAATATTTGGGAGAATTTATTTCTACTCGAAACATAGCAGTCTCTGCTAGAACAATGACAAAGCTGTTTAAGAATGACACACTTCAGACATCATTAATATCTTAATTAGGATCAGTTTTGCTCACCTGTTATCTCCCTTATCAAACTATGAGTTCTTTTAAAATAGGGTTCATGCAGGCACATTGCTTGGCACATGACACAGGTCTTAGTAATGCTGGTTGAAGAAAACATGTAAACGAAGCTGTATTTCATAATGTCATTCTTTCCCAAACCTAAAACATTCAACTCTTCAAGCAGTAGCGTGACCAATGAGGCTGGCCTTTAAAACTCCTATAACTAGATAGATACCAATCCGGAAAGTGTTCGTAATTTTTGCTCCCTAGGATAGAGATTAGAATTTTCCCTTGTCCTAGAAATTACTTTGTTTTGAGAGGGACTGCCTGGTGAGTCTTTCTAATCATACAAATCTAAGTCCATTTCCTATTCTTTGTTCTTGGAAATCCCCCCTCCCACCACCACCATTGTAACAGATGCTTCCAACGAGGTGTTAAGTATTTTGTTTAGTAATTTACATTGGGTATATTTTAAGCAGAACCAAGTCTAAGCAGACTTAAAAATTTTTCCTCTGCATTTGGCTATCCTATTTGAAAATCCTTGTTTATCATTCTTAGAAGAATTGTCTTATTTTTCCTAAAAGTCCATGAGAACGGATCATCCCAAGAAGAGCATGCCAGACTAATCTCTTTGCAATCTACGTTGTATAACAGATAATGGAAAGGTGTAATGCTACTTGGGCCGGACCCCTCGTGTTTCTCGTCCAATATTTAAAATGAAATAACCCACACACGTAGAAATGTACAGATAACTACTGTGATTACTTTTTCTGGACCAGGAGTGGCCCGACCATGCCCTATGGTACAAGTGTCTCTCCTAAAAGACAGAGATGCTCCACCTTCAGTCATGTGGCAGTAAGAAAAGCAACTAACGTTGGAATGGGAGCAGGAATTTTCTCTGTGTAATTGGGAGTAGCGCCTAATTGCTAGAGGAAACAAAGAATATCCGTTATGCATCTAGGCTAGGAGTTAAAGAGAGAAAACCAAGAGGCTCTTCTAGGGACCACATGGCCTAAGGGCTGTAGAAGCAGTGATAGCTAATATCTATCTTAACATTTCTATTTCCTACACTGTAAATACACTTCTGTTTTCTGTAGGAATTCAGCAAATTATTCCAAAGACCCACAGTCTGGTTTTTCTTAAGACTGAAAGAGGAGAGTGGCAAAGTTCTTGCATCTCAGTGGTTCTGAGTGAGGAAAGTTGGTGGATACGTCAAATTAACACCAGGATAAATCTGTGGAATGTATAAATACTTGCAGTGTTTCTTAGAAATTACTTGGTGACAGAAAAACAGCAAGAAAATGAAAAATCGGCAAGCTACTGAATGAGCCTAGCTATCAGGACTTGAGAAATAAAAGTGAATTTACTTTTTAGTCACAGGTTAATGAGGTCAAAAATGTTTGTTATGTAATTTATAATGTTAAATTTTAATATGATTTTTGCTTGCCTCCTGTCCTGATCCTCTGAAAAATCTAGCAACATAAGAGAGGGTTGAAAATGGATCACCATAGACTATTCAGTAGTAGTGTTACTATGCTGAATTCCAAAAAAATCAGTGATCCAAAGTCACTTAAAAGACTATCACCCAAGTTATATGTTACAGCCAAATTACTCCCCAATACCATTTTACATTCTTTTATCAATGAAAAACCAAATTGAAATGTTTTCTGAATTCTATAGATATGGTGATTGTTAGTTTTTGTTGTTGTTGTTGTTGTTGTTTGTTGTTTGTTTTAAGAGTCTTGCTCTGTCGCCCAGGCTGGAGTGCAGTGGTGTGATCTCCGCTCACTGCAAGCTCCGCCTCCTGGATTCACGCCATTCTCCTGCCTCAGCCTCCTGAGTAGCTGGGACTACAGGCGCCCACCACCACGCCCGGCTAATTTTTTTGTATTTTTAGTAGAGACGGGGTTTCTCCGAGTTAGCCAGGATGGTCTCGATCTCCTGACCTCGTAATCTGTCCACCACAGCCGGCGATTGTTAGTTTTACGGAAATAAACAGAAATCTCACAAATGCAATAGGCTATATATAGACTCCTATTGCTTTTTACCAGAATAAAGGTCTTTCTTAAACAATAAGGAAAAGCTCAACATACAGATCAAATTTTCAAATATACTCAAAGATTTAGTATTGGGCACCTTGTTTGTCATAAATTAAGAGAAGGAATGAGTTAGGTTAAACCATCCACTCACAGCATGCATTTGGTATTTTATAACACTGGGAAGGATGAGTGGCAAGAAAAAGAGGAGTAGAAAAAGTACTGACTACTTGTCCAGGATTTCACAGGTTAAGCACCTTACAGACATTAATACGTTTAATCCTGAGAACACTCCTATAAACTGAGCATTATTATTAAGCCCCATTTCATGTATGAGTCACAGGAAAACCAGGAAACTAGCCCAGTTACACAGTCAGTGAGTGCCAGAGCCAGGACATAAATCCCTGCTTTGTCTACAAGACCTTTCTTCAACCTCTAGATTCTGCCTCCCACTGAATTCCCCAAATGTGTGCCCCAAGGGCTGTCTGGTGGCCTTATGGAGTTCAATCAGCTGCATACCCTATTTAGGAGCAATTTAACTCTTGGATTTCAAATACAATGTACCTAATTTTCAACCTTTGCCTTGAACTCTTATCCAGCCACCAATGACATGACCTCAGGAGGTTCTGTCATTCTTCCATCACTTCCACTTAGCATGTAAAAAACAAAAACAAACAAACATAAACTTTCCATTAAACCAACTCTCCCTCACTCAGTCTCTGCCAACGTTATCACTCAACAACTGTTTCATTTATTCTTATCCCTTCTTCAACATCAGTTTTCCTCTTCTCTAAAACCCTGAAATACTCCTTGACATTATGATTCATTTAGGCATTTAAACATAGGAATCCATAACTTACGGTGGCATGATTTACACAATAACTGGTCCTTAAAAATTGCATTAGAAATTCTAATTATCTTTCAAACACCACTCTCTGGAATTATGTTCTGCCCCTCCCCACTTCTTTCTCACCACTATAGACTCTTCTGCTGTCTGTATGTAACCTCCCTCCATCTTCAATTATACGGCCCCAAAAACTTAGGGTACAAGAAGAAAGGAGTAATTTCAGAGACTTTTAAGTACCACATTTGTATCTTGTGTCATGTAACAACGAAAATCTCAAAATGTGCTCTCTGCTTACTTCAATATAAGAAAGAGAAGGGAGAATCAACGTAATTGTATGCCCTTTCGCAAGGGTGAGAGATGCTCCATATGAAGAGCGACAGCTAGTGGTCAGTGGATGGAGTAGCACACTGCTCAATTCCTGGGGTCTTCACAGGCAAAGAGAGGGTAACACTGAAGTTGGTTCAGACCAGAGGAAGTGTTAGTTGTACTCTACCCTGTCTCTCCTTCTATGCCATTCCTGCAAGGTTGCTTATCACCAGTGGTAGGTACTAGGGACACTCTGACACTGAAACTGTAGAGCCAATAAGTGAGGCCAATACCCCAAGTTGAATCTCTAATGAATTTTCCAAAAAGCAGAATTCATTCATGTAATCTAAAATATTTTTGTACTCCTTAAAGGTGGCAAGCACCAGGCTAAACACTAGACATAAAATTAAGGGGAGAAAAGATCTGCCACCCTTAAGGAGATACAATGGATGGATGGATAGACAGAGAGATAGATAGATAGATAGATAGATAGATAGATAGATAGATAGATAGATCATATATAGAGATATATATTGACATATATATGTCAATCTAAATGTCAAGCAAAGAAATTGGTTGAGTTGATTATCCCCCCCACATATAAGTGACTACTACACAGCCATTCAAAATACTTTTAAGAGTATTTTAACATGGAACACACTGTTGATATAATGCTAGGTTTAAAAAAGAAAAGTTTATAAAAGTATATATGGTATAATACTATTTTGTAAAACAAAATGGATATCAAATGTAAATAGTAGTTATCTAGGGTGAGAACATGAATAATTTTTATATTCTTTTTGCTTATCTGTATTTTTTTCAAATTACTAGAATGAATTTGTACTATCTTTATAATTAGAAAATGCATAAATGCACAAACATACTTTTTTTTAAAGAAATGATCAAATGTGATCACACATTGCAGCTGGGGCATCAGCATATGGGAAAAACAGGATTATCCTTCAATCACAGGATGGGAAAATGGGATAGCCTGGACATCGAAAACCAAGAAAAAGTGAGGGTACTTGTTTCTCTCTTTTTAAGTATTGGACTGCAAAACTGGACACACTGTGTCACTGTTTCACATACTCCAACATACATAAAAGCTGCAAAGCAAAGCTGTGATTCTACTTCCTCAACTAAAAACTAAAGAAGTAAAAGTTGGTTAGAGAAGCACCTCTCTAGAAAGTAAACTTTCTAGATAAAAAATAATTGGAAAAATAGTAAACTGTCTAGACTCAAATCCTATGTCACTACACAGCTCTAGAACAAAGGTCTTCCATACTCTTGAAACTCAAAAACAAAAAGATGTTTCCTTGCTAAGATAAAGAGAACAAGAAATACAAAAGGTCAAAAAATATGAAACAAGGTTTAACCCACATTGGTTATCAAATAAATGCAAATGAATATGTTTTTCTAATACCTAATAAAGATTTAAAACACACACATATGGCATAGTGTATCATAGCATAGAAAAGGTACACAAGGCAGAAGGGGTTGAAGAACAGTATTATATGGTTGGTAGGAGTGTACGTCACTAGAGGACATATCAATACCCTTAAGAGTATTTATGATTCCTCAGAGTTTAAAACAGAAATACCATTTGACCCAGTAATTACATTATTGGGTATATACCCAAAGGAATATAAATCATTCTACCATAAAGACACATGCACGTGTATGTTCATTGCAGCACTGTTGACTTTGCAAAGACATGGAATCAACCTAAATGTCCATCAGTGGTAGACTGGATAAAGAAAATGTGGTACATTCACCATGGAGTACTATGTAGTCATAAAAAAGAACGAGATTATGTTCTTTGCAGCAACATGGATATATCTGGAGGCCATTATCCTAAGCAAACTAACACAGAAACAGAAAACCAGATACTGCATGTTCTCACTTATAAGTGGGAGCCAACCAAAGAAGACATATAAACATTAAGAGGGGAACCAAGGACACCAGGGCCTACTAGAGAGTAGAGGGTATGGGGAGGGTGAAGATCAGAAACCTTTCTATTGGGTCCTATGCTTAGTACCTGAGTAATGAAATAACCTGTACACCAAATCCCTACGACACACAATTCACCTATATAACAAACCTGTACATGTACCCCTGAACCTAAAACAAAAGTGAAAATAATTTTAAAAAAAGAATATCTATGCCTTTGAAAGTTACACACTGTAAGAGTTAATATTTGCTATCTCACTTTCCACAGTTACTTCTTGGCCCACAAAAGAGGCACTTCTGCCTTTCCCAGAGTATTGGAAATAAGAGTCTTTACCCTTCCGTCCATTCTTCTCACTCTTTTCCAGGGAAGAGAAAACTTTTGCGCGTTTGGTGAGATCAGTGGGGGGGAAACTGAACACGTGAGGTGCAGCCTGTTGTTTCTTTCTCTGTGGATCAGCCTGGCCACAGGCTGGACACATTCTGAGCTGCTGAGTAGGCACTAATGGGTCAGGACCTCGACCTGCTTTTACAGGCAGATGTGGAGTCCAAATCTCTCTGACACTACTATTGGGGTTCAACAAAGATGAGGCGGGAATTCTCAGCAGATGAGTCCTCTCTGTAGACCCAGACCTTCCCTCTGGTGAGTTAGACGTGCCAAGATTTAGTTTTGGGAGAAAGGTGCTAAGTTCCATTTTGATCATCTCCAATCTAGTATTCCAGCAATCGACTAAGAAGGTGGATAGCCATCTGTTTGACAAGTTTCTCTATTTTCTCAGTTGTCTGGAACTCAGAATGAAGGAGGGAGTTCAAAGGAAGAAAATGAAAGAAAAGTTATTACTGATATCTTCCCCCAAGCCCACAGCTCATAAAAAAAATCTAAATATCAAACGACATTGAGTACACTGATAAGTATGGTATAGATCTGTAATGTAATTTAAAATCATGTTTAAGAGAATCTTTTGTAAAATGGCATATCCATTAGTATTTTTAAATACAGACAGGCTTAAAAAAAAAGAAACGAAAATGATTCACTATTCCCCACCTAGTTACACCCTTACTTATATTTAAATAAAGCCAATATGTACACATCATTAGAAACAGCACAGAAATGCAAAAAGCTAAAACGGGAAAGCCTCTTTCCCGCTGCTTCAGAAGTTTCTCTCCTCAAGTAATCATTACTAACAGCTGCTTGTAAATCCTTCTGGAAAAAATATATGTTCCAAATATTTCAATATATGTACCTCTTTCCATATTTAGAATAATTGTTCAGTCCCATAGAAAGGAAACAAACACCACATATTAATGTTTGTGTGATAACTTTTGTTTAAAAACTGCACATGCATAGAATGGAAGAGATTATATTGGGGTTATAGATTTATAAGAGATTTTTTTACTCTATGGAGATTTTACATTTTCAAAGTCTCGTGCTATCATCAGAAAACTGCATCATCTGAATATATATATATATACTATATATATCACTAGTTTTTAATTATAAAAGAAACACATTTTAAATAAAAATTTAAATAATATAAACACATGTAAAGTAAAAAGCTAGTCTTCCCAGCTGTCAAATTCCCTAAAGGTAACTGCAGTTAATTGAAAAATCACAGAATTATAAATGTGTGAAGGAAATTTTATTTCTTATCAAGGGTAACAGCCTGCTAGGTGGCCATTCCTGCAGACTGGGAAGTGTAGCTCTGGCAAAGACCAGAGACAGGACCTTCAAAGGAGGAGGGGTTGGGCTAGGAGCTTTATGCTAAATAGGTTGGCTAAATATAGCTATTCAACAGGTTATAGGAGGAGTTATGAATATT
Source organism: Macaca mulatta (assembly GCF_049350105.2). Classification (NCBI taxonomy): domain Eukaryota; kingdom Metazoa; phylum Chordata; class Mammalia; order Primates; family Cercopithecidae; genus Macaca; species Macaca mulatta. The sequence continues at coordinate 6,237,810 of NC_133407.1, read as the reverse complement.
CATGAAGGTAGTTCTGATGCATGCATACTGAACAAATATGCATGTAACATATGACCTATGTTCACTTTGGGGTGGAGGCTTAACATTAAGTGTATTACAATTGGACCCAGTGGGTCAAAAGGTAAAGCAGGGACAGGAAGGAAAGCACTCAAGTACACAGCTTCTGTAAGCCAGCCAGAGCCAGTGCATGGTCATGGTCTCTTATCAGGAGAAAGTTACTGATGTCAATCTCTTGTCCAATCAAAGCTACAGTTATCACTTGTGCAAGAGAAGTTGGGGGTCAGTTAGAATTTGGTGGAGCTGTAATTGCTCAACATTGCTTATCTCAAAGCCAGTGCCTGTTCAGCTGCTAGAGAAAAACAAATACCTTGTGGCAGTTAGAACATAGTTTATTCTTTTTTTGTTTTTTTTGTTTTGTTTTGTTTTGTTTGTTTCGTTTTGTTTTGAGACGAAGTCTCCCTCTGTAGCCCAGGCTGGATGGAGTGCAGTGGCATGAGCTTGGCTCACCGCAACCTCCGCCTCCCGTGTTCAAGTGATTCTCCTGCCTCAACCTCCAGAGTAGCTGGGATTACAGGCATGCAACACTGCAACCAGCTAATTTTTTATATTTTTAGTAGAGATGGGGTTTCACCATGCTTGTCCTGAACTCTCAACCTCAGGTAATCTGCCCGCCTCAGTCTCCCAAAGTGCTTGGATTACAGGCATGAGCCACCGTGCCCGGCCAACATAGTTTATTCTTTCAGTGTAGGGGTGCATAACTTAACCCCTGCCTGGGATGACCTCAGATTCTATTTACAATTTGCTAATTTACGGCCACAAAGAACCTGTTCTGTCAGCCTTATGATCTCCATTTTAACATTAATGCTGGTCAGTGGTGTCCAAACTGCAAAACAGAGGGGATATAACAGGGCAAATCTGACCTCCCATCTAGTCACGGCCATGAACTCAGTGTTTAAGGCTTTTAAGGCTTTTCTGGGGTAAGCCTCTTGGCTGAGACAGGGTTCATTCAATCAGTTAAGGGGCTTAGCCTTTAGTTGTAGTTTATACTGCCATTAGCAATTTTTAATGCATTTGACCAAATACACACACACACACACACACACACACACAGACATTTTAAATAGATATAAACATATTTAAAATTTATACATTTTTTCAGGATAAAATAATGTACAAAGACCTAAATCTTCACCTGGGGAAGTCCCGGTTTCCTAATTTGTCTTACATAACTGTAAGGAGGAATGCTATCTTACTTTATTTCACGATAAGGTTTGCAAGCCCAAAGATCAAAGGTAATGATTGATGTTCTCCATATTCCATACCGTGGCAGTTTTAGCAAATGCAACCCCAACTTTTCACTCTCCTTTTCACCACTTTCAGGTAATCCCCAGGCTGCTTGTGACCAGAAGACTGTCACCAGGCTGAAAGGGCTATTACTGCCCAGAATTCCTGATCTCAATTAATCTTCTGGCCTCAGCCTTTGAGGAACTGGAACCACAGGCACGTCTACTGTCTCTAGTCAATGACTTATTTGCAGAATGGTAGAATGAGTTGGGGTAAAAGGATCATCATCATCATTTTGAGAATGGCTTCATAATGACTGTAACTCTGTATCCACCCACAAGTTCCTTAGGGCCAAGGTCAGATGCTGAACCAAGATGGCGATTCACTGGTTCTCAAGTTTCTTCAAGTTAAGCAAATAATTAGTGCCTTAGAAAAATGATCCAGCTAGCAACAACCCCTCTCCCCTCAAAAAAAGAGATTCATTTTGTGTCACTAAGTTTTATTTAAAGACCATGCAATCGCATCCCAGCTGGCTTCATTGAAGTAACAACGTGGGCAATCAGTGACACCAACTGCAATGCTATCGTTTCTATAAACAGTAATGAGTGGAGGGGGTAGGTCGGTACTAGAAGCTTATGTATAAACAAGAAAGATCATTTCAGAAAGAGAGATTGTCTCAAAAAGAGTCACAGTATCTTTCTGATAGGCACCCTATGAAATGCAAATGCCCCACATTTAATGGCATCAGAAGAAATGTTCAAACATGACATTCATAATATTGTGCAGTGAAAATTACATGGCATAAAGATAACAATTGCATACACTAAATTAGACAAAGAAAAAGAATTCCATTGTTTTAAGACACTCCATAGAAATTGAGAGAACAGATCTAGAAGTACTCACTGGATGTCCCTTTATAACTCTGGTACCACGGAATAAAACTTGCACCTTTCTAAGAAGCTGATTTCTAATATATCTGGCTGTAAATAAACGGATTTACGTTGAAGCAAGAGCAGAGGAAAGATATCACGTAGGTAACTTTGCAGGATATCTGAATATGGACAAAGCTAAGTAGACTTGAATTGAGTTGTAGGGTAATTGCCTTTTGTAAAAAATTGCTTCTTTTTATATCTTTATCTTAGTTTTATTCAAACACATTTTTCCAGTAAAATATACGGAGATACTACTCATTTCCATTAAAGCTCTCATCTGTCATACCCCAGCACTTCCTTGTGAACTCCTAAATGCTTTTCAAGCTCAGGGAGATTATCGCGAATCTTAGACTGAATTAATTATTCCTTCCTTGAGGTGATTCTTACCATTAAACATTAAATCAAATAAGGGTTCTTGAACTGAAACAAACTGAGACTCCTAATTACTTCATTTTGGCACTGTGGCCTTGTTTGATACCTTTAGCTTATAGGTATAGATCTCTCTGCTGAGTCTCTATTGCCTAAAACAGAAGCTAGATACAATCAATCATGAAGGATTTTTTTTGCTAAATTGGAAAATGGCAATCTCTGAAGCAAGAGACATATTTCTCTAACTTTCTACTCTCGGATGGAGAGGGAAAGAAAGAAGGGAGGGCTGGCAATTAGGACGGTGAATTGGCATGGTGCAAGTACCCTAGGTTGCAGAAAAAGTCTGCGTTCCCTTCTCTCTTCTTCTGTGCTTAACACAGAGCCAGGCAAACGGATTGCTGGCCCATAACCCAGATGGGAGCACTGAGCCTATCCTTTCACCATAAACTACTCCACTGATACTCTTCCCAATGCACACAACTCTTTGTTTATAAGTTGAGAGAAGAAAAGGAGCATTTATTTGCAGTTTCCATTGCCAGGCAGAACTGCAGCAGTGATGAAAGCTACCACATTGTCACTGCTTTCCAGGCAATGGAGATAACATGATTGTGAGCAGCAAAAGGTAATTTTCACATTTTATAGTAAGTAGAAAGGAACGACTGAGTTTTTCAGTCTTGCAATTAAATTACAGTCTTACAATTAAATTACAATTAAATTGTTAAATACAATTACAATTAAATTACTTTGAAAGAATAATCTCAAAGTTCTTGAAAAACATCAGCGGGGATTAATTACGCCTTTGGAAAACAGATCAATATCACTGAAGGACTAAGGCACCAACTAGCCTGAGGACACACACTAACTAGAATTGTAATAACAAAACCTCATAATTTGGTATGCTAAGCTAATTATCAAAAGACTACAAACAGAAATCAATACATCTATTTATTAGATACTACACGTGGTATCATAGAGAAATTAGAGCACTTTAGCTAAAAAGAGTCTGCAACACAGATCAGTAACTCTCCATTAAATCTTATTATTTATGCTGCACTGCCTTATCATATCAACCAAGGCAAGCTAGATAGATAATACACTAACTTAAACTTTGAAGTTACTCACAAAAAGAGGTTGTAACTTTTTATTTGCATTAAATGTCCATCATGGGTCATATGTCGGGTCTCTTCATCACAGATACTCAGGCACACAGGCTAAGGGTACACACTGCCTTGAACGTCAGCAGCAGCAAAGAACCTCAGGTGAGTTGTGCTCAGGCTATGAAAGCTTCCAGTATGTCACTTCTGCTCACATTTCATTTGCCTGAGGCAAGTCATACGGCCACACCTAACTTCCAATGAATGGGATAATGCCATCCAACAATATGCCCAGCAGGAGGATCCAAAATACTGGGTGAAAAGTGCTAATGACAACTCAACAATGAGAAATGAACAGCCTCATTTAAAACTGGTCAAAAGACATTAAGAGACACCTCGCCAGAGAAAATACACAGATGGCAAGCAAGGACATGAAAAGATATTCAATATCATATGCCATCAGGGAATTGCAAATTGCGTCAATAATGAGAACTTACTCCACACTTATTAGAATGCCCAAAATCCAAAACATTGACGACACTGACAAGTATGTGGAGCACCAGGAACCTGCATTCATTGCTGGTGGGACAGCCAAATGGTACAGCAACTTTGAAAGACAGTTTGACACTGTCTTACCAAACTAAACACTGTTATTATACAATCCAATAGCTGTGCTCCTTGATATTTACCCAAATAGGCTGAAAACTTATGTTCACAGAAAAACATGCACATGGATGTTTATAGCAACATTATTCTTCATCATTTCCAAGTCTTGCAGCAGCCGAGATGTTCTGTAATAAGTGAATGGATAAATAAATTGTGGCACATCCAAGTAATGGAATATTATGCAGTGCTAAAAAGAAATAAGCTATTACACCACGAGAAGACCTGGAGGAAACTTAAATTCATATTACTAAGTGAAAGAAGTCAATATAAAAAGGCTATACACTATCTTATTCCAACTATATGGCATTCTAGAAAATAGAATGCCAAATCACTAAACTATAGTGATAGTAAAAAGACCACAGGTTTTCAGGGGTTAGGAAAGACAGAGTTTGGGGTATGTGTTTTCTTGTAGGATCGTTGAGCTATTTTTGCCTAGAGTGTTTCAATTCCATATCAAGGCCACTTGATGTGATTGTTTAGCTCAGTCTCTAGGTATCTGATAATCCTTCAGGCTACCAGGCTGAGAAGCCCCTGAGTAAACAACACAGAAGAGTCATGACTATACACAGAAGGAGGTTGATTTTCTGGGATAGCCCAAGTGATAACACAGGCAAGCAAGGAAGCAATTGTGTGTACACACACACACACACACCTGCCACTACTACTACTACTACTACTACTGTAGGGACCTACTGCCAAAAATGCTGCCCTTCTGTTTCACGTTGAGGCCTAACCCAGCTTTCTCAGGAGCCTGGTTAAGACAGGAATTCCTCTTCTACAACATTATAATGGTCTTTCCTGCTGAGGTGATGAGAAACCTGCAATCTTAGCAACACTCGGATGGATTGCTTCCACTTTTCCCCCGACTACATTTTGAGAGGACTGGGAACAGGCATTAGCTATTGTTTTAATTGCTACTCTTCTGTGAGTCTTTTTCTTTGTAAAGGTTCTATTTCTAGAGAAAGATGCACTTGCTTTACTTTCCCTTTGAACTAAATACTTAATATTTTATCAGATTAATACAAGTGCCATTTAACCTGAGCAATATTGTTTAGCATCTTAAACTTCGTATCTTTCATTTAATGGATGAGCTCTACATGCTTAAAACAATTTCATTTTGAGAAATGGAGAAATAAAAAGGATCATAAGGGACCCAGAATTCAGCCTTAAACAATCCATTCAACCTTGTCTAAGACTGTCTTCCATTTGATAGCTTATGCCCATCCTACTGCAGTACCAAGGACTTAGAAACCAATATGATGGATAAACTAGACAAGATATTCATATCTGATAACATAGAGGAAAGACAGGAGCAATAACATATTTTAATGATACTAAAAAGCTCAAAATAAATGATTAGTTTGTATTTTCTTAGTACCATTCATTTAATAAAACAAATAAAATATCAAAATGCTTATAATTCCAACTATTCAGCAATCTGTTAGGAGAATCTTTTAATCTATTGTAACAAATTATGTCACTTCCCTTCTGTGGGCCTCACCTCCCTCAACTGTAAAATAATGGAGAAGCAGCAGCTGGTATAAAACTTTGTTATCCATGCCGACATTGTTTAAATATTACTTAAGTTCTCCATGAGTTAGTTTTAAAAATTGGAGTTGTTCATTTGAGCTCTATTTTTATACATTTGCTCCATGAAAAAAAAATTTGATATCATTACCTCAATTTGCATATGCACACTGGGCATGGCAATATTACATGAAAAATTGCTGTGAGGTCATGCTAATGGCACAGGCCATATGAAAAAAAATCTCTTTAAAATAGAACACAATAATAAAAAGACCTAAAATATACTAAGCATATGGTATATAATAGGCTATAATAGGTATATATATAATATATAGTTGTATATATAATAGGTATATAATATAAAGTTCTTAGAACAGTGCCTGGCATACCATGAGAGCTCCACTAAATCTTTAGCTGCTATTGATTCATTTAATGTTTACTACAATCTATTAGGGAGGTACCATTACTATAGTAATTTACATTTATGCACTAATTCGGAAACAGCAAGGTCATGTTAGTTACACAAGATCATAAGTTTAAAAGAGTCACAATTTTCTAAAAGGTAATTTGTTCCAAGAAACAGTCTCCTGATACATAACCATATATTACCTCTGCCTGTGGAAAGGGTGGGAAGGAAACTTCACTACTTGGAACTAAATACCGTTTTACAAGAATTTCTCTACCCCACTAAGTAAAATTGCATATATAAATAAAACACAAGTTTCCATAGAATCACTGTTAAACCTAGGGTATAGTCATATATGTATTTAAAAAAACAGGCTATGTCTATCATTTTCACTGTTGCAAGATAAAAATAATGAGTTTCAAAGATGGGTAGTGACTTATTGAGACTGTTACAACTAAATCGGTCCCATACTTGCAACAAACTATGCTGTCCAATCACATAAGTTAACCCTTCTATTTGGCTCTATCGCTATTTGGGAAACTGACTCTGCAGGTAAATTGAATATCTTTCCTAATTTGACATGAGAGACTGCCCTGTCTTCATTACATACCCTACACAGTTTTAAAATTTTCACTCCTAGGAGACATATATCCAAGTTATAATCTATTCATATTATATTTACTGTCGACCAGGAAAAATGAAATGATAACACACATCTGTACTGGCTTCTTGAAATATGTATATCAAAACATGAAACTTTAACATAAAGACACTTCGTTTAGAATATAGTGGTATGATGCCTTTCAGTACTTACAAATATAATGCAAAAAAGAATGTATAAATAATCTTCTGAACTACATGGAAGTAAAAATGAGATCTTGTTGCTGATTTCATTTTGAAAGTGTGTTCAGCAATTTCATAAATTAGTTCTTCCTAAGTAGTTTTCTATTTAATTGTAATTAGTTCCTTTTAAGTAGTTTTATATTTCATTTATACTGATGAGTAACCACAAAGTCAAAGATCTAAAAGAATGAATGAAACCTACATATATTCTAATCTTTCCAAATATAATTTTCATAGCTCGAGAACAGAGTGAAAATAGGTGCCATAACCAAATGAATCAGACTCTCCAAAATAACATATGGAGTTTTAAACACGAAATCTTGTATAATGTTGTTAAATTTTTGAAAAGTAAAGTTATTTGGAATTCATGGACCAAAAACGTATATTTTTTGGCAAAAAGGCACTTGTTTGGATGTATTAGGGTGTCATTGTTCTCTCCCCACACCTCACTCCCAGTTTGTAAAAGGAAAATCAAAAGACACAGAAACTGAATTCGCACTTGCAAGATTAATAAATACATCACTTAAAAGATAACTTATACAAACCTTTTAAAGAGCCTTAAACAATTAGAGATAGACAATGGAGGAAACGTGGTGAAACGGCACACCATTTTGCAAGACTTCAGCAGAAAAGAGTCACACTTATTTGATATTAGTTTGGTGGGGTTTTTTTTTTTTTTTTTTTTTTTTTTTTTTTTTTCCAGTAAGTTTTTAATGGCCTTTCTCAATATCTCGGTTCATTCAAAGGGTCTGATTTTCATTCTTTTCCTCCCTGGAGTCTTTCCCGGGGGACCGGGTTGAAGCCCAAGACTAACTGGGACCCTCATGCTTCAGCGCCAAGGACAGAAATCACTCAATCTCCAGGGCAAACGTACCCCTAATCACCGCCAGATGTCTACTTTTCAGACAAAGCAAGAAAAAGAAAAGATACCTGCCTTGCCAGCCATCTGTTTAAAAGTCCCCTCTCCTGTGGAACGCACGAGCAACTTTTTGGAGACACTGAACAACTCCAAGCCGCGCGCCGCCCTCACAAATGGCAAGGAGGGGGCCGCGAGAAGGTGGGAACGCAGGTCACAGCCTGCAGCGCTCGGAGAGAGACCCGCAGGTTTCAGCCCAGGCGCGCCCGGCGAAAGCTAACGCGCTCTCCCTACAACGCGTCGATGACTTCAGGGATTTAAAAGAAAAAAAAAATACCCACAGACAGAACCAGCGGAGGGGCCCCAGTCGGGAAACGCCTTCCCTCCGACACAAGCAGCGCCGAATCAAGCAGAGGAGGGCGGCGGAGAGGGCCCCGGGAGAAGGGAGGGGGGCATTCTGCAGTGTTTTGGGGCTGGGGAAAGAACATGTTCTCACCACTTGGGCTGTCGCTGGACCTCAGGCTCCTTCCACAGAGACACTGCAGCATATGCACTCCTTTCTTCAGAGAAAGCTCAAGAATCTTCATGGGGAAGCGCGTGTGTGGGGTTGGTCAACTCCCCGCCCACCTGCGCTAGTCGTCCAACCAACAGGCGGCCTGTCTTCGGCAGCCGGGTCCCGAGTCCATCGCGCGCGCCCAGGTGGAGGGGAGTTCGCACATGGAGCGGGAGGGCGCCCGGGCGCCGGCAGGAGGCGAGCCGGGACGAGGAAGTGCCGCTCCGCCGGGGGCAGCCCTCCGAGAGCCAGAGGCGCCGCCACCCCTCGGTGGGCTCGAACGCGGCCCCTTGAGACCTTCCGGAGGCGGCGGCTGGTCTGAGGACGACGCGGAGGACGTCACTGCGGGTCGGTGCTTCCTTACAGGTGCCTTCTGGACCCGGGGCCGTGGCACCTCCCCTGCTCCTGCCCTCGGCGCCGGACCCTGTGCCCTGGGAGCCTACCTCGGTGTCCCAGCCGTCCCGGGCTCGGGGCGCTGAGAGGGCTGCGCGGCTTCGAGCCCGGAAGGCAGCGGTCCCGCGAGCTCCGCGCGGCCCAGGGCGACTCCGGCTTGGGAATCCGGCGGAAGGGAAGCACCGCAGGGAGGGCTGGACCCCGGAGGCTGCAGAGCGTCAGAAGCGACTCTAGGGAACTAGGGGGTGGGGTAGGGAGGCGGGGACGTGGAAGAAAGCTCGCTCTTGGGTGCTGGCTGTGAAAAGTCAGGTGTGCGTAGGCGTGGACAGAGTGCCGATGTGGGAGTCTGGACACCTGGGTTTTCTGGTCGGGGCTCTGTGTCCTTGGGTAAGTCACTTACCACCCTGGGCGGCTCCCCGTCAATCTGGGTGGGGAAGAGGGTGTGACATAGAGGATTGGCAGCGGCGTGCTTGTTTGTCCCCGTGCCTTTCAGGCGCTTGGAAAAGCTTAGCATAGGTGCAGTGGGAAGTGGGGCTAGAAGGGACAGAGGGAGAGGAGGCAGGTGAGGCGGGAAATCTGAAGACAAAAGAGCGCTTCGCTTTGGCGCCAGTATTCTGGCAGGCTCTGCCTCTGCCAGCCCGCCAAGATGACCAAACAGCTTCTCCATGAGTTTAAAGATCTCGACTTTTTTTTTTCCCAGCAGCCCCCTTGACTCCTTGACTCTTTTTTTTTTTTTTTTTTTTTTTTCCATGATTCCAACAATGCCCTTTTGAAAGTGCAGTGAGTAAGCATGGGAAGAATGCTGTCGAAGTGACAGGAAGTCACCCTATGTGGAATCTCAGGGCAAGAGGGGACCTTAGGGGACACTGAGCAATACAGCAAGTGGTTAAGAGCACAGACACTAGAGACAAGCAGGCTAAGTTCAAATTCCTACTAGGTGTGTGACCTTGAACAAATTACTTAACCTCTCTGTCCCTCAATTTTCTCATCTTTAAAAGAAAGTTAAAGATAGCATTTGTCTCATACACCCCCTGAGAGTTAAGAAAACACTTGTTATAAAGTAAGTGCTAAAATAGTGTTTGCGATTATTATTATTTAGACCCCACCTCTAGGGTTGTGAATCATTTTCACTTTCCAATGAATGCCAGTGTTCATACCAGTGAATTTCTGCTGGAATAGTCCAGCTGGCAGAGAACTCAGCAGCTCCCTAGGTAATTCATTGCACGAAAACTGTTAGGTTTTCCCTGAGGTTGAGCCAACAACTGACTTCACCTTTGTTCCACCCATTGTCTCGGGGCTGCCTAGCACTAACTGGTTAGCTCTTCCTTGCAAGGGAGTAAAAATGGTTTGCATCACACCTTTCGCGGTTCCACTGATGTTCCCTAACACTTGAAATGACGTTTGAAGTTGCCTGGAAGAAGTCTCTTCCTGTTTCCTCTCAGAGGTGATGGAAAAAAAAACCCAGAACATCTGGAGGGCGGCTTGAGCTTACAGCCACCACTGGGTTCACACCCTCTTAGCTCCTCTCAAAGCTGAAGCTCCAGGAAAGGTCACTTGGGGTGATTCCAAGATTCAAGAAGATATGCCTAGGCCTTTCTTCCTAGTCGCCTCTTAGTCCTGTTGTTCAGTGGTATCACAAGCTCTTTAAGCTCCAAGGTCCTTGAAGATCTTGCTAAAGACCTCTGCACTGACATCACCGAAGAAGTTATGCAGCCCCAGGGCAACCTGAGCCATGGCTTCATCTTTCCTGTCTCTGAGAATTAGTGAGAAACTTGGCTCATCTGGGATTCTACCCATAGAAATTCCTCACAGAGGGAGAGACAATTAGCAAAAGGAAAACATCTAAAAATAGTCCTTTGTGCTGCAGCGGAACCCAGTTTTCCAGTAGAGCTCTCCTCTTCTGGAACCCAATGCCTAGAGCTATTTCCTTACTTTGAGGAAAGTGCTATTCCTGGAAAAATAGCAAATGAACAGGACAATGCCGTGGTTCCCTCGACGGGACGTGAGCAGAGTGAACGGGTCCATATGTGATTTTAAAACACATATGACCTCCTGACCATCAGTTTTTATATTTATCATAACCCTCTCTGCCTTCTGGCAAGGTTGTGGCAAGAATTCAATTAGGTAAAACATGTGAAAGTGCTTTGAAGATTTTAATTATCTTTGCAAGATAAGGTGTTTTACCAACCTCCCTGGGTTCTGGGTGTTAGACTATTAAGGTCTAATACAGTGGTTCTATTATTTGATTATAGGAAGCAATTATGTGTGACTCTTCTGACTCCACAACAGGATTGTAAATGTTTAGGATGCAGAGCGGGAAAGCCAACTCAGTACAATTAATATTCAAATGGTGTACTGTATTGTTTAAATGGCCATCACAGTGATTCTTATGACCAGAAAGGAAATAGTCCATCACAGTACTTATAAAAACAAACTGAAGTATTACATTTGTAGATTTTTTTTGTTGTTATTGAGCTCTCAGATGAGTTCAGAGGGCACGTAACATTTTAATGCAAAATATTTTCTTACTGTATAGTATGGACATTTGATAATAGTAAGTTCATACTTTGTAAGTATAATATATATCAAAGTAAGTTTCTACTTTGTAAGTAAGTATAAAAAACTTGATCACTGGAATTGTATTACTTAGACAGTTTTTTATTTTTTAAAAAAAGGTTCTTACACTTACCAGGATTTCAATGTGCATGCTTTCTAAAGCAACTCCTCATGTAATTGTCACCCACTTCCACAATTAGGCACACAGAGTGCAGTCTTTCTGAAATATCTTGAGCAATATATCAGAATTCGTTTTTACATGTATCATAACATCCCAAAACAAGACAAGACAAAACAAAATAGCCAGGAGCACATGAAGGGTAAAAAAGTAATGTGTTTTAGTTTGAACAAGAACATTCATCTTTTCTCCTTTCTGTGTATTATCCCATAAACCAAACTCAAAATTGTACCGGCAATAATATTTTTAATTTTATATTCAAGATATATTATTGTTTTAATACCCAAATTTTAAATTATGTTATCTGTCTCTAATTGAGATTTTTAAAGTTAGCCATTCTTTCTGTTCTCTAATTGACTTAGACATCGTGGACAAATTCTAGCAAGTGACTCACCAGTGTGGCTTCAAAATACAATAAGTTAGCACTTTTTGAGAAGGATTAGGAATTCTGGTATATAATGATGGATGAACGTGTTTGAATTCCTAGTACCCCAATTTTTTCTTTTTAAAAATAATTACTAAGAGTTTGTGGAAATTAGTAATTGGGTAAGGGAGTTCTGAGATAATTAAATTGTGACTTATCTAAGATATTTTCTATTAACACTAAACATAGGCATCTGTTCACTCTTGGCATCAGCTGTGCAATTAATCTGTATTTATCTGTTTGGAAGCAAATGTTGAATTGGTAATAACATATAAAGAATCGTGCTAGGTTGCAAAACTTTTAATGAGTATATCAATGGCAAAATATCTGTTGAATTGATATTAAATTTATTTTCACAAAGAAACCAACATATAATCTAAAAGATGAAAATCAGTATGATATCTAACATGGTATTTTTGTTCCGTGTTATGCATATAGCCCATTGACTGTGAAAGGGCACAGAACCATGCCTGTACCTCTCATCTTAGCAATACTTTCAAATACAATCTTCATACTGTTTTTAAAAAAGCAAACATGTTATTTTAAAATTTCTCTTCTCCTTTTGTTCTTTTTTATTTTGTTTTCCTTCCTCTCCCCACCACTCCTGTTCCTCTTCTTCCTCCTTCTCCTTCTCTTCCTCTTCTTCATCTTCATTATCTCCTTCTATTATTTTCCAAACTTTTTTATCTTTAAATAAGTTTCCACTTATGCAAATGTTGTAAAATAAGACTGAGAGTTCATACCTACCGTTTACCCAATTTCCCTATTTTTTTTTTTTTTTTTTTAATAAAGGAAAGTGGTTTAATTGACTCAGTTCTGCATGGCTGAGGAGCCTGCCTCAGGAAACTTACAGTCATGGCAGAAGTGGAAGTAAACACATCCTTCTTCATATGGTGACAGGAGAGAGAAATGCAAAATGAAGCAGGGAAAAGCCCCTTATAAAACCATCAGATCTCGTGAGAATTCCCTCAGTATCATGAGAACAGCATGGGGGCATCCTCCCCGTGATCCAATCACCTCCCATGAGTTTTATAACCAGTGTACAAACCCGGAACATTTACACTAGTACCTTGTGATTAACTAAACTACAAACTTTATTCAGCTTTCACCAGTTCTCCCCCACCCTCATGTCCTTTTTCTGTACCAGATCCAACTAGGACCTATATTGCATTTGATTGTCATGTCACTTGAATCTCCTTCAGTCTGTGATGGTCCCTCGGTCTCCCTGTCTTTCAGTACCTTGGCACTTCTAATAAGTATTGGTCAAATATTTTGCAGAATGTCCTTCAATTTGGGTTTGTCCAATTTTTTTCTAATGATTAGTCTAAGGTTATTCATTTGGCAAGAATGCCATAGAAGAGATGTTGTATCCTTCTTAGTATATCATTATGGCAGGGGGGAGAGTACATGATGTTAGTTAGTGATATTAACCTTGATTGCCTGGTTCAGGTTATGTCTACTAGATTTCCATACTGTAAAGTTACATTTTTTCATTTATAATTGATAAATATATTGAGGAAAAACTTTGATGCTGTGCTAATGTCCTGTTTTTCCTCTTTTATCCACTGATTTTAGCATCCACTGACAGATCTTGCTTGCAACAATTATTACTGTGCCATTTGCCCAACAGTGACTTTTGTATTTCCTTTATTCTGTCTAAAGTAATAGGAATTCTTCTGTAACAGCTGTTACTTCTCCTGCATTTATTTACGCATTCAGTTATTTATTTATATCGGTATGGCCTCGAGGATATTTATTCTAAGGATTATAATCCAATACTATCATTATTTATTTTGTGGCTAAAATTGTTCTGGCTTTAGCCATTGGGATATGCTTCTGATTTGTTATTGTGTGCTTTTGACATACCCCCATTATTTTTTAGCAGTTCCTTAATTTTTTGGCATCACGTAATGTTCCAAGTTTATTATTTTGTCCCCTCTACCCTAGTCCTGGAATCAACTGATTGCCAAATGAGTCTGAGTTCTTTCTTTGGAGAACAATATATAGCAACCAAGATCTGAGTGCTAAGTGTGCTCATTTTTATTGCGGTGTTACTGCTCTTAGGCCCTCTCAGCAGAGAGAGCTAGGAAATCTATATACACATACACCTACATCATATTTATTTCTACGTTTCTATCGGTTTATCTTTTTAGATAGATACAGATATATCATGTAGAGATAGAGATAGAGATAGATATCATTAATACTTCGATCCTAAGTCAATACCACCAGGTTCATTTTATTTTTTGCCTTTTCCTTATTTGTAACTTCTTTCTGACAGTGAAAAACCCGACTTTCGTTATTTATAATATATTCGCTTATTTATTAAATCCTACTACACTTAAGGTAGTTAGAGAATTGCTAACATATTCCTGTGAGAAACACTTATTACAAGAGTGCAGTATTTATATACACTTATTTTTGTCTTGAACTTTACAGTATCCAATCAAAATTTCATTTTCTTTTAAAAGTGACTTAGGTTGTTTCTTTACTTGCCCATCCTCTTCAGTATGATTTGGTTATTCATTTGTAAACTTATATTCCATACACATTGATTTTGATTATTTAACTAAATTTCATTAACTTAAATTATTTTTTTTTATTTGGGTGCGTGAAACATTACTATAGTACTTACAGTCTAAGCTTTACCAAAAAGCATAGCTTGGTAATTGTTATTCCCTCATTATCCCTCCTGGCCAGTTCCTGTTCACTCTTTTTTTCCACTTATTTCTCATGCACTGCCTATAGGTAACTGGTTTCTTTAGTTTATCTTGCCTGTGCTTCTTTTGTACGAATGCACACACACTCTTCTATGTAGTGGTCTTTTGATTGTTTCCAGTATTGTGCTATTATAAACAATGCTGCAATAAGTAACTTTATGTGCAGCATTTTCATATTGTAGAAAACACTGCTAACCAATACTCCTGTGAGAAATACACTCTGTGTGCCTCCAGGGTAGCTTCCTAGAAATGGAAATGCTGGGTTGAAAAGTATGTGTATAGATATTTATGCTAAGTATTGCTGAATTTCACTCCTGAAGGCTTGTATGAATTTAGATTCTTGCCAGCAATTCCCTATTTTCCCACAGCCTTACCAACATAATGTATTGTCCTACTTTTTCATTTATGTCAGTTTGATTGTAATGTTTTAATTTGCATATGTCTAATTATGATTGAGTTTGAACATTTTGTCATTTGTTTGAGAACTTTTTTCTTATCTTCGAATAGATGCCTCCCGGATTTACCGCTGCAGTTGGACATTTTCCATCTCTTCTAATAGCACTTTAACAAGTTGTCTCGAATAAACACAGAGCTCGTTGGCCATAAGAAAACTTGAAAGATGAGTTATCTAATTCAAATGGAAGGAAAATGTTTTTAAATCATCGTAGTAAAATATGAGGTCAAAAAATTATTTTGCAAAATATGCAAAATATGAGGCCAATCAGTTCAAGATAATAAATACTTATGAATGTCAAGGAAAAAAAGAAACCGCCCATTAGTCAAAACTCATTACCAAAAGAGGGGCACAATACGAAATGGGTGTTTCCACCCTTTTCTCCTATCACCTGAACACTTCTCTGACCCTATAAATTACACACATTTCTTGAGACCTACCATAGAAACCACAGCCATCTCTCTGGTAAACTTTCCGTCCTATCTCCTCCCCCAAAGCAGTCACAGCTTCCTCGTAGTTCCCAGAGCACACTGTAGTTTCGCTATTATAGGATTTATTTTATTCAGCTTGCACATACATATTTTCCCTCCCAAGAGACTATGAGGCTTTTCGCCTCCAAATTTTGGTGTTCATGTTCATATCTTTTATGTTTGTATATGTTGGTACCTAGAATATATAAGAAATAATTTATTTAAATATTGGTGAAATTAAAAAATGGGGACTTTTTGTGATTTTCCAATTGGGAAAAATATTTGTAATTCTATGTTACCTTTAAAAACCATAGCCCAGAAAGAATTTAGAGTAAGTCTATGAATTAGATAGAAGATATAACTTATTTTTAAACATTTGAAAAGTCATAAGATTCACACATGAGAGAAATACTAAATATATCCAAAATAAAATATTAATACCATATAAGATTTCAAGGATAAAAATGTTTGGTAACTTAGTGTACTAGAGAAAATATAAAGGAAATGGGAACCCTCATACATTCTCGGTAAAAGTAAGCATTCATGCCTTTATGGATAGCTATTTGTCTCTACCCTTCAAACTTTAAAAAGCCAATTTCCCCTTTGGCAATTTCTTATGTAGATATTTTAGATATAGTTGTATAAGCATACAAAAGTGACAACTGCACAAAGTAGTCAGTATAACATTGTTGATAACACTATTTGATACTAGTGATACTAATCTATCAGGAGGGAACTAACTTAGATTTTCGTATATTCCCATAAAGTAATGTGCTACAATTTTTTTAATGTAGCCACACTATATGTATTGATATGAATAGATTTGTGAAATGTATTACTGAATTTAATAACCATATAAAAGAATATATATATATATATATATATTTAGCTTGCCACAATTTGTGTAATCTAGAAAGGAAGAATGTGCATACATTCATGTTTATAAACTCATGGACTCTTTCTGAAAAAGTACATAAGAAATTGGCATCAGTTGTAGTCTCAGGGAGAAAGATTAGGTAGCAGAACAGAACAGAGAGACGGAGACTTACTTTTGACTGCGTTCCATTTTATAACGTAAAAGTGCACCGTATGCCTATTACTTCTTCACAATAAATAACATATAACAACAAAAATCAATTACATGAATTTTGCTTTGATTTTTAAAACGTATTTATTACTAAGCTTAATTAAAATACAAAAATCCGGAAAGTGAAGGAGACACACAGGGACTAGAAATGTTATTTCTAAGTTGCAACGGGATATAGTCTTGATGCCTGAGAATCAGAAGACCTAAGTGAGAATCATAACTTCTCAGCGCCTAACAGTAGAATGTTGGTACCAAAAGGAGTTCAAGTTTTGATGATCCTTATCCTCCAAGACGAAGGGATGCATGAGTAAATGATAAGAAATTTCCAAAGTGCCATAAATCTGAGCTGCTACTCTTATTTTATTTTCAAATCATATATTCATTTTTAAATGGGAAGTCTTACATTTAGGTGACATTGGGAAAAATAGTTACTTCCATCTGATTGATAGAAACCGTGTTTGATTCCCACATGCCCTTCTGGAATTTCAACAATCTTGAGTATTAAAGGCACCAAAACAGTAATAAAGAGCCCTACCCAAGTCTGATAATAAAGATTCACCCAACCTCTTTTAGCTTTCATATTATCCAAGCTCTCCGAACAACACTGTCATCAAATTGTATAAGATACTATTAAGTCCACCTGTTAAATGAATTTTAAAATACTCATTTCTATTCACTGCACATTTAGCAAGTGCATAGTTTGTTTAAATATAACCCTGCCCTCAGTGGACTCACTATCTCATAGAGATGGAAAGAATATATAGCTATACAAACAATGGACAGAGAAATTTGAAGCCTATAGCGATAGCCCAGATGAGAAGAGCAATTCTGATTGCCTAGGAGGGATGCAAACCATGTAAAACCACATAGTAGTATCATGACATTTGTAAAGAAGAGGTTCTTCCAAATTGCAGATAGGAGAAGGAAATGTATTTGTGGAATGACTTCATTTGGGGTTTTAGGGAATAAAATTTTAACATAAGTCAACCCATGGTAGACGTTTATTTTCTAACTCCATCCTTTAACAGAAAAAAAAAAAAAAAAGGAACATTGACTTCTTCAAAAGTCACCTGGCCCCCAGCAGCAGGGCTGCAACTAAGTGGCTCAGAACCCCTGCCCCCTTCCTAGTGCAATATTCTTTAAAAGACACTATGATGCTGCCCTTGATTTTGATAGCATCAGAATCAAAAAACTTACTTGATAATATGCATAGAAATGATTTCAGGACATTTTTCTTTTCCCTGGAAATTGAATTTTCTCTGTAGATTGTCTGCTTTCTAGAAGCAGAAGGTAGTCATTCATTTAAAGATCTGACCAGTAAAAATAAGCATTGCCTTTACGGTAAACTATGAGGTTTCTATTAGTGTTAACTTTCAGAAAAGGGCATAGGAAAGAGTCTAAACTTATGACTTTGGCTAACTTTCCTGATGGCAAGCTTTTAACTGTCCTAATACAAAAGTGGTTGTGGGGCAATGGTTAGAGTAGGAAAAGGAGGAGAAAAAGGGTTAACTGGAGAAGTTCATTAGGATCCATATCGAAGGTTTGTTGGACATGCAGTAATTTGGAGAATGAATATTTTAGCCCCTTTAAGGTGATGGTTATGCACACAAATATATTCACAAGTATACATGTGTATATATCTTTGTGCCTGGGCATAACACAGGTTAAGCCCAAAGTTGCCACTGTCACATACCAGGCAAGAGCCACATGTGGAATTTTGAAATCTCCTTTGTGCATTATTTTTCTATCCTCTTTCTTCCCTTCCACAAACATACAAACATCTTAAAGAAGAGGCTATATGTACTACCTTCACTTCAGTATTTTTCTTTCTTAAACCCACTGAGTGCTGCCTCTTGCTTGCACAATCTCACCAAAGTTCTTTTTATAAAATCACCATAATCAACGCTATTCCAGATACAATGGGCACATTTTGTCCTAATGCTACAAATATGCAATAATTATATGTGTTAAAATTATTGATCATTCTATTTCAAGAAACTCTTCCTCATCTTCAGAAACACCATTTTTCTCTCGTTTTTCCTTCTACTTCTCTATTAACATCATAGTTCTCTTTCTGCCATCCTCTAAGTGTTACTATTTACCAAGCTTCAATCTCTTCTCCATTTTTGCTGTTACTGGACATTTTCTTACACATTAAAATTCTTGCACTATTGATAACTCCTGGATCTGTGTCTGCTGACAAGATACCTACATAGGTTTAATCATCTATTTCCAAGTTTCCCTGGAAATCTCTACTAAAGGATCCACAGGTATTAAAAAAAAAAAAAAAAAAAAAAACATAACTACAACTGGACACATTTCTTTCCCTCTAAACTTCTTGAACTCCATATTTTAATGAACAACTACATCTAATTATCCAGTTTCCAAATTCAAAGCCTTGTGAGCCATCCTAAGCTGTTCTTGCTAACTTATCTCCAATCAAAGAGAGTATTATAGATACTATTTGTTTAACTTCTCTAACATCCGTCACTTTATTCTTGCCTTCCTTCAGGCCCTGATCACGTCTTGCCTAATTACTACAACATATTTACAAAAATATTCCAACTGCCTTAAATTTGGCCTCCATACTGCCAAAATAATCACCCCAAAACTCAAGTCCCTAAAGAATGTGGCTCTTCAGAAACTTTTCATAGTATTGAAGATTAAGTCAACAATTTAAGTTTGGTACATAAAACCTACGATGATTTGCTTGTCTTCTTTTATCTCTGTACTTGAACTTAGTCCGTGTCCTTGAGTCTCATTGTTTTTTTCTCTTTTTTTTTTTTTTTGAGTTGGAGTCTCGCTCTGTTGTCAGGTTGGAGTTCAGTGGCACCGTCTTGGCTCACTGCAACCTCCGCCTCCCAGGTTCAAATGATGCTCCTGCCTCAGCCTCCTGAGTAGCTGGAACTAGAGGTGTGCGCCACCATGCCCAGTTAATTTTTGTATTTTTAGTAGAGACGGGTTTCACCATGTTGGCCAGGATGGTCTTGATCTCTTGACTTCGTGATATGCCTGCCTCAGCCTCCCAAAGTGCTGGAATTACAGGCGTGAGCCACCATGCGTTGCCTGAGTTGAACTGTTTTGTGTTCGTGTCTACATGTTTTTGCACATGATATTTCACTTGTTTAGACTATCCTGCTTTCTTTCTTCTTCCAGTGAGTTCATACCCACCCTTCAAAACTTGGATTCATTATCACCTCTGTCAACAAACCTTCCCTGGCTGGATTAGGTGCCGTTCTTTGGAGCTTAACTGCACATATTTCTTAGCATAGAACTTTCACACAATAATCTCTGATTTCCAAAAAGCCAAAGTACTTACTGAAAATTTAGCCAAATAGTCATGCAAACTAATATAGTATTATAACTGTAACAGCTGCACAAAAGAAGTACATGATTTTATAGTGTCTAAAGAGGTGGTAGAAGTGTTGATTTAGCCACAGAGGAATCAGGAAACACTTAGGCACTTATCACATCATAGCTTGTGTCACAATTAGTTAGGCACATGTTTATATACAGTTCCTCATCCCAAGCTTATACACACAGACACACATACACACACACACACGTCACTTTTGTTCCCTTTCATGGCAAGTCATAAAAGTCATTCATCATGAAATATTACTATTTCTGCCTTTCCCCATATACAGATGCTACTCGAAACATAGGAAATGGTCAATAAATATCTACTGAATTAAACTGAAAACTTTACCCAGAGTTGCAGAATTGTTATATGATTCTGTTTCTTTAGAGTTAACCATATGGTTCGACTGAAGATAAAGCCTTAATCAAATTTATTATAACCTTACATTTCAGTTACAACAAAAGCAGCATGCGTCATGCCTTCTGTCTTTCCTAAAAATCAATGACACACCTACCACATGGTTTCAAGTATGATAAAAATAAAGGAGGTCTTGAAAAAATCCAAAAGAAATGCAAACCAGGAGAAAAGGAGCCTTTGGAGCCCTTAAATTGGTGCTATGACTTGAATGTGTCCTCAACATTTCATGTGTTCGAAACTCAATCCCCAAACATATAGTGATAAAATTTGGAGGTGGGGCCTTTGGGAGGTAATTAGGATTAGATAACATCATCAGAGGGGGACCCTCACAATGGGACTGGTGGCTTTATAAGAGGAAGAGAAACCTGAGCTAGCACACACTTGCCTTCTGCTATGATATGACACAGCAAAAAGGCCCTCACCAGATGCTAGCAGCCTTCCCTGCTTCCAGGACTGTGAAAATTAAATGTATTTTTCTTTGTAAATTACACAGTCTGTGGTATTCTGTTATAACAACAGAAAATAAACTAAGATGATGACTAGTTTAGGATAAAGATCCTGAGAGACCAACAGAAAAAGACCTGGGAGAAGGGGTTCATAGTATTAGTCTGAAAGGTTGTATACTTCCAGTTTTGCCATTGTTTTCATTTCTAGTTTTATAGGTTAATGAACAAATAATGAAAAATGGATCAGAATGATCTGTTTTCTATGGTCTTACGCAAGTGTACGTTGTAAGCATTCAATATGTAGATATGAAAATCACTGCAATAATCCTTCTAGGAGCCAGCACTAGGTAACCATCTGCAGCACCCTGGGCTTATGTAAATAATCCATTTAGACTGAACTGTTATTTTCATTTTTATTTTTTTATTTGTACATATTTATGGGTGTATTAGTCCATTTTCATGCTGCTGATAAAGACATATCAGAGACTGAGCAATTTAAAAAAGAAAGAGGTTTAATGGACTTATAGTTCCACATGGCTGGGGAGGCCTCACAATCATGGTGGAAGGTGAAAGGCATGTCTCACATGGCAGCAGACAAGAGTAGAGAGCTTATGCAGAGAAACTCCCCATTATATAATCATCAGATCTGGTGATTCTCATATATTAATTATATGAGAATAGCACAGGAATTATTCAACTACCTCCCATTATTCAACTACCTCCCACTGGGTCCCTCCCACAACATGTGGGAATTCAAGATGAGATTTGGGTGGGGACACAGGCAAACCATACCATTCCACCCCTGGCCCCTCCCAAATCTCATATCCTCACATTTCAAAGCCAATCAAGCCTTCCCAAGAGTCCCCCAAAGTTTTAACTCATTTCAGCATTAACTCAAACGTCCACAGTCCAAAGCCTGTCCACAGTCCAAAGCCTTATCTGAGACAAGTCCCTTCTGCCTATGAGTCTGTAAAATAAAACCAAGTTTGTTACTTCCAGGATACAATGGGGGTTCAGGCAGTGGAAGAAATTGGCCCAAACAAAGGGGTACAGGCCCCATGCAAGTCCGAAATCCAGTGGAGTAGTCAAATCTCAAAGCTCCAAAATGATCTCCTTTGACTCCATGTCTCATGTCTAGGTCACAATGATGCAAGAGGTGGGTTCCCATGCTCTTGGGCAGCTCGGCACCTGTGGCTTTGCAGGGTACAGCCTCTCTGGCAGTTGCTTTCATGGGCTGGTGGTGTGTGTCTGCAGCTTTTCCAGGTACATGGTGCAACCTGTCAGTGGATCTACCATTCTAGGGTCTAGGGGATGGTGGTCCTCCCAGCTCCACTAGACAGTGCTCCAGTAGGGACCCTGTATGGGGGCTCCAACCCCACATTTCCCTTCCACACTGCCCTAGCAGAGGTTCTCTGAGAGGCCTACCCCTGCAGCAAAAGTCTGCGTGGACATCTAAGCATTTCCTTACATCCTTTGAAATCTAGGTGGTGTTTCCCAAACCCCAAATCTTGACTTCTGTGCACTGGCAGGCTCAACACCACATTGAAGCTACCAAGGCTTGAGTCTTGCACCCTCTGAAGTCATGGCCAAAGCTGTACATTGGCCCTTTCAGACTCACCTGGAGCAGCTGGGACACAGGGCACCAAGTTCCTAGGCTGCACATAGCATGGGGACCCCGGGCCCCACTCACAAAACCATGTTTTCCTCCTAGTCCTCTAGGCCTGACATGGGAAGGGGTGCCATGAAGACCTCTGATATTCCCTGGAGACATTTTTTCCATTGTCTTGGGGAACAGTATTCAGCTATTCATTACTTATGCAAATCTATGTAGTTGGCTGGAATTTCTCCTCAGAAAATGGGATTTTCTTTTCTATCGCATTGTCAGGCTGCAAACTTTCCCAACTTTTATGCTCTCTTTCAGGTATAAAACTGAATGCCTTTGACGGCACCCAAGTCACATCTTGAATGCTTTGCTGCTTAGAAATTTCTTCTGCCAGATACCCTAAATCATCTCTCTAAAGTTCAAAGTTCCACAAACCTCTAGGGCAGAGGCAAAATGCCATCAGTCTCTTTGCTAACACATAACAAGAGTCACCTTTGCTCCAGTTCCTCACAAGTTCCCCATCTCCATCTGAGACCACCTCAGCCTGGATTTCATTGTCCATATCATGACCAGCATTTTAGTTAAAGCCATTTGACAAGTCTCTAGGGAGTTCCAAACTGTCCCACATTTTCCTGTCTTCTTTTGAGCCCTCCAAACTGTTTCAACCTCTGCCTGTTACCCAGTTCCAAAGTTACTTCCACATTTTTAGGTATCTTTTCAGCAGCACCCCACTCTACTGGTATCAATTTACTGTATTAGTCCATTTTTATGCTGCTGATAAAGACATACTGGAGACTAGGCAATTTACAAAAGAAAGAGGTTTAATGGACTTACAGTTCCACCTGGCTGGGGAGACGTCACAATCAAGGCAGAAGGTGAAAGACACATCTCACATGGTGGCAGACAAGGGAAGAGAGCTTGTGCAGGGAAACTCCCATTTATATCATCATCAGATCTTATGAGATTTATTCAGCACAGGAAACAGAACAGCACAGGAAAACCCACCCCCATAATTCAACTACCTCCCATGGGGTCTCTTCCCACAACATGTGGGAATTCAAGATGAGATTTGGGTGGGGACACAGCCAAACCATATCAGTGAGGTGCATGAGAAATGTTGTTACACATATCTAATGCATAGCAATTAAGGGAAGGTATCTAAAGTGTCCATCACCTGAGGATAATACATTTTTATCAAGTATGGTCATCCTATTCTGCTACCAACCATTACATTTATTCCTCTTATTGGATTGTATGTTTGTACCCTTAACCCACTTCTGTTCATCCTCCTCTCTCCCTCCGGTTTTTTTTCTGTTTTTTGTTTTTGTTTTTTTTTAATTTTGACATCTACATTCTCTTTTGATCCACTTTCTGTCACTTGGTGGAGCTTAGTGTTTAGAGCTTGAGCTTTGAAATCAAACTGGACCTAGGATTACTTCTCAACTCTTACACTTATTGGGTGAGATGACTGCTCTATCTTTCAGTGGTTATCATGTGTACAATAGAGTGAGTATTCATACTTCCTTAGAATTGTTGTCAGAATTAATTGACATAGACCATCTTAATATGGTGCCTGCCAGATCATAGGTGCTTAATAAATTGTAATAATATGATATGGCAGAGAAGTTTATTGACATTTATGACTTTTGGGAAATTCTACCAGTAATAATCCTTTTCATCCTTTCATCCTTGAAGATTTATTCAACAACAGCAATATTGCTCATTTGTTATGTGAGATTATTTTAATAATTTCTCTTCTGTAGCTATAAAATATTTAAGAATTGTCTTTGTTTGAAAGAAAAATCTAAGAAAATTGGATTTTTAGTAGACAGCTTTTGAAGGATTTTGCTTCATCAAAATTCTATAAGAAGTGAATACTAATGGGGATGGGGTTTTTTCCCAGGGTGATGAATGTATTCTGGAATTAGAGAGTGGTGATGGTTGCATAGCCTTGTACATATACTAAGAACCACTGAACTGTACACATTAAAAGGGTAAATTTTGTGGTATCTGAATTGTATTTTAATATACATATATGTATATATTTTTTAGATAGAGTCTTGCTCTGTCGCCCAGGCTGGAGTGCAGTGGCACCATCTCCGCTCACTGCAAGCTCCGCCTCCCGCATTCACACCATTCTCCTGCCTCAGCCTCCCGAGTAGCTGGGACTATAGGCACCTGCCACCATGCCCAGCTAATTTTTTTGTATTTTAGTAGAGATAGGGTTTCACTGTGTTAGCCAGGATGGTCTCCATCTCCTGACCTAGTGATCCACCCGCCTCAGCCTCCCAAAGTCCTGGGATTACAGGTGTGAGCCACTGCACCCGGCCTTTTTTTTTTCTTTTTAGATAGAGTCTTGCTCTCTCACCCAGGCTGGAGTGCAAAAGAGTGATCTCAGCTCACTGCAACCTCCACCTCCCGGGTTTGAGCAATTCTCCTGCCTCAGCTTCCGGCATAGCTGGGATTACAGGTATGTGCCACCATGCCCACCTAATTTTTTTATTTTTAGTAGAGACAGCTTTTCACCATGTTGGCCAGGCTGGTCTCGAACTGATCTCAGGTAATCCACCTGCCTCAAAGTACTGGGATTACAGGAGTGAGACACCATACCTGGCCCTGCAGTTTAATGTTTTAAAATTATCAGAAAAATATTAGATAGCAAGATAGTTTACAGCTACACACGTTATTAGAGTGGTGATTTTTTTTTTCTTTCCTGTTTTCATTTCAGTTGTCCACTCCACGTTGTAGGTATTATGATCAGTTTGGTTGTCAAACTCTTAGATGACATCATAAGAAAGACTTGAGAGCTACACATTGCTGAGTTCAAGTCCCAGCTGTGTGTTCATGGACACATTTCTTAATTTTAATCTCATTTTTCCCATTTGCAACACAAGGTTAATAATCTGCCTTGAGGTTTGTTGTGGCAAAAGGAAAAAAGAAAGAAAAGGAAATGCTTAACATAGAGGTTAGCACTTAACCGACTCCCCATTTACAGAAGATCTTTAAAAGGACTAGTACATTCTGAAAAAGAGGTTTGGATATTTTTTCTTTTTTCTTTTTTTCTGGTCAGAACCTTTTATGAAACATCCATTGGTCATCCCTATTTTTAAAATTTATAATTATTTTAAAGCAAATGAAAATACTTTCCTTAAAGGTGAAATTTAAAACTTAAAGTTATTAACAACATTTTGGGTTGTTATATTTTGAAAGGAAGGTATGTGAAGATAAAATTTGGAAAATCAACCCCCTCCTTTAAGTTTCTACCACATGCTTGATGCTGTCACTGACACCTCGAGCTGAGGAATATAAGTAGCTTTTGCTCAGGAGGTGTTAGTCTGATGGCAGCTTGTTTGGATAGTGCTTTTTGTTTGTTTGTTGTTTTTAGTCCATGGTCTTACCTAGACACTCAGCATTAGACCTACCTTCTGGATTAGCATATACTAAAATCATTCCTTTGCCATTCTTTTAGTTTTCATAAGTTCGATGAGCAAAAAGCCAACATGGAAGGTGAGAAAACAGTCTCCCTTATTATTTCATTTATATATTGAAATATATATATATATTTTATATATATGGGGAAAATATTGAAAGCATATACACAAAAAATATAACTGTAGTTATTTCTCAGTGACCATTTTGGTGGTGGTTGTCAATTGTGGGGAAGCTGGGAGAATAGCTGCTCAGAGCATGCATTCTGGAATTGAATTTCCTGGGCTTGACTTCTGCTCTACCACTTACTGCCATATAACTTTGTGCCATTCACTTAACCTCTCTAGTCATCAGTTTCTATTATATAAAATGTAAATAATATTACATAACAGGGTAAAGCTTAACTGAGATAATGTATGTAAAATGTAAGGTACAATGACAATAGGACCTCAAAAATACTCAATAGATATCAATATCAATTCTTATTACTGCATTTCTATAATGTCATATTTTCTAAAAGTATTACTGAATACTTTTAAAATCAAATAAATATTGTTTTAAAAAATCAGCATCTTATCTTTATAAGTGATTTTTTTAAAATCACTTATAAAGTGATAAAAATCACTAAGAACATCAAATAGTCAGAATATGACTGTTGAGATTACAGCATCAAAAAATACTTCTATGACCTAATACATGTTCTTCATCCTTGGGCACTAGTGAGAGCTTTATAATGTTTATAAAAATTATTATTATTCTCTGTTCTTCTGAAGTCAAATGCAGAATTTTTCTGGAAAACTATAAGCCGGGAATTAGATGGAACTTTCTGATTTTCTTTGCAAAGACTTTCAAGGATTGGAATTCCACTTCTAGGAAGTAGGTTAAGCAATTTTGCTAAGGCAGATACCAAATACTCTTCTTGAAAAATATACCAATTCCAAGTTTTATTATATAAGCCTACATGTGCTTCCAGCCCATGTATCGGTACATTTCAACATTTATTGAATAGGGTGTCCTTTCCCCAATTTATGTTTTTGTATGCTTTCTTGAAGATCAATTAGTGGTCAGTATTTGGCCTATTTCTGGGTTCACTATTCTGTTCCATTGGTCTACATGCCTATTTTTATACCAGTACCATGCTGTTTTGGCAACTATAGTCTTGTAGTATAATTTGAAGTTGGGTAAGGTGATGCCTCCAGATTTGTTCTTTTTGCTTAGTATTTCTTTGGTGTGTGGGTTCTTTTTTGGTTCCATATGAATTTTAGGATTTTTTTTCTAGCTCTGTGAAGAACACTGGTGACATTTTGATGGGGATTGTACTGAATCTGTACATTGCTTTGGACAGTATGGTCATTTTCACTATATTGATTCCTTCCATTTATGATCATGAGCTGTCTCCAGTTGTTTTTTTATTTTTGTTTTTGTTTGAAATTTTGAATGACACTTCAAAAATTGTAAAAAATGTGCTTTTATTCTTGGGGTCTCAGAAATACTTATTACAAGCTTACAGAAAGCCAAAACTAACTGACTATACAGATAGTCTAAGAAAGGAAAACGAAGATGGATACATTCCTAGAGTCAGTTTTCTAATTCCCAACCTTTTTTGGTGAATGCACTTCTATTTATATTTCAATAGTTTTGGGGGAACAGGTGGTTTTGGTTACATGGATACGTTCTTTAGTGGTGATTTCCGAGATTTTAATGCACCTGTCACTCAAGCAATGTACATTGTATCCAATATGTAATCTCATACTTATGCCTTTGCATCCTCATAGCTTAGGTCCCACTTATACATGAAAACACACAATATTTGACTTTTCATTCCTGAGTTACTTCATTTAGAATAATGGCCTCCAGCTCCATCCAAGTTGCTGCAAAAGACATTATTTCATTTCTATTTATGGCTGGGTACTATTCCATGGTGTTTATATACTATATGTTCTTTATCCACTCATTGGATGATGGGCACTCAGATTGGTTCCATATCTTTGCAATTGCGAATTGTGCTGCTACAAATGTGTGTGCATGTGTCTTTTTCATATAATGGCTTCTTTTCCTTTGGGTAGATATCCAGTAGTGGGATTGCTGGATTGTATAGTAGTTCTACTTTTAGTTCTTAAAGAAATATCCAAACTGTTTTCCACAGGTTGTACCAATTTACATTCACACCAGCTGAGTAAATGTGTAAAAGTGTTCCCTTTTTACCACATCCATTCCAACATCTATTGTTTTTTGACTTTTAATTATGGTCATTCTTGCAGGAGTAAAGTGGTATCTCATTGTGGATTTACTTGACATTTCCCTGATAATTAGTGATGTTGAGCATTTTTTCTTGTTTGTTGTCTGTTTGTGTCTAATTTTGAGAATTGTCTATTCATGTCCTTTGCCCACTTT
The DNA here is from genome assembly GCF_049350105.2 of Macaca mulatta. NCBI lineage: Eukaryota > Metazoa > Chordata > Mammalia > Primates > Cercopithecidae > Macaca > Macaca mulatta. The sequence goes on along the minus strand of NC_133407.1, from coordinate 6,209,348 downwards.
TGGATGGGATTATTTGTTTCTTTCTTGCTAATTTGTTTGAGTTCCTTGCAGATTCTAGATATTAGTCCTTTGTAGGGTGCATAGTTTGTGAATATTTTCTTCTCCCACTGTGTGGGAAATACATTTACTTTGATGACTATTTCTTTTGCTGTGCAGAAGATTTTTAGTTTAATTATATTACATTTATTTATTTTTGTTTATGTTTTATTTGCTTTTGAGGTCTTAGTCATAAATTATTTGCCTAAGCCAATGTCTAGAAGAGTTTTTCCAATGTTATCTTCTATAATTTTTATGGTTTCAGGTCATATATTTAAGTCTTTGATCCATCTTGAGTTAATTTTTGTGTAAGGGGAAAGATAAAGATCCAGTTTCATTCTTCTACATGTAGCTTGCTAGTTTTCCCAGCAACATTTATTTAATAGGGTGTCTTTTCCCCAATTTATGTTTTTGTATGCTTTGTGGAAGATCAATTAGCTGTAAGTATTTGGCTTTATTTCTGGGTTCTCTATTCTGTTCCATTGGTCTACATGCCTATTTTTACACTAGTACCATGCCATTTTGGTAACTATAGTCTTGTAGTATAATTTGAAGTTGGGTAAGGTGATGCCTCCAGATTTGTTCTTTTTGCTTAGTATTGCTTTGACTGTGTGGGCTCTTTTTTGGTTCCATATGAATTTTAGGACTTTTTTACTATTTCTGTGAAGAATGCTGATGACATTTCGATGGGGATTGAACTAAATCTGTAGATTGCTTTGAGCAGTATGGTCATTTTCACTATATTGATTCTTCTTATTTATGAGCATGGGTTGTCTTTCCATTTCTTTGTGTCGTCTATGATTTCTTTCAGCATTGTTTTGTAGTTTCCTTGTAGAGATCTTTCACCTCCTTAAGTATATTACTAAGTATTTTTTAATTTTATTTTTTGTAGCTGTTTCAAAAGCAATTGAGTTCTTGATTTGATTCTCAACTTGGTCGTTGTTGGTGTATAGCAGTTCTACTATTTGTGAACATTGATTTTGTACCAAACTTCTGATGCTTGTTTTTAAAGGCAGAGTTTAAAAACTCACTATGAGTGACACACATACACTGTATATACAACAATGACAATAACATTTTAAATTTCTCAATTAATTTTCTTAACCAAATCAGAAACAAATTTTCTGGAATTTGCCTTCAGGTATTTTTAGCAAGGAAAATGACCAAATATGAAATAAATTACTATTTCTTATGATTTTTGCTTGTTTATTTTTTCTTCTATGAAACAATTCTTGTATTTTTAATGCACAGTCATTTGGGGACATCAAACTCTGACCATATTTATGTGGCATGACACTTAGCAAGCTGCAGACATTATCTGAAATTGTTTTCTCTAACCTTGTTTCTCCTACACACCATCACAAGTAAACAAATGATGGATGTAAATATCTATTTTCAAAAGGCATTTCATCTGACACCATCTTACTCAGAGTTTTTGTAATTGCATGGAGAAAAACTTTAAAATAGCGTGTGCTCAGGGACTCAAACCAATTTTGATTAAAAATGGTTGACTATTTCACTTCTTCTTCAAAAGTATATTTTGAAGTATATGGTTCCTTGTAGCCTAAAGTCAAATTACCACAATCTGTAACTTGGTGTGTTTAAGAACTGGCACAATCTTCACCTAGCTTTCTGGACATAGTTTATACAATATCACTTCCCCCATAATTACTTCAAGTCTACAATCCCTTACCAGAAACAGCTGGGGCTGAGTGTGTTTTGTAATTCAAGTTTTTGGGGGAACAAGGTGGTATTTTTTTTAAAGTAATACAGTTAATGTATAAAATACTAGCAAAAGCCATATATGTTGGGGCTGCACCTATAATGAAATATGTTGATATTTCTGCAGTAAAATCTATAAATATTCTCATAAGTGGGATAAATAAAGACTATAAATGGCCTCCTGTCAATTCAGGTCAGTCTGTACCTTAAGGAAAAACAACAACACACACAATGGTTTTCAGAGCTTCTTGAATTTAGAAATCAAAGACAGTAAAATGCAAGCCTGCACTTGCTTTACTTGGACATAGACTTTGGAACTTTTAGCCTTTGTTCATCTTCTTCCCTTAGCCAAAAATGTCCTTTGTATCATCTCTTCTAGTTTACTAAAGTTTTTCATGGGCCAGTCCAAACGTCAACTCTTCCACAAAGCCTGAAGTCAGAAGCACCCCAATTTCCTCTGTTGTCTGCATGCCTATCTTTCTTCATAGGCTAGAAAGTCCGTAGGGAATAGTTCTGTGACTGATTTGCATTACATACTGTGATTCCTGGCAATGCATTTTTCCTCAAAATAATATAAAAATTGGATGAAGCAAGACTGCTTGAAAACATAAATGTTGACAAAACAAACCCAAAGCATTCAGTGTCCTATCTATTCCTATTTTATAACTGTGAATTTTTATAAGATGACTTTTTTTTTCATATCAGATGGGTAATGTGCTGATGTCTTGACAAGGTTCAAGGGTGGCATATCTCACACATGCACGTGAACACCCAATCATCATGCTTATGAACTACAAAAGGATCAGGTTTGGTTTTTTTAAAAAACTAATTTTACTCAGAATCTATTTTTTCTGGTCAAATATTTTCTAGTGATTCTAAGAAAAAACTATAAGCAGTATAGTTGCTAGCTTTCTGTTACAGTTCAACACACTGAGTAAACTTCAAAGAAGCCGGGTTTAGGTTACTGTAGTGCTCAGGAAATGTGAGTTTTTAAAAAATTAACTTACTCATATATTACACTTCTGATTTTTTCTAATCATTTAATCATATTTCTATTGCTTCCGGAAGCAAAATCAGATTGTAAGTTCCTTATTTTTATTTTTATTTTTTTAGATGGAGTCTTACTCTGTCACCCAGGATGGAGTACAGTGGTGTGATTTTACCTCACTGCAACCTCTGCCTCCTGGGTTCAAGCGATTCTCGTGTCTCAGCCTCCCAAGTAGCTGGGACTACAAGTGCATGCCACCACACCTGACTAATTTTTGTATTTTTGGAAAAGATGGGGTTTTGTGATGTTGGCCAGACTGATACTGAACCCCTGACCTCAACAGATCTCCCCACCTTGGCCTGCCAAAGTGCTGGGATCACAGGCATGAGCCACCATGTTCTTTAGTCTATTAAAAATGTATCTTTTTATTTGAAGTTCTTTGCAGTGCTCTTTGTAGACAATTAAGAGTGGCTGATAATTCATATATGACTAAATAATACTAATTTTGAATAAAATCATTTTTTAATCTTATGTTTATTTTAATTAGGAATTTATCTCATCTGTTCTTACAATTTGGGACATACACCTTGACTAAGACTACAAAATGAATCTAACCAAATGGGGAAAATATTTCTTAGGCAAGAAAATAAAAGTATACAATTGAAAAGTTATACATTTCAACTGACAGCTGTTATATAATATTGAGGGAATCACTGTGCTCACGTAGTCTTACCATACAGTGCATTGGCCCAAGTTTTATTGTTGTTGATTTTTATGCCAACAACAAAAATGTGAATGTTCTACAAGTGGAAACTGCCCAAAGAGAGGAATATTGACCGTGGAATGAGAGGACTAGAATAGAGGATGAGGGCTACATTTACATTAGAAAATCTTCTGTATTCCCCTTAACAGTCAATTCAACAAAACTTTCTTTCAAACAGTGAAGGACAGCCAACTCGCCCTTTAAGAGCCCAGGCATCATTTTAGAATATTACCCAGAGTAGACTATTTTGATTCTGATGCAGATTCTCTGTGAGTTACACATTGATACTAGGAGACTTACATGCTTTTAGTGTAGATCAGTGGCCCTCAAAGTAGGTGGATGTGCACCTCCCAATAGGTGTGCTGGGTGATCCATAGGAAGTAGGAAAATATTAAGATTATATTTCTAATTATTTCCTTGCCTTATATTTAACTTCTCTTTTTATATTACTGATTAATATAATAGCATGCACTAATACTTAAATTGATATTAAATAAATATACGTGTATTGGAGATTCAGATTGTTTTTCTTTTTTTTTCTTTTATTTATTTATTTATTTATTATTATTATACTTTAAGTTCTAGGGTACATGTGCATAACGTGCAGGTTTGTTACATATGTATACTTGTGCCATGTTGGTGTGCTGCACCCATCAACTCGTCATTTACATCAGGTATAACTCCCAATGCAATCCCTCCCTCCTCCCCCCTCCCCATGATAGGCCCCGGTGTGTGATGTTCCCCTTCCCGAGTCCAAGTGATCTCATTGTTCAGTTCCCACCTATGAGTGAGAACATGCGGTGTTTGGTTTTCTGTTCTTGTGATAGTTTGCTAAGAATGATGGTTTCCAGCTGCATCCATGTCCCTACAAAGGACACAAACTCATCCTTTTTTATGGCTGCATAGTATTCCATGGTGTATATGTGCCACATTTTCTTTATCCAGTCTGTCACTGATGGACATTTGGGTTGATTCCCAGTCTTTGCTATTGTGAATAGTGCCGCAATAAACATACGTGTACATGTGTGTTTATAGCAGCATGATTTATAATCCTTTGGGTATATACCCAGTAATGGGATGGCTGGGTCATATGGTACATCTAGTTCTAGATCCTTGAGGAATCGCCATACTGTTTTCCATAATGGTTGAACTAGTTTACAATCCCACCAACAGTGTAAAAGTGTTCCTATTTCTCCACATCCTCTCCAGCACCTGTTGTTTCCTGACTTTTTAATGATCGCCATTCTAACTGGTGTGAGATGGTATCTCATTGTGGTTTTGATTTGCATTTCTCTGATGGCCAGTGATGATGAGCATTTTTTCATGTGTCTGTTGGCTGTATGAATGTCTTCTTTTGAGAAATGTCTGTTCATATCCTTTGCCCACTTTTTGATGGGGTTGTTTGTTTTTTTCTTGTAAATGTGTTTGAGTTCTTTGTAGGTTCTGGATATTAGCCCTTTGTCAGATGAGTAGATTGCAAAAATGTTCTCCCATTCTGTAGGTTGCCTGTTCACTCTGATGGTAGTTTCTTTTGCTGTGCAGAAGCTCTTTAGTTTAATGAGATCCCATTTGTCAATTTTGGCTTTTGCTGCCATTGCTTTTGGTGTTTTAGACATGAAGTCTTTGCCCATGCCTATGTCCTGAATGGTACTACCTAGGTTTTCCTCTAGGGTTTTTATGGTATTAGGTCTAACATTTAAGTCTCTAATCCATCTTGAATTAATTTTCGTATAAGGAGTAAGGAAAGGATCCAGTTTCAGCTTTCTACTTATGGCTAGCCAATTTTCCCAGCACCATTTATTAAATAGGGAATCCTTTCCCCATTTGAATAAAATCATTTTAAATTACCTATTTTAGAACTATTTAATATTAATAAGATAACTATTTTTCTAATATTGGAGATCTGGGGACATTCCTCCAAATAGAAATATCACCTTACTATTGTAAGTTTCAGTGGATACTTTGATTTTAAGTCTTTTACCTTACACAATTTATGGTCTTATATTTTATTTCTTCAATTAGTAGACTATCATATGACGTGATATTCCTGACTCCTTTTGTAATAAAATCATTATTAGGATATGCTATAAAATGAAACAAGAAATGAATAAAATGCTCCCTATAGGTAAAAGCAGAAATAGTATATAAGGTGTGTTTTGGCTATGGCAGGGGATTTGAAGAACAATGCTGAATAATATCTAGATCACAAAATCAACTATAATAAGCCAAAAATAGGTTTTTCATATTTGGTACTAGCCTCCATATGAAGTAGCTATCCTAATATACAGTACCGTATAACATCTTTTTAGTCATTCATTCTCCCAGTCTTTCATCCATATATCCATAGGGAAAAAATTCTACTCAAAATTAAAACTCCCTTCTTGGGAAGACAGTTCAATTAAGGGAGAACGGGTCTTCTTTCTTCAGCAAAGCATCTTGGTAGATCAAAGCATGCACAGAGGAGTCAGAGAAATTTGGGAGTAAGACTGGAGGAAATGGAATTCATCTACAGAACAATGTGAGAAGAATTTGGAGCTCCTGTGAGCAATCTGGAAGGGACTAAGGAAAACCGAAAACCATGGTAAGAGGCTGGAGTCTGAGGTATAGAAATGGCCAAGAGACTTTTTTAGAGAACAAGGATAGCTGTACAGTCTCTAAAATGAAATAATTTGACAGAAGCAGAATTAAGAGCTAGAGGAGATCACGAAAATATAAACTCACACTGAAAATTTGCATACAACTTAGTGGTGGTTGGGGTGGGCAATACTGAGCTCTAAAATTCATAGAATGGAGCTCAAACCAATCTTAGCGAGGTCTTAATTGGTACAATGAATTTAGCTATATCTGAGATACAAAAACATACACACGCACATATTCATATGAAGCAAGTGTTCTAGAGCTCATTTATTCAATAACCCCAAACATCTGCCACATAGATACAAACCTGAAAGAAGAGGCAAAGAAGGGACAAAAGAAAGACATCTAACCACCCACAAATGCTGTCATAAGATTGCAGCAATAAATTTTACATAGCTTGTAGGGTTTCATTGTGTCCTAACACAATATGTATTTACATTTTTAAAAATTCGATTTACCTTTTTACATACTACTCTACACAGCTATTTCACCACACTCAACAGTCTAGAACTACAACCCACACACCAAATCCAGCAAACTGCCTGTTTTTGAAAATAAAGTTCCATTGGAACACAGCCATAACCATTTGTTTCTGTGTTGTCTATGACTGTTTCAGGCTACAACCTCAGAGTCGAGTGATTGTGACAAAGGCTGTATGGTCCATAAAGCCTAAAATATTTACTATCTGGCTCTTAGCAGAAAAGGACTGCTAACCTCTTACCAAGAAGCAAAAGTTGAAATAGACAGATTTAAAAACATACGGTGAGAAGTAACTATTTTATGGCAAAAAAGTAAGCAAACAACAAACCAACAAATATCATGCCCTCCAAAGTCACAATACATGGTGCCATCATGTGTGAAGACAAATAACGCCAGACAGCCTAACAAGTTGTTAACAAGTCTCCGAAAGTGTATTTTACAGGGCAATACAATTGTTAAAATTAATAATAATGATCCTGAGACATCAACAAAAATTGTAAAATTTGTTGAGAATTTTCTAAGACATTTGAAAAAATATATAAAAAATAAGATTTTTGCTTTTGATATTTTGTTTTTTTAACTTTTAGTTTTTATGGGGTACATAAGATATTTTGATACAGGCATATAATGCATAATTATCACATCAGGGTAAATGGGGCATTCATCACCTCAGGCATTTATCCTTTCTTTTTGTTACAAGTAATCCAATTATACTTTTAGTTAACTTTAAATATATAATAAATTATTGTTAACTTTAGTCTCCCCGTTCTGCTGTCAGATACTAGATCTTATTCATTCTTTCCAACTACATTTTTGTACCCATAAACTATCCTCACTCCCTGCCACTACCCTTCCCATCTTCTGGTAACCATCATTCTATTGTCTATCCCCATGAGTTCAATTGTTTTAACTTTTAGCTCTCACAAATCAGTGAGAACATATGAAGTTTATCTTTCTGTGCCTGGCTTATTTTACTTAATGACCTCCTTATTTTTACTTATTTTACATAATGACCTCCAGTCCTATTCATGTTGTTGTAAATGACAGAATCTCATTCCTTTTTTATGGGTGAATAGTTTATATGTACTACATTCTCTTCATCCATTTGTCTGTTGGTGGACATTTCAGTTGCTTCAAAATCTTGGCTATTCAGAATAGTGTTACCATAACATGAGAGTGTAGAAATCTCTTTGATATACTGATTTCTTTTCTTTTGGGTATATACCTAGTAATGGGATTGTGGGATCATATAGTAGCCATATTTTTAGTTTTTTGAAGAACCTCCAAACGATTTTCCATAGTGGTTGTACTAATTTACATTCCCACCAAGAGTGTACAAGGGTTCCCTTTTCTCCACATGCTGGCCAGTGTTCGTGATTTCCTGTATTTTGGATAAAAACCATTTTAACTGAGGTGAGGTGACATATTGTTAGCTTTTATTTGCATTTGTCTGACAATCAGTGATGTTGAGCACATTTTTATATACCACTTTGCGTGTCTTCTTTTGAGAAATGTCTATTCAGATCTTCATGTATTTTTTAGTGAGATTAATAGATTTTTTCCCTATAGAGTTGTCTGAACTTCTTATATATTCTGGTTATTGATTCCTTGTCAGATGGATAGTTTGCAAATATTTTCCCCCACTCTGTGGGTTGTCTCTTCACTTTGTTGATTGTATCCTTCACTTCGCAGAAGGTTTTTAACTTGATGTGATCCCATTTGTCCGCTTTTGCTCCGGTTGCCTGTGTTTGTGGGGTACTACTCAAGAAATCTTTGCCAAGAATAATGTCCCGGAGTGTTTTCCCCAAGTTTTATTTTATTAGTTTCATAATGTAAGGTCTTAGATTTAAGCCTTTAATCCCCCCCAACACACCTTTTATTTTTTGAGACGGAGTTTCACTCTTGTTCCCCAGGCTGGAGTACAAAGGCGCGATCTTGCCTCACTGCAACCTCCGCCTCCCAGGTTCAAGTGATTCCCCTGCCTCAGCCTCCTGAGTAGCTGAGATTAAAGGTGCGTGCCACCATGTGCGGCTAATTTTTTGTATTTTTAGTAGAGATGGGGTTTCACCATGTTTGCCAGGCTGGTCTCAAACTCCTGACCTCAGGTGATCTGCCCGCCTCAGCCTCCCAAAGTGCTGGGATTACAGGTGTGAGCCACCACGCCAGGCCTTTAATCCATTTTTATTTGATTTTTGTATATGGTTAGCTAGAGATAGGGAGTCTAGTTTCATTCTGCTGCATACGGATATCCAGTTTTCTTAGCACAATTTATTGAAGAGATTGTCCTTTCCCCAATGTATGTCCTTGGCATCTTTGTTAAAAATGAGTTAACTGTAGACATGGATTTACTTCTGAGTTCTTCATTCTGTTCCATTGGTCTATTTGTTGAATTTTATCAAATAATTTTTCAGCATCAATTGAAATGATCATATGTTTTTTTGTATTTTGTTCTGTTGATATAATGCATCACATTGATTGATTTGTGTATGCTGAACCATCCTTGTATTTCTGGAATAAATCCCAGTTGGTCATGATGAATGATCTTTTTAATGAGTTGTTGAATCCAATTCAGTTTGCTAGTATTTTGTTGAGGATTTTTGCATCAATGTCCAACAGGGATATTGGCCTATAGTTTTCTTTTCTTTTTGAGGTGTCTTTGTCTGGTTTTGGTATCACGGTAATACTGGCCTCATAAGTTTGGAAGTATTCCCTACTGCCCTATTTTTCTGAATAGTTTTAGTAGGGTTGATATTAGTTCTTCTTTAAATGTTTGGTAAAATTCACCATTGAAGCCATCAGGTTCCAGGCTTTTCTTTGCTGGGTGACTTTTTATTACTGCTTTGATCTGGTCACTTGTCATTTGTCTGTTCCTGTTCTGGATTTTTTCATGGTTCAATCTTGGTGGATTGTATGTATGTGTCTAGGAATGTATGCATTTCTTCTAGAATTTCCAATTTGTTGGCATAGAGTTGCTCATAGTAGCCTCTGATGATCCTTTGGATTTCTGCAGTATCAGTTGTAAAGTCTTCATTTTCACCTCTGATTTTGTTTTTGGGGGGCCTTCTCTCTTTTCTTTCTTAGTTAGTCTGGCCAAAGTTTTCTCAATTTTGTTTATCTTTTCTAAAAACCACTATTTTGTTTCATTGCTTTTTGTATTGTTTTCTTAATTTCACATTCACTTATTTCTACTATGAACTTTATTATTTTTCTCTACTAATTTTGGGTTTGTTCTATTCTTGCTTTTCTAATTCTTTAAGAAGCACAATTAGGTAGTTTATTTGAAGTTTTCTAATTTTTGACATAGGTGATTATAGCTATAAGCTTTTCTCTTAGTACTGCTTTAGCTGTATCTCATTGGTTTCAGTATGTTGTGTTTCCATTATCATTTCTTTCAAGATTTTTTTCAATTTCCTTTTTCATTTCTTCTTTGACCCATTGGTCATTAAGGAACATACTGTCTAATTTCCTTATGATTGTATAGTTTTCAAATTTCCTCTTGTTAATGATTTCTAGTTTTATTCCATTTTAGTCACAGAAGATACGTGATATAACTTCCAATTTTTTGAATGTTTTAAGACTTGTTTTGTGGCCTCACATATGGTATATCCTTGAGAATGATCCATGTACTGAGGAGAATATGTATTCTGCAGTCACTGGATAAAATGTTCTGTAAATATACATTAGGTTCATTTGGTGTATTGTGCAGATTAAACCAGATGTTTCCTTGCTAATTTTCTGTCAGGATGATGTGTCAATGCTGAAAGTGCGGTTTTTAAGCCTCCATCTGTTATTGAGTTGGAGTCTATCTTTCTCTTTAGCTCTAATAATATTTCCTTTATATATCTGGGTGCTCCAGTATTGGGTACACATGTATTTATAGTTGTTATATCATTTTGCTGAATTGATTTCTTTTTTTTTTTTTTTTTTTTTTTTTTTTTTTTTTTTGAGACGGAGTCTCGCTCTGTCGCCCAGCCCAGGCTGGAGTGCAGTGGCGCGATCTCGGCTCACTGCAAGCTCCGCCTCCCGGGTTCACGCCATTCTCCTGCCTCAGCCTCCCGAGTAGCTGGGACTACAGGCGCCCACAACCGCGCCCGGCTAATTTTTTTTTGTATTTTTAGTAGAGACGGGGTTTCACCGTGGTCTCGATCTCCTGACCTTGTGATCCGCCCGCCTCGGCCTCCCAAAGTGCTGGGATTACAGGCGTGAGCCACCGCGCCCGGCCTATTTCTTTATCATTATGTAATGACCTTCTTTGATTCTTTGTATAGTTTTTGTCTTGAAATCTACTTTGTCCAATGTAAGTATAGCTATTGCTGGTTTTTTTTGGTTTCTACTTGCATGCAATATATTTTTCCATCCCTTTATTTTCAGTTTATGTGTGTCTTTATAGGAAAAGTGCAACTCATCATTGGGTCTTGTTTTTTTAATCCATTCAGCTACTCTGTGTGTTTTGATTGAAGGGTTTAGTCCATTTATATTCAATGTTGTTATTGATAAGTAAGGACTTACCCCTGCCATTTTGTTACTTGTTTTCTGGTTGGTTGTGGTCTTCTCTTCCTTCTTTCCTTTTTTCCTGTCTTCCTTTTAGCAAAGGTGATTTTCTCTGACGATATGTTTTAAGGTTTTAAGTTCTTGATTTTTATTGTGTTTGTTGTGTATTTTCTGATTGAAGTTACCATAAAACATGCAAATAATATCTTATAATCCATTATTTAAAATTAATGACAAATTAACACTTATTGCATAAACAAAGAGAAAACTAATTAAAAGTTTAATTTTAATTGTGTCTCCCCACTTTTTAACTTTTTGCTATTTCTATTTATATCTTATTACACTATCTATATCTTGAAAAGTTGTTGTAGTTTATTTTTTATTGGTTCATCTTTAGTCATTCTACTTAAGATGTGAGTAGTTTACACATCACAATTATGGTGTTAAAATGTAGTGTGTTTTTCTGTACACTATTACCAATGAGTTTCGTACCTTTAGATGATTTCTTTTTGCTCGTTTACAAACTTTTCTTTCAGACTGAAGAACTCGCTTACATTTCTTGGAGGACATGTCTGATGTCAATAAAACCCCTTAGTTTTATTTGTCTGGGAAAAAATATTTATTTATCCTTCATGTTTGAAGGAGAATTTCACTGAATCTACTATTTTAGGTTACAAGTTTTTCTCCTTCAGCACATTAAGTATGTCATGCCATTTTCTCCGGATCTGTCAGGTTTTCACTGAGAAGTCTGCTGCCAGATATATTGAAGCTAAATTGTATGTTATTCATTTCTTTTCTCTTGCCACTTTTAGGATCCTTTCTTTATCTTTGACCTTGGGGGCTCAGCCTCCCAAGTAGCTGGGACTATAGATGCACATCACCATGCCTGCCTTTTTTTAAAAATTTTTGTATTTTTAGTGGAGACGGGGTTTCACCATGTTGGCCAGGCTGGTCTTGAACTCCTGATCTCAAATGATCCGCCCGCCTCGGCCTCCCAAAGTGCTGGGATTACAGGTGTGAGCCACCATGCCTGGCCATTCTTTTTTCTTCTTCTTTTTTTCTGTCTCCCCTCCCTGTCTATTTTAAAATAGCCTGCCTTCAAGCCCACTAATTACCTCTTCCACTTGTTTGATTCTGCTGGTAAGAGACTCTGATGCATTCTTCAGTATTTCAATTGCATTTTTCAACTCCAGAATTTCTGCATAATTCTTTTTTAATTATTTGAATTCCTTTGTGAAGTTTATTTGATGGCATTCTGAAATCCTTCTCTGTGCTATCTTGAATTTCATTGCGCATCCACAAAACAGTTATTTTGAAATTCTCCGAATGAAAGATCACATATCTCTGTCTCTCTAGGATTAATTGTTGCTCCCTTATTTAGTTCATTTGGTGAGGTCATATTTTCCTGGATAATCTTGACGCTTGTGGATGTCTGTCAGTGTCTGGGCATTGAAGAGTTGGGCGTTTATTGTAGTCTTCACAGTCTGTTTTTGTTTTTGTTTGTTTTTCACCTGTCCTTCTTGGGGAGGCTTTCCAAGCATTCAAAGGCACTTGGGTGTTGTGATCTAAGTTTCTGGTCACTGTGATCTAAGTTTCTGGTCACTTAGGAAGCACCCCAAGCCCAGTAACAATATGGTTCTTACAGACTTATAGAGATACCTCTTTGGTGGTCTTGGATTAGATCTGGAAGTATTGTCTGGATTACCAAGAAAAGACTCTTGTTCTCTTTCCTTACTTTCTCCCAAACAGCTCAGCCCTGTGCTGAGCTAACTAGGCTAGAAGAAAGGTGACACGAGTACTCCTGTTGTCACCACTATTTGGACTGTGCTGGGTCAGACCTGAAGCTAGCATGGTACTGGGTCTCACCCAAGCCCTGTAGTTACCACTGCCTGACTATCACCTAGGCTCACCCAAAGCCCTAGGGCTCTACAGTCATCAGGTGACAAAGCCACCCTGGCTTTTGTCCTTCCATTCAGAATGGTGAGTTTGCTCCAGCACCAGTCAGGTCCAGCGATGTTGTTCAGAAGCCAGTCCCTTAAGTCAGAAACCTTAGGATTCTACCTGGTGCTCTGTTCTACTGTGGCTGAGCTGGCACCCAAGCCACAAGACTAAGTCCTACACACTACTCCCTCCCTTTTCTATAAGCACAGAGTTTCTCCCTGTGGCCACCCTTGCCCCAGGCCCATGGCAAGTACTGCCTGGGTACCACTGATGTTCTCTCAAAGCCCAAGGGCTCTTCAGTCAGCTTGTTGGTGAATGCTGCCAAGCCTGGGACTCTCTCTTCAGGACAATGGGATCCCCTTTGGTTCAGGGCTAGGTTCAGAAATGCCATTCAAGAACCAAGGCCCAGAATGGGGACTCCAAGACTCTGCTTAGTGCTCTACCCCATTGTGGCTGAGCTGCTACCTAAGCTAAGGAACAAAGCCCCCTTTACTCTTCCCTCCCCTTGTCTCAAGCAGAAGGAGTCTCTCCCTATAGCCATCACAGCTGGGAACGTGCTGGGTCTCACCTGAAGCCAGCACATCTCTGAGTCTCAGCCAAGGCCCACAGCGAGTACTGCCTGGCTACCACTGCTGAATGTTCAAGGTCCAAGGGCTCTTTTGTCAGCAGATGATGAATCCTGCCAGGACTGGGTTCTCCCCTTCAAGACAGTGGATTCCCTTTTGGCCCAGGGTGTGTCTAGAAATGTCATCCTGGAATTAAGGTCTGTGATGGCGCCCTCAGGACTCTGCCTAGTGCCCTACCTTACTGTGGCTAAACTGGTTCCAAGTTGCAAGTAAATTCCTCTTTACTCTTCCGTATCCTCTCCTAAGGTAGAGGGAAGAAGTATCTCCCAGAGCTGCAAGCTACACTGCCTGGGGTTGGGGAATGGATAGTGCAAACACTCCCTTTGTTGTTCAAGCTGATGTCTCACTAGGTCACGTGCCCCCCAGGTTCACTGGTTCTGAGCAATTCCCCTTTGCTAGGGATGGTCTAATTGCTCCCTCCATTAGCTTTGGCTGAGTTCTGCCTAGTGTTGCTGTTTGCTGTGACAGGACAACACTGAGTTCCAATGCAAAGTCCCACAATCACTATGCTCTCCTTCTCCCAAGCACACAGATTTTTTTTCTCCATGCCACACAACTGCTGCTGGGGGGATGGGGACAGGTACTGTTGGCAGTTCAAGGCTCTCTTTTCCATCCTCTTCGGTGCCTCTTTCAGCAATATGAAATTAAAACCAGGTACTGTGATTCCTCATCTGATTTTTAGTTCTAATGAAGGTGCTTTTTTTATGTGGATAGTTGTTCAATTTGTTATTCTTGCTGGGAGGGCAATCAGTGAAGGCTTCTATTTGGCCATCTTGCTCTGCCTTCCTCTCTATATTTTAATTTTTAGAAGGAGTAAGTTTCGATATCTGGACAGTGGACTCATGTAAATTATCTCATCCTTCTGAGAATTTTACTACAAATTTATTTTATCTCAGTATTAAAAGTATCCAAAAGAGCTATTTAACAAATATCAAAACATATAGATTTCTCTCTACAACACTTAAAATTTTACAATTTTTTTTGAACAGAAGTAGGGTCTGATTTCACACTTATTTTATTATTTTAAAGTATTAATAGTGAAGCACTATACTCTAGGTTTTAAGAGAGCTGATTCTGGATCTAGACTTTTTAGACTTTTACCCCAGGTCTATCCCACACAAGTTGTATAATCTTGGGCACACAATCAGGGTACAGTCGTGAGTATAGCAGACCTTGGTATTTCCATTCAGTTTGTAAGTCAGTAGGTCTGTCTAAGAGCGGACATCTATTTCAGGGCAGTCGCCACAAATACTTTGTCTGGACTTTGACTTTTCCTCTTCCTGGAAGAGGAGGTGGAGGAGAAGTCAGGTGAGATAGCTTAAGGAGAACTTGAATAATCAGTAAGCTGGTACAAAGACTTACGCACAATCAACTGAGCCATGTCCAAGGGAAGCGAGCCCCACAATGACCGGAAACACCTATGAGAAGCAGCACTCTCTAGCATAGCATGATAGGGGATTTCTGTGCCAACTACAACTGCCTGGGGAATCAAATACTACAGGATATTCCCTCATGTAGGTGCCAACCGAACACTTGCACTCTGGCCCCCACAACTACTTGTGTATGAGCTCTAATTATCAAGGCAATTGTACCAATTTATCATTACCAACATATTTTCCCTGGCACTGAATTCCAGAGACATTTACCATGTGCATCCACATGATAAATTTTATCACAAAGGACAGTGAGCATCACAAATAACAGTCTTCAGCAGTGAATAGTGATGTTTCAACGACCCCTGAAAAAGCTTTTCCTCCACAACCACTGATCTTTCTCTCCCACAGAAAATCCTTCACAAGTATGTGCAGAGCTTTTGTGAAATGTTTACCTTTCAGCAAAACTGTGAATTCTGTCCCACAGCTATAGCTAGTTTCAACTGGCCCCTATCCCGAGGAGAGTGACACATGGTAAACAGAACGAAACTCTAGGTGCTAAAAAAGTAGCTTCCAGAAGAAAGCATAATAACCAGAGGGTTCTTTTATGGGTAAAATATTATAATTCTTCAGTGTGGTAGATGCTGGTACTTTAAGGAGACAATTCTCAACTCAATATTTAAAAATATTCTCTTCCTCAAATCCATCCACAGTTGGAATTACCCATCTCTACTCATAGTGAGCTTCTTTTCACTTTTAGAGGACATTCGAGCTTTGGGCAAAGGACGTTGAACCACTTGGCTACACTCTCTAAGACAAATTAGATCTCAGAGATTTTGAAAAAAAAAAAGTGGTCCAATCTGATTGATTAAAGGCATAAGGATCTCTGTGCTCTGAATGGATTCCACCCAAATACACTAAGTAAGAAGTCGTAACTTCTCCATCTCTGAATGGAATGTAATTAGCTAGCTGTGATTATTGCCTTAGAAAAGACCTAGTAAATGAGGGACAGAGTGGTGTAGTGGAAAAGAACATAACTTTTGAGCCTGGACAACTTTGACTCAAATGCTGATTCTGTCATTTATTAGCTGTGTCATCTTAGACAATTTACATGACCTCTCTGAGTCTCAGTTTTTTCCTCTAAATATAGATAAGAATGCCTCATTATACAGTATTGTAAGGAGTCTATGAGACGTTATACACAAAGTGACTACTGCACTGCTGGGCTTACAATAGGAACTAAACAAATTAAACCTATCATCACTAATACTTTAGGTGTAAACCACAATGATCCTAGCTTTTCAGGATCATCTATGGAAAAATCAATTTTTTATATATATATATATACACACACACATATATTACACATATTCATAAATTAAGGAGAAATTTAAAATATGCAGCAAATTTTAGAATTTGTAACATGTTTGTCATGAGAAATTGATACTTTTCAAAAAAAAAAAACAAGGATATTTTGACAGATAAAGAATACACCAAAACCACAACTGGAGAATAAGGGTTTAATTGTAGTTCCCTGATTCCCTCCTTCCTGATAGAATGTAAGCTTTAGGAGGGCAGGTACTTTATCTGATTCACCAATGTATTCTAGAGACCAGAACTATTTCTGTCACATAGTCTCTACTCAATAGACTTTTGTTGACAAATGAGTGAATAAAAGAGTGGCCACTCAATACCCTAATAACCATGACTATTTACAAAATAGTAGGGTGGGCTGGGTGGGGTGGCTTACGCCTATAATTCCCAACACTTTGGGAGGCTGAAGTGGGCAGACCCCTTGAGCCCAGCAGTTTGAGACAAGCCTGTGCAACACAGCAAAACCCCATCTCTACTAAAAATACAAAAATTAGCCTGGCATGGTGGCACACGCCTGTAGTCCTAGCTACTTCAGAGGCTGAGGTGGGAGGATCACTTGAGCCCAGGAGGTTGAGGCTGCAGTGAGCTGAGATTGTACCACTGCACTCCAGCCTGGGCAACAGAGGGAGACCCTGTCTCAAAAAGCAAGAGTGGGGCAAGACAAACCAGATTCTAGTTGAGCCTCCACAAATATTCCTTAGACCTACCCAACTCTATCTGTACTAATTTCACATATCAAAAGAAACCTTGCGATGACTCTTTGGCTTTTTACAAGCCATGTGTGGAATCCTTTATAGAAAAGAGATTGACAATTTCCACGGGTAGTAGAGCAGGTGATGTCTCCCTCCCAGTGCAAATGTATCCATCAGCATCTGACTTATTAATTAAATGATTTGTTATGAGTAGTCTTTATGAATTAGTCTTTTTGAGTCTGATCACAATAAAGTAATCCATAATCAAACTGTACGTAGTTCTCAACTCACTCATGTTCACTGTTTTCTTTATAGAATCTCTGCTTCTGCCATAAACTCTGCCAATGTCTCTTTCATCACTTCAGTGATGCCAAGTTATTTCAGGAAGGTTGTCTCTAATAAATGATTATTGTACTTTATAACAGGTTATTATCTTTACAATGGTATATTGTTGTGGACAAATCTCAATATTTATACAAATTATAGCTTATGTTGCAGTAAAATTGGCTACGTATAAATGATACTGGATTCTAAACAGCTTGCTGAATTCACAACTGAATCCAAAACCAATAGGAAGCGTTCTCCAAACTGTTCTTAAACATACCTGCTCTAGGTAAATAAGGCTAGAACTTAACCAATGAAACTAGTATCATTTCTCATCACAGCACTGGCCAGGGTTGCCTTCAGTCACTGCAATAAAAATTATCATTTTCTTCCCTATAGCTTCTGTCACTATTTTTTCTATAGCTTCTATTATCATTTTCTTCAACATGTGCTAGGGGACAATATTCCCTTAAAAATGCTTCCCAAGTATTAGCTAGAAAATTTACTGGAGGCCTCTGTACATTCAGAATGTAGATGACTAGAACCAGAAATGAAGTCAAAAAATGAAACCAAGATTTTAAAATCTTTCCAACTACTACAGGATTTGAAAATGCCTTTCTTAGCATACTTCAAAGTGAGTACATTTCTTCTAAGTGAGTAACTACTTCTATGTGAGTAAATTTGAATAACATCCAAAGATACACATTTCCTGTTTTTAAGTGTCGGGGTATGCTAAGGGAGAGAGGAAGGATTTTTGGTGTCTAATGCATAGAGAGACTTTAGAGCTGTTACCAGTTGGATTGGTGACAACATAACATTAAGCAACTTGAAGGCCTTCATTCCCAAAGCATTGATACACATGCTTAAAAATATAAAACATGAATAGGAAATATTTCTTACGTTTCAAATTCAATATTAGAATTCATATAAATTTCAGATATTACACAGTCCAATGCCTTCATTGTACAAATGGAAAAAACTGAGGCATAGGGAAATGAATCACTCAGAAACATTAACAACATAATTACTCAACTTGGAGCAGACTTCAAGCCTTTTCACTTCTAAATCCCTTTCCAGAGGATTTTGCTAGATTTATTCTTATCAACTGTGTGGCTATCACCTGTACTTTCAGTGACACTACAATGGCTCATCTACCATGCATAAGATGGGGTTAACTAATTCATCAAGGTATGTATTAGCCAGATTCTGAACATTATTATTAATTCTGATGATAGTTTTCTCTAATAATGTCACCATTGTGTTCCAGAGCAGACAGATTGAAAGACAATCATGTATTTACCCAGTTGTAGTGTTATATCCCTTCTAACACACTTACTGATATTTTTATTCATCTCACCAATAACAACACACAGCATTAAAAAAAAAACCTGGCCACATTAACCTAAAAAATGGAAAGGAAAGCTGATTCCATAACTAATCTACAGTGTGTTCCTGTGGCAATAATTCATTACAATATAACCCTGTCTATATTGTATATAACCTGAAAAAATACTTCATTTGTGTTGCTTCCATCAAAAAAGTCTTTCATAGATCTCTACATCACTTCTCTACTATAAACCACTGCTACATTTCTTAATAGGCATTAAAGTGGATGTGATAGTTTATGCTTCCTAAACCATACCAGCCAAGCTAATTACACTAACAGTTGCTCAGGCTAAGAAATCTGGATTTCTAAAAATCCTATCAAAGGTAGTGAAAAATTTTAACTCCTAGTATGCTGTAATCAAATATGTGATTCAGGAGGATTACTCTGGTACTAGTATGGAGATAGAGAAAACCAGGATGACCTGAAAACAAATTGTAAAGGCCTAAATGATGGCAAATGTAATTGTGATAAAAATAAAAGAACAGATTCTAATAATTAACGTAACTTAGTAATTGATTGTGTGTGGAAGTAAAGAAGAAGAAGCAATAATGTCCAAGCTCCTGAAATTGTGCTAAGTAGAAAAGGGCTCAAAATGAAAAATAGACATTTATTATTGTGTCAGATATGGGAACAAATGAAAAGGAGGATAAAATCACATTTGAAAATAGGAAAAAAGAAATTAGGGTGTTAATTTTATGTGTCTACTTGAGTGAACAACAGGATGCCAAGAAATTTGGCCAAACATTATTCTGGGTATGATTATAGGGTGTTTCTAGATGAGACTCACATTTGAATCAGTAGATGGAGTACGACAGATTGCTCTTCCTAGTGTGGGTGGGCCTTATCCATCAATTGAAGACCTGAATAGACAAAAAGGCTGAGCAAGAGGGAACTCCTTCTGTCTGACTGCTATGAGCTGGGACGTTGGTCTTTTACAGCCTTCAGACTCAAACTGAAATATCAGCTCTTCTTGGGTCTTGAGCTTGCCAGCTTTCTGACTGGAACTTACACCACCAGCATTCCTGGTATTCAGGCCTTCAGACTTGGATGGAAGCTACACAACAGCTTTCTTAGGTCTCTAACTTGCAGACTGCAGACCTTGGAACTTACCAGCCTCCACAAACATGTGAGCCAATCTCTTACAAAAAATCTCCTCCCTCTATCTCTCTCTTTCTCTCTCTCTCTCTCTCTCTCTATATATATATATATATATATTATATACACACATATATCTATACACTCACACTTATATATGTGTATATGTGTGAGTGTGTGTGTATATGTGTATATATATGTGTGTGTATATATATAATTACATATATAGAAAAAAGGAAATTGGGATGGTTAATTTTATGTGTCCACTTGAGTGAGCCACAGGATGTGAGGTGTGTGAGAGACCATACACATATATGTATATGTACAGATATATATGTGTGTATATATGCATGTGCATAGATAATATCTATACACACATACATGTATATATGTATGTGCATGCATATATAATATATTCCTTTCCTTCATATGTATGTGAATACATATATAAGATTATATGTGTATACATATTATATAATTTAATTACATATATTACATATATAACATATTATATATTACATATGTTACATTATATATTACACAGATATAATATTATGACATATAACACCTATTGAAAAACCATGAGTTCCATGAACCATGGTTCTCTGAAGAACCATGAGTAATGCAGAAATAAGTAACAAAGAATGTAGTATATCAAGTTTGCTAAGCCTTAAAGAAAGGAAGAGGGCTGTTTCAGACAAACAGAAAATTACATAGGTGGGGTATAGTTTTAAAAGAACAAATAATATAACACAACTAGAGCATCGGGTGAGATAAAGTAGGAGGTAAACAGAAAAAGATATTTTGGAGGTACACAGGGGAAAATTTCTGATATATAACCAGAGAGTTCAGAGTTAACTTAAGAAAAAGAATATAATTCAATGAAGGTTTTGTAAAAGACTTAAAATGAAATTTTAAAAATACATTAAAATACTCAAATATTTAAAGATACAAAAATCTTTTTTCTCTCTCTTTACAAAAAGCAAAATTATCTCCATTTATTTTAGGTCAGGAGCCCTAGGAATAGATTGTATATGCAATATTAAATAAAAACAACACTTCTGCTTCTAGCCATGACAAAGTCCAACTAGTATTGGACTTACCCTTCTGCCATAAACAATTGCAAAACTGGGTGGAAAACTATTAACACATTATTTTCAAGCGCTTGATAACAACTGGTGCAGGACTGTCGTATTTTAGAGAAAGAGAAAATGTCAGTTAACCCCGTATTAACTCCAGCTTTCTATCCGGAGTCACTTTCCAAGGGCAGCAAGGGAGGCAGAGGCCAAGTAGAGAATGACAATTTTACTGAGACACAGATCAGAGTTTGGGGCTGGTAAGGTAGTTAGAATTTGTGTGGCCGAGTGCTGAGGAGAGAAAGCTTCACAGAGTAGGGGAAGCAAGAAATCTTCACAGAGGTTGCCCTCAGGTCCTTGGCCAAACGATGGGCTACTTTTGTTCAGGTTAAGTATTCTGTGACACTCTTAAGAGAACAACTACAGCAGTGACAAATCCTTCAGTGCTCATCTGAATGGAGACATTAACCAGTGCTCATAGATGTTAAAGTCCTAACCCAGCCAGAGTGAGAAAGCTTCACTGAGCAACTCAAGCATTCAGTCAAGATGCTGGAATGAGCATGCCTAGGAGGAAAGACCATGACCTAAAGCAATGGCCATGCCATAGAACTAAGGATAAAATTGAAGTAAAATCCATTCTAACAAAATCAAAAGAAGCCACCAGGAATTAACCACTTGCCAGAATAAAACTAAACACACTTCAAAGAGAAAAAACATACTCAATACGTACCATCCCACAACATACCATCCATGATGTCAAGCATACAATCAAATATTACTAGGCATGCAAAGATGTAGGAAAAATGTGACCCATAGTCAAAAGTAAAAGAAGTTGATATAAACAAATCCCAACGTGATAGAGATGTTGGAATAAGGAGATAAAGACCTTAAAACTGGATAAATAGATATAGATACGTAGGTGGATATGTTATTATTTATATAGAGATATATATGTAGATATATATATATATAAACTTAAAGAAAAAAGTAGAAATAATATACTCACAATGCCAAGTTGGGAAATCTCAGGAGAGAAAGGAAAACTATATCATAGAACTAAATGAGAATTCTAGAACAAAAAATATTTTTCCTGAATAAATTCACTAGATAGGCTGAACAGCAGATTAGACACTACAATAAATGGTCAACAAATTTGAAAACGTGAATATAAATTAACCAATCTGAAGACAAGGAAAAGAAAATGATTGAGAAGAACAAGCAGAGCCCTGGTACCTCAGAAAATTCAACTATTTGTGAAAATCCAGAGGAAGAAAAAAAGGAAGAGGAAGAGAAAAAGTAGGAGAGAAGAAAAGGTAGAGAGGGATAAAAAGGCAAAAAAAAAATTCAAAATTCAAAATTTGTTTTAAAAATTACCCTCCAGATTCAAGACATTTGGTAAACCCTAAACCATGTAAATAGAAAACCTTGACTATTATAATCAAAGTGCTGAAAGATAATGGTAAAAAGAAAATCTTAAAATCTACCAAAAAAAAAAAAAAACCCCTCACATGAAGGGAAACAAGATGAAAGATGATGGACTCCTCATCAGAAAAGTAAATACAGTCCAGCTGGGCATGGTGGCTTGTGCCTATAATCCCAGCACTTTGGGAGACTGAGGCTGGCAGGTCACCTGAGGCTGGGAGTTCCAGACCAGCCTGGCCAACATGGTGAAATCGCCTCTCTACTGAGAATACAAAAATTAAGCAGATGTGGTGGTGTGCACCTGTAATCCCAGCTACTCCAGAGGCTAAGGCATGAAAATTGCTTGAGCCTGGATAGCAGAAGTTGCAGTGAGCCGAAATCACGCCACTGCACCCCAGCTTGGGTGACAGGGTGAGACTCTGTCTCAAAAAAAATAAAAAACAAATACACACCAGAAGATCTTGAAACAACAGCTGTAAAGTACTGAAAGGTTTTTAAAGTCAAGCCAGTATTCTACAGTCAGTGGAAATACTTCAAAAATTAGGATAAAATAAACATTTTTAATAAATGCATACAGAGAAAATTTGTCACCAGTAAAAATACACTATAATAATTTGTTATTGAAGGTTCTTCAAACTGAAGTAGGATACCAGATTGAAGCACAGATAAGCAAGAAGGAAAGAAGAAAATTAGAAGTGCTGAATATATGAGTCTATATTTAAAAAAAACTATTTTTTTTCTTTACAAATATCATTAAATGCAGCTTACTGGTCAAAGTAAAAAAAAGAAATTATATTGTAGGGCTTATAATATATGTAGAAGAAAAATATCTAACAGCAATACCACAAAGACGGGAAAGAGTATAAATACAATTATACTATTATAAAGTTCTTACATTTCATATGAAATACTACAATGGTAGCTCTAAGTAAGTAGTAATAAATTAAGAATACATATTTTAATCTCCATACAACTGCTAAAAATAAATAAAGCAGTGCAGTTTAAAAAGCCAATAGAAGAGCAAGATGGCAAAATAAGAAGCCCAGAACGTGTTTCCCCTCATAGGACACCAGTTAACAGCAATTCAATGACAAATGTCCCTTCTTAGAAATTCAGAAACCAGTTATGAGGTTCCTGAACCTCAGGCAAATATGAAGCCAAGTGCATTGAAACCAGTAAGAAAACTTGTGTCACTCATACACCATAGTCCCTCCCCTGGCTCAGAGTTGTGCAATCTGGAGAAAACTCCCAGTTCCTGGCTTCTCTCTGGGGAGGAAATGAAAAGACTAAAACACGTCCAAAACTAAGACTTTTCAGGGGCTGCCCAAGAAACTGGTTTATCTCCTGCCTGAATCTAAGCACGGAAAAGAAAAACTGCCAGGTTGGGAACTAGTGAAAACAAAAGTAATGGTTTAGACTAACAAACACTCATTCACCAAAATTCTATCCCCTTCCCCTCTGGCTCAGTACAGAATGAGTAGCGGGGAAAAGAAGCCTCAACTCCTGGCTTATCCTTGGGGAGGGAAAGAGTTAAAGTGTGTGTCCAACATTCTGACCTTTCAAGGGACTGCCCACAGAATTAGATTCTGTCTTGCCTGTCTTGGAGGATGGATGGGAGGGACCTGGAATACTCTATGCACTTGCAAGGCACAGATGACAAAATAGAGCCGGGCAGCTTGCTGCTGCTACTGATAACATACAACAGACAGAGGCCTATGCCGTTTGGTGGTCTCTCCCTTGTGGGGTCATGCCAGAAGAGAAGAGTGGAGTATGCCTCTAGTGGTCTGGCTTTTCAGGGAGCTTTCTGGGGGGAATTGTTTCAGTGTCTTCAGACTTAGTGCACTAATGTGTCCCAACATTTGGTAGAAGCCTGGGAGCCACTGAGAACAAAAGAGAGCTAGGCACCTTGTGGCAGTTCCGAATAACACAGACATTAGAGGGAGCAAGAGATGATGAACTCTTAAAAAAAGAAATTGGCAAATCTCTCTAATGAATTTATATGCACAAGTCCAGAGAAGACGCATCCATAGGAAAAGTTCGAGAAGCTCTCTAGAATCTCTAGCTGGGCTGATTGGTAAATATCTTTTCCTGTGCAAAGCCAGTCCACAAAAACTGATAGATGTGGCTTTTTTTTTTCGAATGAAGAGATCACAACACAAAGTTATAAGGCACTTAATAAACAGGGAAACATGGCTCAATAAAAGAAACAAAATGAATCTCCAGAAACTGACCCCAAAGAAACAAAGGTATATAGATTACTTGAAATAGATTTTAAAATGGCCCTATAAAGATGCTCAGTGAGCTCAGAAAAAAAGGATTCATGAATAAAAGGAAAATATCAACAAAAATAAAATATTTGTAAATACCCAGAGAGTTTGGAATGAAAGAATACAAAAACTAATTGAAAAACTTATTAGAGGGGTTCAACTGTATATTTGATCTAGCAGAACGAAGAATTGGTAAACTCAAAGGCAGGTCATTGAAATTATTCAGTAGGAGAAAAAAAAAGAATGGAAAAGAATAAAAAAAACGAAGAAACTCATGGCACAAGATCAAGCTGTTCAATATATGCAATATGAGGGTCTCAGAAGATGAGGAGAAAGAGAAAGGAAAGGAAAGATTATTTGAAGAAGTAATGGCCCCAAACTTCCCAAATCTGTGCAAGGAAATGAATATCCATATTCAAGAATACCAAAATACTTCAACTAGGATAAAACACAATAAATCTACAACAAGGCACATTGTAATCAAATTGTCAAAAATCAAAGACAATGAGAGAGTTTTGAAAGCAGCAAGAGAGAAAGTGACTTGTCACATACAAGAGAGATTCAAGAAGACTATCAGAAAATTTGTCAGGAGAAAATGCTTGCAGTCTAGCATACACATGGATGATATATTCAAAGTGCTGAATGAAAAAAAAAAAGCAATCTAGAATACTACATCCAGCAAAATTTTCCTTCAAATATGAAGGAGAAATAAAGACCTTCTTGGATAAATAAACACAGAGGAAGTTCATCACCACTAAACCTGACTTACTAGAAAAACTAAAGGGAGTATTTCAAGTTGAAATGAAATGATGCTAAATAGCAACCCCAAGTCATATGAAAGTTTAAAGCTAGCTGGCAAAGGTAAATAGATAGAAAAACACAGAATAGTATGATACTATAAAAGTAGTGCATGAATCACGTTTAATTGTGGTGTAGAAGTTGAAAGATAAAACATAACTATAAAAACATGTCAATACACAATATAAAAAGATGTAATTGGCCGGGCTCAGTGGCTCACACCAGTAATCCCAACATTTTGGGAGGCTGAGGTGGGCAGATCACCTGAGGTCAGGAGTTCAAGGCCAGCCTGGCCAACAAGTTGAAACCCCATCTCTACTAAAACACACACACACACACACAAATGTTAGCCAGGCGTAGTGGTAGGCATCTGTAGTCCCAGCTACTCAGGAGGTTGAGGTGGGAGAATCGCTTGAACCTGGGAGGAGGAGGTTGCAGTGAGCTGAGATCATGCCATTGCACTCCAGCATGGTGAGAAGAGCAAAACTGTCTCAAAGAAAAAAAAATTAAAAGATGTACTTAGTGGCTGTATAGCATAGTGTATGCATGGGAAGACATTACAGCTGATGTCACTGATGCCATAGAGAGGAGAAGTAAAGGGCAGTTTTTATGTACAATTGAAATTACCAGCTTAAAAGAGATTGTTACAACTAGAAAATACCTAATGTAAGCCCCATAGTAACCACAAAAAAAGATATCTATAAAAGATACAACAAAGAAAATGAGAAAGAAATCAAAGAATGTTGCAATTAAAAAAAAATCAACAAAACACAAAGGAAGACAACAAGAGAAGAAAGGAGGACCAAAAGGCTACAGGATAGACAGAAAACAGCTAACAAATGGCAATAGTGAGTCCTTCCCTATGAGAAATTACTACAAATATAGATGGCTTAAACTCTTCAATCAAAAGACGTAGAGTGGCTGGATGTTTGCTTTTGTTTTAAAGATTCAACTATAAGATGTAAACAAGAGACTCACTTTAGATTTAAGGACACACATAGACTGAAAGTGAAGAGATGGAGAAGATTTTCCATGCAAATCGTAAGCAAAGAGAATCATGGTAACCATATTTATTTAAGGCAAAACAGACTTCAAGTAAAAAACTGTCATAAGAGACAAAGAGGGACATTATATAATAATTAAAATGTCGATTTACCAGGAAGGGACACAATTATAAATATGTACGCACTCAAAATATGGGCACCTAAATCTAGGAAGCAAACATTGATAGAACTGAAGGGAGAAATGGAGAGTAGCAGAACAATAGTAGGAGAGTGCAATACTCCACTTTCAATAATGGACCAAACATACAGAGAAAAGACCAACAAGGAAATAAGGGTTGAGCAATTCTATTTATCAAATGGACCTAACAGACATGTAAGAAACATTCTACTCAATAGCAGAAGATAAACATTCTTCTCAAGTGTACACAAAACATTCTCCAGGATAGATCATGTGTTGGGTCACAAAAGAAGTTTTAACAAATTTAAGGAAATTATTACCTATAGGGTTGTTTGAGCTCCTGGAAGATTAAAATTATACCAAGTATCTTTTCCAATCACAATGGATTGAAACTAGAAATTAAAAACAGAAAGAAAACTTAAAAATTCACAAACATGTGTAAATTAAACAACACACTCTTGAATGATAAGCAACCAATGGGTCAGAGAAGAAGCCAAAAGGGAAACTTACAAATATCTCTAGACAAATAAAAACGAAAACGCAACATACCAAAATGTATGGGATGCATCAAAAGCAGCCCTAAGAGGGAATTTTATATCAGTAAATGCCTGCAATAGGAAAAAAACCCTCAAATAAAAACCTTAATGGTACAGCTGAAATAACTAGAAAAAGAACAAACTAAGCCCAGAGTTACCAAAAGAAAGGAAATAATCAAGATTAAGGTATAAATAAATCAAATACAAGGTAGAAAAACAATGGAAAAAATCAACAAAATTAAGAATTGTTTTTTGAAAAGATAAAGAAAATCAACAAGCCTTTAGCTAGGGTATAAAAAAAAAAACAGATAAGTCTGAAAAAAAAGATATGAAAGAGGCGACATTACAAATGATACCACAGACATAAAAAACAATACCAATTACAGGTAAGGAGATTGAATCAGCATAAAAAAGGATGAGCCCATGACTAGATGGCTTCATTTATGAATTCTATTTACAAAACATTTAAAGAAGAATTAATATCATTTTTTCCTCAAACTCTTTTAGAAAATTGAAGAGAAGGCAACACTTCAAAACTAATTTTATGAGGACAGCATTGCCTTAATAGCAAAGACAAACAAAGATACCAAAAGAAAGAAAATTATAGGCCTACATTCCCAATGAAAACAGATGTAAAAATTCTCAACAAAATGCTAGCAAACCAAATTCAACAGCACACTGCAAGAATCACATATTTATTACCAGGTGGTAATATATATCCCTGAGATGTAATGATTATTCAACTTACAAAAATCAATCAAGGTGATATACCATAATAACAAAATGAAGGGTAATAACTGCATCATCAACTCAATAGATGCAGAAAAAGTATTTTACAAATTCAACACTCTTTCATTTAAAAAAACTCAACAAACTAGGAATAGAAGGAAATTACCTCAACATAATGAAGACTGTGTATATAAAACCAACAGATAACATAATATTCAATGGTAAAAAATTGAACATGTTTCCATAAGAAGGCAAAAATGCACAGTCTCACCACTTCTATTTAACTGAAATCATACTGGAAGTCTTAGCTAGAGTAATTAGGTAAGAAAAAATAAATAAAATCCATCAAAATCAGAAAGGAGCAAGTAAAATTATCTCTGTTCTCAAATAGCATGATTGTATATAGAGAAAATTCTAGAGTGTATATAAGAATAAACAAACAAAAAAACCAGAACTAATAAATTCAGCAAAGCTGCAAGGTAGAAAATCAACAAACAAAAATCATTTGTGTTTCTATACGCTGATACCAAATAATCTGAAAAAGAAATTAAGAAAATGATTTCATTTAAAATAGCATCAAAAATAATAAAATACTTAGCAATAAACTTAACTGAAGAGGTAAAACATTTGTACACTAAAAACTACAAAACTTTGTTGAAAGAAATTTAAGAAGGAACAAATTAATAGAAGGACATCCCATGTTCAAGACTGGAACACTTAATGTTGTTAAAATGTTGAGACCATCCAAAGTGACCTAATGATTTAATGTAATTGCTATCAAAATCCCACTGGCATTTTTTGTGGAAATGAAAAAAAATCTAAAATTCATATGGAACCAAAAATAACAACAAAACACTGAATAGCCAAAATGATTTGAGAGAGAAAAATAAAGCTAGAGGCTTCATACTTCCTGACTTCAACATATTACAAAACAACGTAATCAATGCAATGTGGTACTGGCATGAAGACAGATACATAGATCAATGGAATAGAATAAAGAGTTCAGAAACAAATCCATATATATATTGGTTAAATGATTTTTGAGATAAATGCCAAGACTACAAAATGGAGTAACAATAGTCTCTTTAACAAATGGTGTTGGGAAAACGGAATATCCACATGAAAATAATGAAATTGAACTATTATATTACACCACAAACAAAAATAAACTCAAAATGGATTAAAGACTTAAATGCAAGATCTGAAACTGTAGAACTCTTATAAGAAATCATCGGGAAACGTCTTCATATCGCTTTTCACAAAGATTTCATGAATTTGACACCGAAAACATAGACAACACAATAGCAAAAATAGACAAATGGGACTACATCAAACTAAAAAACTTCTGCCCAGCAAAGAAAACAATGTGCAGATAAAAGCCAACCTAAAGAATGAGAAAAAATATTGGGAAATCATTTATCTGATGAGGAGTTAATTCCAAAATATATAAAGAATCCCTTCAACTCAATAGCAAAACCAACAGATAAGGACTTGAGAAGACATTTCTTCAAAGAAGACATAGAAATGGTCAATAGGTGTCTGAAAACATGCTCAGTGTTACTGTGGGAATAGTAAAAAGATGAGTGGTTATCAAGCGGTAGGGATAGGGAGGGATAAATAGGTAGAATACAGAGGATTTTTAGGGTAGTGAAACAATTCTGTATGATGCTATGATGGGGTATACGTTTTTCAAACCTCATAGAATGCACAACACTAAGAGAGAACTGTCATGTAAACTATGAACTTTGATTAATAATGATGTGTCAATAGATTGCAACAAATGTACCACTGTGGTGGGAGATGCTGATAGCAATGGAAGTTGTGTCTGTCTAGAAACTCTCTGTACTTTCCACTCAATTTTACTAGGAACCTAAAACTCCTCTAAAAACTAAAGTTCATTAATGACTTAAAAAAATCAGTAGGTAGGTAGAAGATTTGAGCACTATCTCAACCCTTTTAATCTAATTGATATTTATAGGACACTACTGCAACAATTGCAGAACACACATCCATTTCAAATGCTAAAAATGTTCAAGATTCATTCATGATATACCATAAAATAAGTATCAATAAATTTAAAAATATTGAAATTTTACAGTGTATGTTCTCTGACCACAATGGTATTGAATTAAAATTCGATAAGATGAGGAAAATTTTCAATATTTTCAAATGAAACAGCACATTTGTAAATCACCCAAGGAAAAGAAGAAACAACAAGGGACATTACATAAGTTCTGAAAATGTATGTTCATGAAAACAAATCACTCTATATTTGTACAATCCAGTTTAACTAAGTCTTAGAAATAAATGAGATTCAAATTCTTATGTTTGAAAAAAATTAAAATCAATAATCTAAGGATTACCTTAAGAAGACAGAAAAAGTAGAGAAAATTACACCCAAATAAATAAAAATAATAATAATAAAGAGCAAAAATCAATAAAATATAAAACAAACAATATGGGAAAATTTAAAAGCCAAAGTGTTTCTGTAAAAAAAAAAAAAATGTAATAAGATGGTTAAACCCTAACATAGGTACCGTTGATGAAAAAAGAAAAAAACACTAATTACCAATACTAGGAATAAAATATGGCATATCATTGTAGATTCTATGGGCATGTATTATACATGCCCTTGTGTTAGTATATTCAAATTAGGTAAAAGGATGAATTTATTGAAAAGCATGAATTAAAAATTGACAGGAAAAATAAAGAAAATAAATATAATTCTGCTTGGTAAAAAAATTTAATTTGTAAATTAAAAACCTTCCCATAGAGAAACCTGGAGGCTTGGTTTGTTTAACTGCTAAACTATATATTAAACATTAAAGAAAGAAGAATGCTAATTTTAAACAAACTCTTTCCTAAATTAGAGGAAGAAATAAAACCTGTCACAAATCTAACAAACCCATTACTGAAAAAAATGCAAATTAATATTCTCATACACATAGGTGTGAAAAGAGTAATAAAATTCTAGCAAATCAAACCTAGCAGATTATTACAAAGAAGAAACAAAATATAGTACATGCATACAACAAAATATTTAGCCACACAAAGGAATAAAGTATTGACTCAGGCTACATGGGCAAACCTTGAAAACGTGGTAGGTGAAAGAAGACTATCACAAGAGGTCACATATTATATGACTCTGTTTATCTAATATGCTCAGAACAGGAAAATCTATAAGGGAAGGGGGAAGTGGAGAGTGACCAACATATATATATGCCATATATACACACAGACACACACACGGGTATGTACACTAACACACATTCTGCAAATCAATAATAAAAAGACAACACAAATTTTAAAATAAGCAAAACATTTGAACAGGCACTTTAGAACAGAGGGTATACAAATAACCAATAAGTACATGAAAAGTTATCAACCTCATTAGTCATCAGGGAAATGAAAATTAAAATGATGGTGAGAAACTTCTTTTTTTTTTTTTTGAGACAGAGTCTCACTCTTTCACCCAAGCTGGAGTACAGTGGCGTGATCTCAGCCCACTGCAACCGCCACCTCCTGGGTTCAAGCAATTCTCCTGCCTCAGCCTCCCAAGTAGCTGGGACTACAGGCGCGTGCCACCACACCTGGCTAATGTTTTGTATTTTTAGTAGAGACAGGGTTTCACCGTGTTAGCCAGGATGGTGTGGATCTCCTGACCTTGTGATCTGCCCGCCCTGGCCTCCCAAAGGGCTGGGATTACAGGCGTGAGCCACTATGCCCAGAAAATACTATTTACTTGTGAGCATATGGACCAACTGCAACTCTCATACATTGGGAGTGTACTATGTTACAAATGATTAGAAAATAATACTTCTAGAAATGTCACTTAAAATAGTATCAGATTGTTTGCAAATTTGTTTGCCAGTTCATTATAAAGTTAAACAAGAGCTTACACTATGACCCCGTACTTCTGCTCCTGGGTTTTTACATAAGAGAAGTTAAAACATGGCTAATAATAATAATAATAATAATAATAATAATAATAATATAAATAAATAAAAGAAAAAAGAAAGAAAAAGACTTGTACATGAATATTTCCAGAAGCTTTATGCAAGTTAGTAAAAAACGGAAAATAATCCAAATGTCTACCAAAATAAAAACAAATATATACACCATGGAATGCTTACACAATAGACCTTATACTCAGCAATTTTAAATAATTAACTAGTGATAAACAACAACATGATGGATCTCAAAAATTCTGTTTAGGAAGAAGTTTCAAAATAGTATAGACTGAAAAAATTCATTTATATGCAATTCAAGATTAGGCCAAACAAGTGTATGATGAGAAAAATTAGATGATTGGTTGTGGATGGGTGGGAAAGAGACTGACTGGAAGGGATGTGAGGAAATTTTCCCAAGTGAAATGATGTATGTCTTGATGAATGTGTTGGTTACACAGGTTACATTTAACAAAACTCAATAAATTATGCATTTAAAATTTATGCATTTTATTGCATTTAAATTTTACTTTAAGTAGAAAATAGAAACACAAAGAATGCATGTATTTTTACTTCATAAATGGATGAAGTAGATAATAAGAAATGCATGAAGGGATTTCTTCAGTAAAGTTCAAAACTTGATTGAAATAAAAAACTCACAACGAAGTAGAATTGTACTAGACATAGCTCTTATTAATAAATAAAAAAATTATATAGGCCACCTTGTCGCCATGGGACAAATAATTGCTGTGAATTTATATTATTTTCAATAAAACATATTTGTCATCAATAAATAGGTATACTCTTCATTATGGCAACTAGTATGGAAATTTGGGTACAGAAGATAAATTCTGGGTGATACCAACCCTGCCTCTGAGACTTACTGTGTTTCATCCACTAAGCTTCTCTTACAGACAATTGTCTCTCTTACTTACACTGTCATTGCCTATCCTGAACATTCTCTATCAAAAACCTACACGGATTTCCCATACTGAAACCAATGCTGTTTGGCTTACACACTCATAGACACATTGTTTGCTGCATGAGTATGACCAGGGTAACAGGGACATCAAAGTCCTATCACAGAAAGACTCCAAGGATCTTGAGAAGACTCATACTGGACATATAAGTGGCTTTTACATGCCATGAAAGAATATTAGATGTGATTTCAAGAGCTTTATGTGATTTCAAGAGCTTTAGAACTGGGACCTACTGTTAAACTTAAAGCAATTTCAGTTCAAAATAACAAAGTTAGATCTATCTAAGAGTAACAGAATGTTATTAAAAAGTTGTATAAACTGAAAACAGGTAAGTAGACACAACTTTTAAGCATCCGATGAATGGCTAGTCAAGCCAATCTTTAATATCCCTCATATCCCAAGATTTAATGGTTCTGGGGGCAGATGTTTCACTGGGCTTTTTATGCCCCCAAGCTCACAATTCACACATGCACCACTTGCTCAAAAATGAAGACTTGCACACACAATCCCATCCTCCTCCTAGTTTGTTACCAGCTACTGCCAATGGTTTAATACTGGAGACTGAGGAGAGGCAGAGTAGTTTCAATTTTACTCCCTAAAGAGGAAAAAAATCAAGCTGAATCCAATGAAGAAGGATAATATTTGAGAATGACATTTTGATTAGCAGTTGACAAGTTTAAAAGTATGAACACAATTACATCCAGAGAGTGGGCATGGGTAGTGCTTTGTCAGCAAGGATGTATCATTAGTGTCCTGAGACAAAGAGAGAAATTCTACATAATTAATAAAATGATATTTAACTCTGCTATTATCAATAGATAAACACAATGATAAGAAGTATTCCTTAGTATTCAAAGCTTGAACTTTGGATCCAGATTGCCTGATTTGAAATCCTAACCTCTCTGAGAAAATAGAGATGACAAGAACACCTATATGATAGACTTCTTATGAGGATTCAATTCATTAATTGAAATCAAGCTTAAGAACAGTGTATTGCAAGACATAGGTATGTGCTATTATTATCAATGGATGATGACCATTTCGTGTGCCTACATTTTTCAATGTTCAACCTGTCTATATATTAGCAGGGACCAAGACTTAAAACTAGACCATATGTAGTGTTTGTTTGTTTGTTTGTTTGTTTTGAGACTGTAGTCCAGGCTGGAGTGCAGTGGTGCGATATCGGCCCACTGCAACCTCCGCCTCCCGGGTTCAAGCGATTCTGTTGCCTCAGTCTTCCGAGTAGCTGGGATTACAGGCACCTGCCACCACGTCTGGCAATTTTTAATGGAGATGGAGTTTCCCCATATTGAGCAGGCTGGTCTTGAACTCCTGACCTCGGGTGACCTGCCTGCCTCGACCTCCCAAAGTGTTGGGATTACAGGCGTGAGCCACTGCGCCCGGCCGACCATGTGTAGACTTATTGGAACATCTAGAAGTTCTGGATGCTCCACTTACCTCAGGGATTACACTTTTCCAGGTCCACTTTATGATTCAGGGACAGTATTCTCAGGAAGACCTTCCAACACAAGCCAGCATTTAGGGCACCAGGTGATATGCGATATGTCTCATGAATTGCTTTTGGAATTGAATCATCGTCTTTCCTACTGTACAAGTTTTAAAATACTTGGTCTTTGGGGTCTCCACACCATCTGCACACTTAAAGAAATCCAAGTACAACAGAAACCAGTGATCACAGTTCATTATCACATGGAGCACTGTTCCCAAAATGGGCTACGGCGAATTGAGGCCTGATGTAGCTTCAATGCAGCGATGAGCTTGGCATTCTGCATTCCACTGGGTTTGGAATTTTTTAAATGTTTTTGTGTTTTGGTGTTCAGAAACAGCATCTCAGGACCGAAACCAGAGATTAGAGGAGAATGTATTTATAGCATAGAATTCCCTTAAGAATGTAAGCTCTTGAGACAAATTGCATTGGTTCTAATCTACTCTCCATTTCTGGCTGTGGGACTTTCCCACACCTTTGTTTCCTCTACATAAAATAGGAATGCTGATATTGCTACTGATCTCAAAACTGTTGTGTGTATTAAATGAGGTTATCCACATAAAACATTTTGAACAGAGCTTTTCACTTGGTAATACTCTATAAATATTAATCACTGTTTATTAACTGTAAAATTAGCAAGTTTGAAAATTCTCTGTACATTAGTGCATAGACAAACCATGGGATGACCTTAAGCATATTTTGGTAATATAATGAGAGTTCCAAGAAGTAAACTGGCTTAAAGCTTAGTGATCCTTCACTTATATGTTTAAAAATCTTATCAAATTACTACAACTTAAAAGTGACAGGTGAAGTCGAAGATGCCAAGACAAATCAAATTCTTGCATTCAAAATAATTTGCATTCTATCAGAGTGCTAATAATAGCAAATATTAGTTGAACACTAAATTATAGGCACCGATGTGAATTCGCTCATTTTATCTGTGTCAGAAATAAAGTTACACATGACATAACAATGTCTCAGTCAACAATGGACTGCATAATAGTACAGTGGTCCTATAAGATTATAATGCCATATTTTTACTGTGTCTTTTCTTTGTTTACATATGTTTAGATTCACAAATACAATTGTCTGTAGTATTCAGCCCAGTAACGTGCTGTATAGGTTTGTAGCCTAGAAGCCATAGGCTATACCATACAGCTTAGTTGTATAGCAGGCTACAGCATAGAGCCTACTGTATAGTGGGCTATACCCTACAGCCTAGTTGTACAGTAGGCTGTATGTTCTAGGTTTGTGTTAGTATGCTCCACGATTTTCACACCAAGACAAAACTACCTAACAATGCATTTCTCAGAACATATCCCTGTTGTTAAGAGAGGCATGACTGGGCCGGGCGTGGTGGCTCATGCCTGTAATCCCAGCACTTTGGGAGGCTGAGGCGGGCAGATCACCCGAGGTCAGGAGTTTGAGACCAGCTTGATCAACATAGAGAAACCCCGTCTCTACTGAAAATACAAAATTAGCCGATTGTGGTAGCGCATACCTGTAATCCCAGCTACTCGGGAGGCTGAGACAAGAGAATCACTTGAACCCGGGAGGCAGAGGTTGCGGTGAGCCGAGATTGCACCACTGCACTCCAGCCTGGGTAACAAGAGTGAAACTCCGTCTCAAAAAAAAAAAAAAAAAAAAACAGAGAGAGAGGCATGACTATATATGAAGCAGGCATTGTTAGTATCATATTTCACAGGTAAGGAAACTGAAATAAAGAGCATTTAAGT
This sequence comes from Macaca mulatta, assembly GCF_049350105.2. Classification (NCBI taxonomy): domain Eukaryota; kingdom Metazoa; phylum Chordata; class Mammalia; order Primates; family Cercopithecidae; genus Macaca; species Macaca mulatta. The sequence continues at coordinate 6,173,239 of NC_133407.1, read as the reverse complement.
AACTTGCCTCAGGTTACCAAATTACTCCACTAGTTAGAGCCAAATTGAGGGATATCAGTTTCAGACTTAAGGAGTCTGGCCTCAGACTTTACTCTTAATCACTATTCTGTACTCTTTCTACAGTGCTTCATGAAAATCATTCTAGCAGCATGTGCAAGATAAAAGATAAATCAGAGATTGTGGAGATAGGAAGACCAGGTATTAAAATGATCCAGACAGACAGAAACAAAGGCCACAAATACACAATAGCCATAAGGCTGGTGAGTGTAGAATAAATGAAAGAGATATTGGAGAAAAGAAGCTAAAAAGACTTGGTGAGTACCTGTGGAGAGCCTGGGAAAATTTGCAGGAAATGTTAGAATTCCAGTAACTGTATTTTACGGATACCCCTGGATGGAGCACATGCTTTTGTTTCTCTAAAGTCTACAATACTGTCCGTTGTCTCTTTGACGCGTCCCAGTCTTTTAATCTCTACATATGTCCGTCATAATATTTAAAATGATATTTCCAAAACGTCTCCTAGTTTCCCTCAAACAAGAACACAGACACTGAAAAACCTCACAGGTCTATGACCAGTATTTTTCTAAAATAAAAATTACTTTTTTATCCTGAACATTTATAACTATAAAATTTATGACTAAAACTATTAAACTATAAGAACCAACAACACTGACAACTACCAGAAGGGCCACACGATGGCAGCAAAGTATAGTGTGCAAGCAGTAGGAGCCTGCAGCCTAGCGCGTGCTATGCATTGAATTCTCGGATTCCATCTATTCTCTATGTAGTTCATACAAAATAGCAGCTGTAATGCTAGTAACATTATCTCCACATAGCACCTCACACTTTACAAAACTCCCACAGATACTGTCTACTTCTTATCACCACTCTGAGAAGTCAACAGGAAAAGGATCATGCTTTGTGTGGCGGATAAAGATCGAAGTTTTACTCCAGGTACTAGAAGCACCTCAGAGGCTCAAAGGTCAGACAAAGATCAAAACTTTGTCGTTGTTTCTTTTAGGATATGATCTAGGGGAAATATAATATGAATGGGAATACTCTATCTTCAACTTTAATGGGGAAAATATCTAAGTTTTTTTTTTTTTTTTTTTTTTGTAGAACTGGGACCATTTTAAGGGGTTGGCGCTGTAAGTTATTCCTCACCAAAGTTAGAGGAAAAAAAGGGAAAAGATAAGGAAAGGGAAAGGGCTTTCTTTTTTTAAGTAACAAAGGCTAAAAATTTTCTTAGAGATTATTATAGAAAGCTTAACTGGAGAGAAATATGCTTGGGGGGAAAAGCATGTATCCTCCAAATGGTGCCTGCATTCATTTTCTAGGGCAGCTGTAAAAACCCACTATAGACTTGGGGGCTTAAAACAACTCTTCTGGAGGTCTGAAGTCCAAAATCAAGGTGTCCACAGGGCTATGCTCCTTCCAAAAGCTCTAGGGGAGAATCCTCCCTTGACTTTTTAGCTTCTGTTAATGCCAGGCCTTCCTTGGCTTGTGGTGCGTAACTCCAATCTCTGCCTCCATTTTCAAATGGTCTCCTCCACGTCTTTTTCTTTCTTTCTTTCTCTTTCTTTCTTTTTCTTTCTTTCCTTCTTTCTTTCTTTTTTTCTTTCTTTCTTTCTTTCTTTTCTTTCTTTCTTCCTTCCTTCCTTCCTCCCTCCCTCCCTTCCTTTCTCCCTCCTTCCTCCCTCCTTTCTTTCTTTCTTTCTTTCTTTCTTTCTTTCTTTCTTTCTTTCTTTCTTTCTTTCTTTCTTTCTTTCTTTCTTTCTTTCTTTCTTTCTTTCTTTCTTTCTCTTCCTTTCTTTTTTTTCTTTGCAGAGTTTTGCTCTTGTCACCCAGGCTGGAGTGCAGTGGCACGATCTCAGCTCACTGCAACCTCCCCGTCCCAGGTTCAAGCAATTCTCCTGCCTCAGCCTCCTGAGTAGCTGGGATTACAGGCGCCCGCCACCGTGCCTGGCTAATTTTTGTATATTTAGTAGAGACAGGGTTTCATGTTGGCCAGACTGGTCTTGAACTCCTGACCTCAGGTGATCTGCCTGCCTGGGTCTCCCAAAGTTCTGAGATTACAGGCGTGAGCACCATGCCCTGCCCTTTGCGTGTGTTTCTTATAAGGACACTTGTCATTGGATTTAGGGTCCACCTAGATAATCTGGATGGATTTCATCTGCAGAATTACATCTGCAAAGATCCCTTTTCCAAATAAGATCACATATACAGTTACCAGGGTTGAAGACATGGGGATATCTTTTAAGGGTCACCATTCAACCCACTGTAATGCTCTTGTGACTGTACTTCCTCCTGCCAGCAGGGAGCTCATGCATGTACATATTATGGACTCCTGCCCTTCCATGTGTTTAGTTGCTATAGAGCAGTAATATCTGATCTCTGCTCCAAAATCTGACACCATTTTGCTGTGTCCCCTCCTTGGGTTGCCTCCTCATCTGTAAAATGAGAAAGTTAGACCAGCCAATGGTCACAGTCAAAAGCATTCTTGGTCTGAGAGGAAATGAACAGTGAGGCTTCAGAGAAATGAGAGCATTTATACTTTATGCCAATTACTTGTCATATTATAGTAGAATCAGTTATCCTAACTCCCTGATTAGTTTTGAGAGTGTTTTTGTTAATTTTTACATTTTATTAAATCTCTGCTTATTGTGATTATTTAATAAATTCTGAGACTATAGAGACGGGCAAGACAGAGTCCTTCTATCAGGAAATCCACAACCCAATAGGAGAGATAGATACATGATGTTATCACTGTGAGACAGTGTGCAAGCAGGAAGGAGAGATCCTGTGCATACATAAGCATAGAACCCACGTGACCACTCTAGGCTATGGGTAGACTCAGGCATGAGATCACATTTATTCAACGTTCGAGAATCAACTTAAGTGTGTCCTTCATAAAAGGCCAACTTATGAAGGGCACACTCACGTTGATTCTCTAAGGTTAAATAAATGTTATGAGGTGAGCAAAATAGGAGAAAACAGTACATGCAGAATAATTACCATGTATAAAGATGCTGAAATGTGAAACCAACTAGTTAAGTGCCTTGGATAAAGTAGAGCAATGAAAGGTAGAAAAAAAAATATTGTCTGCAAAGATAATCATTATGTGAACACTTGCTTTGGGGCCAAGCATCATAGCATATGCCTTTGTATATTATATAATTTCTCATAACAGGCTTTGCGGTAGAATGTCTGTGTAGGCTAAACTGTACTGAGGTAACAACCCTCAAATATCAGTTGCTTCATCTAATGAATGTTTGTTTCTCATCCACACATAGTCTACTGTGGATTTGAGTCATTCCTCAGGACAGTTGTTTTCTGTGTGTAGCCACAGCATTCTATCTCCTTAATTCCTTGGAACCCTCATATTCCCATGTTTTCACATTCAACAAAGGAATGTCTGGAGAATTCAGCACCAGTAATTGAATTATTTCTACACAGAAGCGACACATAGCTATTGTGCTTACATTTCTTTGGCCAAGCAAGTAATTTCTAAACACCTAACTTCAAAGGCCAGGGAAAGATAATGTCCAAAATTAGAGGAGAAGCAGGTGTTTGGGGAATTAAGTAAGATTTATCACGGGTAGCCACCAAATTATTTTCATTTTACAGAAGAGGAAATTGAGACATAGAGAGGTTAGTCATAGTCACACAACTGGTAAGTTGCAGAATGAGGATTTGAACTCAGGGTGGTCTGATTCCAGATCTTACATTTTCTTTATTGAGAAATGCATGTGCCATGCAAATGAGTTTATCCTAATGATAACAGAGAATTACTGGAAGGTTGTAATAGGGAGAACACAACTCATATTTGTGTTTTAGAAATATGTGTATAAAACAATGATTGCGGAAGAATAGGACTAAGGACGTGAGGACAGTAGCACTGCTATGACAATTTTTGGAAGGCAGAAGATAAGGCCCTACACTGAGCCAGTGCCATAAAAGTGCCAGTGATGATTGCAAGGAGGCAGAGGCTCCAAAGGCAAGTAAGAACCGGAATCTATAGGTTCTAATAAATCAGTGAATATTTAAGATGAAGAAAAAAGAAAGGAGGACGGAATATGATTAGCGAGGTCCAGGCTCCAGCAAGGAGGAAGACACAGATGCCATTTACTAAGATGTGGGGAAAAGGAAGAGAGATCAGCCTGTGACTGTGTCTATATAGAAAGAAGTAGACACAAGAGACTCCATTTTGTTCTGTATTTGTGATGCTGTTAATCTGTGACCCTACCCCCAACCTTGTCCTTTGCAAGAGACATGTGTTGCGGTGACTCAAGGTTTAATGGATTTTAGGCTGTGCAGGATGTGTCTTTGTTAAACAAATGCCTGAAGGTAGCTTGCTGGTTAAAAGTTATCACCATTCTCTTAATTTCAACTACCCAGAGACACGTACACGGCCAAAGGTCGCAGGGACCTCTGCCTAGATAAGCTAGGTATTGTCTAAGGTTTCTCCCCATGTGATAGACTGAAACTATGCTGCCAAAAGGTTTATGGAGATGTTTGCATATGCATCTCAAGGCACAGCATTGTCCTTTGAACTTATTCATGTCACAGAGGTGTTTGTTCATATGTCTTACTGCCGATTTCCTCTTTTTTCTTTGATCCTATTGTCCTGCCACTCCCCTGTCTTTAAGATGGTAAAGATAATTATCAATAAATACTAAGGGAACTCAGAGACCGGGGCCGGCGTAGGTCCTCTGTAAGCTGAGCGCCGGTCCCCTGGGCCCCGCTTTTCTCTCTCTATACTTTGTCTCTGTGTCTTATTTCTTTTCTCAAGTCTCTCGTTCCACCTAACGAGAAACACCCACAGGTGTGGAGGGGCAGGCCACCCCTTCACTAAGACAGGATGTAATACAAGCATCAGGGTAGTTGTGTGTGTTTGCTTTTGTTTTCGATGGGGAAGAGGACCTTGGGTGGTTCAGATTGGAACATAGTGGATGTGAGTTGCCTATGGAAATCCAAGTAGGGAGCTCCAGCAGACATTTAGGCATATGTACATTAAATTTACCAAATAAAGATTTTAGTTATAGATAAATACTTGGGGAAAAACATGCAAATCTGTAGTCCAAATATGTGATTAATGATATTGCCAAAGAGGGCTGGCACAAACACTATAGAAGATAAAGGTTTATGATGTGTCTGGAGGTGGGAATTTCATCATAGTCACCTTTGATCTCTCAGCCTAATTAAGGACTGAGTCCGGAAGTTTCCCCAAATTTGGTTAGCTGGATTTATGAAACAAAAAACACACCAGAGTGTACATCATGTGGACATAAGAATCAGATCTGCTATACTCATAGCACCATATTGTCTACAGCACATCTAGTAGTAGGCAGATCCCCAAACTTCACAATCCTGGAAATTGCACACACACATCCATACATTGTTTTATCTTTTCATAAAATATTTGTATTGATTTTGGCTTATTACCAAAAAAAGTTCACTGTAAGTAACAGTAATAATATGTGTAAGAAAAAAATAAAACTAAATAAAAAAATAAGATTATAACCTTAGCACATCCCTTCTTAATAACTATTCTAAGCTGGAAGTTCACTTTTTGGCATCCGTCCTAGGAAGGCTAGGAAAGTAAATGACGTAGTAATGGAGAAGGCAGGGAAAACAGACTGGGAGTTCTATTCATTTAGGGTTCCATGATTCCATTAACCTTCTGATGCTTCAGAGCTTCTCCACACCTTTCCAATTCCTCTCTGCTTTCATTTCTACCATTAGAAAAAAAAAAAAGTACCTTATTAACCACACATAAACATCTTCCACTAAACTGCTCTAAAGCAATTACTGCTGTTAACACAGTTAATGACTGTCAATGTCAAATGTGAAACGGTTGCTCCTGGAAAGGTAACAATGACTTCGTGAAACTGTTTTCTGTGCTCTATAGCAGGAAGGGAAGAATTCTGGAGGATCGCTCTTTATGCAAACATCGCGGTCTGTGAAATCTGCCCCCCAAAAAACAAACACACAAACAAACCAAACCAAAACAAAAAAACCCTGATCATATGCCTGTTATCCTAAAATAGCACCTTCCTCCATTATGCCGAGGTTCAGCGCAAAACTGACTCATGCAGTACCGGGATCGCTGCCAGAGCGACCGAGCGCGCGAGCAGCGCGGCATCAACAGGCAGAAGGTGCCGCGGGGCGGACGGGGACCCACTGCCCGGGGCCAGACTTCCCCATCTGAGAAAGCAAAAGCTTTCGGTATCCATCTGACCACAAGATAACATCTTGACAGGGTTCTCGGGCCTTTTTCAAAGAAATCTGTCAGACTCAGACTGTGCTTTTGAATCTGTCCTGTGTCAAGGTTGCTCCCCCAGGGCAGGGCAGCAATTTAGCTTTTGCAAGATCCTGCAATTGCTCCTCAAGCACCAAAGCAGCAACGTGAGCAGCTTCCGAGCAGCTGCTTCTTCCACACTCAAAGCCACATCACCGACTTCCTCAGCAGCAGCCCAAGTAGCAGCCTGGGTGTTCAATCGACCTCGATCTCACAATGCCCATGCCTTCGAGAGGTCTCCCCAGAGGTGAGGAGTTTCTGCCCCTCCTGGGAACTTTCTGAGGGTCCATAGAGTGGTCCTGAGCACTATTGCTGTTTTTTTGTTTTTGTTTTTTTTAATTTTGGTTGTAGTATATGAGTCTTAGCAATCCTTATACATCTCTGACTTATCCACAGTGCCTAGAATATGATGGACAATTTAGTGAACAATGAATAAATCAGAATATCGAGGCTTAGGAAACTAGGACCCATCACGAACCTTCTCATAGTAATCCAGATCCTGGATGGAAGCTTTTAATAAACACAACTGCCGTTTTCCTTCCTCTTTGTTTTTCATTTCTTCTTGAAAGAGACTTAATTGAAGAAAATGAGCTCTTTCACTTCTTCCATCCTCCAGGAGCATCAGACTGACAGCCTCCTCCAAATTATTATTTAGCACTTAATGATTTCTTCCTTGAGTACCCAGTTGATCTTCCTTAGGCCCGTTTGAAGAACTCTTGTAGCAAGGGGAAAATTCACATGATCATGCACAGGGTCAAGCTCCATTTGCCTTTTGTCCTTCAATGATGCTGATGAGCAGGTAGGTGATTTAACAGAGAACAAATGGTCATTGGAATTCATCGAAAGGATACAATAAGGAAAAATGTGCCATATAAGGGCAACATAAGTTTTGTAGTGACAAAAACAGCACAAAACAAACAAAACTCAAAGGAATGCAAAAGTGGCATGTATAGTATTTTAGCCCTTTAATTTAAACCCAAGGACTTAAATATGCACAATTTTATGCACAAATACATTGGGGCCAAATACAGAGAAACAATGCTAAAAGTTTACCCCTTAGACTATTTTTAGAAATTTTCTTTTTTTTACTACACTTTAAGTTCTAGGGTACATGTGCACAACGTGCAGGTTTGTTACATATGTATACATGTGCCAGGTTGGTGTGCTGCATCCATTAACTCATCATTTACATTAGGTATATCTCCTAATGCTATCCCTCCCCCCTCCCTCACCCCACGACAGGCCCCAGTGTGTGATGTTCCCCTTCCTGTGTCCAAGTGTTCTCATTGTTCAATTCCCACCTATGAGTGAGAACATGTGGTGTTTGGTTTTCTGTTCTTGCAATAGTTTGCTGTGAATGATGGTTTCTAGCTGCATCCATGTCCCTACAAAGGACATGAACTCATCCTTTTTTATGGTTGCATAGTATTCCATGGTGTATATATGCCACACTTTCTTTATCCAGTCTATCATTGATGGACATTTGGGTTGGTTCCAAGTCTTTGCTATTGTGAATAGTGCCGCAATAAACATATGTATGCATGTGTCTTTATAGCAGCATGATTTATAATCCTTTGGGTATATACCCAGTAATGGGATGGCGGGGTCAAATGGTATTTCTAGTTCTAGATCCTTGAGGAATCGCCACACTGTCTTCCACAATGGTTGAACTAGTTTACAGTCCCACCAACAGTGTAAAAGTGTTCCTATTTCTCCACATCCTCTCCAGCACCTGCTGTTTCCTGACTTTTTAATGATCGCCATTCTAACTAGTGTGAGATGATATCTCATTGTGGTTTTGATTTGCATTTCTCTGATGGTGAGTGATGATGAGCATTTTTTCATGTGTCTGTTGGCTGCATAAATATCTTCTTTTGAGAAGTGTCTGTTTATATCCTTTGCCCACTTTTCGATGGGGTTGATTTTTTCTTGTAAATGTGTTTGAGTTCTTTGTAGGTTCTGGATATTAGCCCTTTGTCAGATGAGTAGATTGCAAAAATTTTCTCCCATTCTGTAGGTTGCCTGTTCACTCTGATAAAAACCCTAGATAAAAACCTAGACAATACCATTCAGGACATAGGCATGGGCAAAGCCTTCATCATGTCTAAAACACCAAAAGCAATGGCAACATGAGCAAAACCTTATACTAAAGAGTCTCATTCTATATTCAGTGGTCAGAACTAGGAAAGGTTATTTTGGAAAGTTGTTCTCTTCCTATAGGATAGGGGTTCTCAGTGCTTATGGAACATACTTCTGAATTGGCCTTAAAAATAATATTGGAAAGGGGATGGTTGGTGCCTTACGGAGCTAAAAAAAAAAAAAAAAAGGATAGTCAGTATACTGTGATGGTCAATTTTATGTGTCAACTTGACTGGCCAAAGAGTGTCCAGATATATGGATATATGTTCAATATTATTCTAAGTATTCCTGCAAAGTTGTTTTTGGATGAGATTAACATTTAAATCAGTAGAGTGAGTAAAGCAGATTGACCTCTGTAATGGTGGGTGGGCCTCATCCAATCAGTTGAAGGCCTGAATAGAGCAAAAGGTTAACTCTCCCCTGATTAAGACAGAAATTCCTACCTGAGGGCCTTTGAACTGAAGCATCAACTCTTCCTGGTTCTACAGCAGCCTACTAGCCTTCGGACTTAAACTGGGACACTGGCTCTGCAGACACTGGACAAGACTCAATAATCACATGAGCCAATTTCTTATAATAAATAAATAAATAATCTCCCATTGATTCCGATTCTCCAGAGACCCCCAACTAACATAATACCTATTACTTTTATGATACTCATTAGAAAAAATAAAACCCAACCAAATTTGGGTATAAGAAATAAGCAGAGCAAGAAAACATTTCAAAAGCAGTTTGAGTTTTAAAATGTCAACACTGCTGGTGTGTCAGCAACATTTAATTGCCATCTTACCTATGCCCTTCTTCTTACATATTCAGCAGGTGTCATTTAGTCTTCATTTAAGTTAGGAACAAAAGTGCAATAATAGGTTTAACCAACTTTTTTCCTTTCCCAGCCTCTTTTCCCCTAAGGTGCCCTTGAAGTAAGGGCCTCTGCCTAGCGACACCCTAGCAGAGGATCATGGGAGTGAAGTATAGTGTCTTTCCTGTCCAGATTAAACATTAGCGTTGAGCTATAAAGCTAGATGCTGCTTTGGGAAGGGATCACATACAGGACTCCTGTAATTTACTGACTTTTCTGCAATTAATAATCTACTTCTCATGGTACATATCCTAAAACTTAAAAGGAGTGCAGAAGTCAGCTAGTCAACATGGTTTATTTTGGATATGGAGAAACAAAGCCTCAGAGGGGAAGATGTCCTATCTGTACCGTAGAGCCATTATTAGCAGATGTGTGAAGCCTGCTATGTAATGAAGCCTCAACTCTTAGCATGTCTTTAAGATTTAATAAATTTTAAAAAGTGTAGTTGGAGCCTCATGAAAATCCACTAAGTCTGCTCTGCAGGAGGGGCTATGCTTCTGACCCTTTACCATCTAAACTTTTGCTTAAAGATCAAATCAAGAAAATAAACCTTTGAACCTCTGAGTAGCACTGCACAATTGGATAGTTCATGTCGTCCTACTCAAAAATGGGCCACCTCCTGTCAATGAAACCAGACTTCCAAAACAGAGGTTATCATAGCATTCCCCATTCAAATCCCTGCACTGATTCTCCATTGCTTAGCGGGGATGAGGGCAAATGTTCAACTGCTTAGCCTAAAATGTAAGAACCTCCATAATCAAAGCTTAACCTACTCTAGCAACACACATTTGTTCAATACCTACTATGTACTAGGTACAATAATTGATACAGTGGATAAAAATGCATCTTTGGAAGTGACTCCTTCAGCCCAGTCAAACTTTCAGGTAACTGAACATGCAGAAGTGGTCAACAGGTTAGCAGCAATCTCATGAGAGACCCTGAACCAGAGCCACCCAGCTAAGCTGCTCCCAAATGTCTGGCCCACAGAAACTGTGAGATAATGAATAGTTATTTTAAGCCACTGAGTTCTGGGATAATATTTTATGCAATAATGGATAATGTACACATCCATGAACAGATAAAAGGATAAACAGACTATGGTATATCCATACAGTGAAATACAACTAAGCAATAACAAGAGGTGAACTATTATCATATATAACATGCCTTAAAATCTCAACTAATTACACGGAGTGAAGTAAGCCTAGAAGAGACAAGCTAATAAATTATGACGGAAAGCAGGTAGTGATGGCCTAGGGATGGAGAAGAGGCAAAGAGAGGAAGAGTTCTAACACGTACAATGAAACTCTGGGGATGCAATTGTTATATTCATTAATTTTATCATGGTAATAGTTTCATGTCAAAATTTGTCAAATTGTACATTTTAATTGTGCATAGTATGTAATATGTCAATTAAGCCTCAACAGAGCTATAAAAATCAATCAAAAATGATGATCAAAGCATTGGCATTGGCCCTGCCTTAATGTACTCAGGTTTGGAACAAGGGACATTCACTTTGCTAATATCCACAGTGCAGTGGAAGAAGGGCTAACACAGCAACATGGAGGAGGAAGAGGAGGAGGAGGAAGAAGAGGAGGAAGAGAAGGAAGAGGAGGAGGAGGAAGAGGAGGAGGAGGAAGAGGAGGAGGAGGAAGAGGAGGAGGAGGAAGAGGAGGAGGAGGAAGAGGAGGAGGAGGAAGAGAAACAAGAGGAGGAGAGAAGGAAGAGGAGGAAGAGGAGGAGGAAAGTCTCCTGTTCTCTGCCTCTCACTAGGACTTCCATATTGAAGTCCTTTCTTTGTTTTTCCTTTTCCTTCTGTTGGTACCACTTAGCCATTAGGGTTGCTTTTATTTGCATTGAGGTTTTGCTCCCTCTTAAGCCTAGTTTCTTTCTAATTCAGACTGATTTTTTTTTTTTAAAGATCTACTCTGGATCTCTTCTCTAAATGATTCTGGCCTATTGATAAACTTTTCACCCCAACAAATAATCTGTAGGGTGTTGATATCTGTAGCACCTAGCTGCCACTTTATGAACACTTAATACATTGTAATTATTATGTTGATATTGTTACTACTACAAGGTTATATTCTATGATAAGTATGAGAAAGGTACTTGGAAAAAAATAACTAAGGTTTTCTTTCATCAATAGATTTTTTTATTTGCAATGAAAATTTTAGAATTGTAATTTCACCATCCAAATAACCTTTGTTTTAAATATCAGATAAATCAGGTCACTGAGGGCAAGGGGTGACTTGGGGTTAAACATTAACAAATCCTTTGGGAGGTCAGGCAATGGAATGATGTCTTTTCCAGCACATTTATGCAGCCTTTTTTTTTTTTTCTGCTTACAAAAGAAGAAAAATAATGAAAGTTACCTCTGGGTTAGAAAAATAAAGCACAGGGAAAGAACCATCTCTCACTTTATAATACAGAAAACAATTTCATATTCACCATATGATTTCATCTGCACAGCAACTATGTTGTAACAAGGCAGGAAATGTGACCCTGTCACACAGATGAGAACTGAAGGTAAGTCAGATAAAGTAACTTGCCAAATACCACGCAAGCTAGTTTTAGAATAACTGACTCTAAATCTTGCACATTTTCCATAACACTGAAATGTTTAAGAAGAAAGTTTCATTGGAAAAGAAGATAAGAAAAGGAAGTATTGTGCGACTCAAAGTAAGGAGTAATGTCTTAGAAAGGTACTGATGCGAAATCAGGTCGATGTCTTATCTGCATGCTATGGCCTGTCCTTATACTAAGGGAATGATTAAACAAATGATAATTAAATCCATCAAATCCATTATTTAAGATTACTTAATGATATGGAAAAAATGCTCTTATTTTAATATTAAGTTTGAAAGGCAGAGAAGAACAACAGTTTAGTCCCGAATCTGCTAGGTGGCCGGGGAGGGCAGAAAAATAAATCATACTGTTTATTGCAGCAGTGTTCACAATAGCAAAGACTTGGGACCAACCCAAATGCCCATCAGTGATAGACTGGACAAAGAAAATGTGGCACATACATATCATGGAATACTATGCAGCCATAAAAAAGGATGAGTTCATGTTCTTTGCAGGGACATGGATGAAGGTGGAAACCACCATTCTCAGCCAACTAACACAAGAACAGAAAAACAAACACTGCATGTTCTCACTCATAAGTGGGAGGTGAACAATGAGAACACCTGGACACAGGAAGGGGAACATCACACACTGGGGCCTGTTGGAGGATGGGGGGCTGGAGGAGGGATAGCATTAGGGGAAATACCTAATGTCGATGATGGGTTGACGGGTGCAGCAAACCATGATAGCACCTGTATACCTATGTAACAAACCTGCACATTCTGCACATGTATCCCAGAATTTAAAGTATAATAAAAAAAGAAAAATAAATAATACTAATGTTAGCCATGTTCTTTCTGGTGGTGAGAAAATAAATGGCTTTGTGTTTCTTTATTCTTTTCTATACTTTTCTGCTTTTGAACTATGAGCATATTGTCCTCAGTACAAGAAAAAGAATCTTTTTTAAATGAACAAATGGTTCTGAGAGTCATTGTGCTTATCTTCAAAATATTTGGCCCTTTGTATGTACTCAGTTCCAGCAGCAAAACACTCACAAAGGGTACATGTAACAAAGTGGAAACATGTTCCTGCCAACTTTACCTGGAATGCTATGTGCATTTTGGCAATGCTGGAGAGATGAAGCCGGAACAGACAGAAAAAAGCTGGGACAGAGAACAAAGGAAGAGGAAATTCTGCCATATGGCATAGAGGAATTCACTAAAATTTAGGAATCTTAAATAGAGATCCCTTAAGACTAAAGTGATAAGATTGAGGTTCATAAAATAATTTGTCATTATATATTTGAATATCTGAATACCACTGTACTTTACTCCCCCTAATAATAACTGTTTTATTCATCTTTCTAATCTCACAATGATATGCATAGTATTGGCAAATGGCAGGTGCCTGAATTGAGTTGTAGTTTATAGGTTGAATAAACATGAATTTATCCAAGAAATCTTAAAATACTAATTTGAAGTTGTTAGATAAAGCTCTAAAAGGACGCTTCAATTCAAACGAAACAAAAGAAAATGCTCTTTTTTTTTCATGACAAGCAGTAACTATGGGTAAATATTTGGCTCCAAAGAAAGGTGCAGGGAGATAGCAAGGTCTAGTGAAAGGTGTTATGGTTGGTGGGGGACAGGGTATCTAAAATAGCAACATTGTACAGTCACTTCATGAAAGATAATCATGTTCTCTACGGCAACAAAAAATATTTTTGGTACATTTGTCTGAAAGATAAATTCAAACTCTAGTTATCTGTATAATATCAAATTAATACCAAGTAAGTAATAATAAATGAAAACACTATGTTTATGTAGCTATCATAACGTGCCAGACACTGCTCTAAGCACTTTACATATATTAACTAATTTAGTCTTCCTAAACTTCCCTGTCAATAGGTACTATTATTCTCCTTGGTCCTTTCTTTTTACTGGAGTAAAGGAAGATTCAGTGATTTGCCCAAGGTCACACAGTTAGGAATATTTAGTAAAGCCAGGATTTATACCCAAGCCTTGTGCCTCCAGAGTCTGCATTCTTAACCCTTTACTGTCTTTTAAGATAAAACAACAATAACAACAACATGTTGAATTCAAAACTGATTTATTAACTGCTCTTATTCCTTAACATCATGGCAGTTTTGCCCCTCAGATTAGATTTGTAAGTAGGAAGTGTGTCTTTCATTTTTGCCCCACTTAACCTCGGAGACACCCAGTACTGTTAGAGCCAAGTAATAGATATTCTTCTGCTATGATGTGTCTGATCTTTACTTGCTGGACATTCAAATTTCTTTTGATAATATGACCTTCTTCACTCAAATTATCAAATGAAAAGAAAAAAACAACTCCTTGGACAGTTAATAAGAAAATAAGAACTGGGTCACCATATGTAAAATGATTTGCGGATTTGATTTTAGTTCTCCTATTATTGCAAAGCGAGTAGCTCATATTATTCCCACCTGCAAAGGAACAGCCTTCATGAACTACATTTTCATCACATAGACACACACATCCACTTTCTATAAGAATGCTCAGCCCATCTGCTCACATTTAAAAATACAAATTGAAGACCTCCCACGCTGCCTTGGTTTGTAAAATGTCTATCACCAAATCTTCATTCCAACACTCCTTTAAGTTTATAATTTCTTTTTCTCCTTTCTTTTAATGATTTTCACTAGTTCTTTTTCAAGTACCTGATGTTCATCATTAAGGTTTTTCTGAAATAGACAACAATCTTTAAAATACAGGGTTTCAATGTTGTTTCCATCTATGATGTGTCTTCATTTTGAGGAAACATTTTCCTATTTGGGAAAAGGTTAACTTGCACCCTGGTAATAAGCCTGTTTCCAGTAAAGAAAAGTAAGATCTCTATCTCTTCTCAAGGTACAAGACTTGATTACAGTGCCATGAAAAGCAATTCTTAAAACGCGCACACATACACAAAGGAAAGATAAAATTGTGCAGACAACCCATACCCATTCGAAGTTTAATTTCTCAAGACACATTTAAGAGAGTCAAAACTGAATTGTACATATATGTCCCTAAGCAAGGAGTGGAGGTATTTGTTGGGGTAGGCACTTCCTGTATCTCCAAGAAAATATCCCCCGGAGGATAGGTAAGCTCAGGACACACAAGCACTGTTTCCATGTTGCTGTAAACCACATGTTATTATTATCATTATTACTGAGATGAAGTCTCTCTCTGAAATCCAGGTTTGAGTGCGGTGGCATGATCTTGGCTCACTGCAGCCACTGCCTCTGGGGTTCAATGCCTCTGGGGTTCACACGATTTTCCTGCCTCAGCCTCTCAGGTAGCTGGGACTACAGGTGTGTGCCACCATGCCCAGCTAGTTTTTTGCATTTTTTAATAGAGACAGTTTTCTCCATGTTGCCCAGGCTGGGGTTGAACTCCTGACCTCAGGTGATCCAACCGTCTTGGCCTCCCAAAAGGCCCAGATTACAGGTGTGAGCCACCGCACCCGACCCTACATGTTGTTCTTCTAAGAGCCTCAAGCTCAGTATTCCTTTATTCATTATTTCTTTTATCTATTCACTCATTCATTCAGGCAACCTGCTTTTACTGAGTGCCATTTGCTGGGCGTTCTCCTAGGCAGTAGAGAGAAACGGTGATGACAGACGTCGTGCTCCCTGACCTCAAATAACTTACAATCGGGAGGGAGGAAGACTAGGGTCTTCTTGACTTTTAATTCAATGCTTGCTCTTGCCTTTTACTTTTTTTTAGAAATCCAGGACATACAATGTTGTAGCCTACTTCTTTATTTGCTTATTTACTTACTTATTTTTGTGAGGCACTTTATGCAAGATCTTACGCAGTGATCAATTTCAAGTTCCAGTGTGCTATCTCCCTGGCTACAAAGGTGACAGCCAATGTGTGGTATTAGAATAAGCTACTGGAATTTATCATGGAGTCAAAATTTCTACTTTTTTTTTTTTTTGCAAATGTTACGAAATCCCTTATTTAAAAAAATTGATTAGAGATGAAAACTGCTTCAAGTTCTCCCTGAAATTCAACTCAGTAATTTTTTTAGGAAACGTCTAGTGACCGCTGAATTGTGGAGCAGCTTGCTAAGGAAATGTGTCGTGATATTTAGACACCGGGATCCTAAGGTCTAACTCCACATAGTTTATGCCTGATGAGGGCAATTGGTCTATGTCCCACATTGGGGCTTTTCAAAAAATCCTTCTCAATAAAGAGGGTTTTTTTTTTCTTTTTTTTGAGACGGAGTCTCACTCTGTTACCCAGGCTGGAGTACAGTGGCCCAGTCTCGGCTCACTGTAACTTCCGCCTCCCAGGTTCAAGCGATTCTCCTGCTTCAGCCTCCTGAGTAGCTGGGATTACAGGCATGCACCAGTGTGCCCAGATAATTTTAGTAGAGACAGGGTTTCACCATGTTGGCCAGGCTGGTTTGGAACTCCTGATCTCAGGCAATCCGCCCGCCTTGGCTTCCCAAAGTGCTTGGATTACAGGCATGAGCCACCACGTCCGGCCTCAATAAAGAATTTTAATGACGCTAATTCAAGTTGTGAGGATTTAATTTGAAGTAGATTTATTGATTTGAAATACATAGGAAAAGTCTTAAAATGTCCACGAATTTTGAACAGTAATTTGAGATGAAGGAAATAATCAGATATGTATAAAATGTCTATTAAAATGTTCTATTTTTATAATAGAGAAAAATTGGACATAATATGTTCAGTGAGAAGGGAATGGTTAATTATGAAATCATTGTTTCATAGATAATTGTTATCATTAAACATTATATAGAAAACTTTCAATGATGTGGGCCAATAAACACAATTTATTACTAAATAAATAAAGTATGTAGAGAATTATAAGACTCAAAGCTTGTTAAAATATATTTCCACACATCTAAAAAAAAAAAAAAAAAAACAAGACAGGAATACAGCCAGGTGCAGAGGCTTATGCCTGTAATCCCAGAACTTTGGGAGGCTGAGGCACGAGGATGTCTTGAGGCCAGGAGTTTGAGACTGTAGCCTAAGCAACATGATGACACCTCACCTCTCTAAAATATAAATATATATATATGTATATGTATATAAATATATATATGTATATGTATATAAATATATATATGTATATGTATATATATACACAGGAATAATACATGAAAAAATGTCAAAAATATTAACTCTGGACAATTGGACATTCTAAAATTTCTTGACTTTGTCATGCTCTCTATAATTGAGGCCAAGTGTTCTCTCCCCTTCCATTGAAATATTCAACTCCCATCACTCTCTGTTGACTTTGAAGATTTTTAAAACGTAAATGAAAATCTTTTAGAAGACTTCAAATTTTTCCATTCTTTAGAACCCAAATGGCATGATGGCTTTTTTATCTAAATACACTATAATTCAAATTTTTCCTGCATCCAAATCTATATGGCATGGTGAATTCTTAATTACTCAATGTGCTGAGCACATTTATCTCTAAAATATCCTTATGTTTAGTTACCTAAAAGATTATAAATAAATATAAAAATGCTTAAAACAATGAATGCATTACTCTCTTCGGGGTATTCAAATGTCCTGATAGGCTCAATGTTTTACTATTTGACAATATTTCTGCAACATTTGTATTTGTTCAGGATTTGTGGGAAAGTAAAATTATTCTAGGCCCAAAACAAACTCTTGATTATTAAGCAGCTATATATAACTGCATAGATGTTAACCTGGTTCACTGTTGCATTAAACTTTGCCATTTTATTTCAGAATTACTAAATTATGGCAGCTTTAAAAATAGTTTTAAGCTTTCAAAAATAATTGTGGCTGTGTATTTAGAATCTCTATAAAGTTATTTTTAGAATTCTAGCAAATCTGCCATAGATCGTTAACATAAAATAAAATGTTATGTTTTATTTCGTATCTTCTTCTAAAGCACATACTATAAATATAAATGGGAATTGTTAGCCTATAAAGGAGGGGAACTCTAACTTAAAGTTACAGTTTGTATCTTTATCATGTTCACTTATTGTTATTACTGGATTACTATTTCCTACCTTAATACATAGCTTAGCAAGTTATAAAGAGGATGGGCTGACTTTTGACAAGGATGAAACCTTCCAGCTACTAAGCACTGTGAGATCGGGTCCAGCACATAGAGAAATGAAAAGAAAACTTCAAATGCCATGTAAGAAGTGAGAGCAGTCCTAAGGGTCAGAAGCTAAACTGACTTGAATAGCTCTGAAACAAAGTAGAATCTCAGTCCTGGTGGTTGGTGATTAGAAAATGGAGCAGTAAATGCTTCCACAGCTAGTGGAAAAAAAAAAAAATCCGTACCTTACAGTCGTTATGAACATAGATATAAAGGTTTGGGTATGAACCAGGATCAAGGTGAAGATGAATGAGGCAGTTCAAATGCATGTGCCTAGCTTCTCAGCTTCATTTGACACTACCACACCTGAGCTCTCGGTAAGTACTCCCCAGGCCTACCCCACTCTGTTTCCCTTCCTCACACCCCTAGCCTCAATACAAGCATGCACACTGTGCGCTTTTCATTCCTGACTCTATAATTTGCTCATTTGGTTCCTTCTTCCCTTCCAAGCCCTCATCACATATAGCCTGGTCTAAATGAGATTTTATCTGTTCCTCAATCTTTCCAGACCATCCCCTTTCTTCAAGAGCTAGGTAACATCTCATCTCCTCCATGAAGAGATCCTTAGTTCTCACTGATTTCTCCAGCTTCCAAATCTTTATTTTATGCATTGCTAAGTGATATCCAGTTTGCTATCTAAGTATACACTCCCTCAAATAACACACACCTTTATTTTCTCTGCAAGTTAAAGGCGAATATCACTGGCTTTGTGCTCTCTTGTATTCTCCATGGGGCCTAGTGTAGTGTGGAAATCATTGAAGGTACATAAGATATCAGATGAGCTATGTGAATTGTTTAATGATATTATTGCATAAAATAGTTTATACTTTTCAAGCATCTTCACAATATGATGCTCTTCCTTTTCTAGAGAAAATATTGTTATAGGTGCTAAAAAATAATTTTGGCACTGAGAGTGAACCTATCTTTGATTTGCTTTAGTGGTACTTTTCAGCCCTTCTGAATTGACAATAACAGTTTCAAAAATTCAAGACTTGGATATTAAGTCTCATATAATAGCAGAAAAAGACTGAAGAAGTTCTGAGTTTCAGAATACTAAATGTGAATCTTTTTTAAATGGATCAGAAAAAAATGTAACTTTCAGACCCCCTGACTTCATCCTACCTACAATTGAAGAGCAAGGTCACAGTCGTGACCATCTGACCGGTTCCCCTGTGCCTCCACACTCAGACAGGTGTCTAGGAGAGGCATCAGTAACTGGATTTCTGTCTCTACAGACATATTTCACAAAGCCTCTATCTCCTAACCCTGACTTTCAATTTAGCTTGTTTTATAGGCCTTAAAAGGCTGCTTCTGAAATGATCGTTTTATCTTTTTCTCTGTTAATTTAAATCCTGGAAAAAAATGCAGTCTGACTAGCTTTACAAAGCCCGCTGAGCTGCTGTGAAGAATAGGGTTCTGCTGACTTAAAAAAAATCTGAGCTCATAATCTTCTTTAGAAATACATAGGAACATCAAACTGATCTACCATGGAATCGTGGAGTTTAATGATTCAGGTATTTCTAACTTCAATAAGGAGCCATTTAAGAGATGTGGGGCTGGCTTCATCCCACACCTTTTTTCCCTCTGATATTGCCTATGCTCTGTTTCAGAAGGAGTAAAACAGATGAATAATTACTGGCAGATTAACCTTAGTAATTACTGTTTCTTTGATACCCTTGTTACCCCTTCAAATCACTGGGCATTTCCTGGGGGCACGACTCTATACTTGCAAGTATGGAAAAGCCATAGCCCTTTTCTCTGTTGTATGCCAACCTTCTTCGGCCTTGTAAATGTGCACCAATTAAGAATATTATTTGCCCTCTTATTTTTAATCATGATAACATAATTATAAGAATTTTTATCTAGAAGGTATATTAGAGATCCTTGTGGAAAACAGAGGTCCAGAGAGGTCCAGAGATACACTGAGGCCTTATCTCAAGTCAGAAGCATCTCTGAAGCAGACTGCAATGGGTTCAGAGTTTGAGGTTCTCTACATTGAATGTGCTGCCTACTGTTGCCCTAGGTTCTTTCAGACAATGTCACATAGGGGTTTGGCTCTTTTAGTTGCATACCAGAATGTCAGCCACATTTTCTGTATTTATTTATCCTTTATCCCTGGCCTTATCACCACAGTTTGTAGACAAAATCTGATACTCCTGTCTCCTACCTTTCCGGATTGTGCCAGGCTGCCCTGTATTGTCTGATCCTCCAGCTGTCTTGTTATCAGTGTCTAAGGTTCTTTCCTTTCTGTGCTCTCTCTGCTTGGCTGAGACACTTCCTCGGGTCTCAAGCCTCTCTTGGGCTTTTATGCAATGTCACTTTTCCTCTATTGATAAATTATTGTAAAGATGCCCACAAAACTCTGTCCCTCCACAAAGAATGCCATCCCCATCTCTAGACACCTCTGGGATATGACATCTGCTTTTCAATAGTGTATGCCAGGCCCTAGCTGGGTGCCTTGCTAAAGCCAGTGAATTGGTTAAAGACAAGATGTGGTTCAGTTATTTTCAGATAAAAAATTCTCATTCTGGAAAGAGGCTTATTTTGTTACATTCAACATCAAGTGAGAAAAAGTTACTCTGCTTTCAATAAAGTAATGTGGCAATAGCATAGGTGAATTCAATATTTAAGAAACAAACTGCAGGCCAAGTCAATTCTTTCTAGGTCAGGTCCAAACAATACTATGGAGTGCCTGGTAAATGCTGGGCACTGTGCTTCCTACCTGCTTGCACTGACCCCTGTCTTATTTTAGACTCCACAAAAACCTTGGAAGCAAGAGGATATAACCCAGGTCTGTTCAACTATAAATCTCCATGTTTTCTAGCATATATAGTAATTATGTTTGTGCCTCTCTCCAGCTGTAAGCAGGAGTGAGGGGTGGGAGCAGCTTCAGGCATCTCAGTACAGATCATATCCCACACTTAGTTGTGGTTTGGCACAACCTGGTGGCAAGTTTCCTGCTCCCACTTTAATGTCCATAAGAGATTCTAGGCTCAGTGATTAGCTGAAACTCCTAGACACCTAACAAGCTGGTATGTATCTCACCAGCTTGACCCAAGGAGCTTGGGCCTGTAGAATCCTGGGGACACCAGCACCCAATTTTTTTCTCCACACTTTCTGAGGAGGGGTTGCCTGACATTTCCTGCTCAGCCTTATCTTGCCCTCCATGAACTCCCTGAGCCCCTCAACACCCACAACCAGCAAAATAACAACTGTAGGTAGAAGCCTGGGGCCAATAGTCAATTGCCTTGAATGGAGGTGGTGAAGGGGATAACTGTATTTACAGCAATGTAACATTATGTCTAAGAGTTTAGCTTCACCGATGAAACCCCATGATTACGTATACTTAGTTAAATGCATTTACATACTTTTAGTTGAAATCCAGCAACATTTCTAAGAACTAGTGAAGAAAGCGTACAGTAGTAGCAGTAATAACATATGAAGAGAAAATATTTTATTCAACAAAATTATCAAAATATCTTGACATTGGTAAGTGGGAAATAGTCCATCAAAGAAAAAAATCATTGTTATAATGACTACTAAACATGAAAATTAACCAAGTATACACGTGAAAGGCAACATACACAAATTGTATAAAAAGGTATGAGTCTTTGCTTCTCATGCACTTGTGATTTTTCAGGGGAGGGGGGATATAACCCAGATAAGACAAGCAAAAGTAACAAGCAGGTAAATCACATCTTCTAAAACTGAAGACCTGGAATAATTGAAATACTGAAGCAGACAGTGTACTACCCTACATTGGATTTCTGTTTATGAGCTTACAAAAGCTCCGGATTCCTGCTTATGAGCTACCTAATGAACTCCGGAAATTTACACAAGTTAATTTCTCTAAACCTCAATTTCTATATCTATATATGGGCCATAATAATATCCATCTCATTGGTTGTTACAAAGATTTAATGAAAGAATGTAACTAAAGAACTCAGTATAGTACCTGACAAATAGTAAATGCAGTTATACAATCAGCTATTGTTATTGATCTTAATATTATTACATCATTCCAAAACAGTGCCTGGAAAATTGGCATTAGTGTCTCCAGAAATAGCTTGATTGCCTCTGACACAGCCGATGTTGCAATATAACTTCGCCAGAAGTGGATAGCAAGGAAGAAGCCAGCAAGGAAGGCTCTATTTTCCTCCAGAAGTGGGTATCAAAGACTAAATTTCATCCTCTCATTTTCGTAGAGAAGCTTTAGTAAATATAAATGTAAGTCTAGGTAACGCCATAGAGATCCATTTGTTTATGCTGGAAATGTGCGTATGTCCTGCTGCAGACTAGTCCACACTCACTTAGACTTTTTTAAAAAAATCATTCAAGTCTTGTTACAATGCTTTCTGTTAAACTGCTGACAACTGTACTTCTTGTTAGTATGGCTTCCATTTGTACACATTTCCCCCTGTGTCTCTACATTATACATCTAATAACGTATTGTTTTAGAAAGAGTCTAATATGATAATTCTTACACTTTTTTGGAATCACTGACCCTGGGGGGTCTACTCAGAATAATATATATAAGAGCTATGGGTCTAAACCCATTTCAGAATGAAATTAAATCTCTAAGGTGAATGCCAGCAAGGCATCTGAAGGGAAAGTGCTGCTCATAACTGCTCTATCTGGCATTTCTGTTAATGAAAAGACATTACCTTCTGGTAGTAATGCAGCCACTTAATCCTCAATATAGAACTTGGTAAGAGTGGTACTCCAAATGGTTACTAATCCGTTCTGCAGGGTCATCAATCAGAATGAACGCCTTGTGATCAAACAAGTTTCTAGAGGCCTCCACTTATTCTAGGAGCGGAGAATAAGTTGCTGGGCTGTGAAGAGGGCACTCCTGGCAGAGGTTGTGGCAGTAGTAGGAGGGCCTTCGAACAGCAGAATGTGGATATATTGTAATAGTTTAACAAGCGTGACAGCTAAATATCAGCCTTATGTTTACATATAATAACAAAGAAATAATTTCATGTTGAAAATCAACTCAAGACACTCTCGCAGGTTGGGCATGGTGGTTCATGTTTGTAATCCCAGCACTTTGGGAGGCTGAGGCAGGAGGATCAGTTCAGCCCAGAAATTTGAGACCAGCCTGGGCAACATAGTGAGACCCTGTCACCATATTTTTAATCTTATAAAAATTTTCCAGACGTGGTGCCACACAGCTGTAGCCCTGGCTACTTAAAAGGCTGAGGCAGGAGAATCACTTGAGTTCAGGACTTTAAGGTTACAGTGAGCTATGACTGCACCACCGTACTCCAGCTGGGTGACGGGGGAGACCCTCTCTCTCATTATACATACATAATCTCAAATCTGAAAATGTGAGGAAAAAGAATTTCTAATTCTAAAACTTTGGGCACCACCTTCTTAACACATGGGCGAAAAAGACAAATAATACATTTATTTTTGCCTTCACTTTTGGTTACCTAATTTAATTATTTCATCACTCTATAGACTTTCTTTGGGCATCTATGATTTCCTTGTATTTTATAGCACTTTTTAACAACAGTGGCATATTAAAGAATGCAGGCCGGGCACAGCAGCTCACACCTGTAATCCCAGCACTTTGAGAGGCCGAGGCGGGCAGATCATGAGGTCAGGAGATTGAGACCATCCTGGCTAACATGGTGAAACCCCGTCTCTACTAAGAATACAAAAAATTAGCAGGGCGTGGTGGCGGGTGCCCATCGTCCCAGCTACTCAGGAGGCTGAGGCAGGAGAATGGCGTGAACCCAGGAGGCGGAGCTTGCAATGAGCTGAGATCACACCACTGCACTGCCACAGAGCGAGACTCTCTCAAAAAAAAAAAAAGAATCCATCATCTGGATAAAAAAATTAAATAAATTTAAAAGAATAATAGTAATGATGTTAGGAATAAGAAAGAAGTTCTTTTATGAAACAGTGGCATATTAAAGAATCCAGCAGCTGGATAAAAATATTAAATAAAATTAAAACAATAATAGTAATGGTGTTAGGAACAAGAAAGAAGTTTTTACGAAACAATGGCATATTAAATAATTCAGCATCTGGATAAAAATTAAATAAAATTAAAACAATAACAGTAATGGTGTTAGGAACCAGAAAGACGTTATTGTATAATAATGCTAACTTTTGTGTTTTAGACTTTACAGTGTTATTTCACATGTATCAACTCTTTTAATCCATGCAACATCCTGGGATACCAGGGTTATTATTCCTACTTTATACATGAAGATGCTAAAGCTCAGAAAATTAACGCAAATTAACTCACCAAGGCTATACAGCTAGAAACTGGGAGACGGTATTTATACCCAGGTCTTCTTATTTGAGTTCACTTTCCACTACATTAAAGCACTCTGGAATTCTTGGGATTTTTCTTTAGGTAAGAGGTAAATTAGTAATTATAATGTTTGTTCTAGAGAGTATTAGCTGTGGTATGTATTTGTGACCACTTCTTGAGCTCTATAACAGAATACCCAAGTGCTGAGACTATTAGGGGTGTGTGCGATAGAAGTCACTAGAAACCTGTATCAGCCGGGTCAAACATTTCACATTTTTTTCGCTTATTTTCAAGCTAATAACAACAATTATTGTGTTTAAAACATACAAGTCAGCAATATTGGCCTTAGGAATTTACTATTAAAAACTAATACAATTGGCCGTGCACGGTGGCTCACGCCTGTAATCCCAGCACTTTGGGGGTCCAAGACAGGTGGATCACAAGGTCAAGAGATGGGGACCAACCTGGTCAACATGGTGAAACCCCATCTATTAAAAACACAAAAATTAGCTGGGTGTGGTGGTGCACACCTGTAGTCCCAGCTACTCAGGAGGCTGAGGCAGGAGAATTGCTTGAACCCAGGAGGCAGAGGTTGCAGTGAGCTGAGACTGCGCCACTGCCCTTCAGCCTGTCAACAGAGTGAGACTCCATCTCAAAAAAAAAAAAGTCCTAAGACATTTTTTTTAAAAAGAACTGCTACTGGATTGTATAACACCATTTTATACAAGCAGGTTGTGCTAAATTGTCAGAAGATATAAGATTCTTAAAGACTTGCAAATCACAGTGTTTGGGAATGGAAAAGAAAGTTAGCTAACAAGAGGAAAAACACTGCGTGCTCCATGAGTAGGTCTCAGCAAATTCTATCAACTTATTTCTAGGCTTAAATCTTATCAGCAAGTCCAGGATATCTGATACAGAACACCCATTATGTAAGTCACACTGCAACTCTGTAGGATTCATGGGATGGAGGAAGAAAATGCACAGTCAAGGAAGAGCGGAGTCAAGAAGCAGGTGACATCCCCCAAGCTCACTGAATGGCACTAATTGAAGTAAGGTCCCCTAGCAACCTCCTTTAGTCCCTCGCTTTACATAAAGAGTGACTGATGCTCAGAGTACAGAAATCACTTTCTTAAGGTCATACAGTAGGTGGACTTTTCAGAGAAAATGACAATTTTTAGGCGAAAGACTATGCAAGCAAGTAATATATTTTATGGAAAAGGAGAAGAGGGAAGAGTAGCGATTGTTCAGCACCTATGAGAGAAACTCTTATCTCCCTTCTCTACCAAGATGGAGGTTGGTATTGTTTTTACTACTACACAGATGAGGAAAAAAGTGATCTTGGGAGATTTTTTTTAATTGCCCATGGCCACTGGACTCTAAAGTGGTAGAGTGGGGATTCCAACCTTGGTTCTTCTCTCTCAAAGTCCTTTGCTCTTTCCACCCTTCCACTGTATTTAACCTAAAACTCAGGCTTCAGTTATCAAATTCATGCACAAATGAGTGTAAAACTAGACACTGTAGTGATTCATCTAGAACCAGTATATGTATGGAACCAGGGAAATATATAAAATCAGAACACAGATAAAGAGAAAAGTTTCAGACCATGAAAAAAAAATTGTAAAGCCTAAACTGCCTTGCACATTGTCATACTTTATAAATACTTAATTCCTTCAGAAAACATATACAGTTCTCAGGAAATTAAATTCATACTTTCAAATTAATTTATCCCTATTTTTTGTGGACATATCAGTAGAACTGCTGATATGTTCTACTGATAATCAGAAAGGTTTACAAATACTTGAAGGTTTTTCTTTTTAGCAGGAAAACAACTTTTTCAGCAGAACAAATAAATGAAATCATGTAGATAAGCATTTATTCTGAATCAAAAACCCCATAGAAGTCAAGTGCTGCACAAAAATTATCAACATAAATTATTTATACATCCATCTTTAAAACAAATGACTTCCTTTTGCTTCAAGACCAAAGATGGAGGTTTGGGTCACGATTACTCATGTTCCACTCCTCTCTGTACCACACATCTAGCAGATAATCACATGGACCTTGCCACATTTTCTTGAATTATGGATTTTGTGAAATACAGACTTCTTGGCCTTAGATTTTAAACCTCTCGAAAGTGGCACCATCAACTTAAGTTTCTGTCGCAATAAAACAAACAACAAAAACAGCTCCAGTCACAGTGATGACCTGATAGCTTGCTGTTCGTCACATAAACCTTGTTCTGCTCCCCTTTGCTCACAGTTCTCTCTCTCCATCTTCCTCCCATGCATATCACTTTCTAACAAAACACCAAACTGTCTATGTCTCAAGAGGCCTTGCCTTCCTCAGTCCAATCAGATCACCTCTCTTCATTTTCTATTCATGTGCTTTGCTATCTCATATTGGAAACACGTAGTGTGAGTCTAAGATAAAGTCAGGGAAGAAGGCAGTATCTATGGAGACCAGACAAAACCCAGTTCCCTCATAGGCACAGTCAGACCAAAGCAGCAGCGCTGCTCTAAGAAGTGTCCTCTATCCATCTTCTACTTGAGTGCTCCTGGGGGTTGGAAGTTTCTTATTAGCCCTTCTGAGGACTCTTACATACATTTTTAAAAAATAGAGACTCAATTTGTCATCATGAGAGAATCTTTCACTTCTGGACGTGCTCAGCTCCCAGTTTTTATGCCTTAAAACAGCTGCGAATGAAGGAAAGGAGAAGGAATGAGAAACGTGCCTATTGTTCTTTCTACAGGACTAAACCAGAAAGTAGCTAAGTGGTAGCACTGAGGAAAAAGAGTTAGGAAATAAGCTGGTTGTGGCTTATTTATAATCTGGTTCCAATGGGGTTCAGGCCAAGGTCCATGAAGCCCTTTACCTCCAGCAAGGCACGACAGTGGGCTCAGGCTGCAGTCAACTTTCTCATGCATCATTTACTCATAAGGCGAAGAGATATTTAGTACCGAATATAAGCAAGGCATTGTGAGGTGAGTCACAGGAAAGGGGATGGTATAGCTGGAAATGCTTAAGTGGCAATAGAAAGTCCACCATGTTTGGAATTAAAGGAACTGTAATTATTTTCTGCACAAGCCCTTCACGTTACAGACAGAGAATCTTAAGACTTCGGGGAAGGATGGGGGAAGGAAGGATGAAGGAGGGGTATGGGTAGAGGGAAAGCTGGGACTAGACTATTCCTACCACAAATAAAATTGGAGGCTAAGCATTTTTTTTTCTTTTTTTGCCACAGTACCTAATCTCAGTGGTTTAGACAGAAAAAAAATTATAAGAAAAACTACTTATAAGTGACTACTCTTGCTACTCTGTTTTGCTACAGGCTGTGTGGACAATAAAAAGAGATTAGGCAGGGGAAAACAATCTCTATTAGCCCTGGATACCTGGATACTCTTATCTAGTTCAAAATTCTAGAATTATAATTGCTCCCCATTCAACTTGGGCCTGACAGAGTAAACAGACATCTTGTCTGAAGTTGTTTCATCCGTGTTGTCTTGTTGATGAAGACTGCATACATTTTACAAAGCTCTGTTAGGACAAACCCTCCTCTTTGGGAGAGGAGATTGTGTCTTCGTTATTTGTCCCTGTCTTTGCTGGTGTCCCCTGTAGCAATTTCAAACTACCTGGTTCTAGGTATTGGAATCCTATCTTATTTGTCTACTGCTACCAGCATCTCCGGCCCTGTCACGGGTCCTGGTAAAGTGGTATTTGCAAACTGTATCCTCCTGATCCTAGCCACAGATCCTTCTTTTTTGCTGGCTTTTTTCCCCTCCTATCGTTATTTCTTTCTTAGGGTTATGGGAAACTTTTGGTTGTTCACCATGCGGGATGTATAGGAATTTGAGAAGCAACACTCTTGTCCATCTTCCCAAGCTCTGCACCCAGTTGTTGCTCCTCTACCATCACACTATCATGCAGGCTACAGGATACTCCACAGGGCTCGCAGTTGTCCTTGCAGGTAAAGCAAAACAAAACCAAAACCAAAACCTCTGTTCCAGAATCCCCTCAAACTTCTCCAAGGGTCTCCATCTTCCCTTTGTCTCCAGAGCTGGGTATCAAGCAAAGGAAAGAGGGGTTGAGCATTTCACGGAGACTCAGTACACCTCAGCTTGACTCATCGCTCCTCTAGTGCTACTTCCTGCCCATTATTGTCTCCTTTGGTGTCACATGGTCCTGACTCACTACGATAAATACATTCAGAAGCTGATAATTCCTCACCTGCCCGCCATTACAATGATGGTCTGAGCCACCATCATCCTCCACCTGCACTACTGTGATTGCCTCCTCACAGGTCTAACTGCTTCCTCTTCTGGTTCTCTAGAATCTATATTCAGAACAGCAGCCATGTGATCCCTTTAAAATGCAACTTACATAGCATCACCCTTCTGTTCTGCAAAATCTTTCATTGGTTTTCCCTTCATTCTTAATAAAATCCAAAGTTCTGATATTGACCCAGGAAACCCTATATTATCTGCCCTTCCTGCCTCCTCTCTAACACTCTGCTCTAGCTGTCTTTTGCCTCAGGCCTCTGCACAAGCTGTCCCCCTTGCTTAGACTCCAGATATCTTTTTCCTCACTGCCTTCAGGTCTGGTCGGCTACCATGCATCTGCATGACCTTCCCTCATGATCGTATATAGAATATCAACCCTACGCCCTCTGTGACCCTCTTCTCCTTCTCTCTGCCTCTTCTTCCCACGGCACTTATTATCACCTGACATAATATTTGTTTATTTGCTGATATATGTTCACTTCCACCCATCGGAACATAAACTTCATGAGAACACATTATTTTATTTGCTACTCTATACCCAGGGTCTGGCACTTTATAGATACTCAGTAAATAATTGTAGAGTGAGTGAATGAATGGATGAACAAACTCTAAATTGAGAGTTCACCAAACTTTGAATCTTTATTAGCAAAATCAATCTTTGTAACTAAACAAACAAACAAACCAAAAAACAATCTCACAAGAAGCCTGCATTGGGTTTCAAAGCTATTTTTTTCTGTGGTGCACTTTTAAAAGTTCATTTTTCAATTCAAAGCTAGGCATTGATTTCTTTGTTCTGGGTTGCTTCTGCCCTCGCTCTGAGGCTTGAAAGATACTGGCTCAAATGGTAGAAGGCTCCAGAACAAAGGAAAAACCAGGAAAAAAAGTCCTCTTTTTATAAAAATCCTCAAATTGCATTCCTCTGTCTAAGAATATTGTAAGAAGGATTTAAACGGTTTTGGTCTTACTTTGTCTAGACACTTTCATTCTCAGTCTTGCCTTTAATTGCTTAAATATTAAGAGGGTAAGCAGCTTGTCTGTTAGAGTAAAGTTATGCAAAAGGAGCAAATCTGCTGAAATTTTCTGAAGAACGTAGTAGAGCTGAGGCTTGAAATGTCTGGTAAGGACATTTGAACAGGAGACTGCCTATTTTCAAAAGTTGGATAACAGGCTTTAATAGTGAAACATGGGGCGCATAGCTGCACACGATGGATACAATGAATAGAATGAGTGTCATCACATGATGAATAGGCTATTTTTAGAGTCCACAAATTGAATAATGGTTTATACCTGGTTTGCAAGGTGGCAATCCACAGTTGCCAGTCCTCAAGCACACTTTATTTAGCCTATATTTATTTAAGAAAGAATTTCACATATAAATCCTGATCTCAGTTTTCCTTTAAAGGTAGAAGATCTGTCACACTTGCTTGTTAGGAAAAAATTATCCAGGCCTTGGAAATAAGACAAAGGGATTATGGCATGTTCATTCAATCATAGTAGAATAAACCCCCCAAATTTCATGTGTTGGAAACGTAATCCCCAAATTCATACGTTGATGGCTTCTGGAGATGAGGCCTTTGGGAGACAATTAGGATCAGATAAGGTCACTAGAGTTGGGCCCCCATGATGGGATTGGTGATTTTACAAGAAGAGCAAGAGAGACGTGAGCTGACATGCTCTTGTCCTCTCACCACGTGAGGTTTTCTGCCGCGTTATGATGCAGGAAGAAGGTTCTCACCAGAGGCAACCCCTCAGTCTTAGACTTCCCAGTCTCCAGAACTGTAAGAAAGAAATTTCTTTTATTTATAAATTGCCAAATCTGTGATATTCTGTTACAGCAATAGAAAATGGACTAAGATACCTGCCTAAGATTTATACAATTGTCTAGGCCCTAGACAAGCTAGGCCCTAGACTCTAGTGATGCAATATTGTTAGATTTACTGTGTACTATTGATTAGAGTTACAAGTCTATAAAGTTAGATGCCAACTTGTAGAAGACTGAGTGATTGTAAAGTATTTTTGTACAATAGAATAAATAACTCCATAGATAACAGTTTCGTTTCCTTGTAGGGTATTAACCAATTTTTTTTAACTAACTTTATCTTCTTTCAGTATTCTTATTTCTGTTGACTGTATAAATATTCCAGCCTCTCATTTTCTCCTTTGAACCAGCTGTCATCTTACTAAATTCTTATTCCGAGTTAAATTAATCTTTGACACGTTCACTATATATTTGTAAGACAGTCATGTTTTCTTTCATCTTTTGGAAAATTATATTTGGACCTGGTTCACATTCCTAAATGGCAACCAATGTCTAGAATAATCACGAGCTGCTCCCATTAAGCAAGGGCAGCTCTCCAATTCCACACAATTTCCTCCTCCCACTCCTGATAATCTTATTTCCAGTCCTTTCCCTCGTTCATGTGTCCTTCTTGGCCTCGGTGAGCTTTTGAGTTCTTAATGTCTGACTTATACCTTGAGGTTTTAGTAGAGCAGTGGGTCTTACTCTTGAACATGTACCAGAATCTCCAGGAGGGCTTGTTAAAACACAGATTGCTGGGCTACACCCCAGAGTATCTGACTCAGTAGGCCTGGGGTGAGACTCAAGAATTCTCATTTCTAACAATTTCTCAGACGATGCCGATGTTGCTAGTGCAGGGACCACACGTGGACAGTCATTGTTGTAGTAAGCGGTAGGCTTTGAATTTGGTCTTGGTAGATTAGAAGGCATTTTCCACTGTAGCAATTTGACAAGTTGAATGCAAGACCTAGTAAAGTAAGATTTATTTTTTAAAAACTTTTAAAGTCAGGCACGGTGGCTCACGCCTATAATCCCAGTACTTTGGGAGGCTGAGGCGGGTGGATTAGTTGAGTTAAAGTTAAAGACCAGCCTGGGCAACATGGTGAAACCCTGTTTCTACCAAAAAATACAAAAATTAGCTGGGTATGGTGGTGCACGCCTGTAGTCCCAGTTACTTGGGAGGCTGAAATGGGAGGACGGCTTGAGCCCGGGAGGCGGGGGTTACAGTGAGCTGATACCGTACCACTGTACTCCAGCCTGGGCGACAGAGCCAGACCCTGACTCAAAAACATAATATAATATACTCTTAAAATGTGAATTACAACATATTAATAATTAATAGTATTTCTCATGATATCTGCTGTACCTGAGAATCAACTGCTGATGATATTGAAAACAATAAGAGTAATTTTTGTAAATTTATGAAAACGTCAAGACCTTGTTCAATGACTACATTTTTTTGTCTACGTTTTAACTTCTTTGAAGGCAAGGAAATCCTAGTAGCCTCCTCAGTGCAGTTTCTAACATAGCAGAATGCTATGGACCTGGCAAACACCCAATGACTTACAATGATACATTTCTATGTATGATTGTGGTTTCCTAAGCCTTTCATATTCATTATCTCATTCAGTATATACAACAATCCTGTGAGGTGAATAGGGATGTGTATTACTCTACTTTACAGATAAATAAGTTAAGTATTAGAGCCTTGATATGTCTTTCCCTAGGATACAAAGCAAACATATGGCAAAGCCAGGGCTAGCACTCGATCTTTAGTCTTGCTCACCAGGATTATGTACGGACACACAATGAAAACTAGATTAAAAATGCCATGAGGATTTAGGATAAGCTAAAAGATTCTTAAAATGCAATTGGACCCATAATACATTACTCACAAATAACAGAAAGCATCTATTTTATACACACACAATTATTTATACACGGCAGCTTTGCAGTGAATACTTTGAATAAGATTTTAAAAATAGACTCTATTCCACCCAATTAATCAGCATCAGGTAGCAAGGAGGCCGCTAAACTTTCTGGAATTTAAAATTTTGCAAAGAGGAAGATAGTGTGTAGAAAGTGGATAAATGCTGGAGTCAATCAAATCTTCATTCTGTCATTGACCAGCTATGATACCTTGAAAAAAATCACCTTAACTTTATGAATGTTAAGTTCCTTGCCTGTAAAATAAATTATATGTATATATTAAAACTTTAATCTCTAGTAAGGTTTAAGCAAAAATATATGTAAAACTAAGAATGTACATATAGAGTACCTAATCCAGGGCCTTTAGTAGTGAGAGTGCACAATAAAAGCTAATTCCTACCCTAACTTATTGAAAGGGCAAAAGGGTGTGCTGGGACTGTTAGGATTTGAACATTAAGGAACATATTGGGTGAAGTGTTATTACTCATTCCCACTAAATCCTCACAATTTTATTGAATTGTTCATGTACCAAACCACAGCATATTCCAGAAAAAGCAAATATAGGCATAGTATCGCAATACTAATACAGTTTTCCATTGACTACTACACTAAGAAATCACCAGCATGTATTAGCATCATGGCAGGTGATTTAAATGGATGTCAGGTGCAACATATTGTATTTCTATTTGACTGTTTGGCAGTGCAGGAATCAATGAGAAAGAACAAGGCAACAGTTTGAGCCACAAAAGGGAAAAAAAGGAGAAAATGGAATAAATTGCATTCACCCTAGATGCAGAAATGTACAAGTATAAGTGGCATGAAAGGAAATATACATAATTATAGTGTGCATAGAACTGGAAACAAATGGAAAGAGTGGCTGTGTTGACTGAGAAAGAGAAGAAAAATCGGAGAAACTGGCCACTCTGCATTCCAGGCACAGGCAGATTTCATCTGCAAACAGTGCCCTGGCCAGACTTGCCAGTTATGTGTATGACGAAGCAGAAAACAAATGCACTGATTAAAGTGCTGAATTCATCCTCAGACTGAAATACAACTTACACCAGAAAAAGAGGGGGCCTAAACTGGAGATGGCAATCTGGCATTTTGATGCAGACAGGCTGGGATAGATGGCTTACCTGGAGTATCTAAATTCATTTTCCCTTGTGTAAATAAATGCTCATAAACTGTGAAGTGGGTAATGAAGATTGAGTTTGTATGGACCAGAGATGTTAGAAAACACTCAACACTTTGTTCCCTATTGTAAGAACATAGCAGCCTCAAGTTGTGCTAAGATTGACCACCCACAGCTTCCCTGGTGGACATCCAGTAGCACTTCTGTGATTTGTAGTAAAATATCAGCCCTTCCTGGCAATGCACATTACTGCATAATTGCAGAAGTGCTACAGTCTAACTGGTATTACAGAAATCTACTCAACTACAGTTAGAAAAGCTAACATGACACCAAATGCCCACACTACCACTGAATCACAGCAAGAAAAAAAGAAAGTGCATTTTCTATGCATTACTGTAAGAGAATATTTTATGCCGGCGAGGGGCTAGAGGCTGGCTTGTTCACCCTCAGCAACACTATCTGCCTTACGAGCTGGCTGATTGATAGTTCACTCCTTGTGTAACTTGTAAGAATTCTGAGTGTTTATGAGTGCTAGCAAGTGTGATAAGCATGAATAACTATGTCGCTTCCTAAAGTGCAAGGTATTCTAAAAGCTAAGATCCTTGTTTGCTCACTAGTCGAGGACATGGGAGTTTTGGGTCTTGATATTCCTTAGAGTGTGGTGTTTCTCAACATACATATCTCATGTATACAAATCTCATGTATACAAATCATGGAGATTTTGTTTAAATACAGATACTGCATCAGCAGGCCAGGAGTACAGCTAAAAGTCTGCATTTCTAAGAAAAATCAGGTGATACCTTAGAGCACATGGCACAGCAAATAGCAGATGTGTAAGTATTAAATGGACCAGAGTTAAATATCAAGGCACTTAGATTAAGCAACAATATTTCAAATCCAAAGAGTGGAATGGATTAGCTATACACTTTCCTCTTGCACTAAATTCCAACATGTTTAAGAAGACTTGGAACCAATCCAAATGCCCATCAATGATAGACTGGACAAAGAAAATGTGACACATATACACCATGGAATACTATGCAGCCATAAAAAAGGATGAGTTCATGTCCTTTGCAGGGACATGGATGAAGCTGAAAACCATCATTCTCAGCAAACTAACACAAGAACAGAAAACCAAACACTGCATGTTCTCACTCTAAGTGGGAGTTGAACAATGAGAACACACGGACACCGGGAGGGGAACATCACACACCAGAACCTGTAGGGGGTGGGGGACTAGGGGAGGATAGAATTAGACGAAATACCTAATGTAGATGGCGGGTTGATGGGTGCAGCAAACCACCATGGCACCTGTATACCTATGTAACAAACCTGCACGTTCTGCACATGTATCCCAAAACTTAAAGAATAATAATAATAACAATAATAAAGAATGTCAACTTTGGAATCCTACAGTCCTGAATTTAGGCCTTAACTTTGCCATTTACTAAATATGTGATCTTCAGTAAGTTAACTTCTCTGAATTTCATTTTTGTACCTAAAAATTGTCTAGACTACTTATATACTACCTATATTACCTGTTAAATGTTACCTACCTCAGAAGGTAGTTTTGAGAATTGAATAAAATAATGTACTTAGAATGTATACCACAGCGCCTGGCATCTTAAGATAATAAAAATGACAACCAATATTATTATTGCCACTGTGTAAGTATCTCCAATGACCAGTTTCTAATGTTAGCAGAAGGATGAGAGTAATTTTAATAGGGGGAAGATTTACTCATTTATTAACTAATAAGTATTTATTGAAGAGTTTTCTGAGAAAATCATAGTCTAGCACTGAGGATACAACATTTTAAAAGTAAAAAAATGACTGCTTTCATGCAGCTGTCATTCTAGAAGATGGAAAAAAATAAATAATGAAATATGTAAATAATACAAATAGTGACATATATGTTTTTAAAATAAAGTATCCAACTATATGACATTATAGGAAAAAAAAAGTATGGTGACAATAAAATTAGTAGCTAGTCTGATATAATCCCATTTGTTTATATTTACTTTTGTTACCTGGATTTTGAGGTCTTTTTCATAAAATCCTTTCCCATGCCAATGTCCTGAATTGTTTTCTCTATGTTTTCTTCTAGTAGTTTTACAGTTTCAGGTCTTATATTTCAGTCTTTGATTCATTTTGAGTTGATTTTTGTGTAGGAAAAGAAGCAGTGATCTAGTTCCATTCTTCTGCATATAGCTATCCAGTTTTCCCAGCACTAATTATTGAAGAAATTGTCCTTTCCACAATGAGTGTTCCTGGAGCCTTTGTCAAAAATTAAATGTTGGCTGTAGATATGTGGATTAATTTCTGGGCACTGTCATCTGTTCCATTGGTCTATGTGTCTGTTTTTATAACAACGCCATGCTATTTTAGTTACTACAGCTTTGTAATACATTTTGAAGTCTGGTAGTGTGATGTGTTCAGCTTTGTTCATTTTGGTCAGAATTGTTTTGGCTATTTGGGGTCTTTTGTGGTTCCATACAAATTTTATGATTAAAAAATATCCTGTGAAGAATATCATCGGTATTTTGATAGAGATTTCACTGAATCTATAGATTGCTTTGGGTAGTATTAAATAATCAACAAAGTGAAAAGGCAACCTACAGAATGAAATAAAATATTTGCAAACTATTCATACAACAGAAGATTAATGTCCAGAATATACAAGAAACTCAAACATCATCTCAACAGCAAAAACCAAACGATTCCATTTAAAAGTGGGCAAATGAACTGAAAAGACATTTCTCAAAAGAAGATGTGCAAATGGCCAAAAAAAAAAAAACATGAAAAAAATGCTCAACATCACTAATCAACAGGGAAATGCAACTCAAAACCACAATGAAGTATCACTTCACTCCAGTTATAATGGTTGTAATAAAAAATACAGAAAATAACAAATGCTGGCAGGGATGCAGAGAAAAGGTTACTCTTACACACTGTTGATGAAAATGTAAACTCATACCACCGCTATGGAAAACAGTATGGAGATTCCTCAAAAAACTACAAATAGAACTACTGTACAACCCAGCAATCCTACTACTGAGCATCTATCCAAAGGAAGGGAAATTAGCAATATCAAAGAGACATCTGCACCCCATGTTTAGTGCAGTACTATTCACAATAGCCAAAATATGGAGTCAATCTAGGTGTCCAACAACTGATGAATGGATAAAGAACATATGATATAAATACACAACGAAATACCATTCAGTCATAAAAAAGAATAAAATCTGTCATTAACAGCAACATGGATGGAAATGGAGGGCATTACATGCAATGAAATAAGCCAGGAGTAGAAAGTTAAAGTTTTCATTCATACATAGAAGCTAAAAAAGCTGATCTCATAGAAGTTAAAATTAGAACAGAGAATACTACAGGCTGGGAAGGGTAGCGGTACAGGGGAAATAGGGAGAGATCTATTAAAACATAAAAATTACAACTAGATAGGAAGAGTAAGTTTCAGTGTTCTATACCACTGTAGTATGATTATAGTTAATAATAATATATAGTCTCAAATAGCTACAAGGAGGATATTGAATGTTCCCAACACAAGAAAATGATAAATGTTTGAGATAATGGATATCTTAATTACCCTTCTCTGATCATATACATTACACGTATTGCAAAATCACAATGTACCCCCACAGATATGTACAATTATAATAGGTCAGCTTAGAAAAGAAGAAAAAAAAAGGTCACTGGTTGCTAGGGGTTAGTGAAGACAGGGAGATCAATAGGCAAAGCACAGAGGATTTTAAGCGCAGTGAAACTAGTCATCCCTCAGTATTGCTGGGGGACGGGTTCCAGAACCCCTATGGATACCAAAATCCACATACACTGGTTTAGTATTTGCATATCACCATAAACATTCTCCCGTGTACTTTAGATCATCTCTAGATTCTTTATAATACCTACTACAATGCAAATACTATGTAAATAGTTGTTATACAATATTTTTCAGGGAATAAGGAAAAGAAGTCTGTACATATTCAGTATAGACACGACTGTCAATTTCTTAAAAAAGTATTTTTGTTTCACAGTTGGTTGAATCCACAGATGTAGAACCCATAAGTATGGAGGGCTTACTGTATGCTGCATGTTACTATAAAGGTGGATACATGTCATTAAACATTTGTTTAAACTGATAGAATGTATAACACCTAGAGAGAACCCTCATGTAAGCTATGGACTTTGGATGATAATGATGTGTCAATGTAGGTTCACCAAAATTGTAAAAAATGTCTTATTCCAGTTTAAGATGCTGATAGTGGGGAGACTGTGTATGTGGTGAGAGGGAGAGGATATATAGGAACTTTCTGCTCAATTTTCCTGAGAACCTAAAACAGCTCAAAAAATAATTAAAAAATTATTTATTAAATGTATTATTTAATAAATAAATAATTATAAACAAACAAATTATACTAAAGGAAAGAGATTACAGCTGGCTGGGTTATGGGTAAAGTTAGGGGTATTTGAGAGATCATGGTCAAGGAAGTTCCTTCCCAGGGGGTGGTATTTGTGCAAAACCTAAAAAATGAGAAGGAGCTGACTATGCAAATCCTTCCACCACCTTGTCCATCAAATTCTATGTCGATGATTACATATCTTCTCAGAGCTGTGAAGTGTGGTTGAATTACACTGACAAGAAGTGTCTACTCTCAGGAGAGTACAAGTTGCTGCTACAGTGTGCATGCAACTGTTTCTAAACAGTAAAGTTTCAATAGATACTTGTTAAGGAAAAGATCTATGATACCACCGTGTGACCCAGGAAAACATTGCTGTTTATGAATATCTGGCATTGCTAATTAAATTAGTGCACAAAGGCCCAATAAAAACAGAAAATACAGGTCAATATCCCTGATTAAGACAAATGCAAAAATCCTCATCCAAATACTAGCAAACCAAATCCAGCAGTACACAAAAAGTCAATTTACTATGATCAAGTAGGCGTCTTTCCTAGGAGGCAAGGTTGGTTCAACATATAAAAATCAATAAATGTGATTCTCTCTGTAAATAGAATTAACAAAAACCATATGATCATCTCAATAAACACAGGGAAAACTTTCAATAAAATTTAACATTCCCTCATGATTAAAAACCCTCAGGAAACTTGGCATCAAAGGAACAGATCTCAAAATAATAAGACTCTCTATGACAAACCTATAGTCAACATCATGAATAGGTAAAAGTTGGAAGCATTCCCCTTTAAAACTGGAACAAGACATGACGTCCACTCTCACCACTCCTATTCAATACAGTGCTGGAAGTCCTAGCCAGAGCGGTCAGGCAAGAGAAAGAAATCAAAGGCATCCAAATAGGAAAATAAGAAGTCAAATTATATCTGTTTGCTGACAATATGATTCTATGCCTAGAAAACGTTAAAGACTCTGCCAAAAGGTTCCTGGAACTGATTAATTACTTTAGTAAAGTTTTAGGATACAAAATCAATGCGCAAAAATCAGTAGCATTTCTGCACACCAATAATGTTCAAGCTGAGAGCCAAATCAAGTACACAATTCCATTTACAACAGCCACAAAAAACAAAGTAAAATACCTAGGAATGCATCTAATCAAGGACATGAAAGATTTCTACGAGGAGAACTATAAACTACTGCTGAAAGAAATCATAGAGGACACAAGCAAATGAAAATGCATTCCAAGCTCATGAACTGGAAGAATCAATATTGTTAAAATGGCCACACTGTCCAAAGCAATCTACAGATTCAATGCTATTCCTATCAAGCTACCAATGTCATTTTCTTACGGAACTAGAAAAAACTATTCTAAAATTCATATGCAACCACAAAAAAGCCTGAATAGCAAAAGCAATCCTAAGCAAAAAGAACAAAGCCAGATGAATCACATTACCCAACTTCAAACTATGCTATAAGGCTATAGTAACTAAAACAGCATAGTATGGGTACAAAGCAGACATAGACCAACGGAACAGAAGTAAAGCTGCACACCTACAACCATCTGATCTTCAAAAAAGTCAACAAAAACAAGCAATAGGGAAAGGATTCCCTATTTAATACATGGTGCTAGGATGGCTGGCTAGCCACAATAAAACTGGGCCCATATCTTTCATTATATACAAAAACTCAAGATGAATTAAAGATTTCAGTGTAATACCTCACACTATATCCTAGAAGAGGGTTGGGGACGGTGGCTCACGCCTGTCATTCCAGCACTTCGGGAGGTCGAGATGGGTGGATCACGAGGTCAGGAGATTGAGACCATCCTGACCAACATGGTGAAACCCTGTCTCTACTAAAAAATACAAAAGTTAGCTTGGTGTAGTGGCACACGCCTGTAGTCGCAGCTACTCAGGAGGCTGAAGGCAGGCAGGAGAATCTCTTGAACCTGGGAGGCAGAAGTTGCAGTGAGCCAAGATCGCACCACTGCCCTCCAGCCTGGAGACAGAGGGAGACTCCGTCTCAAAAAATAAATAAATAAATAAATAAAATAATATAAAAAAATCCTAGAAAAGAGCCTAGGAAACACTATTCTGTACATTGGCTGGCCTTGGGAAAGAATCCATTACTAAGTCCTCAAAAGCAATTGACAAGTGAAACCTAATGAAACTTAAGAGCTTCCGCACAGCAAAACAACGGTCAACAGAGTAAACAGACAACCTACAGAAAGGGAGAAAATATTCATGATCTATGCATCCACCAAAGGTCTAATATCTGGAATCTATAAGAAAGTTCAACAATTGAACAGCAAAAAAACAAATAATCTCATTTTTAGAAGGCCCAATAAAAACAGAAGAATACAAATGCAAAAGACATGAACACATACACTTCTCAAAAGACATACAAGCAGTTAACAAACATGAAAAAAAATGTTCAACATCACTAATCATCCGAGAAATGAAAATCAAGACCACAATGAAATACCATCTCACATCAGTCAGAATGGCTGTTCTTAAAAAGTCAAAACACAATAGATGCTGGTGAGCTGTAGAGAAAAAGGAATGCTTATACACTGTTGGTGGGTGTGTAAATTAGTGCAGCCACAGTGGAAAGAAGTTTGGATATTTCTCAGAGAACTTAAAGGAGAACTACCATTCAACCCAGCAATCCCATTACTGGGAAATAAATTATTCTACCAAAAGACACACGCACTCATATGTTCATCACAGCACTATTCACAATAGCAAAGACGTGAAATCAACCTAGATGTCCATCCATGGTGGACTGGCTGAAGAAAATGTGCTACATATATACCTGGAATACTATGCAGCCAAAAAAAAAGAACAAAATCATGTCCTTTGCAGCAACATGGATGCAGCTGGAGATCATTATCCTAAGCAAATGAATGCATGAACAGAAAACCAAATACTGCATGTTCTCACTAATAAGTGGGAGCTAAACATTGGGTGCTCATGGACATATAGATGGCCATAAGTGACACTGAGGACTACCAAAAAGAGGATGGAGAAAGGAGATGCAGGGGTTGAAAAACTAACCATTGTGTATTATGTTCAGTACTTGGGTGATGGGATCAACTGTACACCAAACGTCAGTATCACACAATATACCCAGGTAAAAAACCTACACATGCACCCCCTGGATCTGAAATAAAAGTTGAAATTTTTAAAAGATAATAATAAATTAGTGCACATTAATAATCACTGTTCACTAGGCACTATCTAATTTATGTTCCATGTACTTGATTCTCATTACTTCATTGATCATCACAGAGAATCTTGTAACACGGATACGGTTATTTTCCTGTTACACAGGAAGAAACAAGGCTTAAGGGGTTAAGTAAGCTGTCCAGCGTCATACAGTTATTTAAAAGCAGCACAAGTTTTGAACCTGGATCTGTTCTATACTCAAGTCCAGGCTATCAGACAGCTTCCAACTGGGAATTCCCCGCTCCGCACCTCCGGTAAACTTCAGTCTTCCCCCTGATTCACGGGTCTAAATCCCCCTCTTCCAAACAGCGTGAAATATCTTAGAGCAATTGCAGCAGCATGCTGAGTAAGCCAGGTGAACACAAATGTTTATTACTGGAGCTTCATAAGAATGCAGAGACAGCTTCAAGGACAACCCCCTCCCCCAGCACACACACAGGTACACACACACACGCAGGTGCACACACACACGCAGGTGCACACACACACGCAGGTACACACACGCAGGTGCACACACACACGCAGGTGCACACACACACGCAGGTGCACACACACACAGGTACACACACACGCAGGTGCACACACACATTCAGTCACAATTTTACCATTTATGCTCTGACTGGTTCTCTGTAACTTTTGAAAGGCTTTCATTGTTGTTCATTTAACAACTACAACCGGAGTCTTTAGTTAGCCATTGATTATTGGACATAAGAGGCTTGTTATTTGTCTAAAGTTGGACGAAAACCCACATCAAGCTGCCACATCCTGCAGCAGTTCCCATGAAATCCACCTTATCCAGGAAACCCCATGCGTTCAGGAGCAGCGGCAGAAAGCAGTTCTGCTGAGCGAAGAAGAGAGGAGCACAGAGAGAAGGCGCTTCAACACCACAGAAAGAAAACTGAGGCCTGGCCTAAGGAGGAAGGAAGAACGTGGTGGTATTTGGAGTCAGTGGAAGAGGAGGAGTTTCAGGGCTGTCAGACTTGCGTTTTCATCCTGCTTTCCACTAGAGCTTCTGTTAACTAGAGATTTAGTTTATTACGTGCTGATAGCAGTGCCAGGGTGAAGAGAAGACTAAATATGATGTCGATGCCATTACAAATGCCTGACAGATAGCACACTTTCAAAAATATGCCAGTTCCTTGGTTGGAGTAAAAGGTTTTCTTCATTTCTAATCCACTGTTTTGAAAATATGATGATTATTACTCTTGTTACTCTGATGCATGATTCATTAATTTTATTTAAGCTCCCCATCTATTTCAATAGAACTTTGACAATGTTTAAAAAGGACATAAAAATTTCGTTGGTGGAAATTTTCTTGTCAGCTCTCTCCATTTCACCATGAGCAAATAAAAATAGTTAACATACCCAGAGAACATTGAAAATTAAAAAAAAAAAGAATAGTTAACATTCCCTGAGTACTTACTTTGAGCCAGTCCCTCTTCTGACTGAATTCCGCATCACAACAACCCTGTTAGGAACACGCCCTTGCCATTACTGTGCCTATTTTACAGATGAGAAAACTGCAGGATTGAGGTCATCGTTAAGTGAAATAAGCCAAGCCCAGAAAGACAAACTTTGCATGCTCTCGCTTAATTGTGGGAGCTGAAAATTAAAACAATCAAACCTCATAGATATAGAAGATAGAAGGATGGTTATGAGGTTAGGAAGGGTAGTGGGGGCAGTGGGAAGTGGTGACAGTTAATGGGTACAAAAATATAATTAGATAGCATGAATAGGATCTAGCTTTTGACAGCACAGCAGGGTAACTACAGTTAACAATAATTTATTGAACATTTAAAAATAACTAAAAGAGTATAATTGGAATGTTTGTAACACAAAGACGTGATAAATGTTTGAGGTGATGGATATTCAATTTATCCTGATATGATTATGAGGCATTGTATGTCTGTATCAAAATATCTCACATACTCCATGTATCTACACCTACAGTATACTTACGAAAATTAAAAATTAAAAAAGGAGAGGAATATGTACCAAATTTCACAAACCATCCCCTCATAAGGAGCCATCA
This sequence comes from Macaca mulatta, assembly GCF_049350105.2. Lineage (NCBI taxonomy): Eukaryota > Metazoa > Chordata > Mammalia > Primates > Cercopithecidae > Macaca > Macaca mulatta. Next base: position 6,130,145 of record NC_133407.1, on the reverse strand, counting down.
GCACATGCAGACCCTCCCTTTTAAATGTATACAGAATTTATTCTCCTATGGCAGAATCTTCCCACATTTCAGGTCAGATAAACAGTGTGTATTAGGCAGCACCGAACACCCAACAGACAGAAAAAGCCACAAACTCCTTCTGGCCTTCTGGGAAGACGCTTTTACATCTAGAAGCAGATTTCATTATTTCTACTTTACTGTGAACCTCAAAATTGCTGACAGTTAAATAATTCAGTCCTCTGGGAAAATCCAGCTCCCAGTTTTAAGTCTCTAACCCTTATGCCAATTTGATAAGCAGTAGAGAGACACATAACATGGCTCTTTAGGTTGTTCTAAATTTACCAGCTCCGAAATATTTAATGCAGAAGAAGTGCATGGTCAGTTCCACATAATCTGGCACGTAACCAGCCTAGTGAGGCAGGCTTAAAGAGGAGGATACTAAAAAAGGCATTTGGCTGAGCTATAATGGGCATCCAGCTCAAGGGACAGAATCTGTAGTTAGCTAACTTTGGAAATTCTGTGTTCCTTCTGGATAAAGCTTTGATCATTCTCTTCTTCCTCTAGATTCTTCTTAATGACGGGGGTTCAATAGGTCAAATAAACTAAAATTCTCTAAACTCTCCATATTTGTTATTTGAGCCTGGTGTGTTGATTCTGGACGGTAGTCATACCCTCTACCCAGCTAACTGTGTTACATGCTGAAGAGATGATGCATATCCAGGCCTCGACCATACTTGATCAGATGCCACACAACACAGATTTTCCTGAAGCCAATCATAAATTGGGGGTGAAGGGTGTGAAAAGGCTGCATTTGCAGGAGTGCTTCTCCCACTCTCCAGATATACTTTGGCTTGTGATTGTTGTTTCTTATAGTGCTGGGAAGCACCCAAACCAGGGTGGGAGGGAGGGATCATGAATATGGAGAAGAGATATTGCCTTATACGGCTGTTGCCTAAGTTAGTGTGTTGAACGCTGGCTTGAGACATTGCATGTCTGTTCTTAAGATGCCAGCAAGCATCATGAAGTCAACAATTCCTAATATCTTGCAAGTAAGCTTGTTTTCTTTCATTATGACACTACTCTGAAATCTCAGGGAAGACACAGTTACTATGTTAGAGGCAAGCTAGTGGGAGGCCAAGAACCCGTAAAATAGTTGTTGTGGCCTCATATATTGCAACATTCTTAGTTTGTTTTGAGTGCAAAGTGTAGTCTTCTGAAACAGATTAAAAACACTCAGAAGGTCACAACTGTATTTTGTACCCCTTTTAATATTTTTCTCAAAATATCAGGCACAAACCTAGGCACAACATCCATGTTCACTACACTTGCTCACTTGACTTGGTTCAAACAGACATAGATCTTTGTCAGACCGTGTCAGCTAAAATATAATTTGACTTGCACCTGAGAATAAGCACAACTAGTATTCAGCCTGATGCATAGCTGTGCCTGTTGTTTACAGTTGGCATCTGTTCTGACTGGTCTGTGCTAGGACAGGTGTAAAATATTTTAAATACATCCATGATCATTAGTATTTGCTTCCAATGTATTGTGACAATTGGTGCCACTATCATATATAATTCTGCAGTCTTTGCACATTCAATTTCCAGAGTTACTAAGGATCACAGAATCTCAGAATTAGAAAAACAGCTCACATTCATTTATTTCTACCCTCTGCTGGGTACAGAAATCTCCTCTTCAGATTCCTTCACTCATTGGTCCATCAGAATCCAAGCAAAAGAAGCTGAGAGCTTACTGAATGTGAATCAAATTTTCCTTTTATTTTACATTGTCTGCAATTATAAAAAGGAAGCGATTAGAAATAGACACTGAGCTCCAAGACAATATGAACAGTAGAGTTATGATGAGGTATATCCAGGGAGGAAATTGTGTGTTCTCTCCAGTCTTGTTACATTGTCCATAGATTAAAGGGAAGATTCACAGAAAATCTGGCTACTGTTTATCTCCTGTTGTTAACACCTCATTCCAAACCACAATCATCTCATCTGGATTACTGCAATTGCTTTCTGCCTGGTCTCTGCTACATTCATTACTTGTTCAGTTTATTCAACATGGAAACCAGAGTGATCCTGTTAAAATGTCAGATCAGGTCATCTTTATTCAAAAGCCTCAATGACTTTCCATCTCTTTAAGAATTAAAGCCAATGTCCATATTACAACCTGCAAGGTCCTGCAAGATCTGGCTTCCACATTTCTTCTTTGACGATCTCTTCCTCCTAATACCTAGGCTGTTTCCTGAATATACCAGATGTGTGGTCATGTCTCAAAACCTCTGCCCTCGCTGTGCCCTCAGCCTGGAGAACGTTGTCACCCAAATATTCCTTCACCTCATTCCATTTTTTACTCAAATGACACCTTCTCATCAGGGCCTAAGCTAGCCTCCTTATATAAAAATTGCAGCCTCATTTATACTCCCTACACCCTTTTCTGTTTTACTTTCCTCTTTAGCCGTTATTGTGATCTTTATTTTCCCCAATTAGATTTTCACTTCTGTAAGGGCAAGAAGTTTCGTCTGTTGTGTCCACTAGCATAATCTCAAAGCCTACAATAGTGTTCATTACATATTAATCACTTAATAATCAGCTACAGAAGAAAGAAAAGAAGAAAAGATGGAGGGCGAGCTCCATTGCAATGCCATATGTGGAAGCTACGTAACTAGAAGCCCTGTTTTCTGCTTTGCTTGTAGAATTGAAAACTCTTTAAACCTCTGGGAAGATCAGAGTATCCTTGGAAAGAATGTATGGCTACTTATTGGAATTATTTCTAGCTTTTAAAACCTACATACACAGTGGTAAGAAAAGGAGGCAGTTATTAGGGATTGCCTTTTTAATTTTGATTTTAGATCTTTCTTTGATACTTTTGCTTTAGTATGTTTTAGGGTTGTATTCATTCATTCAACAAATATCTATTGAGAATCTATTATCTACAAGGTCCTTGCATTAGCCTTAAGGACATCTGAAGCTGTACTAAACATATTCTGTAAAATATAGAAAGAAGGCCGGGCACGGTGGCTCACGCCTGTAATCCCAGCACTTTGGGAGGCCGAGGCGGGCAGATCACGAGGTCAAGAGATCGAGACCACCTGGCTAACACTGTGAAACCCCATCTCTACTAAAAATACAAAACATTAGCCGGGTGTGGTGCCACGCGCCTGTAGTCTCAGTTACTCAGGAGGCTGAGGCAGGAGAATCATTTGAACCCGGGAGGCAGAGGTTACAACAAGCTGAGATCGTGCCACTGCACTGCAGCCTGGGTGACAGAACGAGACTCCATCCCCTCAAAAAAAAAAAAAAAAATACAGAAAGAAAAAGTGCACCATCAGGCAGTGGTTCTCAACACAGCTTCATCATAGAATTACCCAAGAAACTCAAAACCAAACCAATGCCTGGGGCCTAGTTTCAGAAAATCCAAAGAACAGAGGAATTCTTCAGTACTTCCCAGGTAATTGTAATATTCACTCCAGGTTTTACTCCTGCTGTCATATTAAAAGGGTGGGTACTGAACGAGCAACAGATGTAAGTGCTAGAGGAGTACGAGAAAGAGTAATGCTGTCCAGTCAGAGCTATGTTCCTCAAACTGTGTTCCAAAGGACAGTAGTCATCTGTGAAAGACTAATGGCTGTTTTAGGTGAGAAAAGGGCCCCATGTTCAAATAAATTTGGGAAATTATTCATTCTCCATTTCCTTTCATGGAGATTCAGTGTTCTAGGGAATCGCTCTGCACTGAAGTGAGTTGATGGAGATGAGGCAGACATTCTAGGGAGAGTCACTGATGAGTTCAATCCCATTAAACAGGCTCTGGGATTATAATCATGCTTGGGCTTCATGCCACCGTATGACTCTCTATATATCCATTTATATTTGCCATGTAGAATTGCAACCAAAGCCAGTTCTTGGCCATGAAAACAAGCCAGTCAAATGGCTATATTTTAAAAGGTTTATAGTGACTGGATGAAGTACGCTCTGGTTTGCCTTCTATGACCCTGTACTTTGGGTGCTCCTATCTACCTGGATTTTTTCATATTTTCTCCACATTTTTGCACTTCTTAATTGACCAGGTTTGTATATCATTTCCTTTGTCAGCCTTTTGAAAGTAAATGAATCACTTGGAAGAGAGAGAAACCAAGTTTTGCTTTATTATGCCAAACTGGGATCTGTAACACACATCTGAATTTCACAACTGTGTTTGGTTTACATGATTGACTTCTTATTCAATTGATGATATTCATCTTAATTAAGAATAAATAGATAAATGGTTACTAAAATGGAGACTGATTAAATACTTTATGATAAACCTATATGGTGAAACACTTTGCAGAATGAGAAATGCCATGGAAAAATGGTGACCATAAAGTAAGAAAAAAATGTGAGGATGGAGGATACAAAGCCACTTATGATATAAAAAAGACCTGCAAGCTATAGCTATGAAATAACATTATTAGGGCTATATAGTTTCATCTTTTGCTTATTTCATATCAAATCTTCTAAGCTGAACATGTATTAATTTCAAAACATAAAAAAACAGGGAAATTTAAGCCAATAACTTGTGGTGTTTTAATGGAAACCAAATAAATAGAAATCAGTTTTCCTTTATACCCCTTGTTCCAAGAAACATGCTCCGTGCCCAAATTTTTCTTTGAGATTTAAATTGGCGTAACTCTTCTGAGTTGAATGTTTCCAAAATTTTAACGGAAAAGCTAATTAATGCTGATAAAATACTTTGGAACCACAAACTGTGGGATAAACAAATAATCCTGAAAACACAAGCTGGTGACCTTTCCCTGCTCATTTTTCTTGGTGGGAAGATGTAGGCATTACTTCTTATTTACTGCTTTATTTTCTGATCTGTTTTTATTTTGTTTTATTTTGTTTTACTTCAAAGCAAAAAGTTTTGCTGACCAGTGGAAACCTTGTTGAAGTCAATTATTCCTTGAAGACTTTTTGTACAATTTATTTGATGAAAATTATCTCTGAAAAGAGATTAGTAATTTTATTGTAAAATTTGTCCCTTATTGATTGTTGCCAAGCCCTTTCTCATTTTGTTTATGAGCATTTTTGTATAATGGCTTTTATGATAGAGGAAATTGTAACAGACAACCCTATCACAGTATACCACAGATATCTTGCTCTGTTTTATTTTCTGCAACAGTATGATGAGAAGGTGTTTGCTATAAAAATGTGACACTAAAGACTAAAAGCAAAACAATATAGGACTTAAATTCATTTCCTTTATCTGAATATATTATTATATCTGGGTTCTGAGAAGAGGTAATGAATAAATCATCCAATAAGGATTCTTCTGTAGAACAAATGCTATTTGACCTGTAGACCTTCAACACAATTTTCCAGATACTTTATAAAAATTTACAAATATTTGCCAAGAGTCTTGGCATGTTCAAAGAAAAAAAATAGGTATGATCAATTTTCCCACTTAAGAGAAGTGGAAGGTGAGTGATCCCAGGTACACCAAGCAAACCACCAAGACACATTCCTACTTACACTCATATTATTGGAAACATCCAAAATGAAATCTTTGATTAGTAAAATTCCAACCCTGTGTACAGGCTCAAAAACGCAAACTTTGTTCTCAGTAATTATGCATAAGATCCTAAAACATCAGTTATAAATTTACAATTGTAATAAGGCCATTAAACAAAAGAATGTAAATTAACTCATTTATCAGTGGTAAGAATGATCAATCTGGAATGATGGATGGCTTTCTTATTGAATCAAAGATCACAAGGGCATGATCTCCCCCAGCATCCTAGCATTTCTTGTCCATTGCTTCCCACTGAAGACATTGTTATTCATCCCTCCTGAATATATACTTGCTCCAGGAGCATGGGGGGTGAGAACGTGTGTTCAGTGTAGCACTCTGTGTATCCCTGCCACAGATCATTTTATTTCTAAATTTTTATTTCCTTCATACTTTTTTTCCTTCAATTGCATTTAAAATATTTTTCGTAAGGGTCAACACTTTCTATGGTTAAAGCTAAATTTTTTCTTTTAAATCCTCCTTTTTTGAAACAATCTGCTACAAAGATCCTTTGCTCATCTGCCCTTATATTTCTACATCTAGACTAAAGTGAAGAGAATAAAATTAGAGTTTTAGTATTCAGAATGCTTTCAATTGGTGACAAGAAGGAAGAAACCTATATCCTCCCATGGATTTTTTAACTCCTATAAAACTTCAGTGGTAGTTTGAAAAGGACTTGAGCCATTTCAAGGAAAAAAAAAACAAAAACTATTTCATTCAAGTTAATTTACCTAGCTTTTTCTGTATTATTCTTTAAATTTGCTTATTACCTTAAATACATTAACAGAGCATAGTGTGTTTTCTTTGTATTGCTACAGATGGTAGAATTTAGATTTTTTTAAACTCTAATCCATTTTTTTCTCAGTCCTACTAGACTAAATTTTAAAAGGAAACATTTCTGAAGGTGTTACTGGGTATTCTTTATGCTGTAATAAGGCAAGGGAAGAACAGAGAGACAGAGTTTCAGGTACCTGGCCTTTGAAAAATGAGAGAGATAAGTGTTTTCTGTGAGTTCCTGGACTTTCGTGGTTAAGAAAAAAATCCCATCTACCGCAAACTCTAGACAGCGGAGCACTTCTAGCCTTCTAAATACTTCACCTGCAGAACGGTCTTTACGTACTGTTTTTGTTTTACTTGTTTACAGGGATTATTTTCTCCATTATATCACTCTCTAAGAATTTTGATGAAAATAAAATTATCTTGACAGGATCTATTTTATACTCCAGAAGTCACAAGGAAGAGATTCTCTACCCTGTCCAGATAGCTCCTGTGTTCCCTTCATATGTCAAGAGATTTATGGGAGACTGAGATACAGACTCCCTGGGACAGCTGCCATCTTTTGCCTTCACGGAGCTTACAGTATTGATTTTGCGTGTCTTTCCTTTTATGACAGGAAGAAAATAATATAAACCTTGTAAAAAAATTTTAAAGAGATTATTCAATCTCAGTGTTATGCCAAGATAAACGACTAATTACACACTTTAAATGTGAGTGTGTGCTTTTTGATTCTATTAAAAAATGGAAAAATTAGAAATTCTCCCTTCTCTATAATTATAGAATTAAGATTTATCATTATAAAATCACATTTTAGAGTGTTTAAAATTACTTAACAGCTAAGATCTTGAATCATCTACTAACAAATGATTTTCCTTTTCTTTCCTTGAGAATATGTAACTCCAATTCTCCATTTTCTTACCCCTTAACAGCCCCCGCAGCGCCCATACACACTATCCACTCCACCCAAGTGGCATTTGAATTAATGGACAAACTAAACCACCTACACCTTTAAAATATACGTATGACATGTCCATAATTTTTAACTCACCAATTCCAATTCACAGAATCCATTATAAGGAAATAATCACAGAAGTGGTCAAAAAATATATATATATAAGAATATTCATTCCAGTGAAAGCAATAAAATATTAAAAGCAATCTAAATGTTCAGCAAGAAAATAATGGTAAAATAAACAAAGCATGGAATATTCTTGTGCTGGTTTGTTATGCAAGAATTAAGGCCAAAGAATATTTAACTACATGGAAATATATGTCAGGCGATAAAAGCAGAATATGACATTACATAGAGTCAATAACCATACTCGTATATGTTCATATATTTCATTGATTAAAAATGAAAAAAGTACATCAAACTATCACATTTATCTACAAGTAATGGGATTATGGATGATTTTAATTTCTTTGTAAATATAATCAATTATGATGTTAAAAATTCTACAATAGATAATTATTAGTTTTATGCTTACAAAAAATTCTTTTCTTAAGCTATAACACATATAACCTCAAATGTAATATACTGACAACTAATATATTTTATAGATACTTATATGTAATCAATTTCAATAGAGCAAATTTTACCGAAAAAGAATTATCTTAAGTTGTATTTATTGGAGTCATTGGCAAAGAAAAGAAGGTGTGCCACATTGTCACAGCCTCAGAGAAGTTTCAAAATCACTGATGGTCGATTTAACTTATTTTTATTTGTTTAACTAAACAAATAAAAGTAGTATGTCTCTAAAGCATTACGATCTACAATCTGAGAAATGGAATACCATCAGTGAAGCCCATGATTCTAAGTTAGTTTAATGTTTATTTAGGTATGTGCCTCATCAACTTATAAAAGCCTCAGCCATCACAATGTTTCTCACATCAGATTTATTATGATTCCTAAGTCTATATTTTCCAACATCCAATAATTTGAGTAGCCCTGGACACACAGAGCCTTTGAGACATAGACTCTCAGAATTTTGTTGTTTGAAGAGTTCTCAGCATAAGCGCTGACAAACTAAAATCTAGAATATAAATAAACTGGTGAAAAAAAGTAATATGGGCAGTGATATTTTGAGAAGAGAAGATGAGTAGCTCATCTGTTTGATGCATGAGAGGTAGTAAAGTAAGAGAGTTCTGTTCCAGCTTAGTTGCATGTGGAAATCTTCCATGGCATTCTGTACACCCTCATGTATATGAGAATGTCCTGTGTTGTTACTCTCTGCCTTCTGCTATCTCCTGCTTGTGATCATCAATTTATTTTGTGATCAGTTTGTATCATCCACTCTTAGAGAGTTAAGCTACATTCTGGACAAATAACTGAAAAATCAAACACGAGAAAAATGTGAGAGATGTGAGAATGTGCAGTGTAGAAATGAGAAGGTTTGGGGAACAGGGGCATAAAATGACCTTCAAATCCCTAAAGAACAGTTACATGGAAGAGAGATTAAAAGCATATTTTTCATGGCTTCAGAAGACAGAAATTAGAAAATAACTAGGTTTTTGGAAGGTATAATGCCAGTACAATATAAATGAATATGGGATGGTCCAGTTAAATCCAGGAGGAATTCAGGCTTATTTGCATGTGTGTGATGTATGTGGGTCCATAAGGTCTTGGCACCAACTGATTTCTAGGTAAGCTTTTAAATTTCAGACTGAAGGAGAATAGGCAAGGGATATATTAAGAACCTAAAGAGGAGTTTGAAAAGGTCATAGGAAAAAATCATAATGGTGTAGATAGCATTTCCAGTATTCCTCAGAAGGAAAATGGGGGAGGTGGAAGGTTGTAGAATCAATTTTTATAAAAAGCTCCATGGATAGAGGGGGGTTCAGGACATGGCTGCTTAGGACACTACAAAGTGATAAAGGGAGTCATAAAATTGGAGAAGTCGTTCTCCCACTTTCTGTGCAGAACCTTCTTCAACTTGACCATTCTGGTTTGGAAATCATCCAGAAGCACCTCTTTTAGTCCTGAAATTGGTGTTATAAGAATGGGCAAAGCCACAGGCATCATAAGGCACTATTTAGACAGACCAATGCCTCTCAAATTTATGTAAGAATGCAACCGACCTGAGGCTCTGATTAAAATGCTGATCCAATTCAGTGGGTCTGAGGTGGGACCCAAGACTCCACCTTTCAAATGAGCTGTTATGTAATTTTGATAGTGCTGGTCCAGCAACCACCAGGTAGAGGAATTTTAGTAGAGATTATTGAGATGAGAAGAAATTGACAAGGAAAATGCTAAGTAGAAGAGGAAAAACTGGGTAGATGCTGAACAGGGTCTGAAACCCACATGGTAGTTTATGAATAGTCTGGAAATACCCTCCACACACAATCCAGATATACCCAGAAACGCTGGGAGTACTTCAGCTATCCTAGGTATTTTAAGAACATATATATAGGAAAGGAAAATAAATTTGGGTTATTGATATAAATATGACTCCATCTGTATACCCAGGATGGCAAAGAAGAATCGAGGTTGACTAACAAAGAAATGTGTTAACTTGGAAGATAATAAATCGCTTTGAACGGAAGTATTCAAGATGAACATAAGCAACCCCTTATCACAGGAATGGTAGAGGGCTTGGTGAAATGACGGCCAAGGTCCTTTCTTATTGTATGTTTTTCTGATGTTACAATGGAATCACTAAGGTGAAAAAGAATACATTCTTTTATAAAGAGAGATCATGGGGAACTAAAAAAAAAAATTCTAAAGTCCGCTAAGTTAACCAGAGAATGCTACTAACTAGTAGAACTGGATTCCATACTGGCACAGGTCTCTAAACTTAATGTGTATCCCATGACCTCAGACTCAAGTCCATCAAGTTTTGGCAGATTAGTGCCATTTAATGTAAGGCAAGATAATAAATAGATTGATTGTTAAAAACTAATTATCACTTCTAGAAAGAAGTGATGGATGGAAGGAAGGAAGGAAGGAAGGAAGGAAGGAAGGAAGGAAAGAAAGAAGGAAGGAAGAAGACTTACAGTATGATAGACAAGATGAGAAGAGTTAATGTATTAACATTAATGTATTAGAATGGCAGCATATCAATAATAAATTTGAATATTCTTCTCAGAATTGAAGCCAAAAATAGTCTCTCTAAAACTCTGACTCAGAAATGGACGGCTTCAAAATTTTAATTTCAGTCTCATTTGAAGCTGCTAAGTCTTCCAGATGAGATTCACAGATGAAAAAGAAAAGTAATAACCCTGTTCAATTACAAATGTGGCTTCTGCCTTCATAGATCAAAGCTAGACTATCTCATAAACACTAAAAAAAAATAGTAAGAGGATTTGCTCTTTGGGTGAGAACAGTTCCAAAAATTCGCTTTAAATTAGCAAACGTTTACCAATCCCTACTAAGTGAGAAACACTTGCTAGGGACTGGAATGCACAGATAAGACTTGGCTTACAGTCTGAGGTCCCAGCCAGCCAATTAAAAATCATATAACATTTTAACCACTTAAAATAGGCCTATAAAAATATATATGTCAATATATATAAATATACATATTATATATATAAGGGATTAGTAAATGTTTGCTACTTAAATTAGCTAATTAAAGGCTAATTTAATTGGTAAACATTTGCTAATTTACGTATACTTTTTTTAATAGTCCTGTTTTAAGTGGTTAGCATGTTATTAGATTTTTTAATTGGCTGCCTGAAACCTCTATCAGGCAAATGAGATGAGAGAGAAATTTATTCCTCCTTCCTCCTGCCATGGGTGGAGATCTGAAGAGATGTTACAGAACAGGTGACGTTTGAACTGGGCCTCAAAGAAGGAACATGCATTTCCAGGCACAGAAAAAAAAAAAAAGCATGTACGAAAAGCAAAGAGAAGTGAAAACGTGGGCAGGAACTGGGAAAGGTGATTAGACCAGTGGGTATGGCAGGAAGGTGCAGGACAAGGCTGAAGAAGTACATCTGGGCCTTGACTGGTATTCCCATCAGTCGCTCTAGCCAAGCTTCCCCTGAGCACCTCCTGCTGACATCTCTGAAGCATTTGGTATCATAGCCATGGCCTTTACTGACCTCAGAACTTTTATTGGCAGCTTTGGGTTGGGGGTAATTTGAGGACTGCTATGGCAGCATCCTGCTCAGGTGTGAGATTTTAGAATCCAAGTAGTAAACCCAGTTTGGACACTTCCTATGGGAAGTTCTTTGATTTTGCTTGTTTAATTTGCCTATAATGTGGGAAATTCTCCAATGAGATGGGTTGGGAGGACAAAAATACTTATTGGGAAACCTATTGATTGTTTCAGACCGGGATACCCTGTGCTCATTTGTGCTCAATGGGTGAGAAGAGCTTACTGGAACTCTTATTCAAATCCCCCGTAACACAGGTTCACTCCCATTGGCATCCACTTCCTGTGAACACTCCATTTTTGCCCACCTCACTCTCATCCTCTTCATTGAGGGGGACATGAAAATACATTCTGGCCTTGAATTCACAAAAAATGCATGATTCAGTTTAACAAGATCAATTACACACACACACACACACACACACACACACACACACACACACACGCACACGCACACACACACATTCAAACCTGAAAAATATTTCAAGGTTTCAATAGACTAAAAAAGAGCCCACATTATTCTTCCTTTTATAAGCACTCCTTACAGTAATTGGAGAGTTTGCCAAAAAGGCTTCCAGGGCCCATATTTCATCTACCCCAGTGGCTGTAATACACTAGAAAAAATCTGCATCCTTCCCTGCTGAGAATCATTTGCTTGGAGTGTGCTCTGCATAAAAACTATACGGTAGGAAAAATGCCACCTTCTCTAAGCTAGCCAGCATGCCACCAACCTGCTGCCCAAGCTTCTTGCCTGGCAAGCTGCTGATCAAGAGTCCACATTATTTAGCTTTTACATTCTGAAACCCAATGTGCTGTGTCCTCCCTGAGTATATCATTCACTAAGAACATTAGTCTGTGAGACTCTTGTTTTATTTACGAGGTCTATTTGGTTTCAGAATTGTCTCCAGATATATTCTTAAGATCAAAATGCCTGAACTGCCATGTTCCCAGCTTTGAGCCCCCCAACATCAGTGCAGGGAGCTCTGGATTCATTTTTGAGGTAAGTTGAAAGAGCTGGGGTGTCTACTTCCTTACCAAAGCGTATCATGGCAGCTCACAAAGGAGACCTGAGGTCAAGCTCAGGAAGCTCAGGTTCTAGGGCTATGTATACAGCAGTATGAGCTCCAGGTCATAAGCCTCCATCTGCAAAGCTGGAGAATTAACTCCCAGCATCATCTGACTCTAACATACTACTTACATATTTTTAGTCAGGTAAATTAAGGGAATATAATCCTATATAACTTGAAAATTTCAAACATCTCCTCCCCTAAACCTTACACTCTCTTCAAGCAATCCATTGTTGACTTTAAATCCATTGAAAACCATTGTTTTTGTTTTCACCCACCCCCAAAATGATACGCACACTTTCCCCTCACCTTTCCTGCCTGCATTTAGCTGGTTAATTTTCATAAATAAATTTCCTTCCTCAAAAATTTTATAGAGAAATGTACTTCCTCAGTGAAATTCTTTTTTCTTCTATAATTTATTTTCTGTCCAGAATCTTTTCCCATAGGTAGCAGGTTGGGTAAAAGTTACTGTGTGTGAAATTAATTGCTACCTTTTGTAAAACTAAGTTTCTATTTAGTTCATCTATGCAGTAACGGATACCAGAAAAAGCATGGGCTTTGAAGCCCGGCAAGAACCATTTGGAATTCAAGTTCTGCCACTGTGATCTTAGAGAAAATATGGAGTTGCTCACTTTCCTCATAGTATATTGGGAATAGTAGCAGCCACTCTGCAGGTCTATTTTAGAGTAGAGATAACATAGATAACTCACGGAGCGTAGTGCCCATCACAGAGTAGATATTCTTATTGATGAGAAAATTGTGTCTTTTGTTTAGGGAACTAGCAGGGTTAAATTAAGTTTTAGGCATTATCTTAGGCAAAATACAAATACAAAAAAAAAAAAAAAGGAACACACACTCGCACACATCCTCCCGCCTCCAGCCTTAAGAACTCCAGCTCTCATAACCAGAAGGGACCTCAAGAAATCTGGAGGGCTTGGCAAGACGCTTGGTACTGTGCTCCAACAGCACTAGTGGAAATGATATAATGCAAGTTCTTTGGGGGCAATAAGGGAAATGGGTACATATCTTCTATCTCAAATATTTGCCCTGTGACGAGAAGTCAAACAATGCCGAGTATATGAACCAAGTCGCAGCCAGCCAGGATTGAGAACTCAGATCTTTCCAGTTGTTGGGGAGCAGCCCACTGAAGAAAAGGCTTCTTCTCCAATTTCTTTACAAACACAAGCCAAGTACTAAATTTTACTGTTGTCAAATGGCATGGGCACAAATAAATACGCACAGCATGGCTTCTCTGTGCCAACTGGCATGTAGATGTAACCATTTCCACAGCATGCCCTCCTTCGGCCCAAGGGTATCAAGCAAAATGAGGCAACTGAGAGATAGGAAGGCTATGGAGCCGCCCAAAGGGAAAGAAGGAGACATGCGGGAACAGAGTCATCCAGGAGTGCTCCTTTCACCCTCACGTGGAGCCATTCTCTAGAGTTATCACCTAACCGATGAGACAGTAGGTAAGTCATTGGGTAGAATGCCCTGAGCAGAAACCACAAAACTAGGAGTCCAGTCCTTGGGTCAGATGTTTCCAATCCTCACACTACCCTGACACCCAAGACATACCATATTCTCTCATGGAAACAGTGACTAGGAAAAGGAGGGGGCAGGGACCACCAGTCAGTGGGAATCACTGTGGAGTTCAAGGCAGGTCCCCACATGATTGGGCTTTACCCCAGTCTTGGTTCCAATCTTTACCAACTAGGTGAACTTAGGCAAATCACTTAACCATTCTGAAGCTTAGTTTACATAATTGTAAACTAGACAAAGTATTCTCACATTGTTTTGAACGTCAAATATGATCATGGAAAAGCACAGATGCACCTCATAAACTGTGAAACACCTCATACCCACAAATAAACAGATTTCTCCCTTTTCTTCATCAGGTGAGGACCAAAATGCACACACACTTACAGACACACACACACACACACACACACACACACACACACTTGTGGCTAAAGTAATCAAGGTTTTGTTGTTTACTTAGGGTGACCTTCCTGGCCAACCAAGGAGAGCAAGTCAGTAGCTTCTTCTCTCCTAGATCCAGGGACCACAGAACAATCTTTCTGGATTATGACATTTGCAGCAAGCACTTAATATATTAGAAATAAAACTAATTTATATTTCAAACCAGACATATTTCCCTTTCTTTCCCCTTTGTTTATATTTGAATAACCAAAGTGTCACTCATTATTTAATTCATTCGAATAAACATCAACCATGTAACAGCTACAGCTATAAGCTATAAGCTACAAGGTCCCCTGCTAGAAGCTATGGTAGATAAAGATAGAAATAACATGGTCTTTGTCCTCAGTTTGCTCATGTTCATGTTCATGTTGACATGAAAACAACTAATAACAAGGCAAAGTGAAGTAGTGCCAAATGGATTACAAGAGCACAGAGGGGGGTATCATCCTTTTTCTGATGAGACAAAAGAAAGTAAACAATTAAAGCAAGCCAAATACGCGTTTTGTTAAAAGCTCTGGATCAAATTTCTGATCGGGGGATTACAATGTTTGCTAAAATTACACGTTTTGATATTTGGTAGCTGAATACCAGTGTAAAGTGCTACTAATACTGATTTGGGGGTGATGCCACAAGGTCAACTGAATTTCTTCATAATCCTGTACATAGTATACCCTAAAAGTTGTGATCGCTGTTTTGTTTTGTTTTGTACATAGTCCCTGGTGTTTACTTTGTTTTGTATTCTGTTTTTTATCCAGATGTACTGGTTTGGTTTTGCCGAAAGAGCAAGGCTCTATGAACGAGGGAAGCCAGACTTCCATTGGGCTCTTTCATACATTTGCCGACAGTCGAATGCTGTCCTCCTTAGGTGTAAAGAACATAAATAAGTCACTGTCGTGCAGATTCAGCAGAAGGAGGAGAGACTGTAAGAAAAGTAGCCAGAGAACGAGGAAGTTCAATCACTTCACCAACTTCGCCTCTCTCTCCGCTATCATCCCCTGTTGGAGCTTCTCAGGGCGCATCAGATCTGAGCCCTTCATTGACAGCCCCTTACAGGAGCCTCAGAAGTAATCACCACTAGTTGCCAAAACTGCATGTTGGAAAAAGTAATTCGTTTATAGAGCCTCCAAAACCATGCTCGACTGCATCATCAATTTCAAGACTAGCTTATCACAGGATTTGACAGGTTAATTAAATGTGAAAGCACACCATATCTTGAGCTAGATTGAGACGACAGGACACTAGGAGGCTCCGCGGTTTAAGTCCCTTTTTCCCATATTTTCTTTAGAGTTGATAATAGCAAAAATTAGTGAAATGTGCTAATACTTTCCATAGAA
The DNA here is from genome assembly GCF_049350105.2 of Macaca mulatta. Classification (NCBI taxonomy): domain Eukaryota; kingdom Metazoa; phylum Chordata; class Mammalia; order Primates; family Cercopithecidae; genus Macaca; species Macaca mulatta. Next base: position 6,114,338 of record NC_133407.1, on the reverse strand, counting down.
ATATATATAGGGCATACAATCCAGTAGCAAATGCAGAACAATCTCTTAGTTAAAAAAAAAATCCCAAATGAAACCAAATGAAAAACTAATAAAATCGCTATTAAAATAAGGCTGGTATGTGCAGAAAGGCAGTTAGGCCTGTTTCTATTTACATGAACACAGAAAAAACATAATTTAGATGAATATCTAAATATTAATTTATAATTGTCACACATGTACCCATATTTTATGAATATATTTTGAAAATCCTTCCGACATCAGTCAATGCTACAGATAAACTAGACAAGAAGATGAGGAGGAGGAGCAGAGAGAAGAGGAGGAAGAAGGGGGAAAGTGATTCACTCATTTAGATGTTAATTCATATTTTTTCTCATGTGAATAATACAAGTAGAAGTAATAAACTGACTTCAATGCTGCAAAGCTTTATTCTTCTCTTTAAACTTTAAAAAATCATTTTTCATTGTTATTATAAAATAATTATATAGCATCTTCCTTGTTAAAGGACTATATTAGGGGAAAATTAGCTTTGTAGCAAGGAGAAAGTTGCTTTTAAACATTTCCATTTACCATATATTATATGTGTATACAATGATTGTAAAATTAATTTTTTATTAGATAGCATAATCACATAGTTTAAAAACAAAAAGGTATAAGAGACCATACATTTTAAAAGTCTCTGTGCCCTATTTGCGATCTATCAGTACCCTTCCATACAGAAGCCATTTTCTATGTTTTACTGTATTCTTCCAGAGATACTTCATGAAAACATTCATAAGAAGCAAATAGGCTACAGACTACTGTCATGGTCCTGTACCTTTGCTCTGTCTACTTAACAAGCTTGGGAAATACTCCATATAGCACATTAAAAGCTCTGTTATGTCTCAAAAATAAAGGATTTCCTTTTATAGATGTGCCACCATTTAGTTAGTACTTAGGTTGTGTCTAATCTTTTGCTATTATAGATGATTTTATGATGTATTACTTTACATAATCATCTTTCACATGTCCCAGGATATCTGAGGTAAATTCCTGGAAGTAGAATTGCTGGATCAAAAAATATATATCTGTAATTTTGACAGATGTTGCCAAATTGTCCTTGATAAATATTATACCAATTCTTATACTTGAATTATGAGCTATGTTATAAAACTTTCTCATCTTTGAAAATTTGTGGATTTAAAAATGGTACATTGATGTTTAATTTTTAGTTTGCTTTTTTCTTATTAAGATTGAGATTGAGCATATTTCCATATGTTTAGTAGCCACTTGAATGTTTTCTGTTTTGAAATTATTTTTCTATATTAAAAATTTAAAAATGAGAAACTAATAAGTTCAGGCTGTTACTGCCTTTTTAAGAGTTAAACAAGAAATATTAGTGTCAAACACTAATGATTTTCAGAAAGCAATACAGATTCTAGGTTTTTTCTTAAAACCTGAGCAAATACATAAAGGAAAAATCTCTATTTTCAGAAAATAAACTTTTTATAAAAAGTCATATTTTTTCAAGTACTGTGTTACCAGTTGTCTAGATTATCCCACGGGGTATTTAGGTAATAAAATATTGAAAAGAAAAATACAAAATATATTAAAAAGGAAAAGGGCATGAACAAATAAAAATGGAAACAAATAACGGGCAAAACAGTCATTAGATGTCATGTTTCTAAACTTTAAAAACCTAATATCATGAACTGCAATTTTTCACAAGATCCCAGGGTTAGGAGTAAAGGGTTAAAAGTAAATTGATAGCTAGCTTGTTGGGTAAAATTAGATAACTAGATGATATTAGATAGACGAGACAGTCCCTGTTGACTCGCATTCTGTAGCTTCTTATTTCCTCACATTGCTCTTTGCTCTGACCGTGCTGCAATGCATAAAGTCTACAAAATGTTCTCATGGCTGCTATAATGACTGCCATTTTAAAGACAAATTAAATGCTCACCAAGAATAAGTAAATGATTAAATGCTTCATAACCTGACCCAGTAAGTGGTTTGCGTTTTCAATTCCCATCACCAATGTATCATCTCAATCTTTTGAAATAATTAGCATATGTTATTTATTTCATGGTCTCATCAATGATTAATTTTCCAGGCAGTCAATTAATTATCTACTAACAAAATTAACAGTAAATATTTTTCAACACTTTTTTTCTGCTCTTCAGGATCAAATCATATTCCTTAAGTATACACCCTACATTTGGGCATAGTTAAAATTAAAAATTAAATACTCCATTCAAAGACTCTCACTATCCAAGAGAATGTATAAGGAAAATTTCAGCTGGGTAGAAATGTGCATGTCTTTTTCTCTCAGAAATGGACTAACTGTAGGCATTTTGGATATAAATTAAGTATCAATAGGAATTAGTCATGATTAGAGTAAGAAGGAATAAGTTAAACACTACATATACATGCCAATTTGTTTGTTTGTTTGTTTGTTTATTTAGAGAATGGGCCTTGCTCTGTCACCCAGGCTGAAGTGCAATGGTGCTATCATAGCTCACTGCAGCCTCCAACTCCTGGGCTCAAACAATCCTCCCACCTTAGCCTCCTTAGGAGCTAGGTGTGCTCAGTTGAGATTGCTGGTTTCCTTTTTCCATTTTATAAGGCTTTTCTGAAGCCTAACTAGTAACATCGCCCCAGCATTTCAACTGGACCATGTCCAGTTAATTTTTAAACAAATTTTGGTAGAGGTGGTGTCTCACTGTGTTGCCCAGGCTGATGTCGAACTCCTGGCCTCAAGCAATCCTCTCACCTCATCCTCCCAAAGTGCTGGGGTTACAGGCATGAGCACTATGCCTGGCCTATAGTAATTATTTTTAAACAAAAAGTATCACATGCTCATACTCATTGTTAAAGATTTTTAAAATACAGAAGAGTGTAAATATGAGAAGTATTACTACTAACCAAATACAATTGCTATTTATTATCAGCTTAAAAATCTACATGCTAGGATATGCTTGGAAGAGCTATAATCATTTAATTAAAAAAGAAAATGAACGATTCCTATTATATCCCTGTTCCATGGATAACGAGTCCATAGAAAGGTTTAGCAATTCACTCAAGATCACACAGCTAGTAAGCATAGAAGTCAGGTATCTATTTTGATACACAGTTTGTAATATAATAAATAAAATTTTATCTTATATTTTGTACTTAACATTCTCTCAGGGGCATTTCTCCAATTAACAAATATTGTTGGAAAATATAATTTTAATAAAATATGTAAAATACTATATTTTATTATATAGGTTATTTTTAGTTTTATTGCTATCATAATGTACTATACTGTATACTATAATAAAACACATATATAAATTGTATTCATTTTTCTGATTATTTTCCTAGGACAATTTCACAGGTGTGAAATTATCATGCGAAAGGATTAAATATATCAAATTATTTTTTAAAGTACAGCAATTTCTACTCCCATCAGTACAGAATAGAAGTATCTATTTTCCTCCGTCCTTGCCAGCAACAGAAGCATAAAAATATCCTTTTGAGGCACAAGAAAAATGCTAACTTGCTTATTAGTAGGTATATCATTTATTTGAAATTTTTACAAGATAATTATAGATTCACACGCAACTGTAAGAAATAATATAGAGAGAACCTGTGTACATTTCAGGTAGTTTCCCCCAATGGTAACATTTTGCAAAACTATTACAGTCTTACTACCAAGATGTCAACATTTACATAATTCACGGACCTCCCCAGTTTGACTTGTACTCTGTGTGTGTGTGTGTGTGTGTGTGTTTAGTTACATACAATTTTGTCATATGTAGAGGTTCCTGTGGCGGTCACCACCATCAAAATTAGTTTTGTCACAGGTATTTTTCATGCTGCCCTTTTATAAACGTACTCTCCTTTCCTTTGCCCACCCTACCAACCGATCTGTAATCTCTGGAAACCACTAACCTGTTTTCCACTTCTAAAATTTTGTCATTTAAAAAGTATTATATGAATGTGACTCTACAGTAAATAACCCATTGTGATTGGCTTTTTTTTGCTCAGTGTAATTCCCTGGAGATTCATCCACATTGTTAGATATCAATAGTTTGTTTCTTTTTATTGTTGAGTAGTATTTCCTAGTATGAGTGTAACACAGTTTGTTAAACCTAAATTCTCCTGTTTAAGGATATTTAGGCTGTTTCTACTTTGGAGCTATTTTAGATAAAGCTGCTATGAACAATCAGATACAGGTTCTTGTGGGAATATACTGTTTGTTTTTCTGGAATAAAACTCAAGAGCATAACACAAATAAAAATTGCCAAACTGTTTTTCCAGAGGGGCTATACAATTTTTCATTCCAACCAAAGGAATACACACACACACACACACACACACACAGACATATAAGTATATATATTAGTATACATGTATATATACACTATTTTTCATTCCAACCAGTTTCATATGTATACATACATACATACATATATATTTATGTGTGTGTATATATACATATACATATATACACATAAATATATACTTTTTAAATATAAGTTGATGCAAAAGTAATTGTGGTTTTTACCATTACTTTCTATACAGATATTAATATATATATATACACACACACACACACACACATACACAATCATATTGGTTCCGTTTCTCTGGGGAACCCTGACTAATATAGGTATGGAGGATATTCTTATTATTTTTATTGGCCACTGAATGTAGAGCTATGAACCAGAGGCTGAGACTGTTTTCGCCACCAATTTACTGTGTGATCTTGAGCAAACCATTTCCTCTTTCTGGAACATGGTTTCTATAAACTACAAAGTTTCTAATAATCTTTAATTTTAACTTTATATGAATATAAGATAAAACAGACTATCATGACTGCCTATGAGGTTTAGAATGTAGAAAGAATCTGTAAATTATTTATCTTCTAAAAGAAAAAGAATTAATTTGCTTAATGAGTAGGAAATGCTATTTCTGGAGAATAAGGTAACATGTGGGCCCTGGAGCGTATTGTTTCCCCCAAAAGTAACCCACCGAACACAGCAAGTTGATTTACTTCATGTAAGATAAACTCCAGACAGTTTTCCCCTTGTCCTGTATGACTGTAGAGATCACCCAATCACCACAACTGATCCTATATTTATTTATGAAAACTTTTTCTCTAAAGAGTTTGAAATGCTGGGGTGATGTTACTAGTTAGGCTTCAGAAAATCCTCATAACATGGGAAAAGGAAACCAGCGATCTCAAGAATGCAAACTTCTGCATCTGCAAAAATGGGCTCAGAAGTCAGATGAAAACAGATTCTAGATTAGACTTTTGATTGTTGGTGCTACTGGGGCTGAGAAAGCAATAAAAACTAACTTCCCTGCAATCATTTGGCTCCCAGATGTCAAATGACTGCTGGAAAGAGTGTGCCGATAAACTTCTTTATTGGATCTTTGAGCATCATCCCAATTCATGAACACAAAAAAGTACAAAGGCAAATGATAAGAAGACAAAACAATAAAAGCAGAATGTTGCAGAGACTTCACGGTCTCCAGGCTAAGGTAGTCTCATCTCCATTCCTACCTCAGAACCACGTGGAGTGTCTGTGCAAAGCACAGACTTCTGGGATCTACCCTGACTATTTCAAGCACAATCTGCGAGGATATAACACAAGAACATGTATTTTTAACACGCTCCCTAGGTGATCCTTATTAGCAACTTCGTGCCAGCCTGAGATGGTCTGGATATGTTCCCCCCACCCGAGTCACACGTTGAATTGTAATCCCCAGTATCGTTAGTGGGGCCTGGTGGGAGGTGATTGGATCATGGGGTGGATTTCTTATGAATGGTTTCACAGCATCCCCTCGGTGCTGTCCTCGTGATAGTGAGTGAGTTCTCAAGAAATCTGGTTATTTAAAGGTGTGGGGTACCTCCCCACCCTCCCTCTCTTGCTCCTGCTCTGGCCATGTGATGTGCCTGCTCCCTCTTTGGCTTCTGCCATGATTGTAAGTTTCCTGGGGCCTCCCCAGAAGCCAAGCAGATGGCAGCATGATGCTTCCTGAGCCAATTAAATCCCTTTTCTTTATAAATTACCCAGTCCCAGGTATTTCTTTATAGCAATGCGAGAACAGTCTAACACAGCCCATGGCCTGCCATTTGGGAACTATTAATATAGAGAAATGCTTTCATTTTATAGATACAGAAATCAGGGCTAAAACAAAAACAAAAACAAAAAACCTTTACCCAGGGTCATGCCCCTGATAACTAACAAAGGCTGAACTAGAACTCTTCCACCCTTCCTGTGTTCTTAACCCTGTGTGACACATTGCTGCTACAACAAAATTCACTTCTTTCTTTCTTCCTTTCTTTCCTTCCTTCTTTCCTTTTCTTTTCTCTCCTTTCTCTCCTTTCTCTCCTTTCTCTCTTTCTCTCTTTCTCTCTTTCTCTCTTTCTTTCTTGACAGAGTCTCAGTCTCTGGCCCAGGCTGGAGTGCAGTGGCCAGATCTCGCCTCACTGCAAGCTCCGCCTCCCAGGTTCACGCCATTCTCCTGCCTCAGCCTCCAGAGTAGCTGGAACTACAGGCGCCGGCCACCGCGCCCGGCTATTTTTTTGTATTTTTTTTTTAGTAGAGACGGGGTTTCACCGCGTTAGCCAGGATGGTCTCGATCTCCTGACCTTGTGATCTGCCTGTCTCAGCCTCCCAAAGTGCTGGGATTACAGGCGTGGGCCACTGTGCCCAGCCCACTTTTTTTTTCTTAAAAAATCTGTATTATGGGCTAGCCTGGTTCCAAACTTCTTCACTCTTCTTCCCCCCAACAGCTGAGGCTAAAGCTATGTTTCACATCAGCAGGCACTTCCAATTCTGGCTTTCCCCCCAAAGTTTGCCTCATGACACAATTTACTGAACTGTCTCCAGTTCCATATTCTGAAGTTCGTAAGTATGAAGTCCTTCTTGCCAGCAGCTTGTTCCTTATCTCTTTCTCCAGTTCCTGAGCCATTGCCACTATTTTTGCCTTTGTTCTTATAATAAGGATGTTTTTTTGCTAACCTGCTTCAGAGTTCAGTGTCCTCCATCTATCTGCTGGCCCGAATTTGCTTTTCACTTCCCCTTTCATAGAGAAGAGTCCTATTCCTAAACTTCAGGCTAGTCACTCTGATGCCAGCGTCTGGATATTTGAGACTAACCGTGTCGTCCTACCCCTCTAGCATCCATCACGACACCTAGCCCAACTATTAGAACATAATGCCACTTCATCCGGTATAGCACTCCTGACTTCCCCCAGCAACTGCTTAACTATAACTGAAAACCTTGCTAACATCCTTTGTTCACCAGATTGAGCCCTCATTTGCAGCCATACCTGGATAATTTTCCTAACTCCTTGTACCCCACCAATGGGCAAGTTTAGCACCTGGATGTTTCGGTCTACATAATTCCTCCACATTCTTGCTGAAAGGAAGTGGCCTTGTCTATTTAAACTTGAGCCCTCAAATGGCATGCCAGTTCACACACTGTGATTTAACTTCCACTCTCCATTACTAGACATGGCACATTGAAGGCAGGGGGCATACCCCATTATAGTCAGTGTATTTCTGCATATGAGGCCGTGGAATGGAAACTGGAAGGCTAAAGACAGAGCAAATGGGTTTTGCAATATGTGATAGAATATAAACCTAAAAAACTTCTTTGGCCATTTAAAGCATGGTCAGGAATAGTTTGTGGGTCTTCTGCCTGGGGTCTTCACATGCTAGTGGGGGAAGCTCATCAATGAGTAGAGTCCTAAAATCCTGGAAGTCCACCTCCAGCAGCAACGTCTACTCCTTTTACTCGTTTGGTAAATCACTGAACTGCTCCATTTCAGCTTCCATGTTACAAAAGAACGCAGTTCACAGTTCTCTCAGGAGAGCAATGCAAACAAATTAACCAACAGTTACCAAATCATCTAAAAACGACCTGAGCTAAATAGCTTTACACACACATCTTCTCCTGGAATTCCAGATTACACTTACTACGTGGTACCTGGAGCTCCTTCCCCCCATCTAATCCAGGGAAGCTGAGAAGTGTGACTTTCCTAAGAGAGGGTGAGTAGTAATTGAAAACCAGAGCATGGAATTCAACACCAGCTGAAATTTTTATTTTTACTTGGTGTGCATATTTTACTTATTAAACCATAGCCTAGCAATTTTGCTTATCTGTAGAGAAAAAGAAATGATTTTGGCTAAAAGAGAAACACTGCCAGAAAGTGAAAATGCATTCAGCATTTCATTTTAACCGCTGCACTCACTTTTTCCCCTAGTAAGTAGAGACTGACAAAATTTTGTTGACATTAAGCTTCAAATGACAAGCAGATAAAATGACAACTAAATATTGCTAATTCTACTGCGAGAGAGCAGGGATGATGTGCTTCACGCTTTGGCTGATACACAGTTCATGCTCAGTTACTGTTAGATATCTTTCCCAACGCTAGGAAATGGATTTTTAAATTTGCAGATATTTGTAGAGCACTTTAAATTTGACAAATATATTCTTAATTTGATTCTGGTTCACTTAATTCTTATCGAAACTCTCAGAGGTAAGAGTCATCATCTCCCTTTAACAATGAAGTAAATTAAGGTTGGAAGGTGTGTTTGTTTGCTAGGGTTGCCATAACAAAGCAGCACAAAGGGCATCTTAAAACAACAGAAATGTATTCTCTCATAGTTATAGAAGCCAGAACTCTGAAATCAACGTGCTGCCCGGGTGGTTCCTTCTAGAAGCTCTGAGGGGGAATGTATTCCATGCCTCTCCTAGCTTCCGATGGTTGCAGGCAATACTTGGTGTTCTTGGCTTTTCACTGCATCAGTTCAGCCTCTGCTTTCATCCCCTCATTGGCATTTTTCTCTGTGTGCCCTCTCCTGTTTTGTTTTGTTTTGTTTTGTTTGTTTGTTTGTTGAGGCAGGATCTCACTCTGTTGCCCAGGCTGGAGTGCAGTGGCACGATCTCGGCTCACTGAAACTTTCACTTCCGAGGTTCCAGCAATTCTCTTGCCTCAGCCTCCCAAGTAGCTGGGATTACAGGTGCACATGGCCAGACCCAGCTAATTTTTGTATTTTTAGTCGAGACAAGGTTTCACCATGTTGGCCAGGCTGGTTTCAAACTCCTGACCTCAAGTGATCCGCCTGCCTTGGCCTCCCAAAGTGCTGGGATTACAGGCGTGAGCCACCGCACCCGGCCTCTCCTCTTCTTATGAGGACATTAATCACTGGATTTGGGACCCCCTTTAAGCTAATACGGCTTCATCTTCATTTAAGATCCTATTTCCAAATAAGATCACATCCTTAGTTAGGTTCTTGGCAGACATTAATTTGGGAAAACACGATTCATCACTCTGGAAGAGTTAAAAGATTCCCCCAAATCACACAAGTGATAGGATGTGGAGCCAAGACCAAAACAACAGTATATTCAGCCCTTATCCAATTCACTCCCTTTTTCTGTTACATTATGCTGCCCGGGTCAGAGAAGTTAGGATGTGCTGCTGCAGTACTGGAGTCACTCCGTGTCACCCTGCAAAAGCCCTGGCTTCATTCAACTTCTTTTAATCTCCAATAATCAGCACAGAATTAACTCTCGGTGACAGTCCTATATGGAGCCTCAACTCCCTTCAGCCAGCAGCTGAAAGTTCAGGGTTTCTTGCTCATGATACCCGCACTGGACACCTGGCCATCATTTTCAGTAACCGCTCTCACACCTCAACAACCCTTCACGCACCTTTATGTTTAACCGAGGTGAATTAGATAGGTGCCTTCATCTCCTCTAGCTTTTTATAACTGTATATCCTTATTGCTTCTCCTGAAATCCCTGTCTGCTCAGTGCATATCTGCATGCTCGAAATCCATTTAGGTCTGAATTCATTCCTAAAGGCCCAGTGCAGATATAAATCTATCTCCTCAATTACCATAGCACTACCTCTTTGCTTCAAAGGATACGAAGCAAAATATAATTTTCATCATGCTCTATTCTTCCTTTTTCCTTTTTTCTCTCTTCCATCTTTTTCTTTCTGTATATACATGATGCCTACACACGTAGATTCATATACACATGTGCACATACATGTACGTCCAGTCAGCCCTCATATTCATGGGTTCTACAGCCATGGATTCAACCAACTGCAGATGGAAAATACCCCCCTAAAAAAATTAAAATGTAATACAATAAAAATAAAATTAATTTTAAAAATAATACAGTATAACAACTATCTACATAGCATTTACATTGTATTAGAGATTAAAAGTAACTTAGACATGATTTAAATTACACGGGGAGGATGTGCATAGGTTATATGCAAATACTACATCATTTTATATAAAGGACCTGAGCATCCATGGATTTTGGTATCATGGATGTCCTCATGGATACTGAGGATGACTATATATACATATATGCACACACATTCACACCCACCTAATTCCAAAAGGAGAAACCGACATCTGAGAGAGGAAGCAACATATCTTACTATCTCAAAAGAGTGTATACTGCAGTATACTTTGTTCCAAGAAGGTGTACAATAAATCACTGATAGATGACTAAATTATTTATATATTTAAATGACTTTGTAGAAACTTAAATTACTTAAAATTAATTAGCTAAATTAATTAATTTATATATATATAAGAGGAAAATAACTGTGAAGTTTTAAAAATAATAACTGATTTTAGGTATAAGTTCACAATAGGGATGAGAATAGTTTTTTTCTTCTTTGAGACAGAGTCTCACTCTGTTTCCCAGGGTGGAGTGCAGTGGCATGATCTCTGCTCACTGCAGCCTCTGCCCCCCAGGTTCAAGGAATTCTCCTGCCTCAGCCTCCCAAGAAGCTGGGATTACAGGCACATGCCACCATACCTGGATGATTTTTGTATTTTTTGTAGAGACAGGTTTTTGTCATGTTGGCCACGCTGGTCTTGAATTCCTGACCTCAAGTGATCCACCCGCCATGGCCTACCAAAGTGCTGGGGTTACAGGTGTAAGCCACCACACCCGGCCAAGAATAATTTTTAAAATACTATGATCTATTACTATAATCACATAATAATTATAAGACATTCTTACAGTTTAAAAAGATGGAGCTACAATATGATTTAGAATCACTTGCCTCTGTGTTAGTGTTTAGAATGTTCTAATTTTTTTCAAGTACCTCTTTATTCATAACTCTTCTTGCTTTAGGCCAACCTGGTTGTGTTTTAAAAATCACTGTGAAATCACTGAAATCCCTACATATATACATGTACATTTTGATGCTAGAATTGATACATATATATGGTATTGCATATATCACACAGACTTACTGTTTAACTTAAGTACAACCTGGTAAAGCTTTGTTGATTTTGCTATGTCACTTTACAATACTTAATAACTTGTCATTAAACCCTGCACTATACCAGCACCTAAAAGTGCTTGACCTTAGTACGTTTTTATAATGCTTATGACTTGGCCTAACGCTGTGTATACATTAATCCAGAAACCAAAGAAAACAATCGGTTATTTGACATCGCTTCAACCCATAGATGGTTTAAAATATTGCTGTACATTTTTTTCTTTCTGTTCTTTTTTTTAAGTGTGGGGAGAGAGTTTATTGGAAGTAGAGGGCCATCCTTTTAGCATATTTTAGTGCTATAGAGGTGGTTGCTCTTCTGAAGTTCTATGGAGAAGTCTGGAAAGGATGTAGAACTGATTCCCTTTTAATTGATAGAATCATATAATCTCATAAAGATCATTTGGTCATCAAGTCTTAATTGATGATGTCTGTATCAAAGTACACTATATATGTTGTCTCTAGCACCTCAAAGATAGAAATCAGGTGTCTCTCGCTTCAAAAATACAACCAGTTGACACTAGCTACCCGAAACACCACACTGAGGAAGATTCTGAGACTGAGATAGGGATCTGGAGGATAAACGGCATATGTGTACTTCCAACAAATATTTATAAAATAGAAATCCTTGATGTACTCAGACCTTTCTGCTCAAATACAATCATGTAATGTATAGAAACGCGCCTTATAAGATATGCTATATAACTAGGAAGACACAGTGCTAGTATTAGCATTGGTACACTAGATCCAGTTCTGAATATCTGGATACTTTGATCCATAGCTACCCTGTTCTATGTGGTAGCCACTAGTCAAACGTTTGAAATTAAATAGAAGTTGAAATTTCTTTCCTTGGTTTTACTTCAAGTTCCACATTTTGAGGGTTCAAATGCCACATGTGGCCATTATATTAGACAGCCCAGACAGAGGACATTTCCATCGCTGCAGAAAGTTCTCTGCACAAATTTCAACAACCAATATGAACTACCACCATTTCATCATGTTGAAATCTGCACAAGTCAACTCTTAACAAATGGTTTCATGAATCTCTTCCAAGGTGTCATGCTACATCTTTACTTCTTTTCTCCTTCATGAGTCAAGGATATGATAGTGTCTGGTCCCCTGAAAATGGGTGTGGGTGCATGTGTATGTATCAGAATGGGTGCAGAGTTTGAGGAAGAGTCATAGCTATGGGCTACCCTGCCTGCTGAATCCTTCTGTGCCGTGAGGTGGCCGAGCCATACTGGTCAGCAGAGGTGACTTCAGGGGACTTCTCCCTGATGACTCAGGCACTCGGGAGAGCAACAGTGATGTTATCAGAGAGGACTGTTCCAAAATGCTATACTTGTATAATACTAAATTCAAAGCAGAAATGGAAACAAGACTACAGTCAATGTGGCCAGGGTATTCAGAAAGGCCACGAGAGGAGAAGGGCAAGGGCAATGAAGAGAGTGTTACTACTGATTAAGGAGGTGGGAGAAGGGAGGTGATAGGAAGCCAAAGAGCTATGGGCCTGCACAGGATTACCTGATTATCGTAGGCTGTCAGCCCAGCCAAGCGAGGGATGACTGAGAACACAGCTGATAAACAGATGTTTCCTTTATTCTTCCTTTTATAGTGTCTCTCCCCCGCTCCTATTTCTTTGGATAAGGCAATGGAAATCTTGCGGAATGCTGACACTGCTTTTGGCTGGTTTTATAATGACACTTCAGTGATGCCAAGTTTCTATTGCCCTCTTCTCAGGACTCCCAGAATAGCCGTGTTCTGCACCTCTCCTCTGGCCACCGATGTGCAGGTTGCCTGGCATTTCTTTCACTGCTTTCACTCATATTTACTTTCAGCTTAAATTACAACCATAAGCTCTAGGAGGACAACATTTGTGGCATATCTGTGGCCCCTGACAGTTATTAGCATGGTGCCCCAAACATCTGTAGGCAATATGGCATTGACGTGGCACTGAGGCACTGAAGTCCGTTTGCCTGGGTTCAAATTTCACCTCTGCCACTTACCAAATGTGCCTTTCAGAAGGTAGACCTCCCTGTATTCAGCCTCATTTTCCTTCTCTGTTAAATGGGTCATAGGCTCTGTGCTAAGAGCTGTATTTTTAGGAAGTCATGTTAAAGTTTCCTCTCAAGTTCCTTTGAGAGGAGAGATTATAGGACGCCGGAACTGGAAGGGATCTTTTGAGTCACAGAGTAGAATTCTTTTCCTAACTAATAAAAAGCTTCAGATAAAAATGTAAAAGGAAACAATATATATAAGAAGAAGAAATAATAAATGGGGGTTCTTGGGCATATAAATCTTTAATATTTGCTGGAAAGTACTTAACTGTCAGTAGAAATTTTGAAGCCTCTGTTCTAAGCCTTAAATTCCAAAAAGCACAGTTTGAAAATCAAGTATAACCATCCAGTTTCACAAGAAGCCTGAAATGCAGAAAGAGAAGAAACTTGCTAAGAAGGGGAAAAGCTGAGTCTCCAAAGAGGTGGCTTGCCTCCAGGCCAGTGTTCTTTCTATTCATATCATAACATTCTGGCTGGCTTTCATGTTATTGCAAGTGAGCATTAAATGGCATGACATCTAAAAATCGTAAGCCTTGCCAAAGCTACGTATGTGTGTGTTTGTGTGTGTGTGTGTGTATATATATGTGTGTGTGTATATGTATACATATAAATAATAGAAGAGTAACTTAGGGCCTGTCTCAAGTGGCTCTTATCCAAACTATAATATTGACCGACATAAAAGGTCAATTGCAACTATTAGTAAATTACTGAATACAACTTATTGTTCTTCTTTCCATTCGACATAGTCTTAGCATCAAAAAAATTATAAACAAGGATGAAGTTACTAAATCACTTGGTCTTAGTTGGAAAAAAAGATTCTTTCTTTTGATTCTTTTTATAGCAATGATGATGTTACTTAAATACGACTAAATTGAGTAAAGCTTTAAGAGAAGGAGGCAGTATCTTTGTACTAATGACTCTGTGGGGAGGAGGGAAAGATTTCATTAAAATGTTACCTGTAGCTTCATGCACTCTGCAAACAAACTCAAATGCCAGCTTCTTTCAAAATCACTGCCATTATATCCTAATAGTAAAGCACTCACTGGGCAATACTAGAGGAAATAATAAACAATGACAGCTCTTAGCCATTGAATAATACATTTTATCCACGGATTTGAAAATTCTTTAGAAGCATTAACTAATTAAGTTTCACCACATGCCCACAAGGTAGGTATTAGTTCTCCGTTTTATAGATGTGCTCATTTAGTAGGAGTTACAGCCCACGTTTGTGGGGGTACTGGATGGGAAAAATCCCAATGAAAGAAAATGTTTTCAGATTCACTAGGTTGTGCAGTAATAACATGGCAGTGTCCCAAATGGTACCCAGGAGGTGTTGAAGAGTTAATGCACATCCAAAACACCTAATTTAATAGAAACCTCGGAACCAAGGCAAACTGAGCCCAAAAAGATGTAGAAATTCACTTCTGCTTTTCACTGCATTTAATGCTTTTGCACTACAAAGGAAACAATCAGCAAAATAAAATAGAAACTTATGAATTGGGAAAAAAAAAATTTTCAAACCATACATCTGATAAGGAATCAGTATCCAAGATTTATAAAGAACTCATACAATTCAATAGTAGAAAAACAAATAACCTGATTTTAAAATGGGCAGAGGACTTGAATCGACATTTCTCCAAAGAAGGTAGAAAAATGACCACTAGGTATATAAAAAGGTGCTCAGCATCATTAATAATCAGGGAAATGTAAATTAAAACCACCTCACACCTATGAGCATGGCTATTATCAAAGAGTTAAGAGATCACAAACATTGGCAAGGGTGTGAAGAAAACAGAACCCTTTTACACTGTTGGTGGAAATGTGGATTGGTGTAACCATTATCGAAAACAGTATGGAGATATCTAAATAAATTAAAAATAGAATTACCACAAGACCCAGCAATCCCTCCTCTGGGCATATGCCGCCAAAATGAACTCATCACCTTGTAAACACATCTGAACTGCACATTCATTGTAACATTATTCACAATAGCCAAGATATGGAAACAATCCAAGTGTCCCTCATCAACAAATGGATAAAGAAACGGTGGTATACACAGCCTGCCCTCCATGGATTCCATGTCTGTGGATTCAACTAACCACAGATGGAAAACATTTGAGACAAAAACTGCATCTGTACCAAACATTTACAGGCTTTTTTCTTGTCATTATTCCCTATATAATGCAGAAAAACAATTTTTATAAAATTTACATTGTATTAGATATTACAAGTAATGTAGATCTTATGTCAGGGACTTGAATATCTGTGGATCTGGTATTCTCGGGAGGTCCTGGAACCATACCCCCATAGACACTAAGGTAGGACTGTTGTATATACAATGAAGTCTTATTCAGCCTTAGAAAAGAAAAAGATCCTATTTGCCACAAAATGGATAAACCTGGAGGCCAGTAAGTGAAACAGGCCAAACACAGAAAGAAAAATATTGCCTAATCTCATTTATAGGTAGAATCATTAAAAAAAAAAAAAAAAGAGTGAAATATACGGAGATGAGAATAAAACAGAGGTTACCAGAGGCACAGGACGGGCATGGGGGAAGGAAATGGGGGATGTAGGTCATAGGTTGTGAGGTAGCAGATGTGGAGGATGTGGTACATGAGGACTACAGCTAATAAATGTGTGCTGCATTTGCTGAATGGGCAGATTTTAGCTGCTCTTGACATTAAAAAACAAAAAACAATGGGTAACTATGTGCGATGATGGATATGTAAATCTGAGTTGCTTTGGGAATCATGTTACTATCTATATGTATCCCATAACACTATGTTGTATATCTTAAATATAGACAATAAATTTTATTTTTAATTTAAAAAATAATAAAAGAGTAAAATAAAATAAAATAGAAGCCAAAGGCTTGCTGGGAGAATGGCTTTCACAGGCAAATTTTATATATCACATATAAGTAAAGATGAACTCCAATAGAGGTAGGTTATTCAGAGCCATTAAATCACAAAATATTAGCAAAGGAAAGCTCCTAAGAGGTCATAGAATGGTACCTCCGTTATTTTATAGGAGGAAAAGTGAGGTTCAGAGGATAACATGGCCTGCCCAAGTCCACACTGTCGGCCCAATCTTACATAAAATGTGTTAAAAACTTGAGTAAGTAAAGAAAAATTTTGGTTGGTAAAAGTTCATTTTTCTATATACAATTTGCTCTAAATTCATGTTTGGGAAACTGTGACCTGTGGGCCAATTTTGGACTGTAGCCCATTTTTGTACAGGCTGAGAGTTAAAACACACTTTTTTAAAATGTATTTATTTATTTATTTTACTTTTTGTTTGTTTGTGTGAGACAGGGACTTACTCTGCTGCCCAGGTTGGAGTGCAGTGTCACGATCATGGCTCACGGCCCCCTCAATCTCCTGGGATTCAGAGATCCTCATACCTCAGCCTCCCAAATAGCTGGGACCACAGGTACATGTCACCATGTCCAGCTAGTTTGTTTTATTTTTTTTTGTAGAGACAGAGGCTATGTTGCTCAGGATCGTCTCAATGATCCACGTGCCTCAGCCTCCCAAAATGCTGGGACTATAGTCGTGAGCCATAGTGCCTGGCCTTTCACATTTTTATACGGTTGAAAAGAAAATGTTTTTGATTAATGAAAATTATATAAAACACAAATTTCCACGCTCATAAATAAAAGGTTTTATTGAAACCCAGCTATGGTCATTTGTTTGCTTGCTGTCTACAGCAGCCTTCATGCTACAATGACAGTGAGTCGTGGCAACAGAGACCACAGCATTCAAAAGCCTAAAATATTTACTATCCGATTCTTCACAGAAAACATTTGCTCCCTCCTTCTCTGAACGTCTGTGAAGAGATGTTTAATATGTTGATGTGTTCTGCAAAGAGCTTATCTTTTGTTTATAAATGAGACATACCCAGAACTTGATTGATATCCTTCTGTGTTTTGGTTATACATCCATGGGCTTATCAAACGGTTTCATCAAGGATACCAAATGTCTGAGAATTTTTCCTAATTTCTCAACAATCGACACCTCCTTTTCAAACCATATTTATGTAAGTCTTTACTGCTTCAAAATTATTCCATTAATCTCTCCCATAAGGTGCCCATGGAAATAATTACTATTGCTGCTTTACAGAGAGGGAAACCAGGCTCCGAGAATTCAAAAGACTTTCCTAAGAGCACTGTTCAGTGAGCAAGGGATTCCTGCACTGACCCCAGAACTCAGGTGCTCCTAAGAGAACAGCACTCCACCTGAAAGACAGAAGATAATCACAGCTGAGATTAGAAAAGCCAAAACATAATAAAGGATAATATTATAAAAACAATTATAGTCCTTTCCTGTGCATGGTTATCTCTAGAAAGATAACCAGGAAGAACTTTTGTCTCTGGCCAAAGAAGTTAGGAAAGGCTTATTATTCTTTGGTTTAAAATGTATGCCATATCCATATATTACTTATTCAACAAATAAGGTTTTCAAAGGTTGTCAAACTAAGATGACCAAGTGAAAGCAACTCCCACCAGTAAGAATTGCCTCTCTCCGAGGAAAGATTTCACGTAGTTCCAATGGTTCTCAAGGAAAAGAGAATTTCCAATTAAATGTTAATCGGAGGTCAGCACAGCACTTGCCATGAAATCCATTTTGATGGGCCGTTTACTTGTAGCCCAAAGAAAATGATGAAGCACATCACTGCTCTTTGTCACCATGCCAGCACTAGCAGAAACCCGATGAGGAGCTTGATGGGGAGTCCTGCCCAATCCATCTGGAGTCCTACTCTTTATTTCTTTCCTTTGATTCCTTTTTACTACTAAATGCCATGACTTACAGTAAGATCAGCTATCAATTATGTTTTCTTACCAGTAGCAAATTACCTGGCTCTATATCCACAATCAATAAGTGTCTCTTCAGGGAATGATATTGCACAAAAGAGTTTTCTGCACATAGCTGGCAAGCATGATTTTTTAAAAATAATTCAGACTTAGAGTTAAAATATCAGAGAAATTCTTTACTATTCTAAGCTTCTGAAAACAGTGGAGGATCATTTAGAATGGATGGATGGATAAATAGATAGATAAAGTCAGAATATATATCCATTTATCTATCTCTAGCTAGCTAGTTAGAATATCACTTATTCATCCTGGCATGGAGAATTACAAAATTTTTAAAAAATTATGATTGGATGAACTATTACAGATCATGTAGTCCAATTGTCTTAATCAGTGAGGAAACTGCCACCAAAGGGCAGTTTGTCCAATGTGAATTTTGAAAGTAAAGATTATACATACAGTGAATGTGTCTGCAATCTGGTCCCAACCTACCATTTTAATCTTACCACCATGAGCTCTCCTTCATGCAAGTTATACTTTCTGTCCCTCATTCTACTCCCAAACCAGCCATGTTATATTACACCATTTTTCCTTGTTCTTTTAAACAATATGCATGTCCTTTCAATTTTCATATTCTGATCCTGTCCACTCTTCAAGGCTCTGCTTTCTTGAATTCTTAATGAACTTTATTAGTGTCCATTTCCAGTGGCACTTATTTTTATACATTCATCATTCTGGTTTTTACTGTTTTATATCGGTATATACATTATAAATAGTACGTATATTTTTCTTGCTAGACCACATGTTTTAAACCACAGAAAAGACTATCAAATAAGGGAAATTTTTTGGCATCTGAATTTTGGTGAAACAATAAAAATGAAAAACCAGTTGAATTCATACCGTGTGGTAAATCACCTCAATGAGTTCTCACAAAATAAATGGGTCTTAATTTATTGGAAGCTTTCTTGTTCTGAAATCACTGACACCCTACTTGAAGAGTAAACCAAGTGACTTCAGAACTTAAAAAGCTAAAAAACCTAAAGAACCTTCTAGGATGAACTTCCAGCCTTACACATAAAATATGAAGGTCTAAAAAAGATAAAGCAACTCACCCAGCATTAAGACTTGGGTCTTCTGGTTCTTTGTGCCTATACATCCCCATATGATCATAATGCTTCCCTAACGATATTTTTTAGTTGGTGATGTCCACTGCTAAAATGTAAATATGTGTTTTGCTGCTTTGCTACTGTTATCATGTCCATACATTTTTAGAACAAACCACAACTTCATCAATAACTTAGTCTGAACATACCTTTGGAGTCCTGGATTCTTGCATGAATTCTTTCAGATTTTCAGATCTGGCCTTCAGCAAGTTGGGAGGAAGCAGAGTCCAAGTCACCCAGCCCTCTCTCCAACCACTCTAGGCTAAAACCCCTGTTGTCATATATCTGTGCACCTGTTTTCTGGACCACCTCATAAGTTTATGTTCATTTCTATTTTATTGTGTGCTGGTTTCATCATGATTCACCAACAATAAATTTAATTTTTGTTTAATCATTGATTCAACAAATGTTACCAAATGTCAGCTGCTGTCCCACACCTGAGACACTATTGTTACTTCTATTATTAAAAAGAATATGAATAAGAATTACTATTAAGTAAATACTTATTATACGTCAGGTACTCTAATAGGCACTTTACACACATCTTCTCAGTTAAAGAGTTAAGGGTCACACCCAAGCTGTGGGACTACAAGTAAGAATCAGGATTTAAGCCCAAGTCTGCCATCATCCGAAGCCTAGGTCAGCAGAGAAGAGTTTTTGCCCTTCAAGGGCTCAGGTCTAGTGTTAGAGAGAGATCGCTGTCATGATGATTACATCCACAGGGTTCAAGCTATTATTCAGGTATGTACAGGTGTCATTGAGCGTGGTGGAATAAATCCTAACTCTTCTAGGGTAGTTAGCCAAATCTTTGAGAAATATGTGACATTTGAGCAGAATCTTAAAAAATGACTAAAGTTTGTTAAGTAGATGGGAGGAAGAGGGCTTTGTGGGTAAAGGAAACCTTATGGGAAAGGGCACACAGTTTTTAAAACGTGGCATATTTCGGGGACTAAAACCAGTTTGGCATGACTGGAACATGGCTCCTGCTGAAGCCGAAGAAGCTTGGGGCTTGCAGGCCAAGTAATGAAGTTGGGACCTCACCTGTAAGAAATAATCCCTAAAGGCTTTGAAGCAAAGCAGTTGACGTGGTCAACTATTAGATTGAGAAAGCTCACAGCGGTGTGAGGTATGAATTAAATAAGACGGGAGTGGGGGTGAGGCGAGTTAGGAGGATATCATAACAGCACGACAGAGAGAAAAGAAGTAATTAAAGTAAGATAGTGACGGTGGAAATAAAAACATATTAAAGAAATGTTTAGGACACTTAATCAACTGTACCTTATGACCAGTTCGATATTAATAGCTGAAGAAAGAAAAGAATTTAAGATGATGCTCAGATTTCTGGCTTAGGTAGTAAGAAGAATTTTCATTCCACTAAACAGGGCAGGTAGAAGCAAAGTTGGTGAAGAAAGATAACGAGTCCAGTTTCAGAACTGCTGACTCGGTGTACATGTGGAACATTCAGATACAGGTGTCAAGATGACAGCCCATACCAGAGAGGAGCATCAGATATGTCTAGGAGAGAGATTCTAAGTAGGCAGTCATCAGAGTACAGTGGTAATTAAAGTCAAATGTTTGTTCTACAAATATTTACTGAATGCCTATTCTGTGCCAGAAGCTGTTTTAGATGCTGAGGATACAGCAGTTGACAAAGCGGGTTAAAAAAAAAAAAAAAAAGGTATAGCCTTCTTGGAGCCAACGTTCTAGTACAAACAAATCCACGATAACAAATTTACTTTAAGTTAAGGAAAGATGTAGAGTGCTATTAAAAAGGAATAGCAGGGGCCATGTAATCTAGACTGAGTTGGGGAGTAGGAGATGGTCAGAGCCTCTCTGAAATATGGGCATTTAAACTGAAGCGAAAGTCTGGTAAAGGGTTGGCTAAGTAAAAGTCACCCCAAGTGGGAACAGCACATGTGAAGTCCCTAAATTTAGAAAGAGTTAATTTTGTATTCAAGATACTGAAAAAGGTCAGTGTGGTTGAGACATCTCACATGTACCCAGGATGAGAGGTAGAAAGGGGTGAGTTCAAACAGATTTATTTATGCAGAGAAAATGTATAGCTTGAGACACAATATAAATCAATCAATCAATCAATCAATCATCAGAGTGTGGAATACAGGAAGTCAATGTTTAATAAAAGAGGCAGGGGAAGTAAAGCCTACAAAAGAAACCTAGATTTTGACCATTTCCATCACAGTATGGTATCTACTAATGGGCCCCTTTCTCCTAATTAATATAAATATTTGAGTCATTATATATGGCTAATTTATCCACCAGAAATGTTCTCGTCCAGGGAGTAGGAAGAGGAATCCACAAAACACTTCGATGAAACTAAAGAACTTATGGAATGAATAAAAAAATGTGAGATAGCCATACAAGAGAATTCTGTTCAGGCATACAAAGGAATGAAATACTCATACATACTACAAGAATGACCCTTGAAAGCACTACGTTCAGTTAAAGAAGCTAGATTCAAAAGACCACATATTGTATGATTCCAATAATAAGAAATGTTCATAGTAGGAAAATCCTTAGACACAGCATAGATTAACAGCTGCCAGGCGCTGGGGAGAGGGGAAAATGGGGAATCACTGCTGAATGGGTACAGGTTCTCTTTTGCAGTGCTGAAAGTGTTCCGGAACTTGATAATGGTGGGAGATGCACAACTCTATGAATATACTGAAAACCACTAAGTTGTATACTTTAAATGGGTAAACTTTATGCTATGTAAATTGTATATCAATAAATATTTTTTTTAATGTCCTGGGATACCTCCTTGCATCCTGTTAGTGTCAATACATGACACACTAACATACAGATAGATCTAGAGAGTTTGCTTATATCGGATTATACCAGAATTAATTTTGAAAACTGGTATTGTCTTTAACGAGTTGTGGCTCAATGAGTTATGTCTGTATTGAACAATGAACTTTGGAAATTCAGTTTCATAAGATTAATTTTTTACCTGGAGAGAAACTGAAAAGGCTTTCGGTAATCCATCACAGATACAGGAAGATGACAAGATCCATGTGTCTTATGAAATGTTGCCACTCGCTACCTTATAAAAGTACAATTAGGAAGTCTCATCCTTCGTGCTGAATGATAAGACTGATCAAAAATGAGGCAGAGTTATAACACACTGGGGTTTTAATGAGGTTTTGGGTTCTATCTCACATAAAATATTCATCAAGGAACAAGAAGGGGTGTTTTGCACACCATTTATTCTTCCAGCACTAACCTAAGGGTTCATTTCATTAAGAAGACAGAGAGAGGGGTTAAATTCATCCAACATTCTGAAGACTGCTTTGTGCTCCAAAATTTACATGAAATATGAAGGATGAGAAACGGCATTAAAAGGGAGCAACAGAAAAATAGAAGGAAAAAATACTTTTTAAACAATACTTACAGAAAGTAGAATAAATTACCTGTGAGGTAAGGCTTTCCATTGAGTAGCAACTAAATACAAACTGAAATGGAAGTATGGGGCCAGAAGCCAGTTAAGGAGTTCACCATACTCGGAGCTGATTAATCTCCAATATGGATTCTCAAATAAATCGAGGAGCTCATTCTTGGAATTATTTCAAGTCATTCTTATC
Organism: Macaca mulatta; assembly: GCF_049350105.2. Taxonomy (NCBI): domain Eukaryota; kingdom Metazoa; phylum Chordata; class Mammalia; order Primates; family Cercopithecidae; genus Macaca; species Macaca mulatta. The sequence goes on along the minus strand of NC_133407.1, from coordinate 6,091,417 downwards.
TTTGAGGGGTAGAGTAGATGTTGATGAGTGTGGAGGAAGGGAAATTGCGATCTTAAGGGGTCATTCTATCATGTTAAAAATCAACACAAGCAGGGTGTCAAAAGTTGAAGGCTTTTGGCTGGGCGCGGTGGCTCACGCCTGTAATCCCAGCACTTTGGGAGGCCAAGGTGGGCGGATCACAAGGTGAAGAGATCGAGAACATCCTGGCCAATATGGTGAAACCTTGTCTCTACTAAAAATACAAAAATTAGCCGGGCATGGTGGTGTGTGCCTGTAATCCCAGCTACTCGGGAGGCTGACGCAGGATAATCGCTTGAACCCAGGAGGCAGAGGTTGCAGTGAGCCAAGATCGTGCCACTGCACTCCAGCCTGGTGACAGAGCAAGACTCCGTCTCCAAAAAAAAAAAAAAAAAAAAAGTTGAAGGCTTTTGAGTCACCCTATCTAATTGCAGTTATCTTAGCTCTCAAATCAGTATATCTATAAGTAGCCATCATATGATTTAACTGATAGTGTCCCAGACAGTGAAAAATTCCTAACTGTGATTTCACCTATCCCTCATCCAACAGTAGAGGACTGATCCCCACAGCCAAACCTCAGCCACTGCAGACCATTGTAAGCACTTGTAATAAGTAGAGTGACCCCAGTGGTAATGTCTGTTCAATTGGAGGGGAGAGACAGGCCCTCCCAAAGTGCAGTAAATCTCATTATTCATTTACTTCTCCGTAAGAGTTCTGTTGCTTAACTAATGACTGTTTTAATTCTTAATTCATAGGATACCTTGATAATCTAGTTTTCTTCTTATTATTATAACTTTGAGTTGTAATAAACATCCCAAGTGTTCTGTTATTAAAACTATACTGAAATATCATTTTAATTATTTCTTTTTATTTATTTATTATTTTTTAATAGAGCCTCACCCTGTCTTCCAGGATGGAGTACAGTGGTGCCATCTCGGCTCACTGCAACCTCTGCCTCCTGGTTCCAGCAATCCTCCCACCTCACCTTCCTAAGTAGGAGTGCGGAATTATAGGCGTGCACCATCACATGCCTGGCTATTTTTTTTTTTTTTATGGAGATGGGGTTTCACCAGGTTAGCCAAACTGGTCTCAAACCCCTGACCTCAAGTGATCTGCTCACCCCTTCCTCCCAACGTGCTGGTATTACAGGCATGAGCCACCACACCTGGGCTTTTATTTTAACATTTTAACTTATGAATTATTTTCATACAAGATAATAGTCTTTTTTATATGCAGCTTAAGTTTATTCTCATATTTTTCTTACTAGCAGCTTCAGGAGAAAAAGCTGATTCTGAAGGAAATTTATTTCCTTTGATAACTTGGCAACATGCAAACCTGTTCCCTCTCTCACAGACTTCATGTAGGAAACAGTCTTTCACTTTGTTGCAGACTGTAGGGAAGAAGAACCAAAGAGAGTCATGGAGGAAGCCACACAGACAGCAAAATACCCTCTTTAAGTGTACATCTGATCATGTCACCTGTCTCTAAAATTGCACATACTCCCAACTCCTTTTTGCCTGCAGAATACTTTAAACATTTTAATGGGCCTTCAAAGGCCTTCCAGGAACTTGTCCCTACCTCCTTTTTCAACCTTAGTTTCTACTACCAACCTACACAAATTCTGCATTTCAGAGATGTCTACCGACTTACAACCACTTGAATATGCCATACTGTTTCACATCTCCATGCCTTTGCACCTGCTATTTCCACTACTGGAACTGCCATCCTTTTCCTAGTTTCCACTTTTGATAAACTCCTACTCATTCTGAAAGACAGTTCCCATCTGTATGAGCTTCCCTGAGCCACCCAAACAACTACCCACTCCCTTGTACTTGTGCCAACCTTATACCTATTATTTATCTCATTGTTGAGTTTATTATACCTCACTGTCATAATTTGTCCTTAAATACATTTTTAGTCAGTCTATAAGTTTCTTCCAAACAAGACCTGTGTATTTTTCAACTTCATATTATTAGCAATTAGCACAGTTCCTGGCACACAAAAATGTTCCATGAAAGTTTCTGAATAAATCTAAAGTATTCATGACCTAAAGAATGAAACATCATCTCTTAAAGAGCAACTTTTTAAAATATAAAATAAAATAATCTCATGTATTAATGTATGTCCACTAGGACAATTATGACTTTAAATATTCTGTCCTATCATCCAACAAGATATCTTGATATTTTTACTTAAAAAATATGAATAACATGAACATGAAAAGTGTATAATGGGTTTCATTGACCAACATTTAATTCTAAACAGTAAGTAAGATTTTAAGTTAAATGTATTTCTGTCCTAATGTTTCTGTCCTAGATATTGATTATCTAGACACCAAAAAATAGTTTAAGATGAAATCTGTACATCTATGTCCTTTGTATTCATAGGCACAGACATCTACTAGGAAGCTAAATGTGTAAATTCAGGTGAATTTTCAAAACACACAAAACATTCTAATTACTTGGGTCAATGGGTTGATAGAAACCTTAGTCCCAGGACTGACGAGCAAACAGAACATTGACCTCCTCAGACCAATTGACATTTGTTGCAGCCTTCAGGGTGGGATCTTCAGGTGGGGTGAACTGGGTACCAACCAGCCATATGAACCTGGGCAGGGGACTTCTTTCTGAACTGCAGCTCCTCTTCTGTAAAATTAGGGGCCTAGATGATATTCCTTAGAGTCTTCCAGGCCTCACACCCTGTCAAGCTATGGGCTGTTTCAAGCTATAATAAATGATGAAGGAGGCTAAGTGATATTTACTGGTATATGGCAAATAAGAGGCCTGCTTCTCAATTCAACAATCTCATTTTCCCTCCTCACCTTTGAAGACAAAAAATAAAAAATAAAACAAATTAAAAACAAAAGTAAGATGGTTTTCTTACATGCAACACATTTAATATGGGTGGACAAATAAAACATTTATTCTAGTTCATTATAGAAAATATATTGAAACCACTGTCACTGGGTCATTGTAGATGTACATACTTTTGTTATACGTGGAAACATCAAGCAACTAACATATTCATATTTATATAGGATTTACAGTTTTCCAAAGCACTCATGTATCATGCCTTGTTTAATCTTTGAAATATCGCTGAGAGTTAGAACCCTTTGATTTAGACAGAGGATGGGACAGAAAGTTTCAGTGTACTGCATGAGGTCCAGCAACTAATAAATGTAGAGCTAAGATTCAATTGTCAGTCTCTAGATTCAATTCAGCTTCATTCTGTATCAATGCAACCCCTCCCTCCAGTCATAGTATTCATGCAGAGGATGTTGCTAAGTGAGACAATAAGAGATTGGAAGGCTCATTAATTTATTCAAAAACTATTTGCCAGGCACCTACTCTATGCCAGACACTCTGCTAGATGCCAGAGAATATCAAACCTCACACGATCCCTGCCCTTCTGGACTTCCAGCTCTTACACCTCCAGGAGAGGTTAAAGTGGATAAAATGAATTGTATGCCATGGGCACATGTTACAAGTGGGACATAAAGATATAAGCAAGGAACTATGGGAGCCCATTGAACAATTCATTGTGTTCATGAAAATCAGAGACAGCCTCTGGCATTTAGCGAGGCCTTGAAGAGGGAGAAGTATTTCAATAGGTGAACACCGGAAGGGAAGGCATGCCAACATGGAAAGAAGAGCAGGAATGACAGCCCAGATGGATGAGAGTGCAAAGCTCACCTAGGAAGGTAGTTCTTTTGGCCTGTATGGCAGGAGGAAGACTGAGCGGGCATTGTTTTGTTCAGAGAAAGCCAGACCAGCCCTGAGGCAGCAAAGTAAAATATCCTCTCTATGTTTTTCATTCTCCAAGCTTTGCCACAGAGGATGTTGACTTGCTCTTGGCTTCAGAATATCCTTAAGAATGGTTCTCAAAGTGTGGTACTCAAATCAACAGCATTGGTATTATCTGGTAACTTGTGAGAAATGCAAATTATCTGGCTAATCTCACAAATTTACCAAATCATAAACTGAGGGTGGGGCCCAGAAATCTGTGTTTTAGCAAGTACTCCAGGTGATTGTGATACTCACTCAAATTTGAGAATCACTGCTTTAAAGGACTTCTGCCCATTTGAATATCCTTATACCAAAAGACATCAGTTCTAACCCAGAATTACCAACACGCTCCTGAAATCTACAGGCTAATGTTGTGTGCATGTAGGGGGCAGGGAAGCTTGCAAGATGGACTATTTGGGAAAAAACTAGGAATTTATGCTGAGGTGGTGAGTCATCCCCTTTTAGGGCTACTTGAAAGGGAGACTTAAGCACCCATTGTTAATTTGAGTGGATGCCAGCTGTGGCCCTACTCTCCTTGGAATAAACTTTTGTTGAGACACAGAACTTACTGTTAGCCTTCTGTAACATCATATTTCGAATGGTGCACAAATAGAAATTGTGAAATGCTCTTTATGGAACACCCATGTCATATTTAAGCACGACAATTACAGAAGAGACGGTGGGCATATCCATTTCTCTACAGTCTTTGGGTTTAGCTTAAAACTGGTTGTAATTCAGTTTGATAAACGATCACCAAGCTCTCTTTATGTCATCACTATGACTAGGCTGGGAGTGGTGACGGGAAATAAGTCACAGCTCTTGTTTTTGGGGCATTCAGTCCATTTCTTCAGAACAATCTAAAAATCTTCTCACTTTTCCCCAGTAATCCCCAGGAGTTTCTCTGGTCCCTACATTTTGATTTCTTCCTGGAATACTCAGCCAGCCTTGCTTTCTGTGCCCATCAAAATCTGTCAAAGTCATGCTCCAATGCCACCAGTTTTCCTCAACTAGATACAATCTCCTTTTAGACCATGCAGGCCAAATAATTATTTTTCTTTCACAGAGTTCTGTAGCCTTCTAAGAATGCAGTACAGATCTATAATATTAAAAATATTCTAATTAGTTCCTGTATGTCCTGCATGAAAACATGGAAGCAAATAATTTCTAATTAAAAAATACAACAGATCAAATTTTCATTAAACCAAAATAAATAAAAAAAAAAACTCTTTCAATATAGATTCCTCATTTTAGGCTTTTTTTTTTTTTTTTTTTTTTTTTGAGATGGAATCATGCTCTATCACCCAGGCTGGAGTACAGTAGTGCTATCTCAGCTCACTGCAACCTCCGCCTCCCTGGTTCAAGTGATTCTCCTGCCTCAGCCTCCTGAGCAGCTGGGATTACAGGTGCATGCCACCATGCACGGCTAATTTTTGTGTATAAGTGTATTTTTTAGTAGAGATGGGGTTTCACCACGTTGGCCAGGCTGGTCTAGAACTCCTGACTCAGTTGATCCACCTGCCTTGGCCTCATTCCCAAATGTTGGGATTACAGGTGTGAGCCACAGCACCTGGCCTCATTTTAGGCTTCTTAAGGTGAGGGTGCCACTCAGACTTTACAAATATTTAATGTTGCCTAACAAATATGTGAAGGATTTCAGGATTTTGCCATTGTATAAACAAATAAATAATAAAAATACTTAAGAATTTTAGGCTTGGAAGTAGGCACAAAAGAAGCTAGTGTTTTGTGGAAGTTTGGAGGGCAAGTAGGAGGACTGGGAATAAACTATAGGTTATCTGGCTGTGCTTCCTAGGTCCTTCCTAATTAGCATTAATGGGTAATACGTAGTTGCAGTGTCACACAGGACAGCAGAATTTTTTTGAGATAATTGATTGCTACTAGAAATTTTTGAGAAATAGAGTTTATCTGTTGCCAAGAATGGCTAAAATCTGATCTGGATCTAAGTGATAAAATAAATAAATAAATAAATAATCTCCATGTCAGCAACCTAACAGCATTTTGAATTTACATATGATTTTCTACATGATATTTTATTTACGCCTAACAATAGCTCTGTCCTACCCTAGTATCTTGCCACAGATGGGCATTCAATGTATCTTTAAGAAGGGACGAAACAAAGGATAGCCGAGGTAAGGATTAGTCCCATTTTACAGATGAAAAGCAGAGGCTTACAGCGATTGAGGAAAAGTGACAGAGTCAGAAATGTTCAACGTGAAGCAGAATACAGGCTTCTTGAACATAGTCCGTTCCTTTCCCCACACCACCCTGCATCACAGTTTGACAGACCTGGGTACCACTCCTTCCCTTACATGGAGAAACTGCTTATGGTTTTCATATATTCGAGAGAAAGAGTGTCCTCATGATATTCTCTGATAAACGCTAGCTATGTATAGAAACCCATAGCTAATCAGCCACTTCTGACAGATCGGTGTGAAAGAAAAAAAAATAGTCCACATTTTTTACTTTTACTTTTCAGAGGAATGTGACAGTTTCCCCCTCATTTCTTGGGGCAATGATAAAGAATCCTTCCAACTCTGTACTTAAGCACAAGGAACAAACGTTAGGAGTAATAACTCAATATTAACATAGTAAATTTTGCTGTATAGATTATGAAAAATCTTCTTAAAGTCCTATTTTGTATATGGTGTATATAATATCGATGACATAAATTCCACTCAAAATTCTCTGTGTGCAGAGACATCTGCTGCCTGGCCAATATCTATTCTCACTTCCTCCTTATTAACACAATCTCTATATTGTTGATAGCAACAATGTGCCCAGCTACATATCCTAGCCGCTCTTGTAGATAGGTGTTAAAATTTAAACAATTTTAAGAGGAACTTCAGAGAAGCAGAAACCATTCCATTGACAGGCCTTTCTTTTTTTCTACATCTCTATTTCTAAAACTCAGATGTGATGGAGCTGCAATAGACAGACATCTTTCGACCATGGCTTGACCTTGAGGATGGAAGCTACAGAATAGGAATGCAGAACAGAAGGACTGAGAACAACTGAGAGGCTGGTGAAATCACAACATCACCATACCAGCCTCTTAACTTCTACGTCAAGGGAAAATTAATTCTATTTAGTTGACAAGTATGACTTAGATTTCTGTTACTAGTTGACCAATTCAGTCATAACTGATGAGTCTCCCGAAATATAAGTAAACTAAAGAGCTAGAAAATTTTGATTTGACTATATTTTGAAATTAAAGAGCGACTGAGTAATAGATGGACCAGTGTCCCGTGCTAATATGGGCTAGAAAAAGATGATGATTTTCCCTAAATAAGGCAACCAGAAATGGAACGTTATCAGGAGTCTGAGTCATGCCAGAAAGAAGATGATGATGTTTGCAAACCTGCATAGTGATGCAATAGAGATGGGGGAATGAGGAGAGGTGAATATAAGCATGAAGAGTTTAGAGCAAAAGGTCAGCGAAGCCACAGGAAAAGAAGCTGTCTGGGACTGCAGGGGAAGAAGAACTAGCCCCCCAGACACGTGGGCCAGGAAAAGAAACGTTACACGCCAGAAAAGAAATTCCCTCGTCCAGGAGGTTCAGGAAAAAAAAATGATTTTCCTTGCAGTACCTGGCACAGGACTTTTTAGAAGGGTATGCACTCAATAAATGTATGTTAATTGATGTACAGCCATTCAAAAAAATCAGTGACGGAAGCTCACCTGGGAAGACTTAGTCTCAAAATACTGGATAAAACACACTGTTTCATCCCAATCCTTTCTTACTCTCCTTTCACTGTCACTAAATAACACCTAAATTATAAGGTGAAAAGACACACAAACACACACAGAGACAGAGAGAGAGAGAGAGAGAGAGAGAGAGAGAGAATTACAGTAAAGCAGATGCACATAGTCAAAGCCTCATAGCACAAAGGAATGAGAATTTAAACACACTCAGCATTAACCTGTGACCACTGTTTAAAACCTCATGCTCCATATGTACACATTTGTTTCTCTAGTGCAGTGGTTCTCAGCCGGGGTGATCTGGCCCCCAGGGACATTGAGCAATGCCTATATCTCTGATTGTTATAACTGGGGTGGGAGGAGGGGTGCTACTGGCATCCGGTGGGCAGAGGCCAGGGATGCTGTTAACCAACCATCCTGCGATGCACAGGACAGCCTCCCACTTCCAAACCAAAGACTTACGCCATCCATATCTAGTAACAATGCCAGCTACTTAAAGATTATGGCATACTCTCTCCAATGTTGACAGTCTTTTAGTTCATGTAATATTTGTCAGAGTACCCAACAAGAAAACACCTAGCAGTGTAGGCTCATGAAAATGTAACGTGTGCTCTGTAATTCTTGGCACGACCCAGCTTCCAATGTATTTTTTGTTCACAGGAAGCTTGAAATGCATAATAGCCACAATTATTAAATGTACACTAATTGGCAAGTACAATGTGAAAAACTTTACAAGATAAATCTTACTGAATCTACAGAACATTACTGAGGGATAGGTATTAGTATAAAGTCCCACAGTCAAGGTCACAGCACTTATAAATAAGAGGATCCCAGTACATATCAACAATGGGAAGGTTAATATGTAATCATATAATGGTTGCTATTCTGGATATCTATGTTCTCTGGTGAGTTGAGTTTTTTTTTTCCCTTATGTTCATAAAGACAATAACTTGCACAGAATGCTTCCTGAAATGTACTGTGCATTTCTGAACTTTATTTGATAGACCATATTGAACATAATTTAATCTTCCCTTAACATGTCAGGGCGGTTATGATGAATATCCACATTGTCCTGTATTAGAGCAAATGAAATATTCAGGGCTTCCTGTCACTTCACTAGATAGTCCCAATGTTTTTAGAGTTTTTCTGTCTGATTTTTATCATTTTTCTTTGTCTGCCTTTCCTGGCAGAGTTGGAACTGCGTCTTTTTAACTACAGCTACTCTGCCTACATTCAGATGCTTCCAGTCTTCTATGGGATTAAAAAGAGAGAAAGAGAAAGAGAGAGAACTATTAATAATAATAAAAAAGAACTATTAGAACTGTAAAATAAGCTCCTAAAAGAACGTCCCATAGCGTAGGGGGAGAGGGGAGGGAGGTAAGAAGGAAGAAGAGCTGAGACTATATAAGCTTCTGGGTATCAATTTTATCCACACCAAATTCCTTTTGGCTTTATTTCTTGGTTTACAACTGAGTTCCAACTACCTGAATTTGTTAAATCTATGAGATTCCGACTCATGTGGTTTTAAAATACAGGTAGTAGACATTTTAATCATCATAATTTTTAAAATTCTACATTTCGCTATACTATATTGAGATCTTATATTATGCATCTACCAAGCTCTGCATGTCCACTGACACTTAAAACCAAATTTATCAGTAAAACCACATTTCCTAGACATTTCCAAACAACAATTTTAGTTTTCAAACATGCAGCTCCCATTTTTAATTGCAGAAAACATCAAAACCCTAATAAAATGTTTAGAAGTAATAAATGTGGCAAGATAATACGAAGTTTTAAAGACTTTTTCACTCTGGGCTAAACTATATTTCGCAATGAGGCCCACAAGACCATTTGGTTTTGTTTTGTTTTTTTTTTTTTCTTTTTTCACTCTATCATTGCTCCTTTGGAAAAGAGAAAGGACCTTTATCAGTACTTAGCAATTGCAGATACAAAACTGCACTGACAGAGATGCTGTGAAGTTTAACTAGGACAAAATACAATAGGACACATCAGTGCTTCTTGAAAAATCACAGAGAAACCATGATAAATGTGCTACATAATCAATCAGTCCACTGTTTAAAAGATCACATTTAAACAGATTTTCTATATAGTTTTACATAAACAAAATAGGTGGTAAACTGGACCCATGCCTTAGCAGGCTGAAAGCTGACACTGAACCTGCCACTGGTCAGGTACTCAGAACTTGGCATATCAGAGTGCTGCACTGCTTCTGTAGCTCACCACTTCCCTCTTTAACTCAAGATCAGCTGCTGGCTTGTGAGAACGTTCCCTTGGGTACCTAAATGCTGCTACCAGCAGTTTTATTACATTCTGCCACGACTTTGTGAAGCTGAGCAAGCTGCAGCCTCTGCACGAAGATCATCATGGAGAGCAGAGCAATGCAGAGTTTGGAGCATGCTAACTAGTAAATGAAGTTTTAGGGTGCATTAGCTTTACCTAGAAAGCAGGGCACTTGACTTATTTTGAAATAATGGGTTAGCATGAGAAGAGTTTAAAATTCTGCTTTTCTTTTCAATCATAGTTTTGTGTCACTTAGGTTTTCAATGAAAATAATTTATTTGTCCAGTGCAATAATTAGTATGAAATTATCATTGCAGTTAAGATGTTTTTAAAACCTCATTCGCTACATATCAAAATAGTTATCCCATTAGAAGCTGAAGACACTGTGCCTGAAAAGGTGACTGAGTTTTTCTCTAGAAATTTTGCAGGCTTTTCATTTGCTCTAAAAAAACAAAAACAAAAACAAAAACATAATTTGATCTATTATAGAAACCCAGGTGCCAGGCCCTCTGCAAAGTACACAGGATTCAAAGGTAAGCCATACACGGCCCCTGCCTTCCAGGGGTGAGTGGTCCGGCCAGGCCACCAAGCTGCTTCCCTATGTGCCTTGAGTGGATCATGGGACAGGACAAATCAGGCTTGAAAGTCATCCTAAAACTGATGGTTTCAGCTGCTGATGCGAGGTTTCCACGGAAAGGAAAACATGAGCTCAAAAATGGACATCATCTATTCTAAAAGGATCCCAGAAAATTATAACTACCGAGGGTAAGTTTGTAGCAATACATTAGTGTGACATCATACAAATAAAGTGTTGATACATCATATGGCATTTCATATTTTTTCTCCCGACATCCCGTTAAAATACACAAAAACCAAAAATATGAGCTGACATCACTATAGCAATGAAAAGTAAATTAATAATATCTAACAACAGTTTTTCAGTACCCAGGAGAAATCAGTACTCATCTGTATAAGATGAGCATGCGGCCTCATCCCCAGCTGATGTGTATATACAGGGCTAGAAAAGTAGCAGAAGCCATCAGTCACTCCCAGTGTGTAGCTGCCTCTCAAACCTGCAGAAATCAGAAATCTTACATGCCCTTCCCACATATATTACAATAAGAAAATACAATAAGGAAATGGTTAACTAAGTCATCTAGGATGATTTTCTCTCTCCCGTGACATCTGCTTTTTCCCTAAAGCAGCATTAGTGGATTACCCTTATAGAAGAAGTTGAAGACTGTAATGCCCAGTGGTACATAAATTCCAAGTAGGACGTAATGTAAAGCTGGTGAGTGGCTACTGGTGAAGGTAGGAAGAGCTCTGACCATTGTATACTCTCTTTTTGGAAAAGTAAGAACTAGAAAAATTTCAGCTTACAGGGGGTGAAAAATTATCTTCAGAAACAAAGAAGTATCTTCTACATTGCAAGCGGAAGATACTTCCTTATTTAGGCAGAGCCACACTAACAGACCGCCTAAAAACTAGCGAAGAGCTTTGTACAAACCTATTACACTCTCATGGGAAGTACTGGGGAATAACGGAAAACAGAAGCCTCACTTTTGGAAAACTGCAGGGTTGGATTCATGCTCAAGGAAAAGTAAACATTTGGGGGTGGGGGTGGGGCACAAAACAGCATAGGTCGGACCCATGCTATAAAATTGAAATAAGGGCCGGGCGCGGTGGCTCACGCCTGTAATCCCAGCACTTTGGGAGGCGGAGGCGAGTGGATCACGAGGTCAGGAGATCGAGACCATCCTGGCTAACACGGTGAAACCCCGTCTCTACTAAAAATACAAAAAAATTAGCCGGGTGAGGTGACGGCGCCTGTAGTCCCAGCTACTCGGGAGGCTGAGGCGGGAGAATGGCCCGAACCCGGGAGGAGGAGCTTGCAGTGAGCTGAGATCAGGCCGCTGCACTCCAGCCTGGGCGACAGAGCGAGACTCCGCCTCAAAAAATAAAAATTAAAAAAAAAAAAAAAATTGAAGTAAGGAAAAGTTGTTCGGAAAGTACAGAAGAAAACCCTAGTTCTTTAAAAATAATAATAATAATGTAATATTAAGAAAAAACTGGGAATGTCTGTTCTAGGCTGTCAAGTAAATATATGAAATAGTACACTTGTTAAGGTTAGGGATGATGATAAACGATGAGACAAAAAGACAATTTATGGAAATATAGTCTAAAATTATTAAGGGACCTGGCTGAGAAAAGCAAGGTAACAATAGCCAAATTAATCCTACATTGGAATTGGAAAAGAACAAAACTGGCACTATAAAAAAATTAAATCGGCTGGACACTGTGGCTCATGCCTGTAATTCCAGCACTTTGGGAAGCCAAGGCGAGCGGATCACCTGAGGTCAGGAGTTCGAGCCCAGCCTGACCAACATGGTGAAACCTCGTTTCTACTAAAAATACAAAAATTAGCTGGGCATGGTGGCATGAGCCTGTAATCCCAGCTACTTGGGAGGCTGAGGCAGGAGAATTGCTTGAACTTGGTGACAGAGGTTGCAGTGAGCTGAGATCTCGCCACTGCACTCCAGTGTGGGTGACAGAGTGAGACTCGGTCTCAAAAAAAATTAAATCATGGATGTAAAGAGGAAATTCTCCCAAGAATCAGAAAAGGTGAAAGATATGAAAGGGAAGATAATAAAAATAGTACAGACTGGAGATTTATCTTTACAAGTAATTTTTATCCTTAAGAACAAATCTTAAATAGTGAAATAGAAATAATAATCAAGAAAATATTTCCTAAGCTGAAGACTGAGCAGAGTCTGAGATTACCATGTTCCAAACAAAATGTAATCAATCTAGCAAATAAAAATGACTGACATGTCAAGGTTCAACCTTCTGCTATCCAAAACCAATGAGAGCCAGCTCTGGTAAATTCCCTGGGGCCTCTGGATTCAAGACAAACAGACCCAGTTCAAATCGTAGCTTTACTACTTAAAAGCTGCATAATATGGGCAAGTGACAATATCACGCTTGCCATAAAATTCTACTTCAAGAAGCTTTATCACCTCAACACATCCCACTCCCTAATGAAAAATCCCTTTCACTGATCTCCTACTGCATCTGACTCAGCCTGAGTAGGCTTCCTTATTCCTCACTCCATATTCCACAGTCTTCATTCACCAGGGCATGTCCAAAAGGAAGGGTGAAAGAAAAGAAAAGGAAAGGTAAGAGAAAGAAGGAATTAGCCGCAAGGTCATTCTCCCTGGAGTAATAGCAACTGCCTTCAAAAGAGAGTCACAGCTAACCTTTAATAAAATATCTCAAATGATATGTTATTCATCCTCCAGAGGTAATATCCTTGTCTTATTGTAAAGGCAGGTTTGCTTTGGTAGCTGAACACTTCCTGTATTAGCTTATTTCCACCATTCATTTTCATTACAAATTCATTTTCATAAATCTTAATCGTTGCAAAATCCAAATAAATAGTCTCCAATAACTTCAATAAGCATATTAGCCATCTCATTAATTCAACCTCTAAAATGATCTTTCCCAGGGATTACCTGAAAGCTACCTAGGTCAGAGTCAGTCTCCAATACATTCATTTGCTATGACAAGCTGATTTCTATAGGCTTTCACCTTCTAGGAAGTCTGACTTGGGTCCTCTACAAAGAGGAGCCCTTGATAGACTCTTTTAAGTATAGCCCAAACTCTGTCTCCATTTTTTACAGATTCAATGCCTCAAGCTGGGGTTTCTACAACTAATGCAAGCTTTAAACAGCTTCTTCTCCTTTGTCTCTAAGTATCATTTTCATTATAAATAAGGACCAAACCTTTATGGTAAATCTTTTTCTACCAACATTTTCGCTTATTTCATTTTATGAGTCAGAGTCTTATTGATTACCAGAAGGAACAGATCTTAATTATACTTTTTAATTAAATAATGACCTCAACAAATGCACAAATGCTTGTATGTTTAGTACTTTTTATCTCCAAAGATCACTGGGAGACCTGGTTCTCAAGAAGCCTGAGTTCTCCTCTAGATTCTTCTACCAAAGAGCTACAGTAGAGGCAACTCCTTTCTCTTTCAGGGCTTTCAGTAGCGAAGCTAATTGGTGAAGGAGACAATACCAGAATTCTGGTTCATGATCATGCAATGTTCTTTTTAGGCAGGTCACCAGAACTGAGACAGAAACAACACACAAGCATGACTTGGAAAAGTCAGGGGCAGAAAAAGTAACAATCAATTGAGGTAATTTGTGTAGAAGTGTTTTATAAATGCGTAGTTACTAATACAGTTATATGTGGTTGTCAGGCAGTGGTCTATAAAATGAGAAGAGTACCAGATTTAGAATTAGAAGACCTAATGATAATTGTAGTCTAGGGAATATTTGAGTATGAGTTTTCCTACAGATATTAATGGTACAATAGTACTCTCTTCACAGAATTGTTCTGAAGGTCAAATGTAATAATTTTGTCAAAGCACCTACTCCAGAGGGTAGCACATAGTAGAATCTCAATAAATGAGGTCCAAGGCTGGTGGGTGACTTGTTTTTGGGTCATTCACATGCCACAGAACAGGCCTCCTATGAAGCCCATAAAATCTTAGGCAGATGAGTACCCTCAGTCAAATACACTGGTCAGTCCCATTTACCCTTCCATGTCATCTCTCTGGGGATAGCTTTTCATCAGTTTATAGCTTTCCTGATTTAGTGGGCTCTCATGTCAGAGAAGCCACTTAAAAGTCAAATTATTATTATCATTAAACATAAAGAAACATGTTCCAGCTGTCAAATATCAAACAGGCTCTGATTTCTATTCAACATTATTTTCCCTCTCAGAATGGTTTCCTTCCAGCTGCAATCAATATATATTTTTGGCAGAAGAGATACTAAAGAAAAAAAATCTTCCAGCTTGTCTCCAAGGATTTCACTTTTGCACATACATAGAGATCCTACAATAATGGTGACAGCATCCATTTGTTCTGTGTTTGCAATTAGTCTAGCATTTTCACATGCATTGCATAATCCCATTAGATAGAAAGGCAGGTAATAGTATCCCCATGTTAGATAAGAAGTCCCTGAAGGACATAGTACACACAAGCTTCTCCAATCCTACCACTAATAAGTGATCAAGCTGATTGTGGTTCTATGCATGTGAAGAGTAAAAATGTTCCTACCTTTCTCAAGATACGTGGAAGAGGAAGTGGTTGGAATTGTGACGTTAACCAATGCCCTCCTCGTTATAACATACCTTAATATTTCATTTTGTGTCAACCAAATAAATCTATTGTGAGATATAAAAAGATACCTTCATAATAAAATGAAGAGACATTATAACCAACAAAGTTACCACTGTGTGGATTAGACAAGTAGTAGCAACTGAGGAGCATTTAGTGTGAGCACTTCCTGTTTTAAATGAGCCACAGACATTCCAAGTGATTGAAACTACTCCCCACAGTTGTTCTAGGACCTTGGCCCTTCTGATTTTAGAGGTCTTATCAGAGCACTAAAACTACCATCAGCATTACTTCCCTAATTTATACAAAGAAGGTTTTTAAAAGTCATCAAAGGCCAGGCAAGGTGGCTCACGCCTGTAATCCCTGCACTTTGGGAGGCCGAGGAGGGTGGATCACCTGAGGCCAGAGTTCAAGATCAGCCTGGCTAACATGGTGAAACTCTGTCTCTACTAAAAATACAAAAAAAAAAAAAAAAAAGCTGGGCGTGGTGGTATGCACCTGTAATCCCAACTACTCAGGAGGCTGAAGAGAATCGCTTGAACCTGGGAGGTGGAGGTTGCAGTGAGCTGGGATCATGCCATTGCACTCCAGCCTGGGCAACAGAGTGAGACTCCGGCTCAAAACAACAACAGCAACAAAAAAAAGTCACCAAAAAGCCAGCCCCAAACAGTTTGATTATTTATTGTTATTCTTTCTGCACAGAAGAATCCAGTACAAATTGACGTGATGTCTACTATCTAGAGTTTTACTAACATTTAGTTTTTGTACAGCTAAATAATACCTACCCAGTAGAGAAGAACTAGAAAACACAGAAAAACGCAAAGAAGAAAAACAAATTATCCAGAAACCCCATCCGTGTCATTCAATAAGATTTTTAGTGCATTAATCCTGAAAATCCAGCAAAATCAGGACCATGGTTTATCTAAGGGTAATGAGAAATAAGATTTCTGTATTAAAGAGCTTCAGTTTTTTATTGAAATACAGGTAGTTACAAAATATTTTTTAAATGCATGTTACACACTGGTAATAGGATGGGGCAGGAGAGTGGGTGGAGAGTAAAAAAATAAATTTGACCCAGTTCCTCTTTATAGAATTTTACCTAAATATGAAAAAAATCAACTTCATCATGGTTCATGGAACAATTATAGGAAAAGGTAAGGAAATGAAGATTGAACCAAAGATAAGTTGAAGCGAGAGAACAGATTGCTATGCCATTACCATAAATGATAAACCTGAAATCAATAAAGGATGTGCCTTCATATACCCCACGGAATACTATGCAGCCGTAAAAAAGAATGAGTTCATATCCTTCGCAGGGACATGGATGACACTGGAAGCCATCATTCTTGGCAAACTAACATGGGAACAGAAAACCAAATACTGCATGTTCTCATAAGTGGGAGTTGAACAATGAGAACACATGGACACAGGGAGGGGGACATCACACACAGGGGCCTGTTGGGGGTGGGGGCAAGGGGAGGGGGAGCATTAGGACAAATACCTAATGCATGCAGGGCTTAAAACCTAGATGATGGGTTGATGGGTGCAGCAAACCACCATGGCACATGTATACAAACCACACGGCACATATAACAAACCTGCATGTTCTCCACATGTATCCCAGAACTTAAAGTAAAATTAAAAAAAAAAAAAAAGAATAAGCCTTATCTAAAGTCTCATGTGTGGAACCAGCACTCAAAACAGAATTCAGGATATTCAATTCAATTAGTTATGGAATAAGAGCTTTCATAAAGAAGACACAATCAGTAATGATGAAACTGAATTGATTATCAAAGTTGCTGGTACTTTTGTTTGTTTGTTATGACTGAGTACATACATCAAATTTTAATACCACTAAGAAATAATCCTTAGTACTAATGCAGCTGAAACAAAACCAATATAACTTACCTATGAAGTAGAAGAGAGAAAGATTTTTAGAAATGAATCCCAAAACAATAGCTCTCAATTTGATAACAATAAAATAAACATTAAAAAGGAGGTCATTTCATTTTAAATACCTTTCTTTTCCATAATCAATTAAGGATGCTTTCTTGAGTTTCATATCTGTTTTCAACTCAGTTTTATATAGCTCTGCTTAAATTTAAGATTTTATTTTCAGTCTATGACTTTCTCTACAAAGCAGCAAATGGTTTATCATTTTTGCTATCACTTTCAAATTCGCTAGAAATATGGATGGGTGTTCATTTGTAGTCAAAACATTTCCAGAAGGATTTACAAGCTTTCTTTCTGGGACTTTAGATAATCATTTTTCCAGATGTAAGTTAAAACATAAATACAAGTGCTATGACTTCTATTTTAGCACTCCACAAAATACAAATATACTATAAACAAGTGCCACTATGAAACACGAGGCTCACTTATTTTTTATAGAACAGGGGCCATAGTCTAGGTGTTGGACATAGGATTATAATTATGAGTAAGAAGATCGACTATTAGAACTGGAAATTACCTTGGAAGTCTTCAAGTCCAAAGCCTTTGTTTATGTCTGAGAAAGCTAAGAAAGGGAAAGAGGCTCATCCAAAGTGAATATTCAGTGAAAATATTCTGACAGCCTAGAGTGTAATGACCTGCAGCAGAACTTCATAATAAACTCACTTCAACCTCACCAATACTGTAATTTTGCTTAATAGTCAATCAAACAGTAAATGTTTAGTGTGCCAACAATATGATTGACACCACATTCCTAGATTAGAGATTAAATAATACAATAGTTTAGATGGATGGCTAGATGGATAGATAGATAGATAGATAGATAGATAGATAGATAGATAGACATAAAGACATCATAAGACAGTCTTCACCCAAAACATGTGGAAGCAAAAGGAAAAAAATCATAATACAACATGACACAATTCACAACGTTATAGAATATCACTCATTCATTGATTAGACATTGAGTGAGTACCTACTGTGTATAATGCACTCTGCTAAGTGCTGGGATTCAGATAACAATTTTTTGAGAATTTCCCAACCTAGTGGTGGAGATAATCATGTAAAACAACTGTAGTGAATGCTTTAATAGAGGATCTATATAATAGCATAGAAGGGAGAAAAGCTTCTGGAAAGGTCACAGAGGGCTTCACAGCAAAAAGCCCACATGAGCAGAGTTTTAAAGGATGAGTAGGGGCTGGGTATGGTTGCTCACACCTGTAATCCCAGCAGTTTGGGAGGCCAAGACGGGTGGATCACTTGAAGTCAGGAATTAGAGACCAGGCTGGTCAATATGGTGAAACCCTGTCTCTACCAAAAATAGAAAAAAAAAAAAAAATTAGCCAGGCTTGGTGGGCGTACCTGTAATCTCAGCTACCAGGGAGGCTGAGGCAGGAGAATCACTAGAACCCAGGAGGCGGAGCTTGCAGTGAGCCGAGATCACTGCCACTGCACTCCAGCCTGGGCGACAGAGCGAGACTCCATTAAAAAAAAAAAAAAAGTAGGAGATTACTATTCAAAGATATGGGGTGGGGGGAAGTATCCCTGATAGAGGGGCAGGCACAGTGAAAGACAGAAGTGAGAGAGCAGAGGCTGTCTACAGAATGGCAGAATGGCAAGTGTGTCAGAGAAGACTGGTATAACAGGAGGCAAGAGGTCAGAAAGAGTGAGATATTGACAGATTTTTAACCTCATGTTATGTATGTTGTTAGTGCTTTATCCTGAAGGAAATGAAAATCCAAGGAGGGGTTTTAAGCTGGAAGAAAAATGTTATCAGACACACATAATGAAAAGGTAAAACTTATCATTCGTTTTACTTCTTAAAATGTAATCTCGGGTTATAATAATGGATACATGCAAATGGTTAGCTAGAAAGATGTTTATCCTTGTGATGTTTGTAATAACAAGAAACTAAAAACACCCTAAATGCCCAAGAATGGGGAATTGGTTTAACAAATATTAGTACTTTCCGAAAATGGATAAACGGGTAGAAATGGCAGATTAAGCACATGCCAAAAATTCCCTCTTCCACTCTGAACTCCGAAAAAAATGGTAGAATAAGTAACGAAAACATGCGACAAAATAAGTTATATATAATTGAAAACTGCGTACTCTAAACTAAGAATGAAAAAAATTTCTTCATGGTGGAAATAGAGCGGCAACCCACAGCAATAAGCGGAGACAAAGCTACTAGTCTATAGGGACCTGGGAACATCTATAAACATTGGGTCGGGATTCTTAATGGGAATATTCAATGGGGGACAAATATGACTCCTGCCTAGTAGGAGAATCTGAGATAGGCTCTCCCAATAAATGCAGAAGCTGAGATTGCACTGCCCACCTTCAAAGAGAAGAGTTCTTCCCACTCTCCTAGGTCTGCGGCCAGAAATGTGCCACTCTGAGGGCAGAAGCAGAAATCCGGCTTCCGCTGGTTTTCTGCTGGTACACAGGGTCTGCGTGGTACACAGAGGCAGGACCTGAAATCTGACTACCCACGAAGGGTAAAACTCATACTGAGATGCTATCATGAGACTTGGTTTGGAGCTGTGCATTGTGTAGGTCCCAGACTTTAAAAACCGCAAAACTCCCTACAGTACTAGAGAGCAGTCTCCAAAGAAAATGACACCTCAAATAAGAATCTTAAAGCACATGAAAAAGCTCAGCAACGGGACATAAAGCAACCAGACCCAACTTACAGGATAATTCATATCCATGAAATAGAGAAAACAGATAAATCTGAATAAGACTTTTTAAAAGGAGGATTAGAACCCTCAGAGAAAAGAACAGACAATAACCATGATAAAAACTGAAAGAATAAGCAGTTAGGAAATTAGAAGAAGCAAATAAGAAAAATGCAAAATGTGAAAAGCAAATAAATATGCTCTAATATGTTTCATAGGTAGTTTTAAAAATGTTAGAGCAAAAAAGAATAGGCAAGTAAAAAAGATAAGGTTTTTAAAAATAAAATATGGCTATTAGAATAAGAATCTCAATAGATAAGTTAAATCGTATGTAAGTTAGAGTAGAATATTGTATTAGTGAAATGGAAGTTAAAAGATGATAGAAAATGCAAAACATGAAAAAATAGAAGAAAAGAAATGTAATTATGGCTAGGAATTTTCCAGAAATTGAACATCGATATGAGTGTGATTGACAGAATGGAACAGCTCTTAAAGTGTGGTCCGGGCGCAGTGGTTCATGCCTGTAATTCCAGCACTTTGGGAAGCCCAGGCCGGCGGATCATGAGGTCAAGAGATCGAGACCATCCTGGCCAACATAATGAAACCCCGTGTCTACTAAAAATACAAAAAATTAGCTGGGCGTGGTGGTGGGACCTATAGTCCCCGCTACTCGGGAAGCTGAGGTAGGAGAATCGCTTGAATCCAGAAGGTGGAGGTTGCAGGGAGGCGGGAGCTTGCAGTGAGCCGAAATCGTGCCACTGCACTCCAGCCTGGCGACAGAGCAAGACTCCGTCTCAACAAACAAACACACAAACAAACAAAGTGTGGTCCAGAGAATCCTGGATGCCCCCAGAAATTCTACAAGGAGAGCACAAGGTCATGATTATTTTTCCAATAATATTAAATTGTTATTTACCTTTTTCATTATCATTTTCTTATAATGTGTTTTCCAGAGGCTCCATGACAGATGATGACATTGTGTAATAAACTGTGTCAACATATGAAAGAGCTGCATGACTTAGTGAACCAATATTTTTCAAATGATCAATATATGATATTAAAGCATATTCCATGGGTAAAAGATCCATTCAAATTACAAGGTAGGTAATGTGAAAGAATATAAAGAGTTCATTGATATGACTTCGAATTCCATTTTGTCTCTAACCTTTAAGAAACAATCACTGGTTGAGTTTTGATGTACTGTTAAGAAAACTATCTACAATTATTTAAAAGAATTATTAAAATATTCCTCCATTTTCCAACTATATTCCATACAAGGCTGAATTTTTTTAGTATACCTCAACCAAAACAGTATTTGCCATATATTTAATGCAGAAGTAGATATGACAATCCAGCTGTCTTCTATTAAGCCAGACATTAAAAGAGATTTACAAAATATAAAGTAATGCTATTCTTCACACTAATTTTTTTGTTTTTAAAAATATAGTTATTTTAATAAAAATATATTGCTTATAGTAGCATGTAATAATTTATTTATTTTAAGCAAATAACTATTTTTGCATTTCTCAGCTTTAATTTTTAATAAGGTAGGTATTAATAAATATAATTCACATAAAAGCTCATCGAAATCTTCAATAATTTTGAAGTAGGTAGCTCTTCTGAGACCAAATGTTTTGGAGTAATCATCACACATGAACAATCTTTAACAACAATAATATTTTTGAAATGATAATAATAGTGTTGTGAATAATATAAATTGCCATACAATAAAAAGGCCAGGATCTGATGTACATGTATCCATTGGGATAGATCTATGGGCAGATCAGTCTTTCTACATATAATATGAGCACAATAAATAGACCAATGTTGGTTTGTTGATTGCAAAGTACTTTGACTCACAAACAGCTAAAGCACTGAATAAATGTTTATGGAGTCCCCTACTTTCAAAAAGTCTTCAGTCTAGTACACCAAGAAGAATGGTTAAAGCATTATTCGTGCATCATAAACATACAAAGTATAATGGGGGCCTGAAGGATAGTTTGAATCTCTTTGAGACTCAAGGAAAGGTTTCATGAAGGGGGTAAAAACTGAATTGCGAAGACGAGTAGATGTTTTCCAGGTACAGTGAAGATAGATAAAACGGGACAGCAATCCAGGCTGAGCAGTGTCAAAACCATGACATTTGGCTCAGCTGGATTGTAGATGGTAATCTCAGGGAATCACCTAGGTCTATCTTATTTATCAGCTTTCATGTCTATCCTAGCCTGGAAACATGGAATGTTGTAAGTATGAAAATAGGTTCTCAACAAATAAATGGAAGGCATGGAAAGAGAGGGAACTGTTGAGGAAGACAAAGACCAGGTTATGAATGTTTTTATATACCAAGTAAACGAATTTCGATTATCCTGCAGAGCTTTGAAGAAGACAGCAGGAAAACATCAAAAGAGAGTGATGTGATTGTTTTTGTGCTTTAGAAAAAAATATCTCTAGTAGTACAGTAAAATATGTATTGCAGGGGAGAAAAGTGGAGATCAGGTGAATAGTTTGGAAACTATTTAGAGATTATATCCCATTTACCATTTATTCTGTATTAGGTGAACAGGATTCAAAGATATCAATTATTAAAGACAAAGTATTTGTGGGGTTTCAGTGGAAATTCCATGTATTGGTCATGTTATCTAATCACCAGTTTTCTAGCAGTCAAAAGTTAGCCCAACATTTGGTAGATGCATTGGACAGGTAGGCAGAAATACTCATAACCACTTACCAGCTGTGTGTTTTGGGGCAAGTCCAGAGGCTTCAGCCCTTTCTTCCACTGTAAGATGGACATGAAATGCCCTTTATTATATTTATACAGTTTCTATAAAGATCACACACAATGATAAATGGGATAACTCTTTATACCTTGGAAATAGTCCTCTAGTTAGGCAAGAAATTGAAGGCTGTGGTGAAGTAGAGGCATTCAACAAAGCATCTTATGCTTCTTGGCCAACACACACACACACACACACACACACACACACACACACACACACAGACGCGAACATTCAAACATCATCTAAGAAATCTGAATCCCGTGCTCATTGCTAAAATTATGTGACTATAAGTTAAGTTGAAAGGAATAAATAATTTTTCATAATTAATTGGATTTAAATAAAACTATCAATCTTTTAGGTCACCATAGCAAGGAACTCATACAAATTTCTTTATTTCACTGATGAAGAAACTGAGACCCAAAGAGAGAGTTTGGCTTACTCAACATTAAAGCAAGTTAACAGCCAAGCCAGGACTAGAACGTGGCTCCCTTGACTTCCAGTCCAATAGTCTTCTATAATAAACTGCAGCAATATGACAATAAAAGGAAATAATACAGAGGCTGTATGTGTTTCATAGAATCTCATAGTTGTGAGAAGAGCCTAGGGTGGGTAGGAGTGGGTGATAAAGTAAGGCAACTCCTCTGATACATACCTCCCAGACCAAATGCTTTGAGGGCAACTCTGGATTTTTATGAGTATTTAAAAATAAGATTTTCCTGTTGCCATAAATAAGGAAAGAAATCACTAAGGTATCAGAATGTTCTTTTTTTAAAAGTCTGGTATGGACAAACCTGAAAATTCCAAGTAGATGAACACGTATTAAAATTGTCATTCTAGGTTGATATCCATGCACTCATCTCTATTTACCTCAAATTCCTGCACACATATTGCCGTGTAGCCTGGAAAGATGCATACAGCTTTCACCCATGACTAATCATCACATTTTACCACTTCAAACACAGGGGACAGATCAGGGAGAAGGCACAGTTATTTACCAAACCGTTGAAGGGATAACACAAACAAGCTTCTTTAGAAGTAAAAGAGCAGAAGAGTAGACTGTGTGGGCTTCATTTTGTTCCCTTTATTGACCAATTTGCTTAAATTTTCATACATGTTTCAGTTGTTGAACGTTCTGCTGCCAAGGAATTCATCAAGGCCATAGAAATATGCAGCTCAGGTACAAAGACGAAGTCTGGAACTCTTGGCAAGAGCTGGCCTTGGTCCACTGAGTTTCCTTGCGTTCTCTCTCCTGTCCAACTCAATTTCAGTGGACATTTTATGAGCTCCTACTATGTGCACACTTGGAAATGGAGGAAAAAATAAGGCATAAAGTCCAATCCACAAGGCAATAAGAGAATGCAGGTGCAGCTGCAGTGGTTTTCCGATCGCTTCAAGTTGGAAGCTCTTAGTGATTGAGCGATCGCTTCAAGTTGAAGGCTCTCCCTGGGAAATGATAATGTTGAACCAGGCCTTAATAGGAAATTGAGGATTAAAAGGGCAGTTTTTGCCCAGGAAATCAGCAAATCCAGGTGATCTAACTCCCTTGGCTTCCTGACAGGAGGAGGTGCTCTCCTCACTCATTTACTCTTTGCTTATATTAGGTTGTGTTGAGGAGCATCAGAAAGAGGCAACCACAAAGAGGCCTGTGGTGTCAGCAAGAAAAATGTAAAGAACACTCTAATACAGAGACAAACCAGTTAAGTATTACAAGTTGCCCACATTCATAAAAACTACATCCAGAGACCTCTTCCTTTTTTAAAAAAATTATTTTATTTTAGGTTCTGGGATACATGTGTAGAACGTGAAGGATGGTTACACAGGTAAACGTGTGCCATGGTGGTTTGCTGTACCTATCAACCCGTCACCTAGGTATTAAGCCCCCCATGCATTAGCCATTAGTCCTGATGCTCTCCCTCCTCCTGCCCCCCTGAGAGGCTCCAGGGTGTGTTGTTCCCCTCCCTGTGACCACGTTTGGTTTTTCTGTTCCTGTGTTAGTTTGCTGATCATTATGACTTCCAACTTCAACCATGCCCCTGCAAAGGACATGATCTCATTCCTTTTTTATGGCTGCATAGTATTCCATGGTGTATATGTAGCACATTTCTTATATCCAGTCTATCATTGATGGGCATTTGGGTTTGTTCCAAGACTTTATTATTGCGAATAGTGCTGCAATACACATATGTGTGCATGTATCTTTATAACAGAATGATCTATATTCCTTTGGGTATATACCCAGTAATGGGATGGTTGGGTCAAATGGTATTTCTGGTTCTAGATCCTTGAGAAATCGCCACACTCAGACACCTTTTCAAATTATCTAATTCTTGATCCTAACTCATTCAAAAGTTATTGCTGAGTGTTTTATGACCAGACTCTCTTATTGAGTGATTCCTCCTATATCCAATGTTGCAACTCAAGGAATTTACATTCATACTCAGGATTTTTTGTGCCATATCTCATGTAATCCCTAGAACAATCCATGTGGTAGTTATTAACCTTGTGACAAATTATTATGTACCATAGACTTGGGTCAGTTGCTTTGTATCTAATCAAAACACCATGAATGTTAAAAGTACTGATGCCAAAGTCTGGCCACTGTAATCCACAAAAGCAGCAAAAGGCATGCTATCCACAGACTCAATTCTTGTGATACATATTTAGAAACTACACAGTCCATCCATAATTGCATTGTTCATTGGTAAACACTTATTACATTCAATACAGTGGACTAAAACAAAATGATAAACAAATGACTATGGATAGTATGTTAGAAAGAAACCCTAAGCCTACAGACCTGCATAAGGCCCATACTCTGTAATTAAAGGGCAGTTTCTAACCTCTGAGTACTCATTTTCTTCCGCTGTATAAGGGAGATGACAGCAGTAGATTTTGTGATCCCTAAGTTGCTTTCCATTGTAAAAAAAATTTTAATTATAATATTAATAAGATAGATGCAGTTCGATGAATACAAGTTTCTGTCAAATGAGTACTCTCCACCCTAGAAATTCTCAAAGGTGAAAACTGCTCATTCAAGGAAAGAATATAACCTGTTACTCAGCCTTAGTCGAGGAACAAGACTTTAATGGAGAAATGCTTTTTCCCAAAGGAGAAAATGTATTATAAACTAGGAGAGAACTGTGTGTGTCCTGGCTTTAGCCATAAATGCAGAAGACAGAAGCCCAGTGGGGTTTACAGTGTCTGTCACAGCAAGGGTGTAGGGAAGGATAGGTTTAGGCCAAGCCCTTTGCAAGAACATCATACCCTTTCCTAAGCTTTGCAGCCTTTCCATGTTTTTATTTTTTTTACCAGCATCTATCTACAAGTGTGATCATGGTTTTTATCCTATAAATAGACTGGGCTTCAGTACTTGTGTTTAGGTGCAGAAAGAAAATAGGGAAATGCAGAAACCAGTATCACTTTGGAGACAGTCTTAGGGATAGAGTAAGTGGTAGGAGAAAATCAGTTGAGTGGCTGAAGCCTGTGGATGGCCTGAGCGCCGGCTAGACCTGGATGGTCCCAGGACACCACAGCAACAGGGTCTGCCTGGGATGCACTGTGGCCAATGACATTCAACTATGTGAAAGAGTGTGGGTATAAAGCTCTTATTCTGTCCTTCAAAGTAAGAAAAATAAAAAAGTCCTACTTTTTTTTTCAAGTGAGACTAAGAAACAAAAATTTAAGATAATTTACATAGTGACATAAATGATAAAACCAAGAATCCTTACATTCACTGTTTTATAATACAAGAGGATTATATAATTTATTATGCACACTCAGACATTTTTGAGAGTACAAGGGGATGCCATTAATTATCACTGCAAAACAGATATAAACAGGGACACATGGTTCTCATCCCTAAAACCCTGTGTTCATGATCCACCATTTCATCTGCTCCATTTTTGTAGCCTAAGAAGGGAGCAGAATACAGGTTTTTATGCCTGTCTTACAGATGAGGAATCTGTTGCTCAGAGAGCTGAAGTGCCTTGTCCAAGACACACAAAAGGTCACCTTACGATAGTTGAAGAATAATACTCAAAGGATTCTTAAAGAGAGGAAACATTAAAGAACAAACTAGGAATCAAAACACCTTATTAAAATGCTTGCAAGTCAACAGTTCCCTGATGTGCTTCACAAGGCACTCAAGAATAGCTGGGCAGATCAGTGGAAACAACCGAGGTCTGCACAGCGTGGCTCACCATTTGCATTGGCTGTGAATACTCAGCAAAATCCACTGGTGCCTATACTCCAAAAGGGTCTTAAACCCAATAGACCACACCAGGTGGTCAGACTCACTCAGGTTGACATATCCTAGGTAAACTGAAACTGGAGAGATGTGCTTTTGACAAAGCCTGTCCAAATGGAGAATGTAGAGGAGAAGGAAGCCTCTACTGGGAACCCATCACACAGCCACCAAACCAGAAGACCATGTGAGTATTCTCAGTTCCATTTAGCATTAAGTTCAAGGAAAAACATGAATCAGTTCTTCCTCCCCTCTTGCGATGAGTGCTTGGAATTAGTTGGAGCAACCCCTGGTCCAGCTCACATCACTACAAGACAAAAGAGTAAGTATGATGGTATCACCCAACATCAGACTTCCTAGACAGAACAGAAGAACGTCAGAGAAAGAGCTGCAGAGTCCTAGGAGCAGAGAGTTGAAAGAAATCTAAGAGAACAACACCAACTCCTCTCTTTATGAAATGGAAAGAGGCCTTAAAATCTGTGTCTGAGTCACATTGCAAATAAGCGGTAGAGTCGGCAAATTAGAGGTAGACCTCAAACTTCCTGTTTTGTGGTCCACAGTGCTTTCTAACTCTTTCCATGTAATAATGTATGCAAGTGAATTGGAATGAATTCATTATATGTGAGTTTTTGGATTGTACTGTGTCTCTCCAAAATTCGTATGTTGGAGTCCTCACCTACAGTAACTCAAAATGTAACCATGTTTTGAGATAGGGTCCTTACACAGGTAATCAACTTAAAATGAGGTCATTAGGTGGGCTTTAATTCAGTATGATTGGCATCCTCAAGGAATGGCGAAGATTGCCAGCAAACCACTTGAAGCTAAGGAAGAGGCATGGAATGGAACAGACTATCCCTAATATTTCTCAGACGGATCCATCCTTGCTGATACTTCAGTCTCAGACTTCCAGCCTCCAGAATGGGGGGAAAATACATTTGTGTTGTTGAAGCCACTCAGTTTGGGGTACTTTGTTACAGCAGCCCTAGAAAACGAATTCAATGAGTTTGAGTTAGAGGTACAGTGTTCCTCCAGCGCCTAATAAGTCACTCATCTGCAGTCTGGATTTGCTCACCTCTAGTGACTGTCGTCCTAACTCCAGCCTAAACATGTGCCACAAAGATTGCTTGACTTTGTGTAGCATGAAAAGTCCATACTTCAACACATACAATAAAGATGGCCTGTCAGACAGTGACTTTACTCCTCCCTCATCTTCCAAACTATCAGCGCCCCCCCAACTCCCACACTGGGAGTTGACTGGGCCTAGTTCTCTATGCAAAAGTGAGCCCCACATTGATAATAACTGGTGAACTTCGGGGTTGAGATGATCATAGCCTTCTCCCTCTTCCTGATCTCACCTATACCGATGAGTAAGCCAGAGAGAAACTCTTTAGGTTGTGTCAGGCAAATTTGAGGACATACCGTGGTGCTCTCAGAGTTCTGGCCCAGAGCGTTTTACATGTAGACAACGAGAGAATTTTTTTTCTCTTGGAACAGAATTTCCAATTGTTTAAATATGAATATTTTCTAGTCATTTTACTAGCTAGTTCAATATATTGTCTTTTTTTTTCTTCTAACAAAGAGGTACAAAATGCTCCAAAGAATAGAAACTGGAAAATTGGAAACTGAGAAAACGAAATAGCCACGTGGTCTATGCCTGAGCAGAATGCTTTGGCACCAATGGACGCAACGTGACCTCACCCTTTTTTTATATTTTGCAATGCAAGCTGCCCCACCCAGAGACATATGATGGTGCAAAAGACAGATCCTGCATGTCTTCCATCTCACACAGAGGTGGTACCCTAAGTGGACCGCCGGGCATTAACAGTTCTGGATTTGGCAGTCCTAATCCGTAAGTCTGGGGCAGGCTGACTGAGAACCCATTCATCAGAAGAGGAAACACTGGAGTCATTTCCAGATTAGGTCCTGGCACTATATTCTCTACAAACACGAAGTAACTGTATTGGTAGAGTGTAAGCCTAGCCGGGCTTACTGTCTAAATGCTTTCCAAAGCTACTCCATCATGAGGAAAACATCGTAAAAACAGTTATACAATATGGTACTCATTTGCGGGTTTTCAATTACACAAGTTGCTATCACAATAGTCAATAACAAAATGACTCACCTCGAGTTACTATGAGCCCTTACTATGCGACAGGCTAAATATTGCAAATGCTTTTCACTTATTTTGTGCTCATCTTGTGCTCATCTTTACAAAGATGAGCACACAATAAGTGTGCCTTTACCTTTACAAAGGTACTCTTGCTATTCCCACCTCACAGATGAGGAATACAGGTAAAGACGTGGTTGAGTAAATTACTCAAATTCACACCGCTCATAAATGGCAGACGCAGAATGTGAAACCAAGCTGGTTGCAGAGCTCATGCTTATAAACCACTATCCTGGTCTGCCTCTCGCACCAAGAGCCACCATTACTGTCACTTCTTTCTCCCCGACTGTGAACTTTTTTGAAGTCAGTGGGGATCCCCTTCTCAGCTCTTCCACCTGCATTTAATGACTGTTGTTGAAAGACTCAAACTCATTCATGTCCTTATGCCCTAACCAAGAAACAATTTCTCCCTCCACTCAACTTTCTCAGTTTCTCATAGATGATTTGACAATTTTTGCCTGGTAGTTGTTTATATACCTTAAACTTCC
This sequence comes from Macaca mulatta, assembly GCF_049350105.2. NCBI lineage: Eukaryota > Metazoa > Chordata > Mammalia > Primates > Cercopithecidae > Macaca > Macaca mulatta. Next base: position 6,062,099 of record NC_133407.1, on the reverse strand, counting down.
CTCCTTTCCCCACAGCTTATATACATGCAAAATTCATAGCTAATTTATTTCTGCAATTTCCCTGAAGCCCACCATATTCCCTTGCATTTAATAAGAAGTTCTCCATAAACATTTATGGGATAAAGAAAAACAGGGTCAGTGCATGGCGTGGTACAGAATCCAGGGCCTTCCTGCGAGCTAGCCCAGGCCCAGCTTATCTTTCATAAGGTCCATTTCAATGGGTGCTTAGACAGTGCTCACTGGGAAATGTGGAAGACCCGGAATTCACTCCAGAGCAGTGGTTCTCCATCTTCAATGTGCTTCAGAGTCCCCTGAAGACCTTGCTGGGCCTACTCCAGAGTTTCTGATTCAGGGAGTATGTGGGTGAGGCCCAAGAATTCTCATTCTTAACAAGTTCCCTCATGAGGTTAACAGTGCAGGTTTAGGGGCCACACTTTTGAGAATCTCTTCTCTGGATCCCAGCTTTGGAGAATAGTAAGTATTTTAAGCAAAAAAGAAATGAGTAGACAGTGAGAAGCTCCTTGGTGGAGTAAGGGTATACAGCAAATAGAGGAGGCATGGAAGGTCATATTTAGATGGGAAATGGGTAAGTCCGGGATGCAATAATGTACAAAGCGAGGTACAAGAAGATAGGCAGAAAATGTGGAGTTGACACAAAAGATAAGCAGTTCTGCTCCAACTTCAGATCACAAAGCGATCTAGCCAGGCACGGTGGCTCAAGCCTGTAATCTCAGCACTTTGGCAGGCCAGGTGGGTGGATCACTTGAGGTCAGGAGTTTAAGACCAGCCTGGACAACATGGCAAAAGCCCATCTCTACAAAGAATACAAACATTAGCCAGGTGTGGTGGTCATGCCTGTAGTTCCAGCTACTCAGGAGGTGGGAAGTGGGAGGATGACTTGAGCCCTGGAGTTTGAGGCTATAGTGAGCTGTGATTGTGCCATTGCACTCCAACCTGGGCAACAGAGCAGGACCCTTTCTCCTCACTGTCCCCCACCCCAGCCTGCCACCCAAAAAAAAAAAAAAAATCATTGATAGACATCTAGATTCATTTTCTCATGCAGGGAGGCCCCAGATCCCACCCACCACTACCAATCAGGGATCACACCCAAAGGTCAAACACCTTATTATTCTAAAGCTTCTAAATCATGATGGCTGCTTTTTGTGGCTTCTCCATACAACTGCACATTATCAAGGGAGCCAGCTAACCAGGCCATAGGGCTTCAGACCTGGGAGCTGAGGACTTCGTATTTCAGGGGCAGGGCAGGAGGGAGTAATTCTTCCTGAGTTGAGGGAGCCTAAAATCCTCTCTTCTACTCCCTGCCACCAGGTGCATGCCTGATGGTAAAACATCGCATTTTAAAAGATGGAAATAACAAAAACAAACATTTTCTCTGGCTCCCGTGGCGGTGGAAGATTTCTATACTAAGGGCTTTTTTTTTCCTTTACTGGAAAAAATAGCTTATCCCATGTTTCACATTGCCTCAATGTGAAGAAAGCAGTTTATAAAAGTCAGAAACAGATACAGTAGGGTCAAGGGAGGAATTCTGTTGGGTCCTCAGAAAAATCTGGAAGTGAACACCACTGTTCCAAAACTTATTTTGAACAAAGAACTAGAAAAAGTGGGGAATGATTAGAAGATGAATGTCATAACCAGGTGAAAAACAAGATGACTGCTGCTGAAGGAAATGGGGCAAAGGGGACAAGGGACTATGCCCAGGACACAGGGAGAAGAGGTTCAAGGAGCTGGAAGAGCTATAATCGCAATGGACTCAGGCAGAAAAGCAGGTGGTGGTGGCCTTTGGTTGGGAGGTGGTGGGGGGGGAGGTTATGAAGAAAGGAGTTATTGCAGGGGTTATTCAGGTCATCACATGGTGAAAGCCAAAGAGGGCAGACTGTGAGGTGAGGTCTGGTGCGGACAGAAGAAAACTCTCCGCAATGAAAAAAACCAGTGATTGCACAGCAGGAAACCCAATAGGAAACGTGAGAGGCATAAGAACAGCCCAGCCAGACAAGCGCTGGTTCACAATGTGACTTGCTTCCTCTCCTTTAACCATAGCATCTATATTTATAAATGAATACATTCTATTAAGTTTTCTCTGAGGGTCCTCCTAGCTCCCAAGTCCATTAGGAAGTATATTCTTGCATTCATTCTGTCCACAAGAACTTAAGCACTTACTATTTGCTAGGTCATTAGATACTAGACTCATAATAATAAATAAAAGGGTCCCTACCCATAAAGCCCAGGCTCATGAGCTTCCAAGATCACAGCACAGGAATACTTGGAAACTACTTTAAATGAGACTAAATAATGTATTTACATGAAGACATTTAGTAAGGGCCTGTGCTGGGCTCAGCTGAACAAGTCTTCAGGTTATTCGGTTGTTCAATAATATAGGCAGCTCAAGAATATACTTGTAAACATTTTATCTACTCAATACTGTTTCTGACTGTAAGCCACCTGGCTCAACATAATACAGATCATAGAATTAATGTCTTCTTATAAATGATAAAGGGTCAGAATAAGGGAGGCCAGTTAGGCCTCCACTGCAGAAGATAAGAGGTGAGGAGTGTGAACTGAGACAGTAGAACCAAAGGGATATAACAATGTAAACTAGAGATGCTAAAAGGGGTGACATAAAGTCAGACTGGGTGAGGAAAGGGCTGCCTTAGGAATGACTAAGTTTCCACTCTGAGTGCCTATGTAGATTGTGGTGTCATTTGGCAAGGTGAGAAAAACAGAGAGAAGGGAGTGACTGAGGAGAAGACAAAGAGCTCAGCTGGAGTCAGTAGAGGCCTCTGTCTTGCCTCTACCAATCTCTAAAAATCCCTGTGACCAGAGGGATTTAGAAATGAATAAAGAAAAAGCATGAAAGCGAAAAAGTCAGCTAACTGGAAGTCATTTTTTTAAGTTTTCTATTTTTTCCTTTCCCAAGTATCACCCAAATCCTTCTTTTTAAAAGGAAATATCTTTATTCTTGCTTTACAGGTGGGCATACAGGAAGCAATGATGACCTCCCCACCCAGATATTTACTCTAGAAGCTGGCTGGGGCCATAAAAATCATCTCGTCAGCCAACCCCTCCATGTAGAAGAGGAGGAAAGAGAATATGCTGAGGGTCACCATAGGATGACTGCATTTTTTTTTTGCATTTTTAATAATTTGTGCCCCAAGAAAAAAACACACACACCATGTTTCATAGATATTCCATAGTGTCACATTGTGATACCATTCTTCTCTGCCCACCCTTTTTATAAAGATGGAGAAGTTAAGACAGTGGCAGGTAGAATGGTTTGCCCATCATTTTCTCGTGAGTTGACTGAGTCAGACAGAATCCGGGCTCTTGATTTCTCTTTTATAATAGGTTTCCTTAGACCGGGAGAAATGGTGACACACATCTGAAGTTTTATGTTTCAGTAATTCCCCCAGCGGTGGTTTAAAGAGCCCTCATTAACCATATGGCAGCCCTGGTACAAGCAAGCTAAACAGCAGACACCCAATATTCTCTGCTATAAGCCCCGGAACACATACAGCTCATGCACACACAGTCATGCATGTTTTCTCCAATCCCCATTGTTTGCCATGTAAATTCTGCCTGAAAATTTCCATGCGGGTCCCAAATCTGAGGTCTTGAGATAAGAAAACCTAAACCTAACTCTGACTCCAGCTCCACCTCTGCTGTTTACTAGTAACTAACTTGGGAGATTCCACTCACCTCTGGACCTCAGTTTCCTCACCTGTCAAGTGAGAGGTTTAGACTAAATCATTTCTAAGATTCATTCCTCCTCAACACTGTACAAGGTCCCAATAGATAAGACTTATTTAATATGAAATATCATCCTCTGAGAATTACAGTGTTATACAACAAAGAATTTGGTCTTTGTCCTGGGCTTCCGGGATGGAGGTTCTAAACTTTTGAAACTTCCCAAATCATCAGAGTGTCTGTGATTCATGCTGGGCCCATGAACCACACCTAAGTTTGAGTTGAGGTGTCTCTGGATGGCGGCTAGTCCTGCCAGAAAGATCAAACATGTAATTAGAGGGTTGCAACTTTGAGCCATGGGTCAGAAGGAGAGGGAAGTTGGAGGTTGACTTCGTTCATGTGGCCAATGACTCAATCAGTCATGCCTATGTAATAAAACCGTAATAAAAACTTTGGACCTTGAGGCTCTGGTGAGCTTCCTTGTTGGGGGACCGTATCAATGTGCCAGAAGGGTGACATGCTCTGACGGGGAGAGGGCGTAAAACTCAGTATTTGAAACTCTTAGAGACCTCACTCTATGTGTCTCTCTCTTTTTTTTTTTTTTTTTTTTTTTGAGACGGAGCCTCGCACTGTCACCCAGGCTGGAGTGCAGTGGTGCAACCTCGGCTCACTGCAAGCTCTGCCTCCCGGGTTCACACCATTCTCCTGCCTCAGCCTCCTAAGTAGCTGAGACTACAGGCACCCGCCACCACACCCGGCTAGTTTTTTTGTATTTTTAGTAGAGACGGGGTTTCACTGTGTTAGCCAGGATGGTCTTGATCTCCTGACCTCATGATTCCCCCGCCTCAGCCTCCCAAAGTGCTGGGATTACAGGCGTGAGCCACCGCTCCCACCTCTATGTATCTCTTCATTTGGCTGCTTCTGAATCATATCCCTAATAATAAAACTATAATCCTAAATACAATACTTTACCGGGTTTTGTGAATTGTTTTAGTGAATTATCTAACCTGAGAGGGTCATGGGAAATCCCCTTCCGAATCTGTATTCAGTTGGTTAGAGGTGAAAGCGGCCTAAGGAACCTGAACTGGCAGCCGGCATCCGAAGTCAGTGCAATCTTGTTGGGGGTTGCATCCTTAACCTGTGGAGTCAGTGCTAACTCTGAGTGGTTAGCATCAGACTTGAATTGTAGCATTGCATACAATATATCTACTAGACAATAATTATAATTTATACGTGTTCTTAGACAAGTAAATGGACTCTAAACACCTTCTACAAGTGCTCCTTGGCTTACAGTTACTGGTATGCTTTGGCGGCAGCATGGGTGTTATGTGATTATAAGAGACTAGCTACTGATAGCATTTTCAAATCATGGTTATGTTGGTGTGATGAATGACATAAAAAATTGTTCCAAGATGTCAAAGAGGACACACTTGTCTGCACCAGCACCTCCTAACAGGGCTTAAAACAGAAACATTTCCCTGCTATATTAAGCAGCTGTTACAAAGTTAAAAGAAATTTTTTTTCTAGGGGGCAGCCATCATTATTCAGGTGTTGACTAAAGCCCTAATATATCATCTATTTAAATGCTACTCTGTGGGGCTTATTTTTATCACTCTCAAGCAATTCAAATGTTGGTCATCCAGAAAATTCATTTCTTTTTTTCTTCCTAAAGGCACAGGGAACAGAATTGAAATCACTGACGTAAACTGAGCCAAAACAGACTTAGGAATATCTTTCTGTTCGGCTGCAACTCAATCTCCATTCCCTGTGCAATAGTAAGCGTCAATTAATTGATCATAACCAGCAGAAGAAAGAAAATCTGGAATTCTTTTGGGAAAGGTCAACTTAAGTTCTAGAGTTGTTCTCATCCTGTATGATGCTGTAAGAGGCCAGTGTCTCCCCTCCATGATACCCAGTCCCCGTATTCCTAAGACTCATCTTGGGGATGCTTGCTCTCAATGCAACATCTTAGAATCCTCTCCCAGAGGTTAAGAATCGGTAGTTTTAAGTTCGATCCCATTAACTTGCATGGTTCAACCCTTCCAGGTAATTCTGACACAGGCGATCTACAGAAACACTTTCTATTGCTTTTCCCCACAGGTCACCACTGAGAGGGCATATGCTGTCCAAGCTGCCTGTGTTAATGGGGTTAAAATGGAAATACGCATCAGACCCACCAGAAGATCTGTGATACAATGTTAGTGAGCAGTGAGTAATCATCACGAGTGATTTGTTATAAAAACAGATCTAAAGCTCCTTGACTCTGAACATGCCAATCAAGACCAACTGATCAGGGTTTTTTTTTTTCCATTTGGAAAAAGGTCAAGCAGCTGCCCGTTTGCTTTTTTCTCTCCAGGGCCATTTTAGGAACTTCATCTGCTCTAAACAGCTGTTCTCAAGTAGAATCGATCCTTGCAGAGGAATGACTGTGGGACCACACTCCAGAGGTGACATATGTTAAACTGTTTTTCAGTTTTTGCTTACCTTTGAAAAGCATATAAGAATAGCAGTCTCTCTTTTCAGTGATACAAAATCAGGGTTTAAAAGAGTATTTTGATGATCATCATCAAATTTCTATAAAGTGTTATGTTTATAATGCTCTTTTTAGTTGTCATGACTTGTATTTATATAACACTTTTTCTTTATTCATTCAATATGTTGCAGTCTACAAAGTTCATTCATATCATACTCTTCATTACAATCCTTCAAGCAGGCAAGGAATATATAATAATATTAAGCCAGGGTAGATAGTAATAAACACAAAGCAGATGAGGGAGACTGACCTTGTTGTTCAAATGTCAACTCCCCTATTTACTTGTGTTATGTGGCCCTGGGCAAATTTACCTCCTTGTGCCTCAGTTTCTTCATCTGTAGAATGAAGATATTAGTATCCACATCATAGTTTCATTGTAAAGATTATGAAATTAATATCTTTTTTAAAAAATTTTTTTGAGACAGAGTCTCGCTCTGTTGCCCAGGCTGGAGTGCAGTGATACGATCTCGGCTCACTGCAACCTCCGCCTCCCAGGTTCAGGCCATTCTCCTGCCTCAGCTTCCCGAGTAGCTGGGATTACAGGCGCCCACCACCAGGCCCGGCTAATTTTTTGCATTTTTAGTAGAGATGGGGTTTCACCGTGTTAGCCAGGATGGTCTTGATCTGACCTCGTGATCTGCCCACCTCGGCCTCCCAAAGTGCTGGGATTCCAGCCACTGCACCCGGCCTACAAAGTTAATATCTCTAAAGTGTTTAGAACATAGTAAGCACTATAAAAGTTTGTGAAATAAAATTAAATTCAACAAGCATTTGAGTGCTCACAACACCACAACAAAGGCACGGGGATATAAGATTTATACCCCTGTTCCTGTTCTCCAAGAACTTGCAAAGCAGTACTGAGAGGGAGACAAAAATTCAAATAACTGTAAGACAATTTCTTAGGTATCATGAGAGAGTAGTGGGGGCACATCAGACAAGGGGAAAGGTAGGGAAGGAGGTGACAGCAGGTACTAGCGCAGATGACAGTATAAATAGATGAGCAGAAATTTCCCAAGAAAACTGGAAGGATGGAAAAGGGAGAGGATCGGACTTCAGGCTAAGGGTGCAATATTTGAGAAAAATAATAATACTTCCAGATCTTTCCTATGTATTATATATAAGGACTGTGACGAAAAGATGTACTTACTTTGTTTTTGAATCCTGACAATAGTATTTCAAGGTTGTCCTCACTGTTACCATTTTTTACATTAAGAATATGGGACTTAGAAAAGCTTACAGTATATTTCTCCAGGAGAATATACGGTAAGTGGCAGAGCCCATCTGTCTCCATGACTGACACTGAACAGGCTGTTTCTCAGGCACTCCTGAGCCCTGGAGGCAGAAGCCAGTGCGGCGCAATCAGGGATGTTGTGAAGAATGGAGAAGGAAGGAGCTAGAAAGAGTTGGAAGGTGAAAAGAAGGGCTTTTCATGTGCTGATTTTGTATTCATACAGGATAGATGTGAGCATGTCATCAGCTGAGAAGTCAGTAGAGAGGATGAAAATATCAGCGCCTAGAAGTAGGTGCTGAGGCAGCATCCCACAAGACACAGGAGGTGACAGGATCTAGGGGCAACGTTGACTGGCTGTAAATGAAAGGAGAGCCAGCTCTTGCTCGGAACAAGGAAGAGGGAAAGACAGGCACAGAGGCAAGTTTATAAATGATAAGAAGGGTCAGAAAGTTGGAACCGAGACTGAAATGTAGGCTTGTATGAGCTTAGTGAGGAGAGTCACTGAACTCAATGGAAGACGCCCCACACCACTCCCCATCGCCAAAACCCCAAGAAGTGTCCAGTCTGAGCACCCACCATTCTATCTCACCAACCTCATGCCCCAGTTGTTCTGAATGTGGTGCAGCTGTTTATCAAGATATTAACTTACATTGGTTCTTCTCTTTTTCCTGTGCTATTTAAAGTGGGTTACTTAAGGTAGTATTTCCTTGACTCAGGTATTTTTTCAGTAAGAAAAATAGAAGTTATTTGGAGATCACAGGTCTTAGAAAAGACTGTACTCAGCAAGGAGATGTGTAAGGCTTAGGGATGGAGGTACATGTGGGAAAGACATCTCTTAAGAATATCTATATGTAACAAAACTACATGTTCTGCACATGTAACCCAGAACTTTAAGTATAATTAAAAAAAAAAAAGACAATGACTTTTTTCCTCTGATTTACTTTTAATAAAATAGTCTCTCACTTCAAAAAAAAAAAAAAAAAAAAAGAATATCTAGATGAGACAAATGTTTTCCTTGGGACTAAAAACATACACACAAGGGTATTAAGAGGAAGCTGGGTGGAGACAGTCAGCGGCATTCCAGGGAGTGGTGACCGTGTGACTTGCCTGGGGAGCTGAACCCCAGGCAAAGGGCAGTTCTTGGTAGCAGTGAAGACTCTCATGCCCCACACATGGCACATATTCCATAACAGTGGCCAATGACCACAAATGGGTTACGGCTCATAAGACCCAGGCAGAACTTTGACTCTGCCTGGTAGGTGGGATAAGGTCCAATAGTGACTGACAAATAATTCACCACCAAGGAGAGGTAGTCAAAGTCAGAATTGGGTTGGCCTAATTTAAAGGAAACAAAGAACAGCTGCTGTCTCTAAAGGAGCTCTGGCCCGGGGAGCCAGCCATCATCACCATGTCCACACCCAAAACTGTCCCCTGCAGCAGGCTAGGGCATGCACCCAACCGTGCCCCTGCAGCTGTGCATGTGTAAGTAGCTGGCCCCACCTGCCAGGTCCTGCCTCCACCACTATTCTTGTACCCAGAACTGGCCCCTGCAGCTGCCTAGGTGTGCACATCTCCAGCTCAGGCCCACTACTGCCTACACACATGGAGTCAGCCTGACCCCTGTCCCAGCCTGCAGCTGACACCTGCTATCATGCATGTGTACACTGCCAACCTCTGCTACAACATGAGCACATGCAGTCAGTCCTAGCCCCTTCCTCTGCTGCCAGGCACGATGCACAAGCTTGCAAATGACCTTTGCTGCCACATGCCTTCAGCCAGCCTCCACACCTGAGCACATGCACACCACTGACTCTGGTCCCCATCACTTTCTGCCCCAGCCTCTTGCCACCAAACTCAGAGACACCGCTGAGGAACCTCATAGCCACAGCAGACCTCACACAGCTCTTGCCACCAAGAGCCAGCTTTCTGAGCCAATGAGACACCACATCCACCCCTGGACCTGGAGCTACTGTATACCTCCATTCATGGTGCCCCACACCACTACACCTGGTGCCATGGCATGCCCCAGCATGTATCCCCCTCTAACCATCCCCCCACCTCTGCCACAGGTGAGGGTCTTCTCTTACCAAAACCAGTTCATAAAGTTTGGAAAAGGCATGCGTGCATCAAATGCACAGACACACCTTTGTAAGTCTACAAGAATTATGAAGAATCAGAGAAATATGACACCAAAGGAACACAATAAACTTCTAATAAGTGACCTTAAAGAACTGGACATTGTCTATGGCCATACCACCCTGAATATGCCCGATCCTGTCTGATCTCAGAAAAATTGGAGATTCATGAATTTTATGACAAAGAATTCAAAATAATTATCTAAAGAAGCTCAGAAAAAAAAACAGTATAGAGATTTCTGAAAAACTAAAAATGCTATTACTATATAATCCAGCATTTTCACCAATGGGTATTTATTCAAAGAAAAGGAAATCAGTATATCAAAAGGATACATGCACCCCCATGTTTATTGCAGCAGTATTCACAATAGCAAAAACATAGAATCCACCTAAATATTCATCAGTGGACAAATGGATAAAGAAAATATGGGAGATACACACACACACACACACACACATATATATATATAATGAAATACTATCTAGCCATAAAAAAAATAAAATTATGTCATTTGCAGCAACATGGATGGAATTGGATGGAGGTGATGTTAAGTGAAATAAGCCAAGCACAGAAAGATATATGGTCTCACTCAAATGTGGGAGCTAAACAAGTGAAGGTCCGGGAGGTAGAGAATACAATGATAGATACCAGAAAATGGAAAGGGTATATGGATGTTGCGATGAAGCAAGGTTGGTTAATAGGTACAAACTCATAGTTAGAAGGAATGCATTCTAATGTTTGATACCAGAGTAAGGTGACTACAGGTAACAACAATGTAGTGTATATTTCAAAATAGCTGAAAGGGAGAATTTGAAATGTTCCCAACACATAGAAATGATAAATACTTAAAGTGATATATACCCTAAATATCCTGACTTGATCATTACATATTCCATGTATGTAAGAAAATACCACATGCACCTCATGAATATGTACAAATATGTATCAATTTAAGAGAAGTTTAGCAAACAAGAGAGCACAAAAGAACAGTTTAAAAAAATTAGGAAATAATATAAGAACAAAATTGTAAGTGCAACAAAATGATAGAAAACATTAAAAAATAACCAAACAGAAATTTTGGAGCTAAATAATACAATGACTGAACAACAAGATGGAATAGAGAGCTTGAAGAAGAATAGAACATGCAGAAGAAAGAATAAGCAATCTAGAAGACAGATTGTTTTATATCATATAGTCAGAGTAGAACAAAGAAAAAGGAATGAAAAAGTTTATGTGATATATAAGACACCATCGAGAGAGTTATTTTTTGCATAATAGGAGCTTCACAGGAACAGAGAGAGAAAGGGACAGAAAACCATTATTTAGAAAAATAATGGCTAAAAACTTCCCACCTGGGGAAAGAAATGAACATGCAGGTACATGAAGCTCAAAGGAATCCAACCAAATTCAACCCAAAGAAAAGTTCACCAAGATACATTACAATAAAAAATTAAGAACTGAGAAAGAACTTTAAAAGCAGGTAGAAAAAAAAAAAAGCAAGTCACATACAAGTAAATGCCAATAAGGCCATTATAGATTTCTTAGTAGGAACCTTGCAAGCCAAGTGAGAGTGATGATGTATTCAAAATATGGAAAGAAATAAAACTGCCAACCAAAAATACATTACATAGCAAAGTTGTCTTTCAGAAAAGAGGGAGAAAAAAGACATTTGCAGACAAAAGTTGAGGGAGTTCATCACCACTAGAATTGCTTTATAAGAAATACTAAAGAGAGGCATTTGGGATGAAACAAAAGGCTTACTAATTAGTAACATGAAAACATATGAAAGCATAAAACTCACTGAAAATGTAAATATATAGTCAAAATCAGAATACCATAATACTGAAATGGTTGTGTGTAAATTGCTTATAGTGCCAGTATAAAGATTGAAAGGAAAAAAAGTATTTGAAATAACTACAGCTACATTAACTTGTTAATGTATACACAATATAAAAAGAAATAAACTGTGACATCAACAACATAAAATGTGGGGAAATGGTAGAACCATAAAGCTTTTGTCTGTGATCAAAGTGGGTATCAGCTTCAAGTAGACATATAGGTATAACTATAAAATGTTTTACATACACTTCATGATAACTACAAAGCAAAAACTTACAGTAGATACACAAAAGGTAAGAAAGAAATCAAACCACAACACCACTACAAAAATAAAAAAAATCACCAAATCACAAAGTAAGACAGCAAGAGAGGAAGGATCTACAAAATATCCAGAAAATGATTAACAAAATGTCAATGGTAAATCCTTATCTATCAATAATTACTTGAAATGTAAGTGGACTAAATTTGTCAATCAAAAGACATAGAGCAGATAAATTATTTTTAAAAAGGCAACACCCAAATATATGCTGCTGACACAAGATTCATTTCACCTTTAAGACCATACACAGACTGAAGATATTCGTGCAAATGGAAGCTTAAAGAGAGCAGAGGTATCTAAAAAGCTAGATTTTAAGCCAAAAACTGTTATAAGGAACAAAGAAGGTCATTATATAATGATAAAGGGGTCAATGCATCAAGAGTCTATAACAATTATAAATACATAGGTACCAAACATAAGAACACCAAAACATATAAAGCAAATATTAATAGATCTGAAGGGGGAAATAAACAGCAATACAATAATAGAAGGGGGTGTCAATACCTACTTTCATCAATGGATAGATTATCTAGACAAAAAAAAAATCAATTATGAACTATTAGACTTGAATTACCCTTCCGTACAAATGAGCCTAACAGACATTTACAGAACATTCCATCCTTCAGCAACAGAAAACACATTCTTTTTAATGGCACATGGAACATTGTCGAGTATAGATTAAATGTCAGGCCACAAAACAATGCTGTGTGAATGTAAGAATATTGAAATCATATCAAGTATCTTTTCCAACCACAATGGTAAGAAACTAGAAACCAATAAAAGGAGAAAACTGTAGAAAATTCACAAATATATGGAAATTAAAGTAAATACTTCTAAACAACTGATGAGTCAAAGAAAAAAATCAAAAGTGAAATTTTAAACTCTCTTAAGCCAAACAAAAATGGAAATACAACACACTAAAAACTACAGATGCTGTAAAACACTCCTAAGTAGGATGTTGGCAGCAGTGAATGCCTACATTAAAAAGAAGAAAGAACTCAAACAACCTAACATTCTACCTCAATAAACTAGAAAAAGAAACTAAATCCAAAGTTAGCAGAAGAAAAAAAGTAATAAAGCTCACAGCAGAAATAAATCAAATAGAAACTAGAACTATTTAAAAATCAAAACTAAGAGTTGAGTTTTGAAAAAATAAAATTAACAAACTTTTAGATTGAATCACTAAGAAGTTTTAAAAAGACACAACTAAGATAAAAAACCAAAGTGGAAACATTACAATAAATGTCTCAGAAATAAAAAGGACATGAGAGATTATTATGAACGATTATCTGTAAACAGAAACGGAAAATTCCTAGAAACATACCATCTTCCAAGATTGAATCAAGAAGAAAGAGAAATCATGAACATACAAATAACACATAAAGAGATTAATGTAGTAATTAAAAACCTCCCAACAAAGTAAAGCCCAGGACCAGAGGCCTTGATGGTTGAATTCTACCAGACATTTAAGGAATAATTAATACCCATCCTAATCATCTATTTTAAAAAATAGAAGTAGAGAAAACACATACAAACCCATTTTATGAGGCCAGTATTATCCTGATATGAAAGCCAGAAAAAAGATACCACAGGAAAGGAAAACAACAGGCCAATACCTCTGATGAACATAGATGCAAAAATCTTCAATAAAATACTAGTAAACCAAGTTTTACAACTCATCTAAAAAGTTATACATTGGGACTATGTGAGATTATCCCTGGGGAGCAAGGTTGGTTTAACATAAGCAAAATTAATCAATGTGATACAACATGTTAACAATATAAAAGATAAAAACCACATGATCAGGCCAGATGCAGTGGCTCACGCCTGTATTCCCAGCACTTAGAAGGCCAAGGTGGGCAGATCGCTTGAGCTCAGGCATTCAAGATTAGCCTGGACAATGTGATGAAACCCTGTCTCTACTAAAAATAGAAAAATTAGCCAGGTGTGGTGGTGTAGCACCTGTGGTCCTGGCTACTTGGGAGGATGAGTTGGGAGGATCACTTGAGCCTGCAGAGTGGAAGTTGCAGTGAGCTAAGATCACACCACTACACTCCAGCAGCCTGGGTGACAGAGCCAACAGACCCTGTCTTAAAAAAAAAAAAAAAAAAGTAAAAAGTCATTTTAATAAATGCAAGGAAAAGCATTTGACAAAGTTTGACATCCTTTCATGATAAAAACTCACAAAAAATAGGTGTTGAAGGAAATTTATTCAACATATTATAGGCCATTTATGAATTGTCTACATGACAATCAATGGGAGAAAACTAGAAGCTTTTCTCTAGGGTCTGGCTGAAGGCAAGGATGCCTACTCTCACCACTTCTATTCAACACAGTATTGGAAGTACCAGCAAGAATAACCAGACAAGAAAAAATAAAATAAAAGGTGTCCAAATACAAACTATCCTATTTGCAGGTGACATGATCCTTCATGTAGAAAACCCTAAAGACTTCACAACAAACTCTTAGAATGGTTTTAGTAAAGTTGCAGGGTTAAAAAAATACAAAAATCAATTGTATATCTTTACACTAAATATTACCTGTCCCAAAAAGAAATCAAGAAAATAAGCCCATTTACAATAGCATTAAAAAAAATACAATGCTTAGAAATAAATTCAACCAAAGAGGTGAAAGATCTGTATACTGAAAACCATAGGATGAAACAAATAGAAGATACAAATAAAATATACCTTTTGTTCATATATTGAAATATTAATAATATTAAAATTATTATACTCAAAGCAATATACAGATTCAATACAATCCCTCTTATAATTTCACTTTTCATGGAAATTGGAAAATTAATTCTAAAATTTTTATGGAACAACAAAAGTCCCTGAATAGCCAAAGCAGTCCTGTAAAAGAAAAACAACGTTGGAGGCATCACACTTCCCGATTTCAAATTACAGTACCAAGATAAAAAAAATACGATACTACCATGAAAACTGACACAGAGATTAATGGAATTGAATAGGGAGCCCTGAAATAAACCCAGGCATATATAGTCAACTAACTTCCGAAAAGGGAAGAAGATACAATGAAGGCAGGAGAGTCTCTTCAATAAACGATGTTGGGAAATCTATATATCCACATCAAAACAATAAAGTCAGAACATTATAAGACACTACAAAATAACCAACTCAACATGAATTAAAGATCTAAACACAGAGCCATAAAACTCCTAGAAGAATACAGTGAGAAAGGCTTATTAATATTTTCCTTTGCAGTGATTTTTGTTGTTGTTTCTTGGCTGAGACATCAAGCATGGGCAACAAAAGAAAAAATAAACAAGCGGGACTACATTAAATGAAAAAATTTCTGCCCAGCAAAGAAAACAATAAACAGAATGAAAAAGCAGACTAAAGACTGGGAGAAAATATTTGTGAATCATATGTCTAATAAGGAGTTAATATCCAAAATATATAAGGAACTCACAGCTCAATAACAAAAATCAAATAACTCAGTTTTAAAATAGGCAAGAGACCTGAATGGACACTTCTCCAAGGAGGACATCATAATCTAAAACAGGTATGTGAAAAGGTGCTCAACGTCATTACTCATGGAAACGCAAATCAAAACCACAATGAGATACCACCTCACACCTTTTAGGATGGTTATTATCAAAAGAACAAGACGTAACAAATGTTGGCAAGGGTGCTGAGAAAGGAGAATAGTTATACATTGTTAGTGGGAATGTAAATTGGTGTAGCTATTATGACAAACAGTATGGAAGTTCCTAAAAAAATTAAAATACAACTACCACATGTCCCAGCAATCCCTCTTCTGGGTATATATCCAAAGGAAAAGAAATCAGTACTTTATCAAGATGACTGCACTCCCATGTTCACTTCAGCATTATTCACATTAGCCAGGATAATGGAAACAATCTATGTGTTCATCAACAGATGAATGGAAAAGAAATTGCGGTGTATATACATATATATACGTGTGTGTATATATACATGTATGTGTGTGTATATATATGTATGTATGTGTATATATGTGTGTGTGTATATATATACACACATATATATACAGTAAAATAGTATACAGCCTTCAAAAAAGGAGACCCTGCTATTTGCATCAACATGGATGAACTTGGAGAACATTATGCTAAGTGAAATAAGCCAGGCACAGAGAGGCATACACTGTATCACTCTTATACGTGGAATCTAAAAAACAGTCAAATACATAGAAACGGAGAGAGGAATGCTGGTTACCAAAGTTGGAGGGTGGGGAGAAATGGGGAGGTGAAGGTCAAAGGGTAAAGAGTTGCAGTTGTATAGGGTAAGTAGACATCTAGTGTGCAGCATAAGGAGTATTGTGAATAATATGTGTCCATACACAAAAAATTTGCTAAGGGAGTAGATTTTAGGTGTTCTTCACACAGAAAAAGATAACTATGTGAGATGATAGATGTGCCAATTGGCTTGACTGTAGTAATCATTTCACTATGTCTATGTATATCAAAACAGCCTATAACCTTAAATATATACAAAAAGAAAAAAAGAAAAAAGCATATTTCTTTTGTCTCTGAGTTGATAGATTACAAGTCATATTCAACACATTATTTGCTATTCCAAATACAAACCTAGCATTTTTCATTGTGTCTTATTCACATTGTTCCTTTCACCTTGCCCATGACTTTCTCTACTCTGCAGACTCTGAATGTCCCAAACTTACCTCCTGTCCATAAATAATTCAAATGCCACCTCCTAGGTTGAGACTTCATTCTTTGAGGTGGAAAGTAAGGGAGAAATGTCCCTTTGAGGTTGAGACTTCATTCTTTGAGGTGGAAGGTAAGGGAAGAAATGTCCCTTTGTGTTCCATTATCATTTGGCATGTACATATACGTGAATTCTGTTAAACTGCTGGCTCTTAGGGAAGATATCACTCATACCAGAACCTTTCCCATCACCCACTCTGATGACCTTCATGTACATAGTAGGTTCACAGGAAATGTCTTATGTCAGTTTTTTCAGTTAACAAACTGACTAATAAAATGTGAGAATTCAACCGGAGGTCAGTGAGCTTTACTTAAGGAATTCTAGTTCAGGATCTATGAATTAAATATTTAAAATTCGATTGGAATTTTCCCTCACTCAAAGTATGATTCCTATGGATGAGGGGTTGTTTACCCAATAGACTAAGTTTTGCCTACTTGTTGGGTCAATTAGTTGGTGAGGACGAGGCATTCACTTTCTGCGTTTTGTATCCTTAAGGGCACCGGTGGTTAATGACTGTAATCCCAGCACTTTGGGAGTCCACGGAGGGTGGATCACTTAAGGTCAGGAGTTCAAGACCAGTCTGGCCAACATGGTGAAACCCCATCTCACTAAAAATACAAAAATTAGTGGGGCATGGTGGCATGCACCTGTAATCCCAGCTACTCGGGAGGCTGAAGCAGGAGAATCAATTGAATCTGGGAGGCAGAGGATGCATTGAGCTGAGATCTCACGACTGCACTCCAACCTGGGTGACAGAGCAAGATTCTGTTGAATGGTGGGCTATGAAGCTCTCTGCACATGTGTTTTTCTGTGATGTTAAGCTCAGCTTTTTTTTTTTTTAATCCTTTCCTAACAGTAAGCAATAGTGGAAAAACCCATCTGTACCCACCAGTATGTTCCAGCTGCATTATCTCAGTTGTCTTGTTCTGAATTCGTACCCTTTCCTCTAAGTGAGGCCAGAAGGTTTTTGCACAGAAGCCCTGAGGAAGTGTCTGATGCTAGCAATTCTTATCAGATTCACTCATTGAGGGCGCCATGTGGGCAACGCTGCAGAGCTTTTCAGCGTGTTTGCATTTCTAGAATCAGCAAGCAGATGAGGGAGCAGCCCAGAACAGCTGGTGGAGAAAATAAGAGCAGGTGGGTTCAGAGAAAAAGGGTTGTTTTTCTTTCAAAAGCTAGTACATTGCAGGCATGCTATGAAGGGACTGTGGAGTGGGAAGTGACTGCAGTCAAGAGGCTACTGGACCAGGAGGCACAAAGCTTGGGTATGAAGCCCAGCTTCACTACTTACTAAATGGGTGACCTTGGCTTAGTCACCCAATCAGGCTGATTCTCTATTTCCTTACTGTAATCAGAAGAAATTATTGTTCTGTAGGCTTTATAGCAATGTTCTTAAACGTTAAGGGGCTAGCAGTCTTGTTAAACGTGAATTCTAGCTCAGTAGGCCTGTGGGGGGCATTTCCAACAAGTTTCAGGTGATGCAGATGTGCTGGTTTGTATCATTTTATATAACAAGGCCACACTGGATTGAAGAGGAGATGAAATGAGGTAAGGGATAGGGAAAAGCTTTATAAACTGTCATGCATTTTTTTAAAAAGCTATTTGGTGATTAGCAATAATAAAAACAGGTGCTTTCTATTTAGTACAGCATTTCCTAGGATTTTTTGCACCCCCACACTACCCTGAAGATCTGAACTTCTTTTTAAGGGCTTCCCCACCCTCCCCCACCTCTCAGTTAGTTCTCAATGTGGTTAGTTCTAGCCCAAGGGTTGACTTCTCCTGCTGACAGAAGCAATGGGATCAGCATTTTCCAGAAGGCAGCAGGCTAATGTGGTGATTTAGCAATGCAATGATTCCCCAAAGGTTACTAGAGGGGCTCTGAGGAACCTTGTAGAAAAACACACAGCTCTCTTAAATGAAACATAGTCTGAGTCTACAACAATTCTTCAAAGGTATACATTAGGCTTGCGTTGCTTTTGGAAACAGAATAGAAAGAAGTTCACCTCTTGCAAACTACTTTACATTTCTGTCTCTCCCATCAGCAATCTGAGGCTCTCGCATCAGAAGAGAAATGCACATTCTCTAGGGGAAATTATTGATACTGTCCCAAATGTCTGATATACAAGGGCATTCACTGAAGGTCAACTCCCATCCCCAGTTCAGTTTCAGGAGGCACTTACTATTTCAACCTGGCAGAAAGCTCCGATGTTACTTGCCTGAAGGAGCTGGTTATGGCAGAAAACATCCTATAATAGGGAGAAGGTAGACTGACTAGTCCCTGAAGTGTTGCCTTGCATATCTGAGATTTGACTGTGACAGAAGCCACTGGGCGGGAGACATGGGGCATGAGAAGATGGTAATGTACTGTGGCCTCCCCAAAGCTCATCTCCAATATTCTCACTTTCACTGACTTCACCGGCTTCCTTGATGCTTTGTAAATATGCCAAGCACACTACTCCTTAGAGGACTTGCATTTGCTGTTCCCTCCATCTGAAATGCTGCTCTCCCAAACAGGCCATTGCTTGCTCATTGCTTGCTCCCTTGCCTAATTCAAGTGCTTGTCCAAATGTTGCCTCTTCAGTGAGGTCTTTCATGACCTACCTAAGTAAAATTCTAAATTAATCCCCTAATGTCTCCTAGAATCCCCTGTCCCCTTGCCTGATCTTTTTTTTTTTTCATGATACTTTCCAACATCTGACATAAAATGTTTTATTTATTTCATAGTCTCTCTCCCATCACAGAAGGTAAATCATAAACTCAGAGAACTCTATTGGCTTTTGTTCACTGCTCTATGTAAAGCAGTGCTTAGCACACAATATGTCTCAAGAAATATTGGTGAATTAACAAATCAATATTTTAATGAATTAACTAATCAATTAATAAGAGGGTTATTAAAGTATTGAATCTCAGATAATGTCATGCTCATCAAAACTATATACTAAATATGACCTTCTCTAACAAAGTTGTTTACTCAAAAATGTATTGTTCTGGACTAGGAGATAAATGAAGTCAGTATAACCAAGTTCTGTTCATGTAGCTGTGTAAGTTTATACAGGCCCTTTCCTAGCCTCAGTCTTTTATCACAAAATACAGGAATTACACCAGGTTTTAAGTCCCTTCTAAACACCAATATCATATAATACTAAAAATAATAATAGCAATGGCTTTATATACAACAACAATAATAAAAATATTTACTGAGTGTTAATATGTGTCAGACATCCTGAGGGCATAGAAGCCATAAAAGTGAGTAAACATAGACTTCAATTCCACTGAACCTTACTGACAGTAGGAAGAAGACAAAATACAAAAATTTAATGAATAGTTAAATATTAATCCGAATTCATGCATTGAGAAGAAATGATGAATTTTAATGTTCCCATCAGCTTTATAATTTACCTTTGGTTCTCTGGAGACGTGAAACAGTTAGATACTCGCCAGTGATGGTCAAGTAGCAACAGATCTTCCCCCAAAAGGTGAGAATCACCTCCATTTTTCAAAGAGAAATACCAGTGAGACCTTAGTTGTCAGGTACACCTCAGCCTTTCAGAGTGCTCATCACGTTGTTCACTTCCGTTTTCAGGATCAGTCTCTTTGTCCCTTTCAGAAAAGTTCTTTATGTTAATGCTTTTAAGAGCGTTATGTGTCATGAAAGAGTTGCCTTCCCTCTTTCTGTCTAAAGATATGGATGATAACTTTGTCTTAGCCACTAAAAACCTGCCATCAGTGTTTCCCGATAAATCCTTATCACCCATTTGCAGCTTTCAGTTTTGTTTGTCCTTCTCATCCCTTGTTTCTAGTCCTCACCTGTCTCCAAATACCAGCCATGTGTTTTTCCTGGCTTCAAGTTTTACATCTCTCAGATGAGGGCTTGGGCAACACATCATCCATGCCATTTGCAACTCTTTCATTTTGTTATAACTTAGTGTTTTCTGCAACAAGGAAATCTCTTTAAACTTATCAACTCTTCCCTTTCCTATACAATTTCAAGTCATAGAAAAGGAATGAGTCAGTGGTAATGATGGCTCTCAAAAAGCTATACCTGATGAAACATTAGCACCACTGCTAGGTGTGAAAAATTCCGAGTAATAACTATTCAGTCATGGTGGGGTGCAAGGTATCCATGCCTCCATACTTCTTTCTAGTTTATAAAAGAAGAGCACAATGATTGAGGACACATTACAAATACTCCATAATTTCTAAATGCAAATCAATCAAAATCAACACATCTATTTCTCTTTAGCCACACTGGCAGAAAGTCACCACTCTAACAAAATAAGCCATCACCTGCAATACTTGGAAAGAGGTGCATTTCTCAATTTATCCTGAGCTTGACCTCCCATTCCAATTAATTTTGTGTAGTCAACTCTAATGAAATATTAGATCACTCAGTAAGTATTCAGAAGTAGTGCAGAGACATGCAAAAGCCCTGATGTAAGGCTTGATGCAAGATCTTGATGTAAGTTCTTTCTCCAGCACTCTCTGGGCTTCTAGTTCATCATCTTTAGGATGAAAGCTTGAGAGACAATGCCACATGCTTGAGTAAGTTACTTCATCATACCTAATCTTTTCATTGTAATCATTTCATTGTATTCTTCTCTTAAGAGATATTAACAAGTAAAAACTGCAATCACCCTTGCTGAATCCCTGAGATGCTCCCATCACCTCTAACACAAGATAAGTCCCAAATCTCTCCTTTCTAAGTGGAAAGAAAAACTACAGTACTTTTCATAAAATCACTTCAGATGCCTGAGGGGGATAATTAGCACATTTCCTGAGCTCTCTCTTTTTCAGGTTAAGCAACGCCAATTCTCTTAACCTGCCATTAAAGTACTCATTTTATATACATACCCTCTCCACTTTTATGAGCTTCTTCTAAACTGCAGTCCAAAAATGGACACAATGCTTTAACTATATCCAAACAATATAACATATAAACAAAGATCACATCATGAAACCAGAAAATTGTGCTTTTTAAAAAAAATTAATTTGTACAGTTATTGAAATTTAAGATTCACTATATTTAATGTGTTCAAATAAAGTAAAATTAGAATTTTACTTAGCAATAAAACAAATCCAAATAAAGTCCTGTCACATCATAATAAAAAGATACATTTCAGTTTTAAAGATTTGTCACTGAAAATGAGGCAAAGATGGAAGCAATAATTCTGACCACTGTATCTCCTTGTTTTATGTGTAACTACTTAATATGTTTGAGCAGATACATTATTAAAGACATTTGAGGCCACAAAAGAGTCAAACTTCCTTGAAATGTTAATATTGTACAATATGAAAACCAAAAATAAAATTCTAAGGCCCCCAGCAACTTATAGAACCCCTCTTGGCTAAAAGAATTCCAAAATAAACCAGGAACTCTAGTTTAGGCCATGATGGGAAAAGGGAGGTAGGACATGCCTCATTATACATTCTTCCTTTGGAATTCAGGCACAAGTGACCAGCATTAACATTCAAACAGAGATCTTAAGACTGACATAACAGACTCTTTGTAGCAATAAAATTCCAACATGACTGGTAGCAGGCCGTGAAAGAAATTGAAGTATTTTACTCCAAAATATATTTATTTGACATATTTTGAAATGGCCCTGTAAAGCTGTCTCTTGTAAGGAAATCTACAATATGTAGCGAATCCTCTTCCCTTTCCCGATCTTTTCCCTGGTCCAGGAGATAATTCACTACGAGGAGTCTGGCACCTTTTTAAGTCTGGTAAAATCTCAGAAGCCTGGGACCTGAAGGTTTCATTTGCATAATAAAACCTTGGTCTCCCCAACCCTTTATCTTAACCCAGACACTCCTTTCTATTGATTCATGGTGTTTAGATAATAACTGTTTCAACCAACTGTCAATCAGAAAATCTTTGAATCTACCTATAACTTGGAGCCCTGCCCCTTCGAGTTGTCCTGCCTTTCCAGACGGAACCAATATACATCTTACATGTATTGACTGATGACATGTCTCCCTGAAACGTATAAAACCAAGCTATAGCCCGACCACTCTGGGCACATGTTCTTGGTATCTCCTCTGGCTATGCCATGGGTTATGGTCCTCATATTTGACTCAGAATAAATCTTGTCAAATATTTTACAGAGTGAAACTCTTTTCATCAACAAGCAGTAGTAACTTAAAACACAACATTAATTATTTTTCAAAGAATTCATGTAAAAATATTGTGCTGACAGAAAAACAGCAACCAAGAGAATTTTCGGCACCTCCCATATCAAATGAAGTTCTACTTGCTGCGATCTTTACTCTGGCTGTGGTATGGCGGCATGAAAACTGATCTCAGAAACCGTAATTATAGTCCTCATTTTGTGATTGAGTGAGACACATCTTTTATGAAAAAATTTTATTTTATGAAAAAAGGCATTATATTCATTATCTGTAAAGTTAGATGATTTTTAAAATTATATATTTAAAGTGTACAACATGATGTTTTGATATACAAATAGTGAAATGATTACTACAGTCAAGCCAATTACCATTTCCATCATCTCAGATAGCACTTTTTTGTAAGAGCACCTAAAATCTGCTGTTAGCAAATTCCCAGTATATAATACAATACAATGTTATTAACAATAGCCCTCATTCTGTACATTAGATCTTCAAACTTATTCATCCTACGTAACTGAAACTTTTTACTCTCCCTCCCTTAGCACCTCCCACCACAACTCTAATAACCTGGTAATCACCATTCTACTCTTTGTTTCTATGTATTCGACTTTTTAAAAAATATTCCACATATGAGTGAGATCATGCAATATTTTCCTTTCTGTGTCTGGCTTATTTCCCTTAACAAGATGCTCTCCAAGTTCATCTATGTGTCACAAATGTCAGGCTCTCCTTTCTTAAAGGCTGAATCATACTTTATTGCATATATACTACAGTTTCTTCATCCATTTATCTTTCTATGGACATTTAGGTTGTTTCCATATCTTGACTATTGTGGATAATGCTAAAATTAGGTAATGGAACTAAGGCTTCTCCTAGCTTTGTGATCACAAACCAGTGCGCTATAAGTATTAGAGAAATTCACCTTGAAAACATACATAGAACTAAATACGTACATTATATAAGTTGAAAACTTTCTTCTAGCCTTCTTATTTAAAAAGAGAATGACTAATAGGGTAATATTCATGCTCAAATATAAAAAGGCCAGTCCAAGGCCAGGCACAATGGATCACGCCTGTAATCCCAGCACTTTGGGAGAATGAGGCAGGTAGATTGCTTGAGTCCAGGAGTTTAAGACCAGCCTGGAAACCCTAGCTTTACAAAAAATACAAAAATTAGCTGGGTATGTGGCATGCACCTGTGGTCCTACCTACTCGGGAGGCTGAGGTGGCAGGATCACTTGAACCCAGGAGGAGGAGGTTGCAGTGAGCTGAGATTGTACCACTGCACTCCAGCCTGGGCAAGGGAAACAGGGCAAGACTCTGTTAAAAATAATAATAATAATAATAATAATTAATAAAAATAAAAATAAATATAAATAAATAAATAAACTAGTCTAAGTCACTTTAGGCAAAACTTTCAGAAATTTGAAAGAGTTAGATTACATGTAGGTATCCACCTTAATTATTTAAATAACAATATATATTATTAGTATTTTCTCTACATTGCTCAGTCTTTGAGAGTTGCAGGAGATTTCAAACTGATTTCCAAAAGATGGTATTTCATTCTATACCTGACAAAGTCTGTTTAATATTTAAATAAAACAGTACTTATAATCTATAAAGCATTTTAAATATGCTGTTTTTATATTCCCTCTATCTTTTCAGCAAAATTAATCCCTTATCCTATAATTTTAGAATTGTGTTTTATCTTCCTTATACAGGCATACCTTACAGATACAGTGAGTTGGGTTCCAGACCACCACAATAAAGTGAATATTGCAATAAAGCAAGTGACACAAATTTTTTGGATACTAGTACATAGAAAAGTTATATTTACATGATACTATAGTCTATTAAGTGTATAAGAGCATTATGTCTAAAAAATAATGTACACAACTGAATTTGAAAATACATCATTGCTAAAAAATTGCTGACAATCATCTGAGCCTTCAGCAATTCATAATCTTTTTGCTGGTGAAGAATCTGGCCTTGATGTTCATGGCTGCTGATTGATCGTGACGGTAGTTGCTGAAGACTCGGAGGGCTTTGGCAATTCCTCAAAAGGAGACAACACTCAAGTTTGTCACATCAATTGAGTCTCCCTTTCACAAACTTTTTTTATAGAATGTTGATAGTATTTTACCCACAGTAGAACTTCTTTCAAAACTGGAGTAAATCCTCTCAAACCTTGTGTTATGGTTTGGTTCTGTGTCCCCACCCAAATCTCATCTGTAATTTTAATCCCCATAATCTTCACATCAAGGGAGAAACCTGGTGGAAGGTGATTGGATCGTGGGGGCAGTTTTTCCTCCATGCTGTTCTCATGATACCGACAGAGTTCTCAGGAGATCTGATGGTTTGACAAGTGTTTGACAGTTCCTCCTACAGGATTGCATGACCATGCCCAGCTAATGTTTAAAAAAATTTTTGTAGAGACAGGGTCTCACTGTATTGCCCAGGCTGGTCTCAAACTCCTGGACTGAAGCAATCCTCTTGTCTTTGCCTCCCAAAGCACTGGGATTATAGACATAAGCCAAAGTCTTGAAACCTTCACAGTTATTCATGAGGATTGAAATCAACTCCTTCCAAACTACTGTCAATATTGATATTTTCGCCTACTCTTATGAATCATAAATATTCTTAATATCATCTCAAATGATGACTCCTTTCCAGAAGATGTTAAATTTACTTTGCCCAGATCCATCAGAGGAATCACTATCTATAGCAACTAAGCCTTATGAAATATATTTCGTAAGTAATTACTCTTGTGATCCACAGCTATTTGATCCATGGCTACAGGATGGCTGTTGATCATTCATGGATCATAACTGTTTGATCCATGACTGCAGGATGGCTCTTGTGTTAGCAGGCATAAAAACAACATTAATCTCCTTGTATTTCTCCATGAGAAGTCTTGGATGACCAGGTGCATTATAAATGTGCAGTAATATTTTAAAAGAAATCTTTCTTTTTCTGGGCAGTAGGTCTCAACTGTGGGCTTAAAATATTCAGGAAGCCATCCTTTAAACAAATGGCCTTTCATCAAGGATTTTTTGTTCTATTTATAGAACACAGGCAGAGTATATTTAACATAATTCTTAAGGGCCCTAGTATTTTTAGAATGGTGAATGAGCATTGGCTTCCGTTTAAAGTCACCAACTGCATTAGCCCCTAACCAAAAAAGTGAGCCTGTCCTTTGAAGCTTTGAAGCCAGACATTGACTTCTTTCTCACTATGGAAGTTGTAGTTGGTATTTTCTTCAGTAGAAAACTATGCAATCTCCATTGAAAATCTGCTGTTTAATGTAGCCACCTTTGTCGATTACCTTAGCTAAATATTTTTGGATAATTTGCTGTAGCTTCTACATTAGCACTTGCAGGTTTTCCTTGTGCATTATGTTACAGAGATGGTTTCTTTCCTTAAACCTCATGAACCACCCTCTGCTAGTTTCTAACTTTGATTGTGCAGCCTCCTCATCTCTCAGCCTTCACAGGATTGAAGAGAGAGCCTTGCTCTGTATTCGACTTTGGCTTAAGGAAATGTTGTGACTGATTTGATCTTCTATCCGATCACTACAACTTTCTCATCAGCAAAAAGACTGTTTCATTTCCTTATCCTTCCTGTGTTCACTGGAGTAGCACTTTCAATTTCCTTCAATAACTTTTCCTTTACATACACCACTTGGCTAACTGTTTAGGGCAAGTGGCCCAGCTTTCAGTGTATTTCAGCCTTCAATATGCCTTCCTTACTCAGTTTAATCATTACTAGCTTTTGATTTTAAGTGAGAGACATGTGACTCTTCCGTTCACCTGAACATTTAAGAGACCATCGTAGGGTGATTAATTGGCTTAATTTTAATATGTTTGTGTCTCAGGAAATAGGTCTGAGAAGAGGGAGAAAGATGGGGGAACAGTCAGTCAGAACACACACAAGAATTAACAGGTGAAATTCTATTTGAGAAGTCAATTATGTCTACAATACTGAAAACAGATTTTGGTGTGATATATTCTCTAGTAACTTTAAATTTGTTTCTTTTCCTTCAGCAGTCAGAACACATACAATATTTATGGATTAAGTTGTCTTATGTGGGCATGGTTTGTGGGACTCCCAAAGCAATTACAATAACAACATCAAATATTACAGATCACTATGAAAGTTATAATAATAGAATAACTTTAAAGATTGTAAGAATTACCAAAATGTGACACAAAGACCTGAAGTGAGTACGTGCTGTTAGAAAAACGGGACAATAGACTTGCTCAGCTCAGGGTTTCCACAGAGCTTCAATATGCAACACATACAACATCTGCAAAGTACAATGACACGAGGCATTCCTGTATAATTTTTAAGCCATGCTGTTTTCTACACTAGATCAACCACGTCTTATAACAGGAATTCTCTTAACTACAGTGATTAGCATACTGCCTGATTCTTAGCAATTATTCATTTTTTGGTTAAATGAAGGAAAACAAATGAATTTAAAGTAACTAGAGAATATATCACAACAAAATGTGCTTCAGGTGCTGTAGACACAATTGGTTTTTTATGCAGAATTTCATATGTTAATCCTCAGCCTCCCTTTAAATACACACATTCCTTCCAAATATAATACAAAAATGTAGTGAATAGGAGACTCCATTAGTTCCTTTCAGTGGTTAAAAGATGAAGTCTTGGCATTTTCTTTAAAATAATTCCTTAAAATTATATATTCAAAATATGTATATTATTTGGACTCACTATTGGTAAGACTTATGATTTAATAATCTAAACTCAGTGATATCCTTAAATACATAATAATCTCATAATGTAAAGTCTAATAATCACATGCTTTCATAAACTGGAAAAAAGTCTCTGGATCATCTTTTCTTTCGCCCACCTCATATTACCAATGACGTAACAGAAGCACATGAGGTGATGCGACTTTGCCAAGGTCACATCAAGTCACCAACTGACTGCCGAACAGCACCCGGATGGATTCCAGATCACCCGACTCCCAGCCCAGTGCCATTTCCTTCCTTCCTGTCCTCTCCGATTTATTCATCTAGAACTAACTGACCACGCAGAAACAATTGGGAATAGTCAGGCCTCTATTAATAACAACTTGCTTGTCATATAGTACAATATCATTAACAAAGCACTTCCCAAATACTTTCTCTCCTTGAATCCCCACCTCAAGAACCCCAGATGCAAGATATTTACCTCCACTTATAACACACTAAGGCCTAGAAAGATAAAATGAAATGTCCAAGGTCACAGAGCCAAACTTGAACCCTGACCTTTTTACAACACATCTAGTTTTCTGTACATCAATCCACAGCAATTTTTGTTATAAAGATAGAATCAAAGGAAAAGAATTATTCACTATAACCCTATTACATCAAGATTATAAGGGGGCTTCCCCAGTAAATTTGTGAAGTGTTTATTAATATAGAAGATGATTTCAAAAGAATGTTGATACTAACCAGATGAATAACCCATGCAAAAGTAACAGATGAATTGTTGAGGAAAAGGACAAGACAGTCACTGAAACGAATATTCAGAAAATGGATTCACACATCAAGGACAAGAAAGGCCTTCATTCCCCATTTATTTCAGTTTCCGCTTTTGAGTTGAGGAAACTGAAACACCTCTAACCTCAGGCCTCAGGAAGCAGAAATCCCAGGTTATCTTAAACAACAAAGGTTGTAATCGTTGTAGCTCCAGAAATGCCACCCTTTGAACTGATGCAGAAATCTCCTCGTTGGGACTCACAAAAGGTCCTGAGAAGTACAATTTCAGTCACTAATGCCAGGGGTGCAACTAATGACAAGGCTGTACTTAGAATGCAAAGAGGTGTTCAGAGCTGGCTTCATGGGAGCTGACTGAGAACAGCACATACAGTCTCTGTCAAGAAGGAAGAGAACCAGAAGACGGGTCACAACACACATACACAATAATAAAGAATCATGCTGTTCCCCATTGTTCAAGAATGAGAACAACAGCTGGGCACGGTGGCTCATGCCTGTAATCCCAGTACTTTGGGAGGCTGAGGCAAATGAATCACGAGGTAAGGAGATTGAGACCATCCTGGCCAACATGGTAAAACCCCGTCTCTACTAAGAATACAAAAATTAGCTGGGCATGGGGGCATGTGCCTATAATCCCAGCTACTCGGGAGGCTGAGGCAGGAGAATCGTTTGAATTTGGAAGGCAGAGATTGCAGTGAGCCGAGATTGCGCCACTGCACTCTAGCCTGGGTGACAGAGCGAGACTTTGTCTCAAAAAAAAAAAAAAAAAAAAAGAATGAGAACAACAGAGAATGTTTTCTTTCTGATTTTTAGAAACAGCATAGGAATTTCTTCCACCAAGGTGGAGGAGAAACTTTTTATGCCGAACCAGATTTCCCAGGGATGAGGATTGATGACTTTCTTCCATGGACAACAGGAATTTTAGTCACATGGAATAGGATCCATTATTTAGAGGGCTCTAACAGACTGGGGTGAGAGATGAGAGGCATTGCAAAAGTGAAAGAAGGAGATCTTGAAGTGTGTGTGCTACATGTACATCATCCCTGAGACTTTAGCTACTTTATGTCTCGGATATAATGAAAAGTGCTATAAAAATTAAATAAACAAAGATTTTACGTTACTATATTGAGGGCTTTATAGTATTCACTCAATTAACCTTCTATTGTATACTTAACATGTGCCCAGTCACTGAAATTACAAAGCAGAATGACATAGTCCTTATAGAATTAACTCAATTTATCTTCTATTGTATGCTTAACATGTGCCAAGTCACTGAAATTACAAAGAAGAAGACATAGCCCTTGCCTTCATGAAATTCACAGCCTAGAAAACAAGCTAGGACCCAAGAACTATAGTATAGCATAGAAAGAAATCAACGCTACAGGAGAGATTTGAAGGACCAGGAAAAGAAGGACTTCTTAGCGGAAGAGGATCAAGGAAAAGCTTTATTGAGAAAATTAAAATCTAAGCATTTGTGGAAATACAAAGTTAATATACTTTGGGAAGATATTATAATATCACTTTCAAGTTATATTGTGCTTTGAATGAGGAATGTAATTATTGTTAATATTATATTACTGATAAAGAACTGACAATTGAACAATATATTTTTATAGTTCTTAGCTTCCCCATAATATACCATTTGCTAATTGTTAATTAAGTCATGAAACCATATATTTAACAGAATACATTACATTCTTAAGTGTTCACCGAAGACAACATTGTCTGCCTCTCCAAAATGTTTAAACTCTATGTTTATACATCTGTTGTGTGCTTTCAAGACAATGTAAACACAGAAATGTCTCAAAAATATATTGCAAAATGACATACTGAAGCTTCTTCCGGGCAACTGTCCCCTGAATTTGCTGGCTGATTTGAAATTCAATCAATACTAACCTGTACAAATAAAAAGAGCCCTGTTCTTCTAGTTTAAGAATGGTAACCCTGCTTTCAGAAGAAGCAGTGAGAACTCCAAGCCATTCTCTCTTTATGGCATTACATGACAGAGTTTGGAGTCTTGTATCTATATCCAAAGTACAGCTCCTTCATTTATGTTACTGCTTTGAAAGAACTTCTTAGAGGTTTCTAAAATCAGTATGTCCAGATCTCTGAGACTCAGAGCCACTGATTAAAATTTCAGTCATATCAAAAAATAATAGGGCTTTTGGGTGGGGGCTCATTATAATTTAGTGGAAAGTGTATTACTATGAGACTCAAGAAACCTAAGTTTCAGTCCTGACTTCACTAGGATTGAGCCAGTTTTTCCAGATAAAATGAAGAAGCTGAAAATTACTTCCAAATTCTCTTCTGACCAAGTTAAGACTCTATTATGGTGCTAGGAAAGTACGAAGTTTTCCAGTTACAAATTGGCAAGGGGATTGTTCTGGAAAATTATCGCTTGAATAGTGAGAGTTAAGACACATTTCCAATCATGAGTTTTGAAGGCAGACTTAATCACTCCCACCCCCTAGAGCCTCTAGCACTTGTTAATATCTTTATGATGGCATTTACCATATTGCAAGTTGAACACTGGTGTCTGTCTTCCATGATAGCATGGAAGGTTCATGAGGTCAGTCACTTATTCATTATCCTGTTTTGCCAACGCATGGCGATATGCATGGCTCAGGCTATGTGTCCAATGTATGCTTGAAAAGTGGAAGAATAGATGAATGAGAATGTCAAAGGTAACGTTAAAAACTTCTCTGGAGATGACCTTGGTAATTTTTCTTAAGCCAGTAACTTTTTAAAGCTATTTGCATGGTGTTTTCTCAAGGGAAGAATACCTTAATGACCCTTATGTCTGACAACCTACAGTATATTGGATAAACTGAGGGAGCTGGACAGGGCACTGCTGAGAACTCCCCAAAATGCTACATCAAGCACTTCTGAATGGAGAGCATCTTTCCACAGGGTTATTTAGTATTTTTGGATGTAAAGAGACTTCCAAGTAAGTATAAAATATTGAACACTGGCTTTTACTTTCATTCCTACATGAAACATAATTAAAAGTACAATAAATGGCATGTGTGCTTATATGTTTTGCATAAATCTTTAAAGATGGAATAAAAGAGAGAGAAGACAACAGCAAGAAAATTTTAGAACTGGAAAACCAGCTGGTGAAGGTATATTTTTCAGATCTGAGAAAGCTTAGTCCTAAGTCAGCAATGGAGAAAGTCAATAGGCAACCTAACTTGGATTGCACAATCTCCAGAAGTTTAGAAAGTGTTAGCACCAGGTTTGTCTAGGAGTGAGGTGAAGGAGAAAAGGGTAAATTATGCAAAAATGGTGGAAAGTTTGTTTTTAGGACGGTATTATAACCTCAAATCCTCTCCCAAACATCAAGCATCTAGCCAACTGCCCTCCTCAATCCCAGCGGAAGACTAGATATTTGTTCTTTGTACTGGACAGAGCAGAAACTCTCTGCATAGTGGGCAGAGTGAATACCACACTGAAAATCAGGAGGTTAAGTGAAGATTTATACGGATTACCAAAACCCACAGGACCCTCACAGCCAGGTCTTTCCCAAAGAGTCTTCTTTGAGGAATCTTGGGAAACATAAGAGGTAAGACCTAAAATATGGACCTCAGGAGCTCCACAGTGAAAAGCCACCAACATCACTCTAAAACTAAGATCACTGACAACAAGCCCCACCCATGTACACAAAGCTCCTAGTCACCTTTTTAGCCCCCTACACCCACTTTTAAAAATGAACAGGTAACCAAATATAAAAACATCTTCAGATAATCTCTAACATGAAAGATAGAAATGAAAACAAACAAAAAGCTTACTGGAAACAGAGGTTATGGAAGGAGATTAAAACTTCTTTAAAAACGTAAATCATAAATATTCTCAGCAAAGTATTAGAAAATATCGCATCTGTGAAATAAGACGGCATAATATAAAATTAAACAAAGAAAACTGACAAATAAGCCTCTTGGAAATGAAAAATCTGATACCAGAAATTAAAGATAACATCTAAGAAAAAGATTAAAAGATAAATTTGGGCCCATAATCTAGAAAATAGAGAAAAGGCAAAAGAGATAGAGAATAGGAAATAAAACATATGAAAAATAGAAACCTATGAAAAATAATCCAAAAATATAAACAATTAAGTAAGATTTCCAGAATACCAGAACAAAATGACAATAACAACAACAACAACAAAAAAAAACAGAGAGTAGGAGATCATTAAGAAAATAATTTCAAAAACTAAATTATTTTCAATTTTCTAGAGATTAAAGAATTAAAGAAAATGTTCTAGAATTAAAGAAGAGTTTCCACAGTAAATACACAGCATAATGAGTGAAAATGAAACTATAAGCAGGCAAATTATTATCAATTTTCAAAACACTGAGAAAAAAACATAGACACTAAAAGTTTTCAGAGAAAAAAAATATCAGGCATGTACAAAAAATAAGAAATCAGAATGTTAGAATGACATCAGACCAGAACTGGCAGAAAAAAGATGTTGTAATGCTGTAATTTAAGTTCTGAAGAACAATTATTTTAAACCTAGAATTCTATACCTAACCACATGATTGTTCAAATATGAGGAAAAATGAAGATATTTTCCAATATGAGAAGGCTCAGAAATTTTATTGTGTATCCTTTGTTTTAGGAAGCTGTTGGAGAATGTATTCCACCAAAATAAGAGAGTGAACTAAGAAAGAATAATACAGAGGATGCAGGAGAACAAGAGATCCAAGCAGACACCTGCAAAAATTTTCTAGGGTGATGGATAAAGAAACCCCGGGTCCAAAGCAATGCACAGAGAAAAGTGTGCACATAGCACCCAGTCATCAGGTTCTGAGGGATAGTACTTCAAGACGAAATTGATAGAATATCTGTGCATCTGAGTGTCTTGAGATGCGATTCAGATAACTGGCAGGGACTTGGAGTTAAATATAGTACAAAGTATGTAGAAAGCTGGGCACATAAAAATAAGACAGTTATCAACCACAGAAAAAACAAAATCTTATGACAAAAGGAGGAGTAATCATAGTTTAATTTGTCTTAGTCATGAAAGTATTTACATAATCATAATCATGCAACTACTAAATACTGATCTAACAAAAATAACAATGTACCAGCCTTGGAAAGATGGTGAGATGGAAAGGATGCATGTTGTGGTGAGAATGTGATAAAAGGAGAGACTTGAAAGCTATTTCCTTGGTGGGACATCAATAAAAAGAGCTGAGAAATTAAGAGGTAGTAAGAAGAGAATATTGTTTAGCATATGAAGGTAAATATCAACAAGAGTTGAAAGTGATAGTAGAGGAAAAAAATGGGAGAGAGGACAAGAAAGTACTATATTTCACAACATACTTTCTATAACTGTGACAAAAATAGCAAGTAAAACAGAAAAAGAAAGAAGAAATCACCTCAAATTTTATGCGTGAGAGATTGTTTTTATGTTGCTTTTGCTCTAGAAGCATTTCTGATGGAATTGAGTATCACAGGAGATTGCAGTGTGTTCCCCAGCATCCTCCCGTCTTTACTAAGACACGATTCAATGGGGTCAGTTGAGATTAAAAGAGGTTGCTCAGAGAAAAGACAAGGCTGTCGTTGCCATCTGTCTAACCGCACCTTATGGTTATTAGATGAAAATCATCTGCTGACCTTCATCTTCAAAATCTTGTTCATAAATCTTTTACCAATCAAGTTGAGACCTTCCCTCTACAAGGTGCTTTCTAGATTTCAACCACTGATCATGATGATGCAGTTTGGTATGATGTGTCTTCCCGGAACAGTTTTAAGAGTTCGATTCAAAAGCATAATCTTTGTGGAGCTGCCATACTTTACAGCACTACACTGAGCTACAACTAAAGGCACACATTGGAAGTGTGGTGCTTAAATTTCATTTAAACAGTTAAGCAAACTCAAATCCGTCAGACTCAGCAAAACCCCATGGCGATGATTTTGTACCAGAGCATTTTGTACCAGACACTGAAAATAATAATATCTACATTTTACTGAATGCTTATTATATGCCAGGTAGTGTGGTAAATACTTATATTATCTTATTTAATAGTCAAAACAACCCTATAAATATCTACTGTTATTATCTCCGTTATATAGATAAGGAAATCTAGGATTATGGAGATTAGGACCCTTGCCCAGTGTCTTCAGCTAGGAATTAGGCAGATAAAAATCAAGACTAAAACTGGATTCAGAAACCCCTCTTTTAGAATTCTGTCTTCTCTAAAGAAGGGTCATCAGAATACCAAAAATATGCCATTGAAAGAGTGATGGGTGAGTTTGGAGACAAACGTATTTCTGACATGAGTCTTCATATATTTAAGCATAGAAGAGTTTGAGAAAATTCATATAACACAGTTGCAAAATGCACGCATATTAGTACTTGTGTCATTTTTACTCTATTATAATTCTGAGTCTTAATAATTTATAGATCTTAAGGAAATAATTTTTAAGACTGACACTTTTCAAAAGATTATTTTCAAAAGGACCTTTACCCTAGAATACTAGTCTATAAATTTCAATGCTGGAATTTTGGAGAGTTGAGAGCCAAAAGTGAACAGGAATGAAATTCATTGTTCCATTAAGCAAGAGAAGTATGTTAGAGGCAGAGATTGGCAAAAATCGGAGTGAAATACTGGGTCACAGTATTTCTTCTGGCCCTGACAGTGTGCTTGTACGTATGCCTTGCTTTGCACAGTAGATGTGTTCTTGAAAAGCTAGTGAATAATTAAAGCTTTGTAAGTAGAATTGTATTCTAGAAGCCCTAGGAATCTAATTTTTTAAAGATGATTACAGTAATCAATGTTTTTAAAATGTAAATGAAATCATCACCTACATTACATAATTTGTAACAGGCTTCCACAATTTGCTTGCAACCTTTCTTCCTTTCTTACATGATTCATCATCTACTGTATCCTGTCCCAACCCTACATGGTTCATGAGGGAAGAATATCAGTACTATATTCAGCCCCTAAAACAG
Organism: Macaca mulatta; assembly: GCF_049350105.2. NCBI lineage: Eukaryota > Metazoa > Chordata > Mammalia > Primates > Cercopithecidae > Macaca > Macaca mulatta. The sequence goes on along the minus strand of NC_133407.1, from coordinate 6,027,019 downwards.
TGTCCAGCACAATAAACGGACACTGGATGAATGAACTAAGCAATCCATTAATCTTTTCCTAGTTACTACATGTATATTAATGTCTCTCTACCTTTGCATATAATATTTCACAGCCTAGAATGATTTTCCAATGTTTTCATTTTATCCCTTCTGCAACAGTGAGTTCATATGTCAACTCCTTTCTAGATGTCGAATTCCTCTCTATATTCCCAAAAGATTACATTTATATATTTAGTGTAATAGGGGATAGTTTAAACCTTATCTTAGTCATTGGTTCCTGGCCTATAACAGCTAGCCAGAGCAATACACACAGACAATATGATGGTAAAAGTAAATTTAATCTAAATTTTCACACGCATGGCCAACTGTCAGTTCTTCCTAGGTTTCTGTTTATGCATATCTTCAAAAGCTAATTTGTGAAGCGTTCTTGAGGTCAGTAACTTCGTGGTTTTTCATGTCAAGCACCAGTGACAAGCAATGTGCATGGCACAGATAAATGGATACGTCCAAGCATGGATCCTTGTATTAATTAATTAGCCAGTGTGGTTGTGGGTAATGCTGGGCTAACTGTCTATGTGTGATCTCATTGACTCTTTTAAGCTATGGAATTCCCTCATGAGAATGCTATCCCTGATCCCTTATTCTGATATTTCTGAATAATCAGCAAAATACACATCTATTTCTAGATTGAATTCCCAAGTGCAAGAGAATCTTAGACTAGATTGTCTACACCAGGGTTTCTCAAAGATCTAGACTAGCAGCATCAGCACCTTCTGGGAACTTGTAGAAAAGCAAACAAAAAAGCCCAGGCTCACTCTGGGTTCACTGAATCAGAAACTCAAGGGGTGGGGCCCAGTGATCTGTGTTTTGGTACACACTGAAGTTTGAAAACTGGTCAGAAAGTTGTCCTTACTCTTCTGACATGAACAATGCAATGTTTCCTGGACCCAACCAACGACGTCAACATCCCTGTTAAAATAGTCAGGTTCTTTCTTCTGAAGAAATTAGACTTCATTGTAAGCCAGACAATGGGAATAAAATAGTAAACCTATGATTTAAAAAATCAGTATAGTAATCAATTGATGTCACTGTTATTCAGTTTTTATTGCATAATTTAAAACGAGTATATCTTAACTACATTGTTTTAAACTGCATACCACAGCTGCATGGCGTTCTATGGTTCCAAACAGATAAAAATGAGTGAAATAAAACTAGGCAAGGTGAAGAGGAATCTTAAGGATTTTAAGTAAAGAATCCAGCCCCATATAGAAGCAGAGGAAGTAGTAAGCCTAAGGGTCAAATACTAACAACAAGAATAACAACAGTAGCAGCTGTGATTATTGAGTACTAATTTTAAGCTTGGTTCTTTATATATATTTTCCTCATTTGTCTCCATCTAGAAAGAGAGTCATTGTACAAATTAGGAAGCAAGGATACAGAAATATATCTTACCCAAGTTACAAAGACTAAAATGTTGTTAGTTATGTGTTTGATTTCAAGTCTTATGATCTTTCTACCACACCACTGAGCTGCCCAGGTAAGCAGAACAGTTTTTCAGTGTGAGGGTTAGAAAAAGAATCTGCAACTCGGTGCTTAATTAAGTCCCTAGGGGTGGAAGCCGACTTAAGGCACATAAGAGCGGTGGGTTCTTTCTTGAACCCACCTGGAAAGAACCCAACTGATAACAGGCAGGAAGTCCCAGCGATTCCTCAGGTCTGTATCTCACTGGCCCAGGGCTTGAGTGAGACTAAGCCTGCAGAGATTGGGTATTCTGAAGGTTAATAAAATCTGTACATACACAATGGGACTAGTTTTTCAGTAACAAAGGAAGGTTGATTGGCTTATAAGACTATGCTAAAGTATGCCTTAGGTGTTAAGTAGTGGATAAGCTCATAGACTCTGAAGCCAGTCTGCAACTTACTAGCTGTGTGACCTGGGCAAATTACTTAACATCTCTATGCCTGACTTTTCTCATCCCTAAAATAGGGATGACAATAGTGCCTGCCTCATGGAGTTTTTATGAGGCTTAAGTGAGTCAATATATGTAAAGTACAGTGCCTACACATAGTAAAAGCTGCATAAGCATTATTTCAAAAGACTCAGTTATCTTTTCAAATGTCCTTTCAATGTTTGACATGAATAAAGCACGAAAGCATGAAGAATAAAGAGCTTTTTTAAGTTTAGCTGGATCTGTTTAAATTTATAACTGAGTCCAACACCTATTACAGTTTTTTTTTTCCCATAAAGCATAGAAAAAAAATCTGCTTTATGGGAAAAAGCTGTAATAAAATATTGATAGAAGATTTGAAAAAGGATAAAAGCCCACTCATAATTCAATCATCATTATCCAAATATTGCCACTTTTTACATAATACAATCTACTATTTGTCAATGACCAAATTTTACATTATTATAATTAGTGCATATATCCACATGTACTATTTTTATAATTACCCTTATGTCATAAATACTTCTGATTATAACTCATGTTCATAAACATGTTAATGACTGTTAGATATTTCCCTTTCTTTTATTCTTTGCATAATCAAGAAATTCAGTTTATTAACCATGAAACCCTTAGACCTTGGATAACTTTCATCTGATAGTAGAAAATGCTTCTTCTATCTAAAATGATCAGTAGTAAATCAAACATTGGAAGACATAGTTATTGGTTTTTAAATTGTTTGAAGGCAATGAAGGACTGAGTGCAACTGTTTTTTAATAATATATTACTAATGATTGAGAACTAAAGAAAATCAAACTTCCTATCAGTAATGTCAGTAAAACACTCAGCCCTTGGACTGTTTGTCATTATTCTGTTAGTCTTTCTTTCTTTTTTTTTTTTTTTAGCAAGAAGGTGCTAGTTAGGGCTGGCGGAGAGAAGAAAACCATATCCACCAAATCAACTTCACATATGACTGTTGTATAAATAAACTCATCTTAATTGTAAAGAGGACACATATGAGGGTGAAGAAAAGACGTTATAAAAACATAATGTACAATCTGCTAAGCAAAAATGCCATCAAGTTCGCCAAAAGAGATAGGAGAGAACAAGCAGCTGATCATAAATCTTTAAACGGAATGTATCCACTGTAGTTCCTATATAAACACTTCACAAATGCTGGATTTTTCAATCCCAGAAGTGAAAAGAATCTTGCCTCTAATCCACTCTTGTTTTGCAGATGAAGAACAAGGCCTTAGAAAGAAAGCCACCAGCTCAACCTGAAGATGGGGCGGGAATTAGGATTCAAATCCAGGTCTCCAGATTCCCAAGACAGGGTCTTTTCCACAAGGCCACTGCAGCCATCCGTCAATTCAGATGTACACTACACTGTGACCTATGTGGTCACAATCATGCTATATACAAACTTTAGCCAAGTAGCACTTTTTCCTCTGTCTTAGTGCTTTCTCACTCAGAATCACATTAACTGCTCAATAGAGTTATAAATCCAACAACTTCATTTGAACAATTCACAGCATCGAAAAGCTAGCTCAAACTCAAACTGAGTCCTTAAAATTTGATGTGGTAATTATGATCATGCTGTTTTATTTTCTATAGAAGTTAAGCCTAAAGAGGATCAAGAAAGAATACAAACAAGCTTAAAATAACAATTTTTTGTAACAAGAAAATAAAAAATCAATAATGGGCAAACTAAGAGAGAGAGAGAGAGAGAGATTTAGTACATTGAGGTTCATCCATGGAATAAATAGAGGAACCATAACCTGATCCCAGATCTTCTAGCATTTAACAGGTTAGATTAGAATAATCTAAGTAGTCTGTTAGATTAATCCATTAGAATATTAGTTATATTTCATTGGAACATGCACCATCTGTATTGTATACCTCAGTGTATCACCAGAGTATACAATATCATAATCCCACCAGTGTGCATACTACAGGTAGAAAGGCTCAGCCTTAGAACAGCTAACAAATAGCAGGTTCTAAGGAAATACTGCTTATTGAATCAATCAACCAATGGTCTTATTTTAAAAGACTGGCACTGATTGGTCTGTGCTATTGCTTTAGTTGTCTCCCTCACATTTATGTTATTGTTATTGAGGGTTTTGCTATATTTGCATAATCTGTTTGTTTTTTATGCTAATGCAAATCAAAGCCCATAGTAAAAAAAAAGGACTCATTTCATCTCATCTTAAATTATCTGTAGGCTTGCAAATAAACAGTGATTTACATGGAAACTTTTATCTTGATACATAGCAAATATTTCTCTTTTAAATCCCAGAAGAAAGAAAGAAGTAAACCAAATTCAATTTTAAATAGTGCTAGAAATGTTGAAAATAGTTTGAAATGAAAGAAAACCCTTTAGATAAAATGTATAAATAGTCTAATTTAAAATTTTCCAGATTTAAACAGTTAGAATGATCATATAATAAATCTTATATAATAGTCTTGTTTGTAGAGAATCTAACCCCAATTTACTAAAATATGTGAAAGAGACTAAGGGCAAAAAAAAAAAAAAAAAGATAGAAAAGAAAGAAAAACAGCCCAACACATTTTGAAGCAGAAAGCGTATCTAGATTTTTCAGTTCCCAAGTATCTGAAAAGAAATTTCGCAATTTACCTGTGTTGAGGTTTGTTCAATCTGTTTGAGTGCTATCAGTACTGGAGGATTCGAGGAAAACCTGATTGTTTCGCGTGGGTGATAATTGTAGAAGTGAATGAGGTAGGGAGACACTGGCATTGCTGCCTCCTCCTGCCTGCTTGTTAAAGGAATCTTTGGTGCATTTAGTTATCTTCTGAACGGCCTCTGAAAGTTTCTGGATTCTTTTTCTGCAGTCTAGTCCCTTTGGGCTGCTTCTCAGGCTAATGGCCAATCCACAAACAAGAGAGAAACGAAAACCTAACCACAGAACGGCAGCTTCCCTTTACTTCTTTCTCGTAGTTTAAAGTCTCACTTTTAATTATGTGTGCTTTTTGAATCATCAGTCACAGGGCGTGTTTCAGGTAAAAAGCCAGGCAGAGTATGCACTACAGAAAAAAGAAAAGATCTGTGAAGGGGCAACAGGTGTCCTTTGGGACTTCTGCCTAGGTGCCATCAGTGGCATCGCAGCAGTTAAATACCACGGCCTCCCTGGGTGGGAGTCTCACATTCCCAAAGACAAGGAGACAGGGACTATTTCAAAAAGTAACTGGAGAGATGAGAAAGCTAAAATTAGAACTATTGACATAGATCCTAAAAAAATCCTACCGTGCTCTGCATGCAAGGATGCTAATAAGGAGATGAGGAAGAAGATGCTGGGGAAAATGGCATGTCATCTTAGCCTCAAACTCCTGCCATCTATTTTGCATATCTATTTTCAATCCCAAGTCTGTAGTACAGAAATGAAATCTCTCTTCTACACACACTCTCTTAACTCTAAAGAGGGTGATAATAAAAGACAAGGCCCAGGCAGTAGGAGTCCTACAGTGCTCTTGATAAAGAACATATGTATGTGTTAGAGTTTCATAGAAACCATCTTGGAGCTTATCTGTGGATTCATAATTGAGGATGTACATCCTCATCACCTGAGTGCTTCTTAAATATCTGAGTTGCAGGTATTACAGGATGTCCAGTGGTTCTGAGATGTACCCCTGATTGAGACCATTGTTAGTGGCCAGAATTTACACAGTTTATGTTTTAAATCCACCCAAGGTGTAATACTTGGCTCAATATATCTCCATCCCCAGACCCACAAGATGTTATATAACTGCCTCAAAACTAAGTCCTAGCAAAATAGAGACAAATTCAGGTGTTGGAGAAGTTACTATTAAAACTGTAGAATAAGCACAAAAGAAATCCCTTTTGGTAAATTTAAGTTTTTGTGGGAGTTAATGAAGATGATTTATTGAGTGTCTATGCATGTACTTGCTGCTAAATCTCCCAAAATGGCAGAGGACCAATTTCTACCATCCAGGATCTCACAGTCTAGTGTAAAGACAGACACAGTTAAAAAATGATGAAAGTCAGATTATAGTTCTAAAGAGTTATAAATACTTTATTAGCATGAGTTTTATTTAATAATCATGACATTATAGTATGGCACTTGGGATGGGTATAAGAATTCTTATTTTGCAGAGAAACAGAGGTAAGATGAGTTGCCTAAGTCATTTAGTCTTTATGAGCCTTTGTTTTGTTATAAAATAAAGTTAAAATGCCCAATCACAGGGTCTTAAGGGAGACTGTATATATTAAAAGCCTTTTGAAAAAGTACAAAGTGTTTCGTGAATGTTATTTATGGGTGTAAACATGTGACAATTCAGGAAACCCAAAATTAATAGATGCAATAAACCCTTATTGGTCACTCAGTAGCACAAACCACCATACCTAATAAGGTTGGTACTTCAAAAACTTAAAAGCATAAAAGAACAAGGATAAGGGAATGCTAAGTAGGTTGACCTCCCCCAGACCTATTACTGAGGCTAACAAGCCTCATAATAATCTAAGGCAGGAAACAGGTTAGGCAGGTAGCTAGCTAAGCGGAATAGCTTTTATAGGAGGTACGTAGCTTGAGTTCAAATGTTCTCCCACACAATAATTTTGTTTAAATAAACCAAAGGGGAAACAAAAGGCAGGGCAGGAATTATGGCTGTGGAATGTTAAGTGCCTCTTTGGAGCTCATTAATTACTGTAAGACTTTATATTCTAGCCCCCCAGATAACCTACTAGAACTCTGAAAGATGAATGGAGAAGACCCATAAAATGTCAGAAATCAACAGCTCTTAATCCTGTTCATATATCCCTACATTGTAAGCTTTTAGAGGGCAAGTCAATAAACTATTTATATCTCTGTCCCCCGCACTTAATAATGTGCCTGGAACAATGTGGCAACTCAGTATTTTAAATTAAATGAACTGGACCCCCTTTGATATTTAAGAATCTTGATACCCAGAGAGGAAAAGATTTGTCCAAATTTACACCATGAGAGCTGGAGTGAGAACCTGTATTTCCTATGCTCAGTGACTATATATCATGATTTTACTGAATTATATTTTACTTATCTCACTATACTGGCTCAGTCTTTCATTATTGTTGTTGTTATTGTTTAACCACAAAATAGCTCTTCTTAAAACCACTTTCCAGTTCTGATGTACTAATGATTGCATAGACATTTCCTTTCTCCCCTGCAGCGTAAATCATCCTGGCTTCAGAGAAATGACTCTTCTATACCTTAAGTGTGTTGGTTCATGGCCCAGACTGAACTCGGATGGCTGGTATGAAATCTAGAACACAGAATTGAATCTTCCTCGGGAATACATGTGCAGGTCTCTCTTGAGAGAGCAAGTCAAGCCACTCCCGTCCAAGTTCTGGAATCACACTGATGTTTCTGGGAGCCCTCCTGGTACCTAAATTTCCTGCACTTCTCCCAACTTACAATCTTCTGGATCCATGAAGTCGGCCTAAAAAACTAATTAAGGCTATCCAACGCATATAATCTGAGTCCCCACTATGCAAACTAAAATGTTCTACCTGAGATAGACACCTAGGTGGTTGCTGGAAAGTTAAAGGCTCAGATTTTTCCCACAAGAAGGTTAATATAGTAGTGAAACTGGAAGAGTGAAATTGTCAAGATCAGAGATTGCATTTTAGTTTCAGAACTAGGCACATTGGGTACATATCGGATGCTCAGTAAATATTTGTTTAAATAAAAAGCACAAAAATCACAATGTTGATTGTAAGAAATGCCAGTATGTGAGGGACAAACAAGTACTTAGGTCATATAAAATATACCAATAAATATTAATTTAATGTGGCAAGGGACAGGTCAAAGGAATCTCAAAAGGGTTGAACAGAGAGGTATGACAATAGAAAAGGATAAAGCTATATTTACTCTGTTTAGAAGTGCCTTGATTTAAGTAGTCAAATATCACATTACCATGAGTTAACAGCAGACTTTGTCAGGAGCTTAACATGAACGTACAGAATAAATATTTAAGGATAATTGGGGGTTGAAAGTAAGTGATTGGAGGATGAGCAGCAAGGGTATTTAAAAGTAAGTTTGTTTTCTGATCTAACTATGAGACACGCAGTGTCTTTTTCATTTCATTTTTGTTGTTTCCAAAAACAACCAGAAGACCTAGAACATGATCCCATATCCACGAGCCTTCATATTTATTAGTCAGATAATTTCAAATCTTCTCTACTGAGGTGCCTGGAGTGGTGTCATTCATTCTCAGATACAATCAGTTCCCCGAGATCGACACCAGTGCTTCTTAAATGTTAAGGTGCATAGAAATTACCATTAGATTTTGTTGAAATCCAGATTTGATTTGGTAGATCTGGAGTAGGGACTGAGATTCTGTATTTCTAACAAATTCCCAGGTGATGCAAATGCTGCCGGTCTGTAGAACACCAGTAGTAATGCCCTACATCAGTGGTTAACTCTGGTCATCCATTAGCATCACTTGGGAGCCATTTAAAAATACTTATGCCAAGATCCCACCCCAGAACTAATTAAACCCAAATTATTAGGGGTATGGCCTAAGCATCTTTACATTTGAAAAGCTCTACAGGTGTTTCTATAGGTAATATGCCAGCTTGAGGCTGGAAATCTACCTAGACAAAGAAAAGTGTGATATAGGTGGGGGTCAGTGGGAGGTGAGTGTGTGTGTGTGTGTGTGTGTGTGTGTGTGAGAGAGAGAGAGAGAGAGAGAAGAGGAGAGGAAAGAGGAGGGGAGAATAGAGGAGAAAGGAGGAAAGAAGAAAGGAGGGGAGGGAAGGGGAGGAGAGGAGAAGGGCTAGAAAATGAGAGAAGAAAAGAGGGGAGGGGAGGGGAGAGGAAGGAAGAGGAGGAGAGGAAGGGAGGGAGGGGGAAGGAAGAAAGGGAGGAAGGGAAAAGGGAGGGAGGAAGGAGGGAAGGAAGGAAGGAAGGAAGGAAGGAAAAAAGCCTCTTTCCTCACTCTAAATCATGCTTCTCAAACATTAATGTGCATACAAATTACCTAGGTATTTTGTCAAAATTCTAATTCTGACTCAATAGACCTGGAGTAAATATGGAGATTCTGCAGTTCTGAAAAATTTGTCTGCAAAGCACATTTTGACTATCAAGAGTCTAAATCAGTGGTTTTCAAACACTGCTGTACCTAGGGACCTCTAAAGGAAACATATATGCTTTTTTCTTCCACCCCAATATTCTAATTTCTTGGTATGCAGTGCCATCCCAGGATGAGTATGTTTAGAAAGTATGTCAGGTGATTCTAGTGTGCAGCAAACTTTGTGCACCACTTGTCTAAATACTAAACATTTTAACTCATTTAAGAATCTCAAGCCCTTAAGATATGCAAGGCACAAATTCCATCAGAGCTGCTAGGACTGTGTACCAACCCAAAGCTTTGAGACAATGTTAAGTACATGGTGCACAAAAATCACTGAAATTAGATCATGAATTAAACCTCAGGTCAATTGATTTATTTTCCTCTCTTCTTTATGGTGTATGACAGGGAGTGATGCAAAATTGTAAATAAGGAAGCAAAAATAAATTGATCTTATTTGTAAATAGCTGAAGTTCAACTTTCCGGACTCTGGACAACTGCTCTAAGAAAGGTTTTCAAATGCTAGAGGTAACGTGAAGGTTGTCAAGTGTTGGCGATGGGATTCAAGACTAAACGGGCCATTAGATCGGGGTATGGGATAGAGAACTCTGGAATCCTCAACTGAATCATACAATATGACTCTATCTTTAAAGAGTTTCTAATAGAAAAGTATTATATATAGATACATTAGGGAATGTCTTCCTAGAATTAGATTTGAATCTGTTGGGGGAAGAAGTTTGTACATGGCAGCATAAAACGTGAAAGATGCACCAATTAGAGTATTGCACCAATACACATTCCTCTTAATACACTCTTTTTGGCTGGAATAAAAATTTCAAGTTAGCTACCATCGTTAGCCATGCCATTTGCATCAACTTAGAAAGTCAGGCCAATGTATAAGTAATAAGCCATTCTTAATCTGATTGTCAAGCAGCTAACAAAGCTTCATTAAGAAAGTCCAGGAACTAACATGCATAAATACTTTAATCATATTTTTTTTTTCAGAGGCAATTATGAGACTTCGGCAAAACGACCACAGTGTTGGCCTACGGCAAAAGTCTTCATTGTCTTTGGATCAGTGCTGTGATTCACTGTATCATTGCTGTCTGGATTGACATAAAACTTCTGAACTGATTCTTTTTGGATATATTTCTGAGATTCTTTCTCCTTTCTGAACTCAAAAGACTGAAAGAATAGCTAGAACTTTACTGTTAGCAATCTGACCATTAAACCACCTGGAATGCTGAGTGACACGTAGCATGTTTTACGGGCAACGAAGGAAAATAAAAGATTACTGCTGAGAGATACAGCCTCTTTTTATGATTGCCCAGGAATTAGTATACACATTGGAGGCAAAACTGTTACCAAGAACCCTTGTCAAATAACTAAATTTAGTGAACAAATACCAGGTGTCATCGAAGCAAGAAAAACTGTTTCATAGTAAAATGATACTCTTTTTCTGTTGTTAACCTTATGTCCCAGAAATACTTAGTCAACTAGAATATTACAAACCTTTATGTGTTAAGAACTGGCTTTTTATTTTAAAATGGAGTTTATAATAGAGTTAATAATATACGCCTCAAGTATATTTATAGACATGGATTCTCTCATATGTGTACATCATTGTCAGACATGGAGATGCCCATCAACGTATCATAAGAACAATTTGCTGGAACTGAAAATTGCCGGCTAGTCTTAATCCATGTTGATTCAGCTCTTTTTATACTGTAAATGCTTGCCTAGGTTCAAGTACTTTAAATCTGCCAATTAAATACTTAAAATACTGTATTGAACATAGAACTGCTATCATTCAACACTCCAGTTTCATTAATCAGCCCAGAAATAGGTAACTCACCACCATTCTCTGATCCTAAGTACATTACCACAGTGACTGACATTCCTGGTTTAAAAATAAAATCTTGTTTCAAATATAGCTTCCCGAGTTCTGGGTAATGAATATAGTTTCATAAAAGTTGACATCATTTCTTCTGATTTCACCAGAATTAAATACATCCAGTATGCCTCCTGGATATCTGACCACCATATCACTCAAGGCTCCCACAACCTGGTGGGCGTTTTAAGGAAAAGGAGAAACAGACCTGCATAGATGGGGTTAAATCCAAAAGATATCTAATCTTGTGATTAGAATACTCGTTGTGTTTATGTGTGTTCAATAGGCCATTCAGAAGTTGATTTTTACAGTTCATTTATCAGTTGGTATGTATACATTATGCAGATTTGGTTATGAGGAGAACATTGAAATATACATGTCCAGAACTAGTAAATGCATTATGCTTGGAAACCAAGCAGTACTCCCATACACTGTTCTTCTTAGAGGTCAGTTCTAACGCATGCTGTTCCAAATAGACCCAATTTCTCTGCTGATATATATTCAAAATGCAGTAGGATGTGGTCATACACACCCAGAAATACCATCTTCATGAGGTGGGGGTGGTGAAATTCAAATATATATATATATTTTGTTTTAGCAATGCATTATTGGATATCAGATACAAACGTGCCTGTCAGCAATTCTAAAGCAAATGAAATAGATTTATCTGAGTCCATCCATTATAAAGAAAAGATATTGCTTTATCAACACATACCTCCTCCTCCTCCATTTTGGGGGGACTCTCCCCACCTCCCCCCAAAAAACTCATCACACTTCACTACGCAACTGATGGAGTATTAAACACTGTCTTCCAAGCTGTGGGAGTGAAAAAGAAGTCGCCTTCCTGCCACACTTCCCCAGTGCTGCAACGGACATAGCATCTCCTCCTCTATCGACCTAGTGTGATGCTCGCTCCCCAAGCACTGCAGTCCCCTCGCCGAGGATTGCCTTGGCCACACGCACATGCAGCGGGAAGTCCCCCGATAGGGACAACCACATACCTTTGCTCTCCATTTCGGTCCCTTTCGAGTGCTGGGAAGTTCAATGGAAGTTGGCCGGAAGATGTGGGCCCGCTTCAGATTCCCAAATCTGGGAAGCCAATCTGATGATTTCGCCCGTACTTCCTTCCTTCCCCTCAGGCTTCCTGAAAGATGGGATTTCTTAAACCTTGAAGCTGCAATCAGCCACCAAAGGACACTTAGGAGCAGCAGCAGATTGCCTCTACAGGGGATACGTTGCGACGCGCATCTGATACTGAAATGCATGCACGGTGCCCGCTTAGATTTTTTTTTTTTTTTTTTTTTTTTACCTGGGTCTGGAAGCTGCAGGCAGGAGCTGTCCTCCGAGCGTGGTGCTGCAGGTGTAGTGACAGATCATCCCACTTTGCTCTCTGGATGTACAGCAGATTTGCATGGGCGCTGGCACGCATGCGCAGGGCGTCCCCCCTCCCCTTTTCACCGCCTCCCGCTCCCCCGCCCCCTTCGCCTCACTCCCCAATACGGTCCTCAGTTATCCCAGCTGAGGAGCTGTAGCATTCGGTCACAGGGAAGCGCTGCTAAAAATAAACGCCGGACCGGATTTTCCTCTGCAAACTAGAAAATGGATTGGACTGGTACTGCGTGCATCAGGACGAATGACTGAAGTCTTAGAGGAGGCTAGTGTCTCCAGGCAGGGTATGGTTTTCTTCAGAAGGCAGAGAGGAGAGATTTACGAATCGTTTTTAACGTTCACAATTTGGGTTTCTCTTTCTACTCGCTGCAGTAACTTTCCAGCTGTCTGCTTCCCTCTCCTCTCCCCACTGACTTCACATGGCTTGCTATATTCCTGTATGTGTTTTGTTGTTCGAGAGTGGGGTGAGGGTACTTATGGAACTGTCAAAGGTTAATATTCTCTCGCTTCTTTGTTAGTCAGTCTCAGTGTTTTCCTGCCTGCCTCCACCTCAAAACTGTTCCATGAGCAGGCTCCAAGGCTTCTAAAGTTCTTCAAACAAAGCCACTGAGGATATTTTGAGGTGCTCTTTTTAGCTTTTTTCCAACAACCTGCAAGAAGTCCCCAAAGGTGGGGAGACACCTTTTTGATATAAGTACTTCCAAATGCAATACCTAATCATTTTTGTGAAGTTGCAGAGATAGAATATTTTTCTTGTACAGAGCTCTAGAGGAAGATGCAAAACCAAAAACCTCCTGAAGTACTACCTTCATATCAAAATATTTCTAAAGCCCACACTGTATTTAGTTTATATGCAAAATGTTTAATAGGAAAAATTGTGTTGGATTTACTACTTTTATTTTTTTTTCAATAGTCCAGATTTTCCTGAGGTGATCATCTCTCCTTGAGAATAATCATCTTATTCTCCAGAAGTCCAGAAAACCCTGTTATCTGGAATGGTTAAGGAAGGAGATGTGCAGATTCGTCACGTATTCTAGTTCACAAAAGATCCTTCCACAGTAGGCTTCTAGTCGCAATTTTCAAAACATTGAAATATAATAAAATGTACTCCCAACAAGAAACCTGGAGTTATCTCTAATTTAATCTTTTTCTGGTGATTCAGAGGGCATCCTTTGATTTTTCCAATGCCTTAGGGCCATGATTACAAATATTAACCATGGATGGTTCAGCCACACATGGACATTATTAGTGGAGGACTCCCACTAATGAACTGCGTGGGTCAGCAACACCTGGATCCATTCAGCATTTAAGAGTATCGGATTGCAGAGGCCACAGCCTAGGGCCTACTAGTTTTTAGGTTCTCCAATTGTACGCCAAAGTACATGTTAGGAAGAATCACAAAACTCAGGATTTCTTTTCAGTGTTGAATAGGCTTAGAAAGTAGGCTAAGGGTAGGAGTAGTGTTCCTCCTTAAGAACAACAGCCTATTTCATTGAGATAAATAATTTCTGCTCTTAATACTGCACCCCATTACATGCTCATTCCTTCTCAAAGGTTTTAGAACAGGAGATATCTTTAGAATGCATCTCTGTGTACTCTTCATATTTATTCTTTTACAGATGGAGACGCTAAAGGCAGGGGAGGAGTGGCACATGATAAGAGTCACATGGTGAACCAGATCTGGGTTCAGAACCTAAGCGTCATACTTCAAAGGCAGAGGCAAGCCATCTAATCCAGAATGCTTTTTCATATAACTGCCTTCCCATTATCTACAGTGAATAAGAACAGGGAGAACCTTCTAGTTCATAATTTATCATTATTTTTATACATAATTTTAAGAACCCAGATGCTTTATTAAATAGAAAGCAAATCAAATTTAATGCAAAATTTGTGGTCTGACACTCAAGATCTTTCCATTCTTCTCCAAGCTTAACTCCTAGACACATTATCCTAAACAAACCTCAATATTTTCCTTTTTTTTAAACCAGGAGAATGTGGGATCACAGACCCCCACCACCACAAATTATGCAGTCTGGTTTCCCACTTGTGGGGAAATTGCAGGGGTCAGCACATCTGGAGTACAATGGACAAACCTTGACTGAGAGAACCACCTTCTTGATCACAATAGCTCCTCTGTCAAGATTTTTCTTACCTTTGCTTACATCATCATTGCTGTCAGATCTTGACTTCATCAAACCACTACCTACCACAAGTGTCTACAAATTCAAATCTTATATTTTCCTCTAGATCCAACAAAAACTCCATCTCCTTTCTACAGTCTTCCCTGATACTCTCAGTCTGAAAATATTCTCTACCAAGAACACTGATGATCCACTCACTAATGGTTCCAAAACTGATGATTTACTTTTCCATCACTATTTTCTATTCTGTATCAGAATAATTTATGTATTTATCTTGTTCCTTTTTCCCACCCTTATTTTTTAAATGGCCTCCTTTTTTTCAGTGTAGTCTACAGAGTGTCCTAAACATAGATAACAATAAAAATGTTTCACGAATTAGTAGCATTTAACACGCATGTTTTTGTGTACTTTACCATGTGACATTAACTACACTCACCATGATAACAAAATGATGATAATATTGACCTAACATTGCTCAGAGCTTACTATGTGCCAGGCACTACAAAGATTCTAAATGTTTTAGTGACTATTATCTTTATAAAGCTATATGAACATGCAAATGGCCAACAAATATATGAAAAAAAATGTTCAACATCACTAATCAGCAGAGAAATGCTTATCATCTTCAATAGACTTTATGCTTCTGTGGGGGCAAAGATCATGTTTTATTCATACTTTAACCTCTCTGTGCTCCAGGTTGCTTATCTTTAAAATAGAGATGTCATTTCACCCCAGTTAGGATGGCTATTATCAAAAGACAAAGAAAATAAAGCACATGCTAGTGAGGAAGCAGACAGAAGAGAATTCTTATGCACTGTTGGTGGGAATGTAAACTAGTACAATCACTATGGAGAACAGTATGGAGTTTTCAAAAAAAAAAAAACTAGAACTACCATATGATCCAGCGATCCCACTACTGGGAATCTTCTTTACCAAAAGAAAGGGAATCAGTATATCAAAGAGACATCTGCACCCACATGTTTATTGCAGCACTATTACAAGAGTCAAAATATGGAATCAACTTAGGTGTTCAACAACAAATGAATGCATAAAGAAAATGGGGTACATATACACAATAAAATGTTATTCAGTCATAAAAAAGAATGGAATCCTGTCATTTGCAGCAACATAGATGAAATGGAAGGACATTATGTTTGATGAAATAAACCTAAGAAACAGAAAGTTAAACACCACATGTTCTCACTCATATGTGTAAGATAAAAGAAAAAGTTGATTTCACAGAAGTAAAAAGTAGAACAAAGGATAGGAGGAGCTGGGAAGGGTAGGGGAAAGGAGGGAAAGATTTGTAAAAGGATACAATGTTACAGCTAGGTGGGAGGAATAAGTTCTAGTGTTCTATACCACTGTAATATGGTTATAGTTAATAATAATATTTTACATAGTTTAAAATTAGCAGAAGGAGGATAATGAAGTTTCCCAATACAAAGAAATGATCAATATTTGAGATGATGAATATAATAATTACCCTGATCTGATCACTTACATTATATGTATTGAAAGTCACTGTTTACCCCATGAATATGTACAATTATTATTTGTCGATTTAAGAAATAAAATAAAATGTTATGAGATTAGTCCTATTATTATCTCTATTTTAAAGATAAGCAACCCGGAGCACAGAGAGGTTAAAGTATGAATAAAACATGATCTTTGCCCCACAGAAGCAGAAAGTCTATTGAAGATGATAGAAACATAAATGATTTTAAAAGCTATAGTAAGGTATAAGACAGGTTGTCACAGGTGGAGTAGGAGGTGCAGAAGAGTTGGCAGTCAGCCAGCCTGAGGGTTTTAAGAAAGTTTCCTGGAGGAGACACATACAGAGCTAGTTCTTGAAGTCTGAGCTTCACAGCGTTGGGGTATGAGTGCGGGGCAGGGACCATGTGAGAGTGCAAAAGTACTTTCGGACATAAGAAGTTATTATCATTTTCCAGGTTTCTCTACCAGATGTGAATCTCCAGTGTAAAAGAGGAAAGTGGAAGGAGGCAGAGAAATGCTTAGTATGGGTCTGGGACCAGAGCTACAAAACTCCAGAGTATGTGGGAGAGATCATCATCACATCTTCATCTCACCTAAGTTTTCTATCATACATTTGAATAGAGAGACAGTAGAGCATAGTGAAAAAAATAGATTCTGGAACCAGACAGGCATGGGCTCAAATACAGTTTGCTTATTATTACTTACTGTACCATCTTGGGTAATTAATCCATTTGGTTCCCATTTTTTTAATCTGGAAAAGTAAGTAATATCTTCTTGTAGGCAGAGCTATTATAAGGACTGACCATAATACTTATAAAAGTGTCTAAAATGCTGGTCACTCAATAAATTGTACTCACTATTATATATAGGGCTTTGGATCCATCTAAGCTAAGGATTAGAGCTGGAATCCCTGAAGGCCCCCTCCTTTTTAATAAGAAAAGGGTCTAATCCCCACATCCCAAAGTGGAAGGATTTAAAGGAAGAATTGCTTCATAAAAGTGTTGATGAAACATAATTTGATCTAGTTATGATGAACTCACTTAATGATAATCCTGGAATAGAGGAAATAGACTAGTAGCAATTTGCTATTTCAAAATTCCAAGAATTAGGTGAGACTGGGTTTCTTGTATTTGGGGTGAATGTGCATTCTGGTTTTCCCAAAATGTTCCCTTTTTATACTCATTGTCACAACATACTTTTAAAGAATGCCCCCTTTGCCCATCAAAAACAGTTCTGGCTCAAACAATAAATTATATGACCATAAACCTTTAGTTCCTACTAGAATGTACAGAAATAATATAAATGATTGAAATTAATTAACAGCAATGCATTACATTATAATTAACTATTTTAAAAGCCTTGCTAAAATGCCAAACCAATTACCAGCCAGCATACTCATGCTGTTTGTCCAGAAGTGCTGAACGTAAACTGAGAGAAATGTGTGACCATTTATTTATGCCCAATTATTTTCTTACTGTTCATTTTTTATAACTAACATCTTTTATAATGTATTTTATATTATATGTACAAAAAAGAAAAGTTGGCCAATTGGGACTTTTTGGTGATGATATTGAGGTCAACTCACCTCTAGAAATGAGTACTCACTCTAAGATGAAACAAATGGTCAGCTCAGTTTCCACTGAGAGTGTCAGTTCAAACTGTCACCAGAATGTAAGCTCTACAAGAACAAGGACCTTGTCTATTTTGGTCACTGTTGTTTTTCCAGCTTCTAGAAGAGTGTGTGATACTTAGAAGGTTTTATTTAATATTCATTGAATCAATGAATGAGTTTAATGAGATAAAGCTTTTTTTTTTTTTTTCAGGGCCATAAAGCCAATTCACTTGGCAACTGAGAAGCATCAATCAGCAATCCTTGACGGCATAAACTAGGTCATAAGTGACCTGCAAGCAGCAGCAAGATCACCACAAGGCAGGAAGTCAGTTAACAAGTGTGCTCAGTGCTTACTCTTGGGCAAAGACCATAAATAGTCAGTCCTACATTCGGTTTTCTCTGCACTTGAGTTCAGGTATTCCTCTTAAGCAAGCTAATAGGTGGGCCATGCCTTTGCAAACAAGCTAGGAGGCTGGGAGAAATTAGTCATAGAAGATGAAAGAATAGGAAGATTAAAATTTCAAAGCACAAGAAGAAGATGGATTGACGTGGCAAAACTACGTGAAAGTGGCCACGCTGTAGAAGTTAGAGTCCCTCAGAAAGCAAACATGTCTTGATTGCTTACTATGTGCAAGGCTCTCATTCTCTTCCTTGAGTGAGAGTGAAAGAACGGTCTTCCTAAAAAGGCAAGGTCACATGATAAAGCTTCAGTAAAAATGGTTCAATAAAAATGGTTCAGGTTTCAGGGAAGGAATGAAGGTAAGGAACAGTCTGAGAAGACAGGAAAGGACAGAAGATGCAGGTCATCTGGGTATATTTTTCCATGGAGTTACCCATCCACACGGTCTGACAGTGGTGTCTCTGGGGGCTATTAAGTATCTAAAGAGACTTGCAGAGTCGTGTAACAGAGTAATGATGCATGGGTGAGGCATCTGGAAGCCAACTGACAAACATTTTTTGCATTTCTTGTTAAGGACTGTCTCCACTTGACGATATTAGAGATTTATACACAAGCTATCAACTGACAATTTCGAGGTCCATCTGTTACGCTGGCATAATGCCCACTTAAAATGTGGTATGCCAGTTTCATTAATGTTTAGGTTTTGAGTCAAAACCTTAATCAGTCAAAATAGGATACTAGAAAATAAAACTTTTCAGTTGATTGTCCCTTTTCCTTCTAGGGATAAGAAATAACCTGGCAATCTAATATGCAAAAGTCACTTCTTGAATCTGCTCAGGATCAGTAGGAAGACCAACCCAGTCCTTGAGTTCTGGTGCTAAGAATAGACCAAATGTACATCAAAGTTTAGTCCAAAGAGGCTTCGTAAAAAATGCTGCATCTAAAGAAGGTGGACATTTGACATTTCCTCATCCTGTACTCCTCACACCCTCCCCTCAAAATTCCAAATACACGGATGCTCAATCTTTTTGTAATAATAGCATACGAGTATTCAGTCACAGAAAAATTAACAAAAGTCCATCATTTGTTCATTTACTGAGAAGCTACTATGTGCAAGACACTAGTCTAGGTGCTGGGATACACCATGAATCTGTGGACTCATAATGTGTACATTTATAGTTTCACGGTTGGAATGAACTTCATACATCTTGTAGCCCAAATACTTATTAAACAAGAGTGAGAAATAAGACCCATTAGGAGGGAGGAGGGGGACAACTTTTCTCAAGTCAAATAGCAAGTCATAAACAAGACTAGAAGTAGTCTGCTGATACCTATCTCATTACGGCACTCTCTATGCAAACTTGTATACATTCTTAGGTTGGAGGACTAGTCCTATGTGTGTTGTACTGCAAACCATTGTTTCAGAAGTTTATTTATTTCACTTAGTAAATACATCCAGAAGTTCTTGTTGAAGGGCTGGAAAATGGTAACTATACTAAATGTGTCGCTGCCAATAAGAAACCTCCACAATATGTTCTACACGATGCCTGATAGAGGTGATACAAGTGTATTGTTCATGCGATAAATAATAACAAAGCTTTGTTTTATTAGTAGTGCTCTTACTTGATGAAAAATCTTTATGGTTTATGTTTATATTCAAATCTCAATTCACATAGCGACTGCGGCTACCCAGGGAAAGTGAAATGCAGAAATGAAACAATTAGCTATGCTACTGGTTCCAAAAACCCTGCTGTTTAAAGGGGAGGAAAAGAGTAATGAGTAATTTAAGCCAACTAAAATTAAATAACAGCAAAAGAATGCAATAGCATAGTGGACCCCACAGGTGTATTAACACAAGGATATTATCAGCAGGGACCTGGAGGTTCATGACTAATTGCTGATAGTACTGATACTCTGCAGTTTAAAAAAAAAATGACAAATGGACTTGTATATCTGATAGTGTCTTTAAAAAAATATTTTCCACAACTTTTTACATTTTTTTTCTCCAACCATTTGCCCTAGCAAGGTGACTACAGGACTGTAAAGGAAGCAAAGAGTTATAGTTAAGAGGCGGAACCAAGACTGCTATTCTGCCCAGAGTGTTCTCTTGCATACTCAGCTCTAGGCCTAAGGTTGTGATAATATGATGCTGATGCTGCCGGCCCCTTTCCGTCACCTAAAATCTGTCTCAATTTAAAGTATCAGAGGAAAATGTTGTTCATCTGATCTTAAATTTATGTTTATTTATCATGACGGACAAACTTCTTATTTAGCCTACCCAATTGCTTCTAAATTCATTCATTAAACATTTTCCCCTTCTTTCTGAAGAATCACAAGCTATTAATCATTAAAAAGTAGTAGCTGTTATAAAAAGGATACTGGAAAGATTGAGATGTATCCTTGGTTTCTTACTCTGTAAAATAAGGGACTTTGACAAAACAGTCTATAAGGCCCTTTCCAGCCCTAATATTGGAAGCATCTGTGTTGGACCAGCATCGCATCTAGGAACACTAGAGTTCCTCTAGCCCAACTCCTTTAGTTTATGGAGGAGACACCTGAGGCTTGAGAGGGCAAGACTTTTTGAATCTGAACTTGGAACTGCTAGAATCCAAAGTCGTGTTAGCCATTATCTTATGTTGTCACTTTACTACACTTTAATTCCACATGTTGATGAAGTGCAAAGTATTTAAGTAAATAATAGAAAATAGGTTGAAGTGAAAAAACAGTATTCTACTAGGCCCCACTAATGCCACTCAGCTACTGAATGAAGAAATACAAACCCCATCAAAATGATCTCCACCTACCTGCCTCATTACCCCTCTCCCTTATATCTTTTTACTTGTTTATCTCATTTTTATTGCCTACATCATGCCAACAAGCCAAGTTGGCAGATGATTCAGGCTGTGATACAGAAGAAGGGATAAATACAATTTCACAGAGCTACAAGATTGGATATAAACTTGGGGCTCACTTTTTTTTGGCTCAGGAAACTCTTATCTATCCTTCAAAACCCAGTTAAAGTGTTTCACGAGAAGCCTTCTCTTAATCTTCATAGCATTTTCAGTATTTTTTATTCATGTCTGCCATTTATTTATATATCTGTCTCTCTATAAAGGCAGTGCTATAGACTGAATGTGTTCCCCCAAAATTCATACATTGAAACCTGATTTCCAACATAACAGTGTTTGGATGTGGAGACTATGAGAAATGATTAGGTCATGAGGGCAAAGCAGTTACGAATATAATTACAGCCATTATAAAAGAGACCCCAGAGAGCTTCTTGCCTCTTCTGCCATGTGAAATTACAGCCACAAGACTGCTTTCTATGAACAGAGAAGTGGGTACTCACTAGACACCAAATCTACCAGCAGCCTTGATTTTGGACTTCCCAATCTTCAGAACTATGATAAATAAATTTCTGTTGTTTTTAAGTCACCAAGTTTGTGGTATTCTGTTATAGAATCCTGAATAGGCTAAGACAGATGGAGTATTCCCATCACATAGCATTGTGCCCAGCATCTAGCAGGCACAGAGTAATTATATTATGAATTCGTTAGTGAGGCAGTCAATGAGTGATTAAATGAATGAAGTCTGAAAATATTCCTGAACCTTTCAATTCAATTTATTCACTCTTCATTATACCCCAGAAGCAAATAAAAATCAACTTTGAATAGCCATGCTTGTTCTACATTGGGTAGTATTATCAACGTCAGTGTTTCCCATCAACCTGCTTTATTCTTGCTCTTTTCTCCCCGAATCTCCAAGTTGGAGGAAAAAAAGGTCTCCACTCCTGGCTTCTTAGACTTTGGCCTTTTTTAGTCTTACTTTCTTCTCCCTCTTGTCTTGGATTTCCCATCTCCTGAAACACCCACCTTCCCACCACCACCACCAGCAGCACACACACAATCCTCATTAATAATCTCCTTGCTTGGCTCCATAGACCTCCATGAGCTGAGCTAGTATCCTGACTTGGTCAAGGAAAGAAGGAATGCTTTAGAAAAAGAAAGAAATGAATGATAAATATTCTATTGATTTTTATTTTCCAGTTTCAAGCTCTGATTGTAGCTGAATGTTACTGTTTGATCCTTTTGCCCACTTCTTTTGATTTCCTCCCAATTATTTCTTCTTTTAAGCAGGGAACTTAAAATACTCCAATTCTTAGTTTTCTCCCTGAACAGAGGGCACTCCCCCCTTCAGTGAGATGTTAGCTTCCATGGCTAAATATAGCAATCATCTATCAAGGATTTTCCCAGAATATGAAGAGACACTCTACCTTTCTAATAATGGATGTGGTTTTTCTCACTGAACATAAGTATGTTCAAGAAACACATTTAAAAAGATGATGTATTCTTGCAGGATACATTATTGTGCATTTGTAAACTCTATTTTCACATTGATGCACATGCCAAATCACTTGCTATTATTACATTCAGCACTATTTGCTCTGGATCATAGTGCCAAAAGACTAATGTCTTGTAAGTACAGAAAGCAGACACTTCGGGGCGGCACAGATGGAGGTGGGAGAATTGCCAGCAGAAATGGTGCCTTTTCTCCACTTGGATTTTTTTGTTGTTGTTTTTCAATTGTTTAAAGCATGGAGATCATGCAACAAGTATGACTTAGGCCCTGAAGGGAGACCCACTGGAATCTGAATGCAACTAAGCTGGAAGGCATGAGGGAAAGAAAAAAAGAAACAGGATAGTTCATCCATCTCAATGATAAACTGAAAATCAGAATCAAGAAATCAACACTGAGAAAATGAAGTAAGCTTACGGAATTGACTTAAATCACTTTGTGGATTATATATTGAATAAGATTAAAATGTCACCATTTTATTGTTATAATGATGATAAAATAGTAAAACTGCCAAGAGAAGAGAATGGCTTGTCTTTGTGTGGCATCGAAGAATTTATCAAAAAGGCAGCACGATAATTTAGGAAATCAAACTTCTTTCTTAAGCTGAAGGTAGCTCCTAAAATCCATTATATGTTACACAACTAGTTTACATTTATGTTCATTTATATTATGAATTCCAAAGATTGAATTTAACAAACCAAACATCCTAAATTTTGCCTGACATTATGCCTGGTATTTTGCATCTACTGTATTATTAAATCCCCATAACAACAATGATAAGGAACTGAGGCTCCAAGGTCTATTATTTGCCCAAAATATTCAGCAAGTGAGGAGTAGGGTCAAAAATGCAACTGAACACTTACAGAATTTAAAATCTTGACCTTTGTACATGCCTCAAGGACATATACTTGGTAGGTAAGCCATCTTCCACCACTAGTGTTTATATAAACTTGTGCTACAGGAACCCAAAAGAGAGAAGGTGCATTATTTTCCCCGCCAGGGAAGGAGCAGGGAACATTGAAAAGCCTTTTCCATGAAGCAGAGAAAGCCATTTCTGATGGAGGTTTCAGCATTAAAAGCCTCAGTGAAGAGAATGTAGGGTGATTTGGGGAAAAGTAAACAGTTTGGTGTTCCTGCACTGGAAGAAGATGAGAAGATTGGCTAGATATGGATTGAGGAGGAAGCCTTAACACTCCTGGGATTTCAGTTGAATAGAGAGTTTACCAAATCTGAAGTTTTGACTGTTTTCATGTTTATCTGTCATGTCGATTTAGCTCCTTGCCTGCAAAGACTGAATCTTGCATGAGTTTTCCACCAGACCTTCCCTTCCCAGTGCAGCTCCTTTAAGGGTTCAGTCTTGGCTTTCCAAGCTGTTGAGACTGCAAAAAAAGAAATATGGACCACATGCAAATTTAGCTCTTCATCTTTTGACTCCACTCACTAAGCAATTTGCTCCTAGATTCTCTCTCTTTACTTAGCCACCAGGTTTGTGTCTGACTTGTGTTAACGACCTGACTTCCCTAGTCAGCATGATACCAGATTCAACTTCCAGCTGTGCTTTTTATCTCTCTTCCTTAATTCCATGTGTTTTTAAACAACCTTCAGGATAACAGCCCTTCCAGCTCTACCTCTCCTGGAACCTCTGCTCCCACAGAAATCCTGTTGGCTCACCTCTTGCAACAGCTCTGCCCTGGAGGTAAGGTCAAGAGAGAGCTTGGCACAAAGCCTGGTAAGTGATATGTACAGTTTATTAACCACTTACTCTATATACTATGCCCTTTGTCTATACAGTTGAACCTTGGTGTCTATGGGGTATTGGCTGCAGGGCCTCCTTTGGATACCAAAATCCACAGATGCTCAACTCCCTGATATAAAATGGTATAGTATTTGCATTTAACCTATGTACACTTACTTTATTATCTTTAGATTACTTATACTACCTAATACAATGTAAATAGTTGTCCTACTGCATTGTTTAGGGAATAATAATAAGAAAAAAATTCAATGTTCACTGCATGTTCAGGACAAATGCAATTTTTTTTTGAAATATTTTTTATCCACAGTTGTTTAAATCTATGGATGTAGAACCCATAGATATGGAGGGCTGACTGCATTATTGTCAAGTTTGTAAATGATTATTCCTAAGTTCACAAGGTTAAATATATCAAGTAAACAGAGCTTTAAAAAGTGGTTGAATTTAACATGTGGCTGGATTCAGTAAATATTGATGGACTGAATTTCAACACTTCTCTCTCATTGCAATTTTGAATTTAAGGTTTTATTTTATTTTCCTGTTTAGCTTTTCATATGTTACTACTACAATAAACATGAAAAATAGTTTTAATTTGAATGCTCATAAAATTGTGCCAAGAAATAAAAAATCTACTGAATGTCTATGCTCAAGAGAACTAAAGTAGGATAAATATTACCTAGTAAACCCTTATTATCCTCGATAATATGCTAAGATTTGGATCAGTTTATCAAAGCACTGGGGTGAATATTTAAATGAACAGTTGTAAAATTTTATATCACAAAAGGACATCAACATTTCCATAACCGTTTAGCTCTTGACATTGTTAATTGATCTCTGTTAAGTCAGCAGATCTGGATAATACTTGTTAACATTTGAGAAATTGTATAGTGCATATTAGAAATGACTATTTGGTAAAAAGCTAAGCACTCTGCAATGCTAATTTTATCAATCTTTGAAATCTAAAAATGAGCTTACTTGTATTTTCAACTCAGCCAACAAAAGGGAGTTATGATTAGCAGCACTGGTATTGCCAGCTTAGCCTAAAAGAGATTTCACCACTGCAGCCCCAGATCCCACCTTTCCCATGCTTATCCTCTCTCCTACCTCCTACTGAGATCCTCCCATTGTTCCCCCAGATACAGCAAGCTGTGCTATGCCTCTGTGTTCATCCATGCTGCTCTCCCGAGTTGGAAAAACATTGTACCCCCTTCTCTTTCTGCTTCACTCAAACTTCAGTGCAAATGTAAGCTCCTCTAGGAAGCTTTCTCATATCCTCTATATGATTTGATGCTCTCACCCTGGGCTCTCAAAGAACCTTGAACATTTCTTGAGCATGATAACTTAAACTGCTGGAGAGCCTTTGCCCCCCTACCCGTTTAGGCTTTAAGCTTTGTGAGAGAAGCACGCATAATTGTATGAGCAGTGCACCACACCACACAGTCAATAAATACAGTAGTTCCAGTAGTTCCCCCCTTACACATGGTTTCAGTTTCCAGGGTTTTAGTTGCCCACAGTCAACCAGGGTCCAAAAATATTAAATGGAAAATTCTATAAATAAACAATTCATAAGTTTTAAATTGCACCCAGCTCTGAGTAGTGTGATGAAATCTTCTACTGTCCCACTCCATCCTGCCCAGAACATGAATCATCCCTTTGGTCAGCATATCCACGCTGTATACACTACCTGCTTGTTAATCACTTAGTAGTCATCTCTGTTTTCAAATCAAAAAGACATACCATATATAGGGTTGAGGACTATCTGCAGTTTCAGGCACCTACTGGGGGTCTTGGACCATATCCCTCACAGATAAAGGGGGACTACTACATTAGTTAGAGTTAGGAAAGGGTGAGGATTTGTCTTGAAGGAAAATCAAGGCTCAGAACAGGTATGTGACTTGCCCTGCATCACAAAGCTGGTACATGGTAGAGTCCCTGGAGAATCCATTACTCTTGCATTCCAGGGCCAGGTCCTATCAACTATTCACTTCTCTCACTGTTGTCAGTTGGGGGCTCTGGGTATTTTTAAAAGAGTAGTGTCATAAATACACACACACACACACACACACACACACATATTTGATGAATTTCTTAAAGAATTTTAAATAGAAACACTTAAACCTAGAAGTGAGTTTATTACTTTGATGAACACTTAGACAACTACATAAATACACTAATTCCCAAATCACTAAGAATATTATAACAATCAAGTGAAGAATTAAGAAGTAACTACTTCCAAAAATAGGATGACTTCTTATATTTAAACCAGGGAGAAAGGTGAGCCTGTGATCCAAAGGAATATAATCAAAAGGAAGATAGGAGAGTTTCTTTTTTTTCTCATCCAAGCCAATATATTATTTATCAAAATAAAATAAATCATTCAGGATGGTTACTACTTTTCTAGGGCCACTTTGCCAAAAGCAAGACAATTATTAATGATATATACACAAAATCACAAGTGTTTAGAAAAATCACTGTGGTAGATCATTCTGAGCCTTTATTCATCACGAATTACAATGGCACTTGTTATTTGAGGAAAGGCTGGCTTTCCAGTTGCTCAGATAAATCTATTACATATAAGAGATTGGGTAAATTGTGAGATAATAACTGTAGACGAATGAGTTAGGTTGTACATGGTCAATCATTTAAATGACTCCAGCTTTCTTCCCATGCCGGTATCACTCTCGCAAGCATGGTTAACGTCCCTAAAACCCGCCGGACTTTCTGTAAGAAGTGTGGCAAGCACCAACCCCACAAAGTGACACAGTACAAAAAGGGCAAGGATTCTCTGTATGCCCAGGGAAAGCAGCGTTATGAGAGGAAGCAGAGTGGATATGGTGGGCAAACTAAGCCGATTTTCCGGAAAAAGTCTAAAACTACAAAGAAGATTGTGCTAAGGCTTGAGTGTGTTGAGCCCAACTGTAGATCTAAGAGAATGCTGGCTATTAAGAGATGCAAGCATTTTGAACTGGGAGAAGATAAGAAGAGAAAGGGCCAAGTGATCCAGTTCTAAGTGTCATCTTTTATTATGAAGACAATAAAATCTTGAGTTTATGTTCCAAAAAAAAAAAAAAAAAAGCCTCCAAATAACACTCTCAAAGTTTCACAGTATTGCCTTCACAGAGTTAAGCTGGCTGCCAAAGTGACGCACAGAAACTCTTTATCCAGTTCTTGCCTGCTGTGCTCTCCAGTCTGTCCTCACAGGACCATGCTTGGTGCCCAGGATCAGTTTCCACTTCCCTGACTCTAGGACATTGCTCACCTCTGGAATGCACCCATTCACAAACCATCTTTGTGTTTTTGTTTTTGTTTTTTCAAAATTTTTCATAGCCACAAAAGTATCTCAAATACCACATTACAGAAATAAAACAAAAAACACTTTCTGGTTTTATAAAATCCTTTTTACTCTTTGAAGAGTGTGGTTTGGGGAAAAAAACAAAAACAAAAACGCTCTATCACGGACTATTTGTTGAATGAGTCATCCCTTCTAATTATTTATATTCTTAATCACCCCATAGTGAGCTTTTGGAGGGAGGTGGCCCTGTCATCTCCGGGTCTCTCTCAAAAGTGAGAATCCTTCAGCAAATGTGTCAAATGACTGTCAACAATCCTGCTCAGGTTCAAGATGATGCAAATTACCTATGTGATTTTCCTGTTCTAGATGAAACTGCTAGGGATATTCCAAAGCTGGGGAGGCCTACTCGGAACCCTTTGGTAGAAAACGTCTGAAAGGCTACGTGGCTGGAAATGGGAAACATGCCTAATGCTCCCTGTAGCACCTGGGGCTGGCTCACCATATCCCTGCTGACTCCCAGTTCTCTGAGTCAACCGCACATGAAAGTGGAGCTTTGATCCCAGCATCTTAAAAATCCTCCAATTGGAAAAGCGTCTGTTCTCTCTAGTAGATAAAAGTGAAATTGCACCTCTGTGAAATGTGTTTGCAGCCAGGAGCAGGGCTCTGCAGGAGTCAGCTCTGGGACAGACACAAATCTCTCTCAATCAGTAGCTACATTTAAACTTTCCATTCCAAAGTGTCTGAAACGGAGCTGACCAAAGCAGCCCAGAAACCTAACCCCTGCAACTTGGATCACACAATGTGTCTTTCAGCCACTGACATCATTTCTCATTATGGGCAAGTAAGGAAAAGGCCCAGTTTTCCGTGGATGAAGATATATGACTCTTACCAAAGGGGCCCGGCTCCAGCTCATGAAACAAGAATACTTAGCACAATGTAGGCCACTACTCACCTTAAGCTCTGGGCTGACTCCCTGCCCCTGACCTTGTCTGCACATACTGTGGATGTGCAGTTTTCCATAAGGTAAGTAGACCATTAGCAAGGTTAATGACCCATCCACTGTCTAAAATGCTGCCTGACACATAGTAGGCATGCAGCAAATATTTGTTGGACAATCTACGGAATAGAAATTAATTAAAATTTGATGGATTTAGATTTTAACAGCTCTTGATCTCAGAAGAAAAGCACTCTGTAAATAAGGATCCAGCGCTATTAGCATTGATTGGCTGTTATTCAACTCCATATTGGGAGTTTTATAAACTTGTAAATACAGTCTGTACACTTAGAGGCCCAGAGGAGCTGTAGAGACTGCATTTACATCCCATGGAAATGACTTTTTAAATAATAATAATGGTGATGATAATAATAACCCTTTTTATGTGTGGGGTTCTTTTAGGTTTGCAACACGCTTTCACATCCATTATCACATTAACTCTTCCCAACCCTGTGAAGATGTCATTACCTGCTGGTTAAAAAAAAAAGGACTTAGAAAAGTGGCATGACTTGTCTAAAGTCACACAGCTAGTAAGAAATAGAACCGTATCTCAAATTTAACTTTTCCCACACCAAAAAAAAACAACAAAAAAAAAACCCAGGTAGCATTTTTTTCTACTACATGGCATCTACCTTTGAATGGATTTATTTTTAAAGAAGGAGAATTCAGCCAAGATCATCTACTCTTTGATTGGACAAGTCTCTATAATAACTTCGCAAAAGGTGTCTTACTTCTAAATGAATTCTTACTAAACTTGCTTCAGGATGAGTATGATGTTACTCTAAAATCAGAGTTTGTGTTAGAAAGGACCTCAAATCTCATCCATTCTTTGTTTGTTCAGATATTTATTAAATTTGTACTTTGTGAGGCCCACACTGCTGGAGAAGACACAGGACACAGAGATGTGTCTGTCATCGAGAATCCATTAGATAATGACACGGAACAAGTAACAAATGATTACAATATGAGGCAGAAATTGTTAAGCATCATCCACAAGTCAAACAGGTGACTGGCAGGTGAGGAAGAAACACTAGCTTCCAGCAGAGGAGTTCAAAGAATGCTTCATGGCATTTGTGCTGGCCTAAAAACAAGAAGAATTGGAATAGTGAAGCTAAATAAGGGAAGAGAGAGTTACAGAAGCAAAAGCAGCATGAGGTTGCCTCACGGGTGATAGAGGAACTGGGTTCTTAGAGTAGAGAGAGGAGTGCTGTTGGGGAAGGTCAGAGCCAGAAGACAGAGGGCCTTGAATGCCAGGTTCATTTACAGATGGGGAAACTGGGGCCCAGGGAGGGAAGTGACTCCCTCTTTTGTCTTTCTTTCTTATACATTTTAAAAATTGCATCTGCTAGTGTCTTCTCAGCTAACAAGGAAAACTAGTGTCTTGAGCAACAGAAGCTAATACATGATCTGGCTATTTTCTGTCCAAGTACAATACTGTCAAATGTAAAAAAAAAAATGCTATTCACTTAGGTCCACACTAGGGTCACAAGTGTGTTTGCTTGGGGAACGCCATTAAGCAAGCCATCTCTGAAACTAGTGAAGTAGTGAGCTGGAGTAGAAATAACAAGGGGAGTAGCAGGGTGGGTAGTTAGGAAGTTAGGAGACATGGACTGTCCCTTTTGTCATTGGACAATAGTTTGCTCTGTAATGTTGGTCGGTAGTGTCCCTTTTCTCTTAACTTTTTTGGAAGAGAATAACACATCTCAGTATTATTCTTCCTCAGCATGTTCTATATAATATTTCCAGTGTTATACTTGCTTAGCATATACTAACAGATTTGTTGTGACTTAATGGATGTGAAGTTGTCTATAAATTGCTAAACAAACTAGAGGGTCCTCGTATAATCATTATCATCTTGTTATTCATAGGTTCAGCATTAATCACAAAACAAACCTCACAGATCATTATTTCCAAGCCTCCTGATTTCTAGGTGACGAAACAGGTCTAGAGAGGGTAAAATGACATGCTCAAGGTCACACTACAAATTAATATTGAGGTTGAAACTAGAACCATGACTCTTTAACACCCAGCCCTGAAGTCACTCTACCAGAACCAGAGGCTGTACTGTCATGAAACCTTGTGAACAAGGCCTACGTGGGACTGTAAGTCTTTTTAAAATGATATTTTATGTCTTGATTTAGAATATGGTAAAGTAAGTGCTTTGCACCATTCCCACTTAAATGAAAAAAAAAAAAAAGGAGTCATGCAGGTCAAATGATTTGGCTAATTTCTAACAAAGAAACACGCATAAGAAGGAAATAGCAGAAAGTCAGCTTCTCCGTCCCTGGAGGTCAGTCTGCCCAATGAGACAGCATTGCCAGATTCCTAAAAACAACCGCATATTGTTTTCCAAATCACCATGGCTGTCCTCCTCAGAACCCTATATAATACAGATCCAAAGGTCCTGACTTAAACGTTTTATTTGAAGAATTCCATGACTCCACTTGCAGTCACTGAAGTCAGGCAGAAGTAGGATCAGCAATTCCACGCGGCTCAGTTGCCTTCTCACCTGCTCTGCTCCGACGGCCTCAACATCAGCTCATTTCCTAGAGACTCTGACAGAACAATCACTCCTGCTTAGCTTTGCTTTCTTTCCGCTAACATATCACATGCAATTTTACTCCTTGAAATAGAATATGCACTTTAGTAGAAACTCAAACTTTCTTGTCTAAAACCTTTTGGGGCCATATGTGTTTCAACAATTTATACTTATTTGTATTTTAGAAAGACAGTTCAGTGTTTGTCTTACTATATTAAAAACACCCCAGCAGGATCTGGGGCAGGAACCTATCATTGAAAGCTTTCGTGATTCTTCAGAAAACATGTGAATATTATTAACAAGTGGGCTAACAGTATAAACAACTTCATATAAGGACAGGACACGTTTTGCAACCAAGAGCATTTGCTACACATTTACAGAAAAACTCATATTTCAGAGCATTTTGGACTTCAGAATTACATGTAAGGGATTGTACATCTATACAACTACTCAATTTGTATAACTACTCAATCTAATCAACTATCATTGGTGACTCCATTTGTCCCTCTAAGAGAGTCATCAATGTTAGTTGACTTGTACTGAGTTGATTTTTCCCATGGACCTTTATGTTTTCATAATGAAACACCACAGAAAATAAAATAGACAAAAGGTGTCATTAATTACAAAAAATTAGCCAGTCATCATGGTGCGTGCCTGTGGTCTCAGGTACTCAGGAGGCTGAGGTGGGACGATCAGTTGTGCTTGGTAGGTGGAGGTTGCAGTGAGCCAAGATCATGCCACTGCACTCCAACTTGGGTGACAGAGTGAGACCCCATCTCAAAAAAAAAAAAAAAAAAAAAGAGTGTTGCATGTTCTCACTCATAAGTGGGAGTTGAACAATGAGAACACATGGACACAGGGAGGGGAACATCACACACCAGGGCCTGTTGGGGGTGGGAGGCAAGGGGAGGGAGAACATCAGGACAAATAACTAATGCACACAGGGCTTAAACCCTAGATGACAGGTTGATAGGTTCAGCAAGCCACCATGGCACGTGTATATCTATGTAAGAAACCTGCACGGTCTACACATGTATCCCAGAACTTAAAGTGAAATTTCTTAAAAAATCATTATTGATACGTATTCTTGCATCCTCTTCCTTTCAAAAGCAGTGTCTTTGTTGCTGGCAGTGAGAGAAAGTACCTGCCTCCATTTAAATCATCAATGTGACCAAGGACAGAGGATGCAGGCTAGTCTGAAATGGTCATCGCTATGGACTGAATTGTGTATCCCACCCAAAGTCATATGTTGAGGCCCTAACCACTGATTTGACTGTATTTGGACATAGGCCTATAAGGTGGTAATTTAGGTTTAGGTAATGAGGTCACGAAGGTGGGTTCCTGATCTGATGATATTAGTGTCCTTATAAGAAGAGATACCAGAGTGTACTTGTGTGTGTGCATGCATGCGCTCTCCCTCCCCCTCTCCCTCCCACACACCATACAAAGTCACATTTTGCCATCTGCAAGTCAGGAAGAAAGCCTTCAGCAGGCACCAGCAAGCACCTTGCTCTTGGACTTTGCAGCCTCCAGAACTGTAGGAAATAAATTTCTGTTGTTTAAACCACATTTGTCATCGAGAATCCATTAGATAATGACACGGAACAGGTAAGTCTGTGGTATTCTGTTACAGCAGCCTGAACTGACTAATATAATTGTTGTTAGAATTCTGTTTCTCGGACTGGCTATATTCCCATGCCCTGTACACAGTCAGAAGTCTTACTCATGGTTACATCTATTGAATGCTAAGCTCGATGTTGAGAGGTCTAAATTCTAAACTTGACTCTCTGCCACCAGCTAGAAGTGTGAAACGGGACACGTCACTTCCTTTCTCTGGAACTCACTCTCTCAATTGTAAAGAGAGTTACTCCGTGGATAATCTCTAAGTTTCCCTCCTGCAATGACTTTCTAAGCTGCTGGGAATTTAATCACACCCGGTTTCCATTTCCCAGTAATGCTGTTTGGCAAGGCTAGGAAACAACTCAAGAATCATTTATGCCATCCCTTCTCCTCACTGTACCGCCAAGACAAATTGTGTTGCTCTCACACTTACCTCTGGGGTGTTAGCAAAATCAACGGAGCTCTTTGTGTTTCTCCGATGGAAAAGCTTCTCATGAGTGTCCTTGTAACTTGATTGTGGTTAGAGCTGCTTCATGCATTGCTGATGGCCTGCACTTCTGAAAGATGCTGAGGTATATGCAAATTACAGCAGGGTCAATTTTGGGATAGGAAATAATTCCTCCCAAGATGCCCATCTGGCAATATCCCATGAGGTCAGGAGGCAAAGATTAGGTCAATATCATCCACTACATCTATAAACTACCTTCGCAGCAGTGGCCAGGTCAAGAAAAGAGATGCAGAGGCATGACAGCGGCTTCTTCCATCAAAAGAGCTTTTGTTCTGCTTTTGCTTTTCCCGTTGCTTCTGGCCAGGGATGCCTAACACTGTAATGGTTTCTGAGTCAAGTTGAGGAGTGGCTCCATTCCCTCTGCCCGCCCGCAATCTATTACCAATTTCCTACATACCATCTCCAATTCTGATCTTCAGTTCTTCCTTGTTCTTCCACCCCTGCCCCAATCCCCAAGTCTGACTACATTGCTTTCTCTCTTCTCCTCCTCCTAACACATCAAAGGAATAACAGTCCCACAAGAGGAAATGTTTAATTTTACCATCTAATCAGTACCCAAACTGAAATACAGCTGATGTATCATAATTGACATGGCCTGCACCATCTTGACGTCACAGTGCCATGTTCTCAAAATATTTACAGAAGTATTTCTGCCAGAGGTTTCAAATTCTTGCTGTGCATCAGACTCATTTGAAAAGTTTATTAAAAACACAGATGTCTAGGCTAAATTGGAGCCATCCTATACCAGAACCTGCAGGTGAAGAAGCCCTAGAATCTGCATTGCAACAAGCTCTGCAATAGTCCTTAGGCAATTAGCCTAATATTAGTCATTTGAGAAATATAATATTGTTTCTTGCTCATAGAAGCAGAAATCTTATGTCTTTAATCTTGAATTTTTATTAATTATAAGTCTTTGTTGCATAGAATAAAAATATAATTCTACTACTTTAACAACCAAAAAATGTAAGAACATTGGAGTGGATCATTAAACTCTAAGATAAAGACTGCAGTTGGGCTCAAGAACAATGAAAAAGTCACTTCCCAGATTTCTTCTGTTTCACGTCTTGATGGGCTTCTGAATATTAATTTGGCTTTTCCTTCTCACCTCAGACAGGCTTTCTCCTCTCCTCAGTAGCAGAATGTAATTGCTGCAATTTCCCCAGTGCTACATATTTCGGTCCATATATACAGATAACTTTCTTTTGTAAGGCCAAATTCTCAGGGAAAGATTCAAATTAGTTTTGAAGGTATCAAGTGTCCACTTTACCCAAAGTAAATACATACACACACACACACACACACACACACACACACACACACATTCACATTCTCTTTCTCTCTTCCATGAACCATGGTGCAGGTTCTATTAAAAGATTTCTGAATCTCCCATATTTACATTGAGTGGTTCCTTTGGCTACTTATGTTAGCTGGGGTGAGACTGATGTAGAAGCTCTCTCAGTCACCCTATCGTGTGAGTTTGGTGGGTAGCAGCAGTTCTCAGAAAATTGTGGGAAGTTCCTACAAAGGGACAGTTCTCGAAGAAAGTGCTAGAGGAGCAAAAGAAAAAAAAAGTGTGCACTACAATATATTTCTCTTAGTGCCCATCATAGTGCTTTGCTCCTAATAAATGCTCAATAAACATTAATTAAATAGAGAACTGGGCCAGAAGTAGTCGTAAGTCCTGATTTTAAATGACAGTACCAACAGTGATTAGCCATGTACACATCAAACCTCTAAAGAGTTTCTTTATCTAAAGAATGGAGTTAACAGGCAAATGAAAAGGTACTCGACATCACTGGTCACCAGATAAATGCAAATAAAAACTATAGTGAGACATCATCTCACCCTAGTAAATTAACATGGGTTATATTCAAAAGAGGGGCAGTAACAAATGTTGGAGAGGATGTGGAGAAAAGGGAGCCCTTGTACACTGTTGTGGGAATGTAAATTAGTACAACCGCTATGGAGAACAGTTTGGAGGTTCCTGCAAACATTTAAAATACAGCTACCATATGATCCAGCAATCCCACTACTGGGTATATACAGAAAAGAAAGGAAATCTGTATATCGAAGGGATATCTGCACTCCCATGTTTGCTGCAGCACTGTTTACAATAGCCAAGATTTTGAAGCAACCTAAATATCCATCACCAGATGAATAAATAAAGAAAATATGGTACATACACCCAATGGAGTACTATTCTGTCACAAAAAAGAATGAGATCTTGTAATTTGCAACAACTTGGATGGAACTGGAGATGATTATATTATGTTAAGTGAAATAAGCCAGGCACAGAAAGACAAGCATCACATGTTCTCACTTATTTGTGGGATCTAAAAAATCAAAATAATTGAATTCATGAATATAGAGGGTAGAAGGATGGTTACTAGGAACTGGGAAGAAGGAGTGTGGTTGGGGGGAGGGGAGGATGGTTAATAGGTACAAAAAAAAATGTTAGAAGAATGAATAGGACCTATTAATTGATAGCACAACAGGGTGACTATAATCGATAGTAACTTCATTATTACACTTTTTTTTTTTTTTCTTTTGAGACAGAGTCTCGCTCTGTCACCCAGGCTGGAGTGCAGTGTCCGGATCTCAGCTCACTGCAAGCTCCGCCTCCCGGGTTCACGCCATTCTCCTGCCTCAGCCTCCCGAGTAGCTGGGACTACAGGCGCCCGCCACCTTGCCTGGCTAGTTTTTTGTATTTTTCGTAGAGACGGGGTTTCACCGTGTTAGCCAAGATGGTCTCGATCATTATTATACATTTTAAAAGAACTAGAAGAGTGTAATTGGGTTCTTATAACAAAAAGCATAAATGCTTGGGGGATGGATACTCAATTCTCCATGATGTGATTATTGTGTATTACTTGCCTGTATCAAAACATCTCATGTACCCAGTAAAATTCTGTACCCACAAAAGTTATGTACTATGTACCCACAAAAATTTAAAATAAAAAAATTAAAAAATAATGGAGTTAGTAATATGGTTATTTGGTGGATGGAAAAATTCAAAATTATACCTATAGCCACATATATAAACACACTTTTATTTATATATAAAAGTATCATAAACCACAAACGACTCTATAAATATTAAATACTACCCTTTTTTTTTTTTTTTTTTCTGGAGACAAGGTCTGGCTCTATTGCTTAGGCTCACTGCAACCTCTGTTTTCCAGGCTCAAGCGATCTTCTCAGGGCTCCCAAGTAGCTGGGACCATAAGCATGTGCCACCACACCTGGCTAATATTTTGTATTTTTGGTAGAGACAGTTGCCCAGGCTGGTTTCAAACTCCTGAGCTCAAGTGATCCGCCCACCTCGGCCTCCCAAAACGCTGGGATTACAGGTGTGATTCACTGTGCCCTGCCTTATATATCACTTTGAATCAAGTAAAATATGTTTGGATTGCAATTTTCCAATTCATCATTAAAGTTTCATGTCCATGATTTAATAAGATTACTTATTCATGGGAATGCTAACAGAAATCTGGAGTCCACCTTGCTTGTAGGTGCTCTCTTTTATCAGAGTTATCTCCAGTGTAAGTGGCATACTTCGTTAGGACTCACTAATAGGAGCAGCTACTGAACACTTGCTGCACGCAAAGCACCGTGGTAAGTCCTTTACACACATTATCTCATTTAATACATACAATAATCCTTTGAATTAGGTATAAATAGTATCCTCATTTTACAAAAAAAAATAAAATAAAATAAAATAAAGGAAGTTGAAGCTTAGAAAGGTTTGGTAACTTGCCAAGGATACACAGATAATAAGCAGTGGCACCAAGATTCAAGCCAAATTCTTTCTAGAAAACAATTGTGTTTGAGTTTGTCTATCTTAACATGTTATGGAAATTTCTACATTACCCAGAAACACGTTATTGTCAATATTCGCCCTGTTACTTGCTTTAAGATACGATAAATTCGATAGTACCATTACAGCTAAACCTTTTAAAATATAATACATTTCATCCTCCAGGCCAAAGTTGTAAGTGTTGTTCATGGAATTATTTCCTGAATCTGAATCTGATGTATTCTTAATTGAAAAACATTGTGCTTATACTAAAAGTAAAAAAGTAAACAGGAGGGGCCAAGATGGCTGAATAGGAACAGCTCCATCTGCACCTCCCAGTGAGACCCACGCAGAAGGCGGGTGATTTCTGCATTTCCACCTGAGGTAACCAGTTCATCTCACTGGAACTGCTGAGGCCGTGAGTCCAACCCACAGATGGTGAGCAGAAGCAGGGTGGGGTGTCGCTTCACCCAGGAAGTACAAGAAGCCAGGGACCTCCCTCCCCCAGCCAAGGGAAGCCATGAGGGACTGTGCTACCCGGCCAGGTTACTATGCTTTTCCAGTGGTTTTTGCCATCTGCAGATCAGGAGATTCCCTCGTGTGACTGCACCACCAGGGCCCTGGGTTTCAATCATAAAACTAGGCGGCTGTTTGGGCAGATCCCAAGCTAGCTGCGGGAGTATTTTTTCGTACCCCAGTGGCGCATGGAACCGCAGCAAGACAGAACCATTCACTCCCCTGGAAAGG
This sequence comes from Macaca mulatta, assembly GCF_049350105.2. Classification (NCBI taxonomy): domain Eukaryota; kingdom Metazoa; phylum Chordata; class Mammalia; order Primates; family Cercopithecidae; genus Macaca; species Macaca mulatta. Next base: position 5,989,456 of record NC_133407.1, on the reverse strand, counting down.
GGGCTGAAACCAGGGAGCCAAGTGATGGGGCTCAGCGGGTCCCACTCCCACAGAGCCCAGCAAGCTAAGAACCACTGGCTTGAAATTCTTGCTGCCAGCACAGCAGTTTGAAGTCAACCTGGGACAATAGAGCTTGGAGGGGGGAAGGCGCATCCGCCATTACTGAGGCTCTAGGAGGTTTTCCCCTGAGAGTGCTAAGGAGGCTGGAAGTATGGGCTGGGCACAGAAAAGCGGCTGTGGCCAGACTGCTTCTCTAGATTCCTCCTCACTGGGCAGGGCATCTCTGAAGGAAAGGTAACGCCCCAGGCAGGACCTTACAGACAAAACTCCCATCTCCCTGGGACAGAGCACCTGGAGGAAGCGGCGGCTGTGGGCGCAGCTTCAGTGGATTTAATCTTTCCTGCCTGCTGGCTCTGAAGAGAGCAGCGGATCCTGACAAGAGGAATTCTCCCAGCACAGCTCACCAGCTCTACTAAGGGGCAGAGTGCCTCCTCAAGTGGGTCCCTGACCCCTGTGCCTCCTGACTGGGAGAAACCTCCCAACAGGGGTCAACAGACACCTCATACAGGAGAGCTCCGGCTGGCAGCAGGTTGTTGCCAACAGGGGTGAACAGACATCTCATACAGGAGAGCTCCGGCTGACTGCAGGTTGTTGCCAACAGGGGTCAACAGACATCTCATACAGGAGAGCTCCGGCTGGCTGCAGGCCAGTGCCCCTCTGGGACAAAGCTTCCAGAGGACGGAGCAGGCAGCAGCCTTGCCTGTTCTGCAGCCTCCACTGGTGATACCCAGGTGAACAGGGTCTGGAGTGGACCTCTAGTAAACTGCAGCAGACCTGAAGAAGAGGGGGCCTGACTGTTAGAAGAAAAACTAACAAACATCAACATCAACATAAAGGATGCCCCCCCACAACATAAACCCCATCCAAAGGTCATCAGCCTCAAAGATCAAAGGTAGATAAATCCAAGAAGATAAGGAAAAACCAGTGCAAAAATGCTGAAAATTCCAAAAACCAGAATGCCTCTTCTTCAAATGATCACAACTCCTCTCCAGCAAGGGCATAAAATTGAACAGAGAATGAGATTGATAAATTGACAGAAGTAGGCTTCAGAAGGTGGATTAAAAACAAACTCCTCTGAGCTAAGGGAGCATGTTCTAACCCAATGCAAGGAAGCTAAGAACCTTGATAAAAGGTTACAAGAACTGCTAACTAGAATAACCAGTTTAAAGAAGAACATAAATGACCTGATGGAGCTGAAAAACATAGCACAAGAACTTCATGAAGCATACATAAGTGTCAATAGCCAAACTAATCAAGCAGAAGAAAGGATATCAGAGATTGAAGATCAACTTACTAAAATAAGGCATGAAGACGAGATTAGAGAAAAGAGGAATGAAAAGGAATGAACAAAGTCTCCAAGAAATATGGGTCTATGTGAAAAGACCAAACCTATGATAGATTGGTACACCTGAAAGTGATGGGGAGAATGGAACCAAGCTGGAAAACACACTTCAGGATATTATCCAAGGAGAACTTCCCCAACCTAGCAAGACAGGGCAACATTCAAATTCAGGAAACACAGACAACACCACAAAGATACTCCTCAAGAAGAGCAACCCCAAGACACATAATTATCAGATTCACCAAGGTTTAAATGAAGGAAAAAATGTTAAGATAGCCAGAGAGAAAGGTCAGGTTACCCACAAAGGGAAGCCCATCAGACCAACAGCCGATCTCTCGGCAGAAACCCTACAAGTCAGAAGACAGCAGGGGCCAATATTCAACATTTTTAAAGATAAGAATTTTCATCCCAGAATTTCATATCCAGCCAAACTAAGCTTCGTAAGAAAAGGAGAAATAAAATCCTTTCCAGACAAGCAAATGATGAGGGATTTTTGTCATCACCAGGCCTGCCTTACAAGAGCTCCTGAAGGAAGCACTAAATATGGAAAGAAAAACCTGGTACCAGCCACTGCAAAAACACACCAAAATATAAAGCCAATGACACTATGAAGAAACTGCATCAACCAATGTGCAAAATAACCAACTAGCATCATGATGACAGAATCACATTAACACACAATAATATTAACCTTAAATGTAAATGGGCTAAGTGCCTCAACTAAAAAACACAAACTGGCAAATTGGACAAAGAGTCAAGACCCATCAGTATGCTGTATTCAGAAGAACCATTTCATGTGCAAAGACACATATAGGCTCAAAATAAAGGGATGGAGGAATATTTACCAAGAAAATGGAAAGGGAAAAAAGTAGGGGTTGCAATAGTCTCTGATAAAACAGACTTTAAACCAACAAAGATCTAAAGACAAAGAAGGGCATTATGTAATGGTAAAGGGATCAATGCAACAAGAAAAGCTAACTATCCTAAATACATATGCACCCAATACGGGAGCACCCAGATTCATAAAACAAGTTCTTAGAGATCTACAAAGAGACTTAGATTCCCACACAATAATAGTGGGAGAATTTAATACCCCACTGTGAATATTAGACAGTTCAATGAAACAGAAAATTAACAAGGGTGTGCAGGCCTTGAACTCAGCTCTGGACCAAGTGGACCTAATAGACATCTACAGAACTCTCCATCCCAAATCAACAGAATACACATTCTTCTCAGCACCACATAGCACGTATTCTAAAATCGACCACATAATTGGAAGTAAAACACTTCTTGACAAATGCAAAAGAAAAATCGTAACAGTCTCTCACACCACAGTGCAATCAAATTAGAACTCAGGATTAAGATACTCACTCAAAACTGCACAACTATGTGGAAATTGAACAGCCTGCTCCTGAATGGCTAACGGGTAAATAAGGAAATTAAGGCAGAAATAAAGAAGTTCTTTGAAACTAACAAGAACAAAGAGACAATATACCAGAATCTCTGGGACACAGCTAAAACAATGTTAAGGGTGAAATTTATAGCACTAAATGCCAGCAATAGAAAGTTGGAAAGATCTAAAATCGACATCCTAACATCACAATTAAAAGAACTAGAGAAGCAAGAGCAAACAAATTCAAAAGCTAGCAGAAGACAAGAAGTAATGAAGATCAGAGAAGAACTGAAGGAGATAGAGACACGAAAATTCCCTCAAAAAAAAATCAACAAATCAAAGAGCCAGTTTTTTGAAAAGCTGCACAAAATAGAAGGACCACTAGCTAGACTAATAAAGAAGAAAAAAAGAACAATAGAATTAAAATGATGAAGGGGATATCACCATCGATCCCATAGAAATACAAACTACCATCAGAGAATACTGTGAATACCTCTATGCAAATAAACTAGAAAATTTAGACGAAGTGCATAAATTCCTGGACACATACACCCTTGCAAGACTAAACCAGGAAGAAGTCAAATCCCTGAATAGATTAATAACAAGTTCTGAAATTGAGGCAGTAATTAACAGCCTACCAAGCAAAAAAAGCCCAAGATCAGATGGATTCACAGCCAAATTCTACCAGAGGTACAAAGAGGAACTTATACCATTCCTTCTGAAACTACTCCAAACAATAGAAAAAGAAGGACTCCTCCCTAACTCATTTTATGAGGCCAGCATCATTCTGATACAAAAACCTTGCAGAGAGCCGGGCGCGGTGGCTCACGCCTGTAATCCCAGCACTTTGGGAGGCCGAGGCGGGCGGATCACAAGGTCAGGAGATCCAGACCACGGTGAAACCCCGTCTCTACTAAAAATACAAAAAATTAGCCGGGCGCGGTTGTGGGCGCCTGTAGTCCCAGCTACTCGGGAGGCTGAGGCAGGAGAATGGCGTGAACCCGGGAGGCGGAGCTTGCAGTGAGCCGAGATCGCGCCACTGCACTCCAGCCTGGGCGACAGAGCGAGACTCCGTCTCAAAAAAAAAAAAAAAAAAAAAAAAAAAAAAAAAAAAAAACCTTGCAGAGAAACAACAAAAAAAGAAAATTTCAGGCCAATATCACTCATGATCATCAATGCGAAAATCCTCAATAAAATACTGGCAAACCAAATCCAGCAGCACATCAAAAAACTTATCCACCACGATCAAGAATGCTTCATCCCTGGGATGCAAGGCTGGTTCAACATACGCAAATCAATAAATGTAATCCATCACATAAACAGAACCAATGACAAAAACCACTTGATTATCTCAAAAGATGCAGAAAAGGCCTTTAAGAGAATTCAACATCCCTTCTTGCTAAAAACTCCTGGGCCAGCACGGTGGCTTATGCCTGTAATCCCAACACTTTAGGAGGCCAGGGGGGTGGATCACAAGGTCAGGAGATCAAGAACATCCTGGCCAACATGGTGAAACCCCATCTCTATTAAAAATACAAAAATTAGCTAGGCATGGTGGCACGTACCTGTAGTCCTAGCTACTCGGGAGGCTGAGGCAGGAGAATTACTTGAACCAGGGAGGCAGAGGTTGCAGTGAGCCAAGATCACACCACTGCATACCAGCCTGGTAACAGAGCAAGACTCCGTCTAAAAAAAAAAAAAAAAAAAAAAAACCTCAATAAACTAGGTATTGATGGAACATATCTCAAAATAATAAGAGCTATTTATGACAAACCCACAGCCAATATCATACTGAATGGGCAAAAGTTGGAAGCATTCCCTTTAAAAACTGGCACAAGACAAGGATGCCCTCTCTCACCACTCCTATTCAAAATAGTACTGGAAGTTCTGGCCAGGACAATCAGGCAAGAGAAAGAAATAAAGGGTATTCAAATAGAAAGAGAGGAAGTCAAATTGTCTCTGTTTGCAGATGACATGATTGTATATTTAGAAAATCCCATCATCTCAGCCCCAAAACTCCTTAAGCTGATAAGCAACTTCAGCAAAGTCTCAGGATACAAAATCGATGTGCAAAAATCACAAGCATTCCTAAACATCAATAACAGACAGAGAGCCAAATCATGAGTGAACTCCCATTCACAATTGCTACAAAAAGAATAAAATACCTAGGAATACAACTTACAAGGGACATGAAGGACCTCTTCAAGCAGAACTACAGACCACTGCTCACAGAAATAAGAGAGGACACAAACAAATGGAAAAAAATTCCATGCTCATGGATAAGAAGAATCAATACCATGAAAATGGCCATACTGCCCACAGTATAGATTCAATGTTATTCCCATCAAGCTGCAAGTGACTTTCTTCACAGAATTACAAAAAACCTATTTTAAATTTCATATGAAACCAAAAAAGACCCCATATAGCCAGACAATCCTAAGCAAAAAGAACAAAGCAGGAGGCATCACGCTACCTTACTTCAAACTATACTATAAGGGTATGGTAACCAAAACGGCATGCTACTGGTACCAAAACAGATATAAAGACCAAGGGAACAGAATAGAGACCTCAGAAATAACACCACACATCTACAACCACCTGATCTTCGACAAACCTGACAAAAACATGCAACGGGGAAAAGATTCTCCATTTAATAAATGGTGCTGGAAAAACTGGCTAGCCATATTCAGAAAACAAAAACTGGACCTCTTCCTAACACCTTATATAAAAAATTAACTCAAGATGGATTAAAAACTTAAGTGTAAAACCCAAAACCATAAAAACCTGTGGGGAAAAGAAAGCGAGATCAGCCTGTTACTGTGTCTATATAGAAAGAAGTAGACATAAGAGACTCCATTTTGTTCTGTATTTGAGATGCTGTTAATCTGTGACCCTACCCCCAACCTTGTCCTTGCAAGAGACATGTGCTGTGGTAACTCAAGGTTTAATGGATTTAGGACTGTGCAGGGTGTGCTTTGTTAAACAAGTGCCTGAAGGCAGTATGCTTGTGAAAAGTCATCACCATTCTCTTAATCTCAAGTACCCAGGGACACATACACTGCCAAAGGTCACAGGGACCTCTGCCTAGAAAAGCTAGGTATTGTCCAAGGTTTCTCCCCATGTGATAGTCTGAAATATGGCCTCGTGGGAAGGGAAAGACCTGATCATCCCCTAGTCTGATACCTGTGAAGGGTCTGTGCTGAGGAGGACTAATATGAGAGGAAAGAAGGCCTCTTGGCAGTTGAGATAGAGAAAAGCATCTGTCTCCTGCCCGTCCCTGGACAATGGAATATCTCGGTGTAAAACCTGATTGTATGTTCTATTTACTAAGATGGAAGAAAACCACCTTAGGACGAAAGGTGGGACGTGCTAGCGGCAATGCTGCTCTTTATGCACTAAAAAGATTTATGGAGATGTTTGCATATGCATATCAAGGCACAGCACTTTTCCTTAAACTTATGTCACAGAGATCTTTATTCATATGTCTTACTGCTGACCTTCTCCCTACAATGATCCTATTATCCTGCCATTTCCCTTTTTCTAAGATGGTAAAGATAATGATCAATAAATGCTAAGGGAACTCAGAGACCGATGCCGGAGTGGGTCCTCTGTATGCTGAGTGCCGGTCCCCTGGGCCCACTTTTTCTTTCTCTATACTTTGTCTCTGTGTCTCATTTCTTTTCTCAAGTCTCTCGTTCCACCTAACAAGAAATGCCCACAGGTGTGGAAGGGCAGGCCACCCCTTCAAAAACCCCAGAAGAAAGCTAGGCAATACCATTTAGGACATAGGCATGGGCAAAGACTTCAGGACTAAAACACCAAAAGCAATTGAAACAAAAGTCAAAATTGATAAATGGGATCTAATCAAACTGAAAAGCTTCAGCAAAGCAAAAGAAACTATCATCAGAGTGAACAGGCAACCTACAGAATGGGAAAAAAATTTTTGCAAGCTACTCGTATGACAAAGGTCTAATATCCAGAATCTACAAGGAACTTAAACAAATTTACAAGAAATAAACAAACAACTCCATCAAAAAGTGGGTGAAGTATATAAACTGACACTTCTCAAAAGAAGACATTTATGCAGCCAACAATTATATGAAAAAAGCTCATCATCACTGGTCATGGTGAACAGTTCATAACTTTAGATAGTTTTCTATAAAAAACATTTTACTCAAATGCATGTAATTATAATAAATATAATTTCAAGGACATAAGCCAACAACACCTGGAACTGCGATTAAAATAAATATTTTAACATGATAGGAAAGTATATCTCCCTTTTGGTTAACTAACTGAGATATAAACTCCATTTCCTTAATAATTAGATGCAAATAAGTACAGATTTACTTACATTTTGTGGTAAATGAAGATATGCAAACATTTACGAACCTTTTCCTTTGTCAGTTTAAAAATCAGCTAGTAATTACCTGCTATTCTCAAAACACTTGTGTCAACAGCATATCAGGCTCTCAAGGTTCCTGCTTTAAAAAACAAAAACAAAACAATACAAAACACCTTATAGCCTCAGACTTCAATTTTCATTTTAATCAGGGCTAAATCAAAGATAGTTCAAGGTTTATATATAATATATTTCTGTAGAAATAATAATTTCTACAGAACTATACAATGACAGAAATTTTAGAGAAAATCTAGCCCAAATCCCTTAATTTTATAGACAAGAAAAGCAATGCTGAAAAAAATCCACCAAAAATAACTGAGCAAATTAGCACCAGAGTTAGACTTGAAAACTCAGGGCTTTCTTGATTTCCAGACCTCTGACTACTGATTTGCCCAAATTTCTTTTAAAGTCATGTTTCCAACTAGGCAAAATAGAGCTGAGGGGAATAGGCATCTATTATTTTCATCAGAATATAGGGAATTCATTGGTTGCTAGATTTTTAAAAAAAATATATAAGCACTGTTCTCAAAGAGAATGTAACCAAAAGAGGAATCCAGGTAAATACATATAAAAGATAAAATACAGTAAAGTAACAGAAGAAAACAGTGGTGCACTTATGTAAAATACATATAATCCTAAGAATTACATTTATATTAGCATCACCTTCTCAAAAATGACTGTTCTTTCTTTCTTTCTGTCTCTCTCTCTCTCTCTCCCTCCCTCCCTTCCTCCCTCTCTCCCTCTCTCTCTCTCTCTCTCTCTTTCTTTCTCTTTTTCTTTTTTTTTTTGAGATGGAGTTTCACTCTTGTTGCCCAGGCTGGACTGCGATCTTGGCTCTCTGCAACCTCTGCCTCCTGGGTTCAAGTGATTCTCCTGCCTCAGCCTCCCCAGTAGCTGGAATTAAAGGCACTGGCCACCACGCCCAGGTAATTTTTTTGTATTTTTAGTACAGACGGGGTTTCACCATGTTGGCCAGGCTGGTCTGGAACTCCAGACCTCAGGTGATACACCCGCCTTGGCCTCTCAAAGTGCTGGGTTCACAGGCATGAGCCACTGTGCCCGGCTGAGTGTTTTAATAAATACAACACACAGAAAAGGACAGATATATCTGATGCAATATAGAAGGAAACAGATGTGAGATGTTGGTGGTTCTGAGGACAAGCTAGAGAAAGCAGTCTGGCTCACCATCATTTGGGAAATATTATGGTCCTATAGTGAGGGACTGTGTGGAAGAAACAACGTGACAGTGTGGCACATTTAGGATGTCTTTGATATGTAATTTGACCTACATTTATGAAAATCACTTAAAAATTATTTTTTTAAGTGTAGCAGGAGGTAAAATTTTTGATGTCCTTACTTTTCAGGGCTTGGTCTTTTTTTTTTCCTATGGTAAGTAACAATACTAAGTCAGACTCTGATATTTTCAAGCCTTGTTGCTTTCATGTGTCATAATTAGCACCATGGTTTGTACAGATCTGAAACTGCCTGACCTATATATGCATGGGGCTTAGGAGAGTGGTACATGTTCCCATCAAGGGTTATATCAGGCCAGAGAGATGTATGGATATCGGCAAAGACACTATTGTTAAAACTAGGAAGAAAAGCAAAAAGAAAAAAAAAAAAGAGGAAAATTCCATATATGTAGATGCATCTTGGCAATAAAGATTTCATCTTCAGTTAACATCAAGTTCTTTGTAATGAATGGGGGATTACGACTCTTGACTATTTGTCTGCATAATGTATCCCACTTTAATATCAAACTTTAATATTTCTAATATGTCTTAGCAATAATCATTACCACAATTGATAATTAAACTACTGTCCTGGAAGCCAGTGCAAAAAGGAAATTCAAATTGCTGAGTTCACAGTGGGTGATAAAACAAATTCATGTCAGATCATACTACGTCCATTAAGAGAGTAAGACTTTCAAAAAGGTTCCTATCACATGCAATTTGGATAATTAAATAAACAATATCTATAACACTAAAAATTTAAGTCCAGAGAGTCTGGAGATGCCTAGGTTTCACCAAGAGGACCCAAGCGGAACGATGAGCAAAGGTTAAATGATACGTCGACACATTTTATCTTTCCAGTAAAGTCCCTTCTGCCTATCCCATGTCCTGATCTTGTGATGTTGTGGCAGAGTGAGGGCTCATATTTCATATCTCCCTTGCGGATTTCTGGTTTTAACCAGATAACAAAACTTCTCAATTTTCTGCAAAACAAATTATTCTTCATTCTCTTAAGGAAGAACCCCAAAGAGCCATGGAAATAAGGAGTACTGATGAAGAGCGCTCATGGACTTTATCCTCAGAGTATATTAAAAGAGATATTTGCTTAGAGGGGAGATGCATGGATGGCAAAGTTGACTGCCTTGTCTTCCCCACTTCCTCACAGGGACATTACGTTATGGCTCAGCTGAACAGCTCATCATTGCCAAGGTGTGCAATACATACCCTAATGTCTCCCTGTTCTTTCTCTGGCAACTCATTCTCTAAGACCTGTGATGAATGTCATCCACACATGAAGTCCTCCCCATTGCCACTTCCACCATCTGTCACCTCCCCACTCCCACAGTCACTGTTTTGGAATTCCCACAGCACCTTTTACTTATCTTCATTGCACTTAGTTCATGGTACTTGTTTATACGTCTCAATACGACATTGGGCGGAGACGTCATTACCTCCCTGAAGATCTGTCCCAAATTAAGGACTGAGGAAACATTTGATGAGAAAGCAAATATTACATTCTCTCTGTATGTAACTTCCAGCTCACATCTGCCTCCAGAACATAGCTGTATACATTTTTATCTTTTCTTGATCCTGACACTGCCACTCTTGTCTTCTGGTCTTCCTCTCTGTCTGGAGCTTCCCTCAATTCCAGGACTTCTCTGACTCTTCAGTAACTGCCAAGTAGACAGCAACTGCTGCTCTGCTGCCCCCAAGAGGACCTTGACCAACATAGACATGGTGTGGTTGGTGATGTCATACACCTCACTGGAGAAGCATTCAGGCAGTCATACATGGACCCACCCAGGAGAACAGAATGATGTTTGTCTCCGGAAACAGTTGTAGGCAATGGATATAATAGTAGGTTAAGCCTCAGGGTTGAAACTGTCTCTGCTCATGGAGTTAATCTCTAAGCCTCTCAGACTCTGTAAAAGGTATTGAAATAAATTAATGTCCATTTAGGCTTCCTTATTATCTAGACATTTCCCTTCTGTTTAATCTTCAACATTTCAAATAATTTCTCCAAATGCTTGACCAAAAAGCATAAATGAGAAAATGCTAGATTAGTCTTTCAATCTTCCTAAGACACTTATTTCTCTTTCCTTTCCTGTTAGCCTAGAAAAGCACAATGAATTCATACAGAATTTTAATTGTTTTTCCTTTCTGAAAATGTTCTCTACCAGGCAATGCCTATAAAGTGCTCTCAAAGTCTCTAATGAAAGCAACTACCACACAATGCAAAAGATTTTCTATATTACTATTATAGGGATCAGGAGCTTTAAATAAATATCTTTTAATAACTGTTACAGAAGGCACAAAAACCAAGGAATAGAATAGAGAGTAGAAACATTCATACATCACCAGAAATTCACAATAAAGCCTACAGAGAAATATGTGGTATAGGTTTTTGTAATATTTAAAATTCCATACCTAGGAAAAGGTTTACTCCTAAATTTGATATCTAAATTTTGAACAAGTACAAGTGGCAGTCACTGAAGAAAACATATGTAGAAGAACGTACTCCGAACTCATAGGTAAAATCCAAGATTATGTTATGTTCAAAAGGTTTGAAGGTATGAGTACGAGGAGACATGGATGAAAATATCCACAATAGTATTATTAATAAGTACTAGGGACGAGTTAAATATCCATCAACAGCAAATAGTTAAGTAAATAGTGGAGTGTTTATGCAATGGAATATCAGACAGCATTGGAAGTTAACAAACTACAGCTTCCTGAAACACCATCGATGAATCTCACAAACATAAAATTGAGTGAGAGAAACCAAACATGAAAGAATGATTCCATTTATACAAAATGTTAAAACACAGTCAAACTAAACCATATCATCTAAAAATGCAGAGGGCTACGGAAAAAAACATAAAGAAAATAAAAAGAAGAGATTTTCATAAAATTTGACGCCGTTACATTCATTAGGGGAAAAGAAGGTTGGAATTGGGAAGACGCGCCAATGGGCTCTGAGGGTGCTGGAAAGGTTCTATTTCTTGACCTTGGTGGTGGTTACATGGGCGTTCACGTTTACAAAACTTTGTGAAAGTGAAGCTGCATATTTACCTGTGTATGTATTTTACTTAATGGCATATTTCACAATAAAGACTGTGTGAAAACACCATATAGGAACTGTTTTTTCATTATCTGCCCATAACTATATGTGCTTACTCTTGGGAGTATTATCTCACTCACTTAAAGACTATAATCTCGAAGGTATAAAATAATTTTATAGTTCTCCTTTCGTTATGAAATATAAAATAGAAGAGAAAATTATATCTCAGTAATTTTCCTTACTATTCTCGTTTTGCAGTCTATACTTTCTCTTATTCACCATAAATTACAGTTGGTTCTGAATGACAACTTGGTATAAAACTGAGCAAAGGTGGAAGGTTAGCAAGATGAGACGAGATGTCTTGAGAAAGAAGCAACTTCTGTAATTTCTGTCAGTCCCCAAATACGGAGTTGGAAGGCTGTCACATGGCTCTTTCAAGCTCCTCTTTATAAAGAAGCGCTAGGAACCATTGTCGGGCATAGAAGAAGAAAAGGATTATCTAGTTAAATTGAAAAGGAAATTTAGCTCCAGGCAGCCAGATCGGCACTATCTATAGTAGGAGCTATGTAAATTAAAAGCTGCCTTCTTCATAGGTCTTAAAAGAGATTCAAAGGGACACTGTCCTTAGCCTAGTCCAGAAGAAAGACCTAGCATTTAAAGTGAGGAGGCTGGAATCCACGTCATTTTATTTAAGCCTCAGCCTTGTCAGTCAATTGTAAAATGGAAAATATAATCTTTGCCCTAATAATGGGATAGTCAGGACAAAGATTACAATGATAAGCGAGTGAAAAACTGTTACTTGTGACTTCATCTTACACATAACAAAACAGTAAGCATACGTGAGGGAATTGTTGAGTATTATAAGCTCTAGAAAGATAATTCACATGTGTAAGGTGGATGGTGGGTAACCAAGATGCAGCTTCTTTCAACTGTTCTAACACTAACCCAGTGAATCACTGGCATTAATAGTATTGCATAATATCCCTTGAGAAGGCTGGGTTGGGACAGAAATATGATTGAAAAATGCTGCTTTACAAGTTATGACGGGGACTGAAATAGAAAGCTAATTAATAATTCATCTGAAGATTATAGCACTCATCCTACCAGAATTAGTTTAAGTAGTGATAATATCAAATGAAAGATTTGTCAAAAGAACTTAAACTCAGGTTATTTTGCCAGTTTAATCATTATTTAACATTGGGATATTTGCCAGTTTAATCTGTTAAAATAAATTCCTAAGAAGCTGAGAAGCAAAGAATATGTCTTACCTCAGTGTCCCCAAGACTGCGCAGTGTTGACACATGATGTTTATTAAACAACTGAATTAAGTAGATGGTTTTGTCTCTCTTATGACCTAAAAAAACTATTAAAAACTCTTTTTAAAAATGCAAATGCAAGCCTCCCACAACATGGCATCAGTCCTAGTTGGTTTTAATAGAAATTCCTTTAAATAATCAAGACACAGATAATTCTTAACATTTAAATCCTTAAAATTAATTTTTGATGGCCATCTTTTCAGTTAAATTCACAAAGCCTGCCTTACCTTGATACTAATTTTTTTTTCTTTGAGACAGGGTCTCACTCTGTCACCCAGGCTGCAGTGCAGTGGCACAATCACAGATTGCTGCAGCCTCGACCTCCTGGGCTCAAGTGATCCTCCACCTCAGCTTCCCCAGTAGCTGGGACTACAGGCACACACCACCATGCCCAGTTAATTTTTGTATTTTTTTGTAGAGATGGGGTTTCACCATGATGCCCAGGCTGATCTCAGATTTCTGGGCTCAAGAGAGTCATACCCCTTGGTCTCCCAAAGTGCTGGGATTACAGGCATGAGCCACCATTCCCAGTCTATACTAAATTTTTTCTATAGCTGTTTAACTATTGAGAAAATATATAATGGAATAAGAGTGGAAATCACATTTGTAGTAATGGGAATCGTGAAGAAAACTAGAACATCTACTGATATATTGACACGAAATGAATTCATGTTTCTGAAAGGGACCTCAAGGGTATAAAATATCAATTAATCAATTTAACAAAATACCTCAAAAATATCTGGACTAGCTAAAATAAAAAAATCTCAGTACATGAAAAGACAAGATGTGAGTGAAGATGGGGAAGTGCAATGATCTTTGGTCACTTCTTTTAGTGATTAATTGAAAGCAACAATTGAAGTTAAAAAAAAAAACTTATTTCTCTGAGACAAAACTAGGAAACACCCCTGCCTCTAAGTCACACATATTTGAAGAAGAGCTGTCAAGAGTGGTGAAAATTGGACCAGGGGAAGGTGAGTGGGGAGGGGCCATACCCACTACAGATCTCAAGTAGCAGCAGCTGGCTTCAGTGGCCTCCCAAATATTAGGCACATTAAGAAGGGCAAAAGCAATGACCTTTAGTTTGGAGATGAGGAAGCAGCACCTGGGAGCCTCAATGAACTGCTTTTAACACCACAGCGAAGCCAAAGAATTGAGGACAAATGAGGAAAGGAACAAGAGAAAGCAAGCTTCTGAGATGCCACGTCTGCTACCATGTGGAAGGGTGGGAGAAAATCTGTGATGGCCAAAATGCTCTGCGGTTGCTAATTTTTCTTAGTCAACGTGAATAGGACTTAACCCCTTACAGTCACAAATGCTGCTTTGTGTGGGATTTCAATCTGAGGCAGAGAGAATTCCTGGCCCTTCCACACTCTCCTGTTTCAAATAACTAGCCCAGGAAGAATTCACTTCATTGCAAAACCAGGAGCACATGCCATGGGTCAGGACAGAATGAGGTAGTTTTTAATTTTACCAAAACTTTCTGAGAAAAAAACACCTCCATTAGTACAGGGGGGAACATACATGAACAACATCTTCAACAATATTATCCTAAAAACCATTTGTTATCAAGCCATCAACAGCAGCAGGACCTGCATGAAATAACTGTTGAATAGTGGAAGTTCACTACTGTACCCTAAAAGCTATTGAAACTAAAAAAATATCAATGAATGCTCATCCACAAGAAGAGAAAACACCATTCTGATTGAAAACCAGTATGGGTTGTTCTGGAAAATATTTGTTAAACAAAGACCCTCACAGAGTGAGAACTGTAAATACGAATAGATCAAAAAGTGCTGCAGTAAGTCAGGGCCTTTGAAAATTACATAATCACTAAGTATTCTCTTCCAGAAGGATAAAGTCCTATTTTGGGGAGGGGGGGGCGGGGGGTTAAATACTGGAAACAAAAATCAAACTGAGCAGAGCAGAGGGCCACTGATGGCAAAGAAGAGCGAGAAGCCTCCATAGTTAGGGGAGGGAAGTCTTTGAGGAGGCGGATTCAAGGAAGTACTCTAACAGCAAAACAAAGTCTAAAGCAGAGAGCACCAACCAAGGCCCAGACAGGTTGAGACTGGTGCACACAAAGCTAGAGGCAGGAAATGTTACTGAGTCTAACTCGGCCACACAGAGAGGCCATGTTTTAAGTTTTCAAGGTGATAACAGAGAAGAGCGTTATTGAGCTCTGAAGCTGGGAAAGAAACCCTACTTCCTTTCTTCCACCCAATAGGAAACTCCTTTGTATAGCCCAGAAAAATTCACCTTATTTAAACATGAGAAACAAAAAGTGAATTCAATTGAACCCCTTAAATACAAGTTACAAGAAAACTATTAAAACAAGCCCTGTCATATCTGACTGCGACACAGAAAAAGGTGGTCATGAAGCACTTGAAAATGAACTATAACGCATGAAGAAAATGACTGAACCTTTGAAGACATAGCACAGATCAGAGATAGAAAATCTCAGAAGTGAAAAGACAGAAATTATATATCTAGGAAGAAATGAAACAAGAACTCAGAGATCTCTGAAAATAATTAAGAAAGAAAAAACGTCCCTCTCCTCAAACGATTCAGTCCAAAAATTATTAGACAAGGCCAAGTGTAGTAGGTATTTATGTGAATGATGCATGTTTGTTGGGGAGTTGAGGGAGTGGGCATTTACCCCGGAGAAGGTCCATTACCAGGTAAGGAGAGTATCAAGAGGGAGGGCAGCAGCCCAGGGACCATGTAGGATGAGAGGAGATCCACACTGCGGGTTGGGTGGCAAAGACGTGACAGAAGGAATAGGAGATTAGTTACACACAGAGAGATTGATCAAATACAATATATCAAGGCCAGTTTTCTCAGAAAATAAACATACACCATGAAAACTGAAATGAAAATGAAGGAAACTAAAATGAACCCTTCAAAAGTAGATTACATTTGGGGTATTGGTGTCACCTCATTATTTTCAAATTATAAATGGATATAGAAATAAATACTGGGGGGTGTGTGTGTGTGTGTGTGTGTGTGTGTGTGTGTGCGCGTGCGCACTGTAGTTCTCTCCACTAGAGGACCTGAGAGAAGTAACACACTAATGGCAATTAGCATACCTAGCACCTGTTTTTAGTTTCTATACACCATTCTCTACCAAAAATAAAATTAAAATAAATGAATGATTGCAGGAATGAATGATTGCAGACCTGGGCCAAGGCAGGGAAAATACCAAAGAAGATAAGCACAACATCTTGTTGTGCATGAAAATAAGGAAGTGCTCAAAGAGTGATGGGGATCAATTCAAGACGACATAGAAGCCATCTTTAAGAAACTCCCACTGGACAAATCTGGGACAATTTGATTATCGAAATAAACTATAATAATAATGGATTATAAACTTTTAAATTAAAAACTACGTAAGTCTATCCTAATTTAAGTAAGTGGATTAAGTAATAATATGATGAAGAGCAGGATATTTACAGTTTGAAAGTACCTCCTTACAAAACACTGCAAAAATAAAAAAATAAAAAATAAGCTTCACAATGGAGAAACAGGCAGACAACTTCTTTTTTTTTTTTTTTTTTTTTTTTGAGACGGAGTCTCGCTCTGTAGCCCGGGCTGGAGTGCAGTGGCCGGATCTCGGCTCACTGCAAGCTCCGCCTTCCGGGTTTACGCCATTCTCCTGCCTCAGCCTCCCGAGTAGCTGGGACTACAGGTGCCCGTCACCTCGCCCGGCTAGTTTTTTGTATTTTTTAGTAGAGACGGGGTTTCACCGGGTTAGCCAGGATGGTCTCGATCTCCTGACCTCGTGATCCGCCCGTCTCGGCCTCCCAAACTGCTGGAATTACAGGCTTGAGCCACCGCGCCCGGCCTCAACTTCTTAACTGAGTGGAAAAAAAATGTAAATAATGTACCACAGGATGGAATGCATTAAAAACTCAGCATCTAGTTGATGTTTTTACTGCCAATGATGTAAAAACTAATCCTAAACATGTAGGAAAAACCAACAAGTCTAAATTGAGAGACAGTCTAAAAAATAACTAGCTGGTAATCTTCAGAAGTGTCAAGGTCCTAAGTTTAAGGAAAGACTGAGAAAAGGTGCTAGATAGCAGACTGAAAAAATGTGACAACTAAACGCAATGTGAGAATCTGAACTGGATCTTTTTGCTATAAAAGACAGTATTAGAAAAACTGGCCAAATTTGAATGGAGTCTGAGGATTAGATAATAACAACAGACCCACGTCAATTCTTTAACTTCGACAGCTGTACTGTGGTTATGCAGGAAATTTTCCTTGTTAATGGGAAATAATTATTCAGTGGTGATGGGACATTGTATTTACTATGTACT
Organism: Macaca mulatta; assembly: GCF_049350105.2. Lineage (NCBI taxonomy): Eukaryota > Metazoa > Chordata > Mammalia > Primates > Cercopithecidae > Macaca > Macaca mulatta. The sequence continues at coordinate 5,972,331 of NC_133407.1, read as the reverse complement.
TGATATGGGCTGCCTCTGTGTCCCCACCCAAATCTCATCTTTAATTATAATCCGAATTGTAATCCCCACGTGTTGGGAGAGGGATTTCATGGGAGGTGATTAGATCATAGATCATGGGGGCAGTTCCTGCCCCGCATGCTGTTCTTGTGATAATGAGTGAGTCTCAAGAGATCTGATGATTTTATAAGCATCACGCATTTCCCCTGATGGCACTTGTCTCTCCTGCCGCCATGTGAAGAAGGATGTGTTTGCTTCCCTGTCTGCCATGATTGTAAGTTTTCTGAGGCCACCCCAATCATGCAGAACTGTGAGTCAATTAAACCTCTTTCCTTTATAAATTATCCAGTCTTGGGTGGCTTTTTATAACAGCATGAGAACAGTCTAATACAATACTCTTAAAATATTCAGAAAAATAAAAGTCTTTGCATTGTACTTGCAAACGTACTATGAGTTGGACATTTCTTTTTCTAAAAAATAAAAGAGTAAATTAGAAGTAAGATAAAAATAGAAAAAGAAATCTCAATAAGAAAATGATTTTAAATAGCAAGAAATAAAAATAAAATAAATAAAACACAAAATAGGAAAAAGAAAAAACGATTTTAAGACAATGAGAGAAATAAAAGACAGGCAAAGGAAATAGGATATGAGTATTAGTAGATTTCCAGAAGGAAAAAGTCAAACAATGCTGTAAAACAAATATTCAAAAACTATAACTCAAGAAAGATTTCTCAAGTTTAAAAAAACTCTTATATAAACTGAAATGAAACTCTAAGTAACTAGTACATACTTCCCAGAATGGTCAACCTGTAAACATAGTTTAATATGGAATTTTAAGGCTAAGAAAGAGGGATCTTAACAGAGGACAAAATGAAGCCAGAAGCAAAATCAACAGTCACTTTTTTTTTTTTTGAGATGGAGTTTCACTCTGTCGCCCAGGCTGGAGTGCAATCCACGATCTCAGCTCACTGCAACCCCCACCTCCCAGGTTCACGTGATTCTCCTGCCTCAGCCTCCAGAGTAGCTGGGATTACAGGCGCCTGCCACCACACCCAGATAATTTTTTGTATTTTTAGAAGAGAAGGGGTTTCACCTTGTTGGCCAGGCTGGTCTTGAACTCCTGACCTTGGGTGATCCACCCGCCTTGACCTCACAAAGTGCTGGGATTACAGGCATGAGCCACCACGCCCGGCCATCAACCGTCACTTTTAAAACAAGACAAATAATTGTAAGTGTTTTTCCTTGGCTCTTGCTGAGCTCACAGGTATTACTAATATTGCTCAGTGATGTTTATTTGAGGAATCAATGCAGAGTTGGATGTGACTAAAGAGTTGGCCTCTAGTAGTGTATGTGGAACAATTATGGGTGAGAATATTTTCAAAGACATTGAGAAAAACACTAATTCTGTACAATCTGAAGCGGAATCTGCAAAACTGTGTGACAACTAATAATGATAAAAATATGGGTGGAGCAGAACAAAATTTTAGTTGGATAAATTTACCAAAATTTATGAAGATATACTGCTTAATCCTACTGTTGTTCATTGTACTATTCATCAACAAGTACTTCGGGCACCAATTTGATTATGTGTTATAAACCAGTCACATCAACAGTCAACTTCATATGCTCTTGTATGCTTAACTGTTGGCAGTTCTGAATATTTTTGTTGATAAATAGAAGTGGAATATTCTTAATTGCCCAACCACACAGAAGGTCAATAACATAACAATGGCAAACATTTTTTGTGTGTGTGACATTTTGGGACACTGGCTGAGACAGAAATTTATCGGGATGAAAAGAATTTCCCTTAGTGACTATTAATAAACCTTGACTGGCTTTGGAAATTCGTGGTTGCTAACGACTTGATAATGTTTCTTTATGAATTCAACCAAAAATAACAAGGTAGAACAGTGTTCACACGTGAAACTTATTTAATAATGAAGTCATTTCAATGACAACTAACTTTTGAATCTCAAATACTGTCAAGCTGCTTTATATATTTCCCAGGCTGACAAAAGTTAAGATCAGAAGTGAGGTTCCAACTCTACTCCAATCTGCTGTAGCTATGTTTCCTGAGTTCAAACTACAGTTCAAGAACCATTTTCAGACCTTTAAGATCAGAAGTGAGGTTCCATCTCCACTCCAATCTGTTGTAGCTATGTTTCCTGAGTTCAATCTACAGTTCAAGAACCATTTTCAGACCTCAATGAATGAAATAATATGATTACTTCTGTTTCTTGCCCTTCTTTCCCATGCGTAGTCTTTCCATGTCTTATTCACTATTTTTTCCTTCATTCTGTAACACTTTTCCAATTGTCTCCATGGTTTTAAGCTACTATCCTTCAAAATCTTCCCTAAATATTCCAGCCCGAGATTTCACCCTAGACTCAATGTCTATGACAACTATTATCTGGTCTTTCATTTAACCGTTCCAGTATATTCGTTTTGCTACTCATTATACTTCTACCTACACAATCAGTTATCTTCGTGTATACACTATCAGTTCCTTAAGAAAAAAGCTACATCTTGAAGAGTGTAACCAGAATCATTGGAAATGCTGGTTGATGAGCTGGTTGAGCAAGCACTTCAATAGTTACAAACATAAAAGCGATGAATGAAGAACTCTGGAAAGCCTCATCAGCACTTCATCTCTTAAAAATGTAATACAACCAACATTAGATGGGCATTGTTACTTTTAGCTAGTCATAATTGTCTGTATCCCCAAGGAAATAACAGGTAAGGTAAAATGTGTCTATATCCCTAAAAAAATAATAAGTAAGGTACAATTATTTACTACAGTGGTTCTTAACCAGAGGCAGTTTTGCTCCCCAGAGAACAATTGGCAATGTCTGGAGATACGTTTGTTTGTCAAAACTGGAGGTGCAGGATTCTACTGGCATGTAGTGAGTGAGGCGAGAGATGCTGCAAAGGGGTCCTGTAATACTCAGGGGAGCCTCCCGTAACAAGGAATTATCTGGCCCCAAAATGTCAACAGTACCAAACTTGAGAAACCTTAATTTACTGTGCCAATGTGGGCTGAATATGTGAAAATAGATTTCAATATTTGTTTTCGACTTTTAAATTATGGCATTTTTACATAACTGCTAGTTTCTATATCTGAGCATCTAGGGTAGATGTTCTCTTCCACATTCATCCGCATTTCACTAGACTGAAAACTCCAGAAAGCTGGAAAGTGGGTTTTGTTTGTTTGTTTGTTTTGTTTTTCAAGGTTTGTCGAGCCTCAGTGCTCAATAAATATTGTTGAGTGAATAATTAAGAATTGAAGTGTTTTCCACTCATCCTTCACTCCCCAACACATCAGCATTTGCTTTCCAGAACTACTGACCCTTAGAAAGCTAGAAAGGCCTTTAGAGATAATCTCATCTCATGATTTTTAATACTTAAAACAGTGACATCTTTTTTTTTTTTTTTCAAATAACTTCCTAGAGGAAATTCTAGTTCAGAAAGCAAATAATCCTAGCGCTGCCCCCATTGAGTGAAAGGTGAGGGATCTGGAGCCCAACCACCTGCACATCGTGGTGTCCCCTAAAGTGTGCATTCAAAATCTAACACACTCACATAGTCCTTGGGAAAACCGAAGTAGAGAGAAAAAGAAACCGGAATCAAGTCACATGACCAGTAGTGGTAGATGGGTCACCAGCTGAAGCTGCTCTAATCATACCCGGAAACACAGGTGCAGAACAGAAGCTCTTATTTGTTTTAAACTAACCTAATACCACACTACGCTTTCATATAAAGATGTGTGTGTATGTGTATTTGGAACCCCTATTTTCTAGAGCTGATTTCTCCCTTCATGTTCAGTCCCATTTCACTAGAATAAAGCTCCACAAGTGCCTACCCACCATAGGAAATTCAAGACTTGAGCAAAGTCTGTGTAGATCAACAAGCTATAGAGACATTTCTTTATAAATAATTCTTTCTAGTGAGGCAGGTTCTTCTATGAGACCAAATTAGGCAGAAGAAATTTAGAAAAGTCCTTCAACATCCACTTGGCCTTCCATGTATGTAAATTATTCTTAATGGAGGTAGGGGGAGGGTTATTGCATCATGATGTTTTAGAATTAGGAGAGTGTGTAGCTTGAAAAAGCACAGTCTCTAAATTTATTTTAAAATCCCCTAATACCTACAATTTTTACAGTACAAACCTCAGAAAGCTTGTCAAAATATTTTTGGCTGTCTAGCGGGAGTACTTAGAAGATAGTGATTCTCTAACAAGTCATAGGAAAGTGAAAAAGGAGAGTCCAAAAGAATTAAGGATAGGCTGAAGCATGAGGTTTCTGTGTTGTTCAAAAGACTCCAGTATATCTAAAAACAGAAATTTGAAAAGAGAAATTAATGTAGAAACTTGGGTGGGGTCTCTTCATCCACTTAACAGTCGATACAATTGTCACTAAGAACAATATAAGCAGACTGGGTCTGGGCATAGAACTATGTGAAACAAACAGGCAGGTGATGCCAAAATTCAGACACCTTCTAGGCCAGGACCTTCACTGTTAAGGAAGCCATTCTTAGACTGTGACTTTGTTATTTATTCTCTTATATTTTGTTAGTTTCTCTTCCACACCATTAGCATAGAAAAACACAAGATGACTGCAAGGTCAATATGACAGCAAGGAAGATTCCGCTGGCTGGAGTCATGCCGTGATCTTGTCAGAGTCACAGGATTAAGATGGGAGACGCTGTCCCCAAAGGTTTCTACCACACAGAGAACACATGGTAGGTAGCGATCAAATTTAAGCAGGTTATATACCCAACCTAGACTTACCTTCTTGTCACGCAAACCCCCAAATGGCTTACTTTTAGGATTCTCATATAAAAAAGCTGAACAAAACTGATGTGTGAATTAGTGAAGGTCAATGCTTGAACTATATTTAAGGACCTGAGAGCCAAAAATAGTTTCTGTTTTCCAGTAAAATCCTTTTGTAAGCAACAGCTTTATAAAATGTCACAATCACAGCTGTGCAGAGGGTACAGAGAGATCCGTGACTATGACCATGAGACTGGCCTTGGAGAGGTCTCAGAACAATGATACCACCCTGATGTAAAGGACGAGACAAGCAGAAGCACCGTCCTCTCATTTATTCCAACCTATCTGAGCACTCCCTGCCACTTCTGTCCATCTCAGTTTATCTACAGCCCCAGCCAGGATCTGCAAATCCCATTTAACCGTCACAGTTTATCATTGCTTAATCTTTGTGGGTAGCTGTTGTCTTGGTGTTTGTTCTTTTACAGCTAACAGCTCTTCATGAAGGCTCTAAAGACAGGCCACACATCTCATCCTCAATTTACAAATGATGAGAGCAAACAAGACCCAGAGAAGGGAAAGCTTTGCCTGAAGTGTCACAGCTAATGTCAGAACCGTCTGCATCCAGGTGGTCCAGCCCCTTGTCTAAACACTCACTATCGGTTCACAGGTTGCCTCAGCACGCCCTTTCCTCCCCAGTACAGAACATTCTTCCGTCAACAGGTTCCTCTTCAGAGGACAGTCATTTGGTAAATTTCAACAATCATTATAGAAAGTACCTGCCCATCACCACAAAAGATCAGATGAGTCTGACTTTATTTTTAATCATTATTATCTTGTGAGATGGGAAGTTTCTCTAGATGTATTAATTCCCATAAATGAAGAGTTTGGCTCATGATAGCAGATACTTGCTTTGGTCCTCCAAGCATAGGCCGTGTTGAGGCTGGAAGGAACAAGGATCAGAAACAAGCTTCTGTTTATCTCAGGGTAGCTTCAACTATCATAACCAAGGAATGCTGTCTTGCCTCTTGGGTCAATCACCTAGGACATCATTCAAACCACACCTCAATCTTCAGTTTGGTGATAGTCTGGAAAAACTAGTTTGAGATTCCAATTTCTATTAAAAAGTATTAATGCAAATTATAGATTTATAAAATGCAAGCAGTAAGATTTTTGTAGTGGGTTTAGTCTACCAAAGTCTACAAATGCTCGGAATTTTTAAAAGGTATCATATCCAAAAAATATTCAAAAACCCCCTCTAAATTACAGAAATAGTGTTTTAAAAATACAAGTGGTCTATTTACATGTATTTCATTTTTACATCAAGGCCAGCTGAAAGATCCATTAAAGTTGTCATACCTTTCATTTGTAGCTAATTCGTAAATACCTCTCTCCCTGTATCTTTAAAAAGAGTAGTATTTTGCTAATAGTAACAGTTCTACTGCCTACTCCTCTGAGCTCAGAAATTAAAATGATAGAGACATTTGTTCCATTTCCTTGCCCTAAACAGAAAATTTTCCATAAATGGTCATTTATCTTCTCTTAGCATTCTCTAAATGATCCATCTATTCTGCTGATGAAAAGTTCTGGAAATACTCAGGGTTCTGTCATCAGAACACAGTCCAAGGTTTACCTGTTACCTGAATGCAGCCCCCCCATGCAGGTACATAACAGAATTGTTCCTAAACAATAAAAATAGATTCTAATACCAGAGGCAGGATAACACAGAAGAAAGTTCCTAATTTTTGAAACAGACAAACAAATGGGTTCAAGCACTGACTCCGCCCTACCACTTAATTACCTATGTGACGTTGAACAGGTTACCTAATTCCTGAGTCTTGAAGTTTAGACTCACGGTGTTTAGAGTTGTTGTGATACTTAAATAGGCTCATGAATATAAAGCATCTAACAAGAACTGTACATGCAGGTGTTCAATGTTTCCTCTGCCCCACTGTAGGTGTTGGTGCAACTTAGTAAGATTTTTAAAAATAAGATTCTGTCAAAATGAATGTTCCAAGTGTGTAGATAGATGTATAGATCTAAACTTGAGGTTAATTTGGAAACTGAGGCAATTTTAGTAAAAGCTAGAACAGCTACCCCAATCCACATTTTATGGATAAGGATATAAAATCAAAGAAACAAAATTTCAACTACAACCAAAGTTAGCCCCTTTTATCTTCTGTGACTAATGGCGAGGCAGAAAATGGCAAGTGAAAAATATATCAATGCACCCTCACCAAGGTCACATTAGGAGTCCATTCATCTAGAAAAGAGAGGGAGAGTGGTCCAGAGGGCAAACATTCTCATCTTAGCTGCCATACCAAATTACGGCTACATATGTCTTCAGACATCTTTGAACAACCGTGTATTTACATGATGGTTAACATTAGACTTTTCTGAGATTTCTTGCATATTCTTAACCACACAAACCCAGTCACACGGTCTCTCTGATGATCACTGAATGTCGAGACCCAACCGCGGAGAAAAACTGTCGATTCAAACGCAGAAAAACAGTCACATTAAATCAACATAAAATTTCAGTGTGATATAGGAAATGGTTTATGAAACATGCTGCTTTTGAACTCATTGCTAATAGAATAGCACTGGAAATGGGCATAGAGAAACAAGACTATTGTAAATTATTACAGCTTCAGTCCTAAAAAATAATTTTTCCAGGTAATTAACATAAGGTAGAATTTTAGATATGTAAGTAATTCTCCATTGGTGAATATTTATTCTAAAGTGTTTAGATTATACATTATCTGTTTAACTGTTGAAGAAATTACAGCATAAGAGTTGCCTCTTTTTTTTTTGAGGTGGAGTCTCACTCTTGTCACCCAGGCTAGAGTGCAGTGGCGTGATCTCAGCTCACTGCAACCTCCACCTCCTGGGTTCAAGCTATTCTCCTGCCTCAGCCTTCTGAGTAGATAGGATTCCAGGCACCTGCCACCACACCCAGCTAATTTCTGCACTTTTTATTAGAGACGGGGTTTCGCCATGTTGGTCAGGCTGGTCTTGAACTCCTGACCTCAGGTAATCCACCCGCCTTGGCCTCCCAAAGTGCTGGGATTACAGGCGTGAGCCACCGTGCCTGGCCAAGAAATACATTTTAAAAATTAACTGTTTTCCTCAAAGAGGGGCATTGATTACATCCCTGTAATAATCTAAAAAATACATTTGTATTTACCTGACGTTAATAAAGAAACAGCAACAGAGATTGATCCCTATTCTTCCTTTAATGTAAGTAGTAGCTAGTGCTCCATTTAATGACAGAAAGGGTTGTCCTCTAGGCAAGACTATGGGAGAGTGAAGAAAGCGTTTCCCAGATGCTTACCTGAGACAGTCAGACAAACAGCCCCTCAGTGACTCAGGGAAAGAGGTTCTGGAGAGAGCTTACCCGGATGGAACTTGAGGCACCTGCACCTTCTCTAAAGACCACTGCTGAGCTTTGAAGACACAGGAAGCCCCCCAGGCCCTGGGAGACCAGCACCGCTGCTTAACACGCCTCCTTTTCCTTCCCAGCATTACCAGCAAAGGCTGAACTCCAACTCAGAAAATTCCTCTTGGTGAGGCAGTGATCCGATTCCAAACCACCAACGTTTAGTTATGACCAGGGGGCTTAATTCTTCAAGGAAGTGCATCATAAAAGTCACCCCAAAGAAACCTCCAATTGGTGACATAAAAACGTGTGTGTGTGCTCACACTCATGTATGTGCGTGTGTGCCTACGGTACACAAGTGACTAGGGGCTCTTACCCTCCTTTCCACTTTTCCCACCTCTCCACACAGAAGTAAGATTAGCCACATATGCCTGCTCTTGTTTTCTCTGAAATAATTCTGTAATTTCAGAAATATTTTTAAAATGTCTGGTCCTGGCTCTACCCACTTCTAAGCCAACCTTTACTGGCATCTTTGGATCTTCCATTTCAGAAGAGAAAGCCAGAGGACAGAGAATAACCTACTCTCAAAATAGGTGAAACAAGGTCTCATTGGAGAACTGAAGGCCTGTTGAGTAATAGCTTATAAATCCCCCCGATCAAAAAGTCAGCCATGTATCATGTTAAAATTATGACTCCAGCCTCAAGGCACTGTATTCTGTGCTTGAAACAGAAGTGATTTTAACCAATCTTCTGAACTTCAGAAGGACAGACTGGTTAGTAACTCAATGGTTTGCTTAAATTTCAGATAAGAAAAGGTATTGGACTACATCCCATTTCTACCCCTCTCAACATCTGAGCCAAAAGTCCTACGTTATGGTACCAATAGGAAATTCCAGGAATTGTTTAAAGGATTTTTAAATTACTAGAGCCCAGAGGCCTTTGGACCTTTTTTGATAAGTTTAACCAAGAATTTGTACAGTGATCTTCACTAGGACTAGAAGTGGCAAAAACAAAACAAAAAACAAAACAAAACAAAACCAGGGTCAAGAGGATCTTTGAAACCAGTTTTGGTTTTTTTTGGCCTGTAATGGAATTTTATCTGAAAACACGGCACTTAAAATATTGCAAATATTGCTAAGTGTATGTGAGACACCAGTTCAGAGAATAGTTATGGTAGTTTATAGTTTAAAGGAACAGTTGCTGTAATATGCTTGCTACTTTGATGGTTTATAACTATTTTAATCTACAAAATGTAATGTAATGGTCAAAGTATGATACATTTTTAACAGGAGTTAGCAGAAGCATAGTTATTATAGAGGCTTTTTTAATTAATCAAATCGGATAGCATAAACTAGCTCTTAGATAAAATACATGGTAACCCTGATACCTATCCCAAGAAAGAAAAGAGGCACACGACAAGTGCAATAGTTTAAATATACTGAAGTAGTTTGGTATACCAGTTTAAATATTTTGATGAGCCAACAACAAACTGGCTAAAATAATTTAGGTGTTGACTCATTTCACTAGGAAGTCTAGAGGAGGAGAGATCTAAGACTTGGAGGGTGTGGTGGGTCATGTTTTAATTCCCAGCTCCCATAACGCCATCCAATGTCAGCGTCATCCTAAAGCTAGCTCTAGCCAAGATTGCCTGATACAAGCTCAGAAAACCAAACGCCGCATGTTCTCACCCTTAAGTGGAAGTTGAACAATGAGAACACATGGACACAGGGAGGGGAACATCACACACCTGGGCCTGTCGGGGGGTAGGGGGCTGGGGGAGGGATAACATTAGTGACGGGTTGATGGGTGCAGCAAACCACCCAGGACGTGTGTGTACCTATGTAACAAAACTGCACGTTCTGCACATGTAACCCAGAACTTAAAGTATATGAAAAATAAATAAATACATAAATAAATAAAGATTGCATGATAGTTGTCAGTAGCAAAAGAATCCAAATGCTTTCTCTTCCATATCGGGGAGAGTGTATGTTTCTGTCCCGGCATTCCAACTTGGAACGCTGAGCATGGCCCTGACTGGAGCGGCTTACGTCCTGTGTCCCTTGTTAATGTTGTGGCCAGGGAGATGGTTTGTGCAGATTGGCTTTTCCAATTATGATGCGTTTCCAGTGCTGGGGATGAAATCACTTCCTGAGAAGGACAAGGATCATGTGGAGGATAGACACTAGTAGTAAAACTGGGGAACGAGGAAGACTGAATGTTGGATGTTCACTATATGGACAACTGGTCTGAAAGACACTAGCAAGTCCATGGCTGCATTTATTGAAAACTGCTGTTAGTATAATACTAATAAGAAAACATACTAATACTAATAAGAAAATAATTCCCAGATTACAAACTAACAACAACAACAAAATTTCAAGGCCAGTATGTTTCCTTTTTTATTATTATTTTTGTGTTTGACTTAAATGGTTGAATGTTTTCATTTTCATTTATAAGCATTACATTAATTTCCATGCAAAAACCCAAGATCGCATATGTCTGATTTCAATTGGCCGAAATCCAACCCATGAGTTTGGACATTCAAGACCAAAATGAACACGTTGCTTGACCTTTCCATGAGTAGACATCATGGGTGTCCTTTGAAAGATCAGCAGGCCTCCTGACCTCTTAAACACCAGTTTGCCATGAGTCCATATGAAAACAGGGAGCCAATGCCTTACAGCACCGAAATGAGGCAAGTAACTTCATTCATGAAGACAGGACACCTCTAGACCAAGGATTGCACCCACAGATATTTCCTGGTTCCTGCTCTATAGTGATACCTGCTTTTGAACAAACGTGGTACCTTCTATTTGGGGATTATAAGTTCTTCCCGCCAGTTTTCCTCAAAACTCTCAGGAAGAGTTAGAGACTTTACAAAAAAAGCTTACCTCGACGACCCCAAAAGGAATAAATACAAAGACACCTACTTTATCCAGTATGTATCTTCCCCAGCTTTAGATGGAGTCAACATGTATAAAGCTTTAAAAACTTCTCTCAGTAAGACAGGAATCAGGAATATCAAAGAGGGTAAAACAGGACCCCACTATTGAAGGAGAACGAGGCAAATGCAAAGAAGCATTCCACTGATCGAGAGAAATGGGCAAAATGAAAAAATGATAGAATTTCAAGAGTGGTTGTTAATTTATACTGAAACACACTTTGCAGTTCTGACAATGGCAAAGATTAGTGCAAATAATAATTATAATGGTATGTTCTTTAACAGGATTTAAATAAGGCTTCAAATAATTACATATGCTAAAACTAACATTTGGAAACCGTAATTCTGTTTGGAAAACTCAAACACACCCTTCCAACCACCCAGTGTTCTCTGATTTGAGGACAATTACATTCAATGAAGTTGCTCCAAAACACAATTTGTAGTATTATCACTTTCAAAGTTTACATTGTTTGGTGGAAAAGGGGGAAGCTACTCTGGTCACTGGTCAAAATAAATAAATCCAGCTAACACGCCAGGTAGTTCCCAGGTTCATATGATTCTCAAATATCAGTAGTGGTGAAAGCTCGCAAGAAAAAAAGACAAAAGCAAAATAATAAAAATAATACAATAGAATCGTTAAGCATCAGAGATTTGTTTCCTCATACCCATGAACAAATCTGCACCAAGCATGAAACAGAAAACAGCAAGAGGACTCATGGGCATTTTCATCTATGGCTCAAGATCTCCTTAAAAAGAAAAAAAACTCCAACAAACTAAAGAGCATGACAATAACTACAAAAAGTAAACAATGAAATCAGAAGCAGAATATGAAATAGTAATATACTGTTTCAGAGCCTGCACCATCCTGCAGAACCAGGAAACTTAAAATTTGTTCTTAACAAATCCAATCTAGGCTGGATATGTAAAAAACAGAAAGATAGCATCATAAACCAACATGACACATTATCAGAGTTTAAGAACCAGGGAAAAAAAAAAAAGTCAGCTAACACTCAGAAAAATTTGTCATCAATTCTGAAATGGGGCCTTGTGACATCGTCAGGATTGATAAAGACAGAGATGGACTTTCCCGGGTTCTCAGTCACTAGCTGCTGCAGTTTTTTTGCCAAACGGTCATCAGGCTGGTTGGGGTCCCCTCCGTCTGACTGTGGGGAGGGGATGCTGGTGGTGCTACCTCGCCTCTGGAGCTCCAGTGTCAGCCGGTTGGCTGCCTTGACATGCTCAATGGCAGTGCGCAAGTGCTCTGCCGGGTCTGAGCGCACAGAGGACAGCTTCCGGGCGTGAAGCATGACTGTCTCCTCAGACAGGTGTTCCAGCATGTTGCACTGAGGGATGAAATAATTGGGGCACATCTTGTTGACCAGACAGTGTTGCAGGTCATCGATGAGGCCCAGCAAAAAGTGGGCTGCATAGTCTTCTTGCGCCAAGTAGTTGGCAGGAAGTCTGTCGCAGGCCCAGAGCATCATGCTCCGCAGGTGATAGGGGCTAATAGCCTTGGGCCGGGACAGCAGTTTAATGATGATGGCTTTGCAGGCCTGATAGGCCTGCATGAGGCTGCTGGAGATGCACTTCTTCAACTGCACCTCGCTCCTGGCAAAGGACAGCCGCCATTCATTGTCCTTCTTACCCTTGTAGGAGCAAGCAGGCACCAAGTAAAACCCACTGATGACCTCTTCCTCAGTAATCTTCCCATCCCAAAAGTGGTTCTCCATGAGCCAGCTCTGGGCCACCGCAGGCCAACCTTTGAAAGACACCACAGGGACAATATCGTACAACATGCGGCTACTCCCTACACCCAGAATGATGGAGATGATGGTCCCATTTTTTTCTACCTTCTCCACCTTTGGCATCCCTCGCTGGGGTTTCTTCTGTATTTCTGATAGGACAATGCTGATAGAATCATAGAACCAGTCAGCCACTTTGGTAGGTGAGAAGAAGTAGTTGGTGGCACCATTGATGTGATCTACAATGGTGCAGCAGTCTTTCCATTTACTGATTGTCCCCTCATCAAAGAGCCGAAGGCTCAGCCAAGAGTGGCACAAGGCTGAGTGGCGCATGTCGAGTGTCACAGGCTGATTACGGTCATGCAGCTTGAGGGCTGGCACCAAGAGGGTAAAGTCCATATCATAGTCAGTCCCCCGGGCATAGACATTAAGCTCGTCTAAGTCCAGGTCCACCACGCCTTCCCGGACACCTCCAGAGAGCAACAGGTACTCATTAGCCACTGGAAGCTTTTGGTCCAGCTTTTGCACCATTCCTAGAAATAAAAAAGGAAAAAAAAACAACATTATTATAGGAAGCACAGACATAAAGAGTCTTATGCATGAATACAGAATGTTCTGAGGTTCCAAGAACCAAAATTCATTATCAGTACAAAATCAGATCTCAGGCTGCTGCACAGATCTGGTCAACGGTACTTTTACACTAGTGCTAGAATCCACCCTTTTCCAAATGGAAGAATTATGATAGATTTTTCTCTCTTAGTGAAAAGCAGTATCATTTTCAATAATAAACCAGGGCCCTTCTTCCCCCAGTCATCATCTCAGTTAACGGAATTGCCATCCACTCAGTCGTGCAGACTGAAAACCTCAGTACATTTCAACTCTTTGCTGCCCTTCTACTGCCAAATCTTTTCCATGAAACCTCTGCCAGGGTTCTCACCTCCTTCCCTGTTCTCCATCTCTCCTGCCATCATAGGAGGTTCGGCCTTTTTTATCTCTTGCCAAAGCAGTTTTCCTTCCCCAGGCTCTTCGCACTTCACTTTCCGTTGTACCAGCGGTTCTCAGTGTGGGCTGGAGACATTTTCAGGGGTAATGAGTTCATAACTCTCTTTATAATAATACTAACACATTGTTCGACTTTTTTTTTAAGAGACAGGGTCTTGCTATGTTGCCCAGGCTGGTCTCAAATTCCTAGTCTCAAGCAATTCTCCTACCTCGTCTTCCCCAAGTGCTGGGATTACAGGCATGAGCCACCATGCCCAGTCTTGTTTGACTTTTTTACTGTGTTGCCATTGTACTAATGGCACAAAAACAACGGAGGATAAAACTCCCAGTGCTTTAGCAGCAGCCAAGACACTGATGCCAAACTCTACTAGCAGTCAGTAGATCCTTTACCACTGACATGCATTAGCAATTTTTTTAAAAACCCAGTTTTACTTAAGAAAATCCTTGATGAAGAAAAATAAGTTATTTTATTGAATCTCAACCTTTGAGCCATTAGAAAGATTATTTTCCTAATAGTCTGTGTGAGGAAATGGCAGTAACCATAAAACCTCTCTTCCTTATACTGAAATGGGAAATCTGTTTTCAGGAAAAGCACTCACGTAACTGAGTTGTGAGCTGAACTAGCTTCTTTGTTCATGGAACACCACTTTTACTTTAAAGAACAATGGAAAACTATGGGCTATTTAGATTTGGGTATTCGGCAGACATTTGCTTCAAAAATGAACAAAATGAGCCTGGCTTCAAGGAAACTACTGACAATATTTATTGCCAATGATAAAACTGAAACTTCTAAGAGAAAATTAAATTTAGAAAATTCCGCACCGTGAGCGTGACAGCTTCCCGAATTGTATACGTTTCTGATTAAACTGGCGGTGACATTAACGAATGTGATTTCTGATGAGATTGTGAGTCCTTTTGAGAACCATGTCTCATGTATTAAGCAGGCATAGAAGACTCCGCACATGCAGTAGGAACATAATTGAAGCTATGACTAAATGATAAGGGAACGAATGCATGAAATTAATAGGTGGATAGCATTAATAGATAGAATGAATTAACATAAATACTTAAAGGCTAGACTAAAATGATTGTTCCATAAACAACATATACGTTTTCCCTCCTTCATTATATATGTGCTTATGCTTGATTAGCTGACAAACTACCAGCATCATCCTGTGATTTATTTAACAGCGTTTCCCCAAAGATCATAAAGACCTACCACAAATGATTATAATATTCCATTATTCATTGTAATTCATAGTTTACTCGTCATAGGAGAATCCCAAATCAAATAAACCATATGCACGTGTTTTGTTACTATTATCGTTACACTCTGAATGTTTGTGCCCCCTACTCACATGTTGAAATCCCAACTTTCAATGTGATAGTATTAGGAGCTGGGGCCTCTAATAGGTGGTAGGTGATTAGGCGTGAGAGTGGAGCCCTCATGAGTGGGATTGGTAGCCTTATAAAAGAAACCTCAGAGCGCTTCCTCACCCCTTCTGCCATGTGAGGACACAGCGAGAAGACAGCCCTCTATGAACCAGGAAGCCGTCCCTCACCGGACAATGAATCTGCAGGCACCTTGATCTTGGCTTTCTTGACCTCCAGAATGGCGAGAAAGAAATCCCTGTTGTTTATAAGCTACTCAGTCTAGGTCCTTTGATATAACAGCCTGAATGAACTAAAACAATTATACTTTAAAATTTAACGCTCATTTATTAAATTGTGCTCGTTTTCACTCTTTAAAATCCTATTTTCCAAACCACATGAACCATGAAAAAGTCTTTTATTTAGTACCATTTCCTTACACACAGAAATATGGCACGTTATCATTTTCTTTTTAAAACCGTAAGTTAGCCAACATTATAGTGTCAACAATTCACCACAAAGAACATCCAGCAAACCTGACTTCTTGGCTGTTTCTCACACTATCTGCACTGTGATATGGCATCCAGGTCCCTCTTCAATAAAGGACTTATGCCAGCTGCTTAAATGCTATCCCTTAAGGATTGTCTCAGCTGCAGAAGGCCGTCTTCACCAGGTCAGGTCCTGTGGCTGGGATGGGGGTTGCAGGTGCACATCCAGTAAATGATTGGTGTGGGAGTGTCCCAGCTCAGGATACTCTGAAGGGCCATTCAAACTGAGTTCCCAGTGGGGTTGGCTGTGGCGAATGATGCGCCTGCAGGGAAGCTCAGCTTCTCCTACTTGAACCTGCTTCCTTCCCCACTTCGACAGGTGTAGATCCCAAGGGTGCTGCCTCATAAACATCCTAACTCCATTTCAGAAGCTGCTTCCTGAGAAACCCAGCATACTAAATACTATCTAAGCAAAACAGAAGATACTACCTACTCCCCAAGCAAAAACTGTCTTCAGCATGGAAAATATGTTTTCTTTTTAAGCCAAACTTAATCTGGATTGAGAGTTCTTATAAATGCCAAGACAAAGATCCGTTTCTCAAATGTCATTATCTTTTAATATTAACCTCATCTTTGCCAGGTAAAGAAATACTACCACCCTACGTTTTGGTTATTGCTTTAAAGGATAAAATTGATTTCTCAGATTCAGGTTAGGTTGTGAAAATCATTTTCATTATTTTATGAACTCACATGTCAGAACAGTCAGTTTCAGTGAGATATATTTGATAATGAAACAGTGTACTCCTCATTATTTCAAACATTCTTTCATTCTAGCATTCAGAATACCATAAATATACGTGAGAAACACTGTGAAATGCTGTGTTGTGGTTAGTAAGTAAGATCTGAATCTATTAAAGCTATATTGTTATTTGAGTACCACACTGCTGCCTCCTCTTAGGCACAACTAACTCAAAATCCTATGTATCCTTTTGTCCTGGACAGAAGAAAACCGGTTTTGAGCCCACCAGCTAAGACTTGTCTATCTAATCAGGGTAACTTGTGCATTAACAACCTAGAGATAATCTGTCTACAAAAGTGCCACTGAATTTTGCCTTGGATTGTCACAATTCTGTTTGGAGAGTCTTGGGTAAGCCATAGCTAAAACTCCCTTCTGCCCTCTGCTGGATATAAGAAGTTTTAATGTGTTTTCACTTGTCAATATATACACTAGAAAATTCCTGCCAATGATAAAATACTCTCTTTCCTCCCAACTGATGCTTATGCATCTCGTTAAAATGGTGATCCTTTATTCAAAGGAGTCAACATCAAGTATTTGGCTAAATTCTAATTTTCAGGAGGTAGGGTAATTTTGAACACTTCTTATTCCTTTTAAAGTGAAGAAAGCCCTTTAGCAGCAGAAAGAATACTGCAGACACACATTTACTAAGCCCCTAGAAGTTAGAAACAAAGTCCCTAAGGCCACACTGTTCCAGAAGCTAATCCCTTCTTACATCCACATTTCCATTTAGCCTCCCTGAGCGCATTAGTCTGCAATTTTACAAATGATACGGTAACACAACTCGAGCCTTCCCCAGCGTTATACAAGCCCAAATGTCTTCCTTGAAAACTTTCCTGGGCTAAGTTTAAGTGAAAATGAGCTGACATCAGCTATCATGGCAGATGGGTTGCCATGCAACCAAAACACAGGGCTGGAAGGGAAAAAGACAGAGGAGGGAAGCATTTCAACTGTACGCTTTGGCTGTACGGATCAGTTCCAACAAGTGCCATCTCTGCAATGATCCAAGGTTTTTTGTGTAATTATGGGAGGATAAGACCGAGTGACCCTGGCTATTTAGCTGTGAGATTATCCAAAGGTAGGCGTGGGAACAAAAGGAAGATGCACATACACCACTGAGCTTGTTAGCAGCAAAACAAAAAAAGGATAGAGGATAGCTATTCCCTTGGGTGGGTCTCTTCTTTTCATGGAGGCACTGGCATATGCCTGCTCTTAAGTAAAACTGCCACTCAACCTCCTTTCCTGTGATTCTCCATTTCTTGGTTTTGATATATTTCAGAGAGTTTTTACTTAAGAATATCTTAATAGTACCCTTTTATATAGATACTCAGGTCCTAAGTTTAAGGAATGTGTTTCATGTCATGCTTTCAGTTATCTGCTGATTATCTTTAGAATATCAAGTGAAAAATGGAACTCTGTCTCTGACTTCTTTATGTTCTAGTGAATAAAACTATATCATATTCCACTAAATTGAAATTGCAAACCTTCATCATGCAAACATATAATGCCAGATTGCTAATACTAGAGCACAAAAACTAAGTATCATTTCTTGTTGTCTTTACAAGCCCACTCCAGTAAGTCTGTGAAAGCTCAAATAGAGAGTTCAAGAAATACTAAGTAGATAAGTCAAAATAGTACTTGTATAGATTTCTTTAAAACACACACACACACACACTCTTACATATTTTAAGGGAGAAAGATTTAAAAAAATAAAATTTTTATGTCTTATAATTAAAGTTACAACATTAGATAAATTTTATCTTTTTACATACTTTTGAAACTATATATATATATATGCCTGAATATCTCAGTAATATTCATTGTCTCATATAAAAGAGCTTCCTTTTTTGGCTCCAACTCATGTAGCACACACCAGTAACAAACAGGGTCTTATTCCAGCAGTGGGTTTTAATGGAAGGAAGGGTACAGGGCGGGATGATGTTGACAAAGTCCTTCTTTGATTCTGATGCATCCCCTAGGATAAGTCTCCTTGGTTGACAATAAACAATATAAAACCTTCCTATAAAAATATTATGGTTTATGTTTCCAGGGCGGAAGTATTTTCGTCAAACTTACTTGACATTCTGAGAAACATCTGAGATGTGGGCATGGCCACCTTTTTCTAAGAAAGTCACTCATCTATGAAATACTTAATGACCCCAGTTGGAAAAGGTTTTAGGCCTTTCCTCGTTCATGCCCAGAAATCATCTCTCTGAAGAAAAAACTGGTTCCAAGAAGAGAAATCACTCATTCGAGGTCATACGGCCTTAGTGACAGACTACCAGCATTGTTGCATTCCAACATTTGTGCAAAGATCAGAACGGCACATGCGTACTGATCTCCCCACGACAATGCACAGTGGCTTCAGGGGGAAGCAGCAGACGTCTCAGGGCAACGTGCCGGCTTTGCATTTTTATTGGTCAAATCTTTAGCAGGACCTGGGACAACTGGCAGAACATGTCTGGCCATCCACACTTATCGTAAGGAAGAAGGGGCCTGGCTTGCCTTGAGAGAGCCATTAGTATTCCCAAATAGACTGTGAGACCCTGGAAATACAGAAGACAAAAACGGAGCTTTCCAGTTTTTCAGTAATATTCTGAGTTATTAGTACTCACAATTATAGTATGTTTTATATGTCAAAGAGTCTGTTTTATTTTGCATAATTTGAGACAACTGCATGTAATCTTACTTTTTAGAAAACTGATTAATTCACATATGGTAATGGCAATGCCCTACTGACCAGACTATATATATATATACACACACACACACACACGCATACACACACACACACACACGTGTATAGTAAGAGGGCTGATTCAAAAGATATCTCTCAAAGGAGTCTTTCTTTGTACTTCCCCATTCTGATACTGATATGTATGCAAGAACACTGGACTCAAGACAGGCTTGGGCTTGGATCCTGGGCTTGTCATTTACTATTTAAGTGAGGCTGACAAATTAACCTCTCTAAGCAATTCTTTATCTATTAAAAAACAAACAAATTGATGAAAAGTAAGTAAATGCATATAAAAACCCACCCTTACAGGATTGCGATGAAATGTCTAAGCACATCTTTGATATTTAGCTCATTTGCCCCATATGTTCTTCCCTTTTCCTACCACACATAAAACTGGAAGAGCAAATAACGCAGACTCCACAGAGTTATTTCAAAGGTTTAATTAAACAAGATAATCTATTTAAAGCCTCTAGCACATGCAAGGCACACAAAACATGTCAGAGGAAGGGAAATGAATGAAGTATTCTCTCCCCCGGCTGTACCAAGACTGCTGCTAGCCAAGGCTGCTTTCTCTGAGTGGATGCCATCGTGTGGCACGACACACAGGGTGGCAGGCAGAGGGCAGGCTGCATTCTAGCTCTTTCTTGTCCTCTCACCCAGGTATCCCATGGAATGAACACCCTGTACATCCTAGTGGAGGGTCTTGACCTGAACTCGTAAGTTAGCACTTTCGACACCTACTGTCATTGTGAGCTGTGTTCATGGTGTATCTTTCCTCCAAAACAAGATAACAATACACAATCATCCCTTGGTCCCAGGAACGCCTACATATGCCGAAACGTGTGCATACTCAAGTCCCATGGCTGACCTTGTGGAATCCGCTTACACAACAAGTTGGTCCTCTAAGTAGGTTTCATATCCTTTTCAAATAGTATATTTTCAATCCGCATTTGATTGAAAAATAGCCACCTATAAATGGACCTGTGCAGCTCAAACCTGTGTTGTTCAAGGGTCAACTGTGAAGCATCTGGCACAGTAACTCACAAAAAGGCATGGCAAATGAAAGATCCTATCTTAGGTGACATCTATAACCTCCTTGTGGTCAAGATTTTTTTGCTGCATTGCTAGTGTAGACTTTAGATTAGAAGGCACCTGTTTTTTGTGTGTACCATTTCTTTCAATCAACTTGAATATCTCATTAACCATAACCTAGGATTATGGAATCTGCTGCATAATAGAATATGAAATCCTGTCAGCATATGTGTATAAAAGTGTTTACTAATAATCTAAAAGACGGGAAGAAAAAAATGCCTCTCTAATCTTCCATTATTTTCCTTCTTAAAAATTAAAACTGAAGGTCTTAAAAATGGGTGGGCTTTGTCAAAGTCTTACAAGCTATTTTAAACAGAATGAACATGAGTTAGACCTGGATTCAAGTCCAATTCATTCATGCCAACATCAACCACTGTGGACCTTGGTTTCCTTAAACAAAATTGTAGAATAACAACTGGTACAAGTTTGTTGGGTGGTCATGGGAATAAAATGAGAAAATGCACAACAAATTACTTAGTGTGTGGTTTTGTGCTTAGTTGGTAATCAGTAAACAGGGGTTGCTGGCACATGCATACACATACCAATATATTATCAATATTTTTTTTCCCATCAACTAAGTCCTGACCTTTCTTTCTTTTCAGTACTTAGGATAGTTTAAGAACTCATGGTTTTTGCCATTCAGAACTTACCGGCAAGACTCAAAAGAGAGTCGTATTAGCCCTACCTAGCAGCTTCCCAAAGTCACAATAGGGTACAAAAGTTACAGATTGACATTTTATAGGAATGGTGTTCACTTGAGAAGGCTCATTCTTGAAAGGCCAAAAAGAAAAAAAGTGAAAAGCAAGAGTAATGCCAATATGGTGTCAAACAGCTACGTAAGGATACAGAAATGTATCAGGGATGACCACGTTCATGCTCTCCTGCTCTTCAAAAGAACACACAAGCTTGTGATAGAGATGTTCGAAACAAAGTCAACTGTACCCCATCACTGACCCTTTGCCCGGGACCCAGCTGGGTCCGGTTTCCATTCCTTTCTCACTTGGAGATGTATACGTAAACATCTCAAATTACTCTGTATACATAAACATCTTAATTACTCCGAAACTGGAAAGCTGTGTTTAATTGGGGAGGAGAAGGGGGAAGTCTACATTTTAGAAGAAAAATAATGAAGTAGGCCAAGTCCAATAAATTGCAACAAAGATAAAAATAGGATTCAAACCTCAGATTTTACTTATTCACGCAGTAAGTATGAGCGTCTCCTTTGAGCCAGTACTGGGCTAGACACTGAAGAGACAAAGGTGAAGAGAAACACACCACCCCCACTGCAGAATGCTGATTATTTAGTGAGAAAGCCAAGTGTTAACTGTATCAATCAGGATGGGTGAAGTTACGCTGAGTAACAAAGCTAATACCTCAATGACCCGAAACAACCAAGTTTTATTTTTCACTCACACTAGATGACCCTCAAGGGTGAGTGGGGCAGGAGGGATTGGGGGTGCTTTTCTTTCCTTCATTGAGGACCCAGATGGATAGAGCAAGCCATGTCTAGAAAGAACTTCACAGTCACTCTACTGGAGGAAAAGAAGGTTCTAGAAGTTCTCTTTTTGGCAGTTAAATGCTCTGGTATGGAAATGACGTACATCATTTTCATACACAAATCATTGGTCAAACCAGTCACATGGTCCCATCCACACCCATGAAAGAAAGCCCAATTCTACCACATGCTGGGAGAACTGGGAATCTGCGACATGCAGCATGAACAGCTCCCACACGAATCAGATAATTACACACGAATCAACATATGATTAGAAACTGAGATAACAGCACTGAAGCAAATGAATAAGGTCCTAGCCAAAATGCATAACAGGAATAGGAGGAGTGAAAATTGTTTAGCCTGAAAAACAGAAAATTCAAAAAGTCTATGAGAGCCATCTTCAAACACCTGATAAGCTGTGCTAGTAAAGGAGAAATGGAATTTACCTATATGGTTTCGCTGAGTAGAACATAGAGAGACGTTTTCAGTGTAATGTTGTGTACTCACTCATCCGGCAGAATCTTCTAGCAAGGCTGCCTGTGGAGGCAGTACCTTTCCTATCCCAAGAGAGGATCAATCAGAATCTTCAGCAGGGACGGAGTCTCAGTATAGATGTCTTCCGAGGTGGCTGCCCATCCCAAGAACCTACTACTTAAAACAGACAACTGTAACGTAGACTTCTAGAGCCACCTATGACCATCCAGGGTGGGCCCAGTCACAGTGGCTGTAAGAAGACCATACTCTGAGCATTACGCCCAAAGGCTGGATGCCGCCCTTCCTTCTCATCTGGCCTACCCTATGTCATTTGTAACCTGCAGCCCTGCTGCTGTCACATCCTCCAGTCGACTTCACCAACTTTACAAAGAGAGAACTAGCACTAGCAATGACACACATAACAGCAGAAGAAGAGCTGAATTTATAGTACGCGTTTGAAGTACATGCATCTCATGACAAGGACTCTCTGAGAAGGGCACAAACATTCATGCCACTACCATGCACTAAGGCACAGGCTGAATGCTTTACCTGTGTCATCTTGTTCAATCTTCTCGGCCCTTTCAAGTGGGCAATAGTGTCCCCCCCACTCCTTTTTTTTATGAGACGGAGTCTCGCTCTGTCACCAGGCTGGAACACAGTGGTGCAATCTCAGCTCGCTGCAACCTCCATCTCCCGGGTTCAAGTGATTCTCCTGTCTCAGCCTCCCAAGTAGCTGGGACCACAGGTGTGCACCACCAAGTCTGGCTAATTTTTGTATTTTTAGTCGAGACGGGGTTTCACCACATTGGCCAGGATGGTATGGATCTTTTGACCTCGTGATCCACCTGCCTAGGCTTCCCAAAGTGCTGGGATTACAGGCGTGAGCCACCATGCCCAGCCTAGTGTCCCCATTTTACAGATAAGAAAATTAAGAAAAATAGCAGCCAAATAAATTGTTTATGGCCATGATAGCTGACCGGGGATCCAAATTCAAGTTGATCCTCTGCTGCTTTCCTGTATTAAATGGGCTTTCCTAGGAGAGAACAAACAACGTAATACCTTGGGCCTTTAGAACTGCCACATAAACAGTATAGGAAACAGTAAGTAGAAATTTATTTCTCCATCCAAAAATGGAACAAATTCTATTTTGGAGTAAACAGATTTCTAGAGCAGATTAAAAACTGACTTTAGTCATCTCTGGGGAATAAAGTATATGAGCAAATGGGTCAAGGATCATAGGAAAAAGATGATTATAAATGACATTATAAAAAGATATGTAGTGCTGAGATACACAGCTATGTGAGTGCACGCGTGTGCAAGTGTGTATGTGTTGCATACTTAGCTCTTGGACAACTTTCAAAGAACATTCCACCAGTGTTTTAATCACAACGGCATCCTTGAAATTCTTTCAGGCTCCCAGGACAAACTCTGAAAATATTCCCACGTATTCAGATGCGTAGTCTAAGATGTTATTTTAACCCAACATCAGAGCCTTCATTTGAAGGTCATACGCCCTAAGTTTCTACTACGAGGTTGAGGAGGCAGGTGGAGGTAGCCAGGAACACGATTGCCAAAAACATACTAACCGCAAGGCCAGGAGCTTTTACTGAACTCTGAGGCAACAAAGTCTTTTCCCTTTACAGACAAGCAGTATCTATCACGGTCACATTATGTCTCTGTACAAAACTCTTATCAGGCACACTGAGATATGGAGAAAGAAACAAAGAATTCTGTGTCTTCTCTAAAAACAAAAACTGGTATCCATCGAACTGTGATAAGGGATAATGCTCCTTGTGACGAGCACCCTAAAAAGATGTGTCACTATCCATGTAAAAGAGACCCTGAATTGGTGATCTACATTACACACTCGAATTTGCTAAATTAGTTTAAAAATGATCCCAATTTATATAAAGAAGCCTCCTCCAAAGGACTTACAATCTATCATTGGCAAGTCAAAGAAGACCCTGTCTTACTTTAGACAAGTTTACTAACTTTGTAAACTTAGGAATTTTCAAACATACACGCTAGTAGGTATAACAGTATAATAAATTCCCACATATCCATCACCTAACTTCAACAATTATGTTTGCCATTCTTATTTCATTTATTCCATTTTTTTGGCCCAGTATGTTAAGGTAAATCTCAGACAACCTATAATTTTACCCATAAACAACACTTTCTCAATTAGACAAAGACATTTGTCTAAAGACTTTTTAAGTATAACCACCACTCTCATATCTAAACAAAATTAGTAACAGTTCCTTGTTATTACAGACCTCACTTGACTTTACATTGTTCCTAATATATGAGTACGCTTGTGTGTGTGCGCACGCACACATGCATGTATGTGATTTTGTTGATATCCTGCCCTGTGTCCCCAGCCCATCCCTGGGTCCACTTGCAGCTGTGACAGGCAGTCCCCCAGATGTTCCCAGTCCCTCTCCTCAAGTGCCAGTGACTCTGCCCCTTTGCCTAAAGGCAACCTCTCTCCAGCCACTGCCAGGAAGTACAGGGGAGTTAATGCAAGAGAACCGACACCATAGGGGCAACTGTCAACCAATGGGGCAGAATCAGTAGATAAATGCCCTGGCTTCTTCCCCAGACTCTGTGCGCGATTCTACATTGGGTTCTACACAACCTCTCAGATTAACCCATTCAACTGCTTATTAATAGACAGAACCTTTATTGGCTTTTCTCCCTTCTGTCTCAATTGCTCTGTTCCCTCACTCCTGTTTCTTTGTGTCACCTCCCATGTGAACTACCACAGCAAAGTAATTCTTGTTTCTGGAACTGTAGTGGATGGGGGGTGTAAATCAGGGACAGACAGGCTCATGTCTGTTAATAATTCTTGATGAAATTATATTTCATACGGACAACTGGCCATGAGCCTGGAAGCCTAAGCTGATGATAAGGGATTACTTGCTCCTTCCCACAACCAGTTATAGATCCATTACACGTCTTATAAAACTAGATCTGAGAACAATTCTCAAAAATAGTTCATTAGCCTTCTCAGAGCAGCAAGCTTGCTTTTCTGTGCATTTACAGCTGGCATCTTCCCTATTATTTCTTGCTTTGTTGTTATCTCAATTCTCACTTCCCAAGGGACATTTTTAAGACCTCTGGAAAGCTCTGGAGAGGTGAAAATCCATATATTCTTCAGATACAAGCATTTTTTTCCTTAAATTCCAAAGAGAACAATGGGGATTAAGGTTGGGGAAGGTGAATTTAAAAAAACAACTCACTCCAGGAACCAACCTTCAGAGTGGAGTTTTGTTCAAACAGACTCACCTTACTCATACATAAAAGCCTCAAGCCAAATTTAAAGACCAAAACGACGTTTCTCTTTCAGCCTCTGTTGATGATTATTCCGTCTCTATTCCTCTAAATTGTACAGAAATAATTCTAAATGATATGTTTAGTCTCTTTGTTCAATCACCTTTTGTCCGTACTTTCTTTTGTGTGTGTTTGGTTTTTTGGCGGGTTTTTTGCATTATTGTTATTATTATTATTATTATTATTATTATTATTATTTTGGAGATGGAGTCTCACTCTGTTGCCCAGGCTGAAGTGCAGTGGCACGATCTTGGCTCACTGAAACCTCTGATTCCCAGGTTCAAGCAATTCTCCTGCCTCAGTCTCCCAAGTAGCTGGGATTACAGACGTGT
Source organism: Macaca mulatta (assembly GCF_049350105.2). Classification (NCBI taxonomy): domain Eukaryota; kingdom Metazoa; phylum Chordata; class Mammalia; order Primates; family Cercopithecidae; genus Macaca; species Macaca mulatta. The sequence goes on along the minus strand of NC_133407.1, from coordinate 5,946,387 downwards.
GCCACCACACCCGGCTAATTTTTGTATTTTTAGTAGAGACAGGGTTTCACTATGTTAGTCAGGCTGGTCTCAAACTCCTGACCTCAAATAATCCACCCACCTCGGCCTCCCAAGCTGCTGGGATTACAGGCATGAGCCACCATGCCCGGCCGTACTTTTTTTTAGTGTAGTGCTTACACTAATTATCAATTATGTGTTTACCTGTCAGTGTCCCTCTGATGGCTTGTGTATCTCCCACCCTAACACAAGAGAGGTTCAGCAGAGTAAGCTGAATCAATAAACAGATGGTGTAGCCTAATTACATAATTTACTAAAATAAACTCTTTTTTTTTTTTTTTTGAGATGGAGTCTCGCTCTGTCACCCAGGCTGGAGTGCAGTGGCACGATCTTGGCTCACTGCAAGCTCCGCCTCCCAGGTTCATGCCATTCTCCTGCCTCGGCCTCCTGAGTAGCTGGGACTACAGGAGCCCGCCGCCTCACCCGGCTAGTTTTTTGTATTTTTAGTAGAGACGGGGTTTCACCGTGTTAGCCAGGATGGTCTCGATCTCCTGACCTCGTGATCCGCTGCCTTGGCCTCCCACAGTGCTGGGATTACAGGTGTGAGCCACGGTGCCTGGCCAATAAAGTCTCTCTTTATAGAGGATAAAACCATCAGGTGCTATAGTTAGACTGACAACACTGTCATTGTCAGACATGATGAAAGGCTCCAGAGCCTCTCTATCTGCAAGCAAGGGAATCACATCACATGCTCAGAAGAGATGAAGGAGAAGCTAGCGGCTTGTTAATGAACTGTACTGTAACTACACAGACACGTCCCCTCTTGTTCTTTGAGGATAATTTAGCTCTAGGACATTCTCCAAAGCACCAATTTTTAGTCAACAATCTCATCAGGGAAGCAGGAGAAAAGTTACTATATAACTATAGTGTGATCTATGATCAAAGTCTAATACCTGATTTCTAAAAAGATTAAAACCATGTATTTTTTTTCCCTTGATGTGTAAGTGGAGAACCTATAAATCAATGGATTCCTTACTAAGCCATTCCCAAAAACTGCCAGGAGATGGCATCCACACTCTACTCATTTACTAAGAGTTTCTAGCTGGGCTCCGACGTCTTACAATCCTAGAATAAAATCTTCGGGAAAACAAGCTCATCGACGGGCTAAAATATGATAAGCCTACATTAAAAGCATCAGTCCCAGGCCTATTTACTTTGAGGTTCCACCAGTGACTTACAACCTTTTCCGTTTAGTTCCCCTGAGAAAATCCTCCTGATAATTTAGGAGCTGAAGGGATCATCTAGGTTGAGCCAAGACTGAAAGACGCTTTGTCTTGGCAAGCAACGTGGCTGACAATGGGTTCCCAACGCATATTCAGGAGCTCTTCGCAAGGCAGAGTGGTCCGCTTGCACTTACTGCAGCTAATTTTTTTTTTCTTTAATGAATAAAGCTTCAGGTTCCAGGAAAAAAAGAAAAAGAAATCAGAGGAAACAGCCTTTGATGTTATGAGGTTAAGACACTACTCTTCCTTCTAGACTGTTTCATTCTGACTACAAGTGAATAAATACACTGAAGACTTTAGAAGCTCAGATGATTAATAAAAAGAAAAATTTTTAACCTGTCTTCAATCAAGTCAAAATAAACAATACATATATTGTGTGATGCTTTGCGGTTTCCAGAGAATGGCCACAATCATTTCCCATTTGCTCCCTATAATTACTTGAAGAGGAGCTCCGGAATTCTCACTGCAGGGACGTGGAGGCTGAGGCTCCTGGCCCTAAGTAACGAGTCAAGATGAGTACACAGAGTATCCACCTAGTTCTTTGGCCTAAACCAGACTAAAACTAATCTGGCCACACACAATTATGTTGAAGGAAAGATAAAGGATCATTTTTTTCCCCATCAAGTTGTCAATCTGTTGCAAGGTGGGAGAAAGGGCTCAAACTGTACAGTGTGCTCTATTGGGAGGAATCTATGACAGTTAGAGCCAGACTGCCTGGGTTACTGAGAAGATTCCCTTCTTTCCTTACCTATGCCAGCAAAATACACACACATCCTTCCTGAAAAATAACTTGTCTTTAAGTGCCGATAGCCAAGTGCTTAATAGCTATTAATCAATTTTCCACACGGCTTATTCACAATGACCTCCTGCTTCTTCCACATGGTTTATTCACAATGACCTCCTGCTTCTATTGTTTTTGCCTTCATTTAAATAAGTAAATGTTATTTCAAATATTAATTTCCTCAATCTAGTTTTCAAATCACAAATCAGTAATATCCTAAAAATATGCTATTTTGAAAAATAATGAGTACGTTATTAAGTCTTAGAAGTATTTCCATCGTGTAAAGCTGGAATGTTCGATACATCCAGAAGATACATCCAGATTAGTATAGCTACACCCATCACTGTAATTTAAGAAAGGACTAAGGGATCAAATGAGTTTTTCCAAGGAAAACAGACATTAAAAAAAAATACTGACAGGCTAACAGACTAATAAAGAGCTGAATCTACTGAGACAGAATTGCCCACCTGATACTTGCTTTCAGTATGTGGGTAAAAACATACTTTATTGTTTGAGCTTGAAAATGTTCAGACCAAAAGAAGTCAGACTTAACCAGCCAAAGGCCTCTGCAGAAGTTGAAATTTGCAGTTTAAAAGCACGGGTAGATCATTTAAGAGGGCAAAGCTGCAGTGTTTTTAAATCCACGCCTGCTCAATAAAAAAAGTCTTAGACAAAGTCAAAGATGAGTCTCGTAATGCTGACATGGGAGAGTCATATTCTGAGAGATGGCTTTTTTCATCTACTTTCCCCCAACCATCTAAAAATGGATCAAGTTGGTGGATGAACAGTGGCATTCAAATATTCTAGCCAGAAATTATTAACCAAATGATGGCTACTAAGGGAGAAACGGAGCCAGAACTGACTTTCAAGGTTATTTATTCAACTGCCATGGTACATATGAGGTTGCTAAGGCCCAAAAAGCAAAGGTGACACAGCACTGCACCTGGCACAGGTGCCAGAAATAGAACCCAAAGTCCTCGATTCTCAATCCAGACCTCTCTACTTCATATATGGCTCTCGAACCGCGAGGCTTGTTAAAAATGCAGGTTCCCATGTCTCACCCCACAAGGACGGAAGCATAATCTCCAAGGAGACATGTGTTTAAAACTAGCAATGTTGAAATGCTTTTAAAAATTGAGACCGCCTCTCTCTCAATTTCAAAGTAGAAAGTTTAACTGCATGAAATCAGTAAAGGCAAAGCTGTCAAGTTAGAGGAAGGAATTTACTGTCTCAGTAATTTTCTAAGATCTTGAAGAGCTGAGACTGGCTACTCTTCAAATCAGGAAAGACGGGCTTTTGGAAACACGGTAGTAAATGAGATTCAGGAGGGATGTGGCAGGTCTCATTCTGTACCACCAGGGAATTCATTCATCTCTAACCACCCAGGTATTCATTTACTTTGAAAGAAAATGATGTTTTTGTGCTAGATTTCTGCTATTTTTTCAGGGCCTGTTATCTCCCTCTACCCATCAGATAGGGATGGATTTTTGTCCTCTATTCAACCTCAAGCATAGACAAAGTGATTGCATCACCAGCCGAATCCTTAAGGACAACTGGCGCTCATACCACACTTTGCATGGGAGCACATATGTGGGTCAGTGAGTATCAAGTGTCAAGCTGACTTGGCAGCCAAGCAATAAACCTGCAGTGATGGCCACAATTACAGCTCAGCTCTCAAAACCAAAGATCACACAGTTTGAACAGAGGTGTACAATATCCAAAGCTATCAATTGTCCCAGAGTTGAATTTAGAGACGATAGATTAAATACAGACACCTGTATTTATACTGTGTCCCTTCCAAAAGTCCAGTTTGGGTTTTATAGTGAAGTGGCAAAAAGACTAGAGGACAATTTATTTTTTTTTTTTAAAGATGGTGCCGACTTTAAAAAGGTTATTAAAGGACTCAAGTGTGCTATGATTGTGAGATGCAAAAATCCCATTTTTAAGATAGTGACAAAAATGACATTTTGTACACAGACCCAAGTCTTGTTATGAGAGTAACTTTCGGATGAAAAATTCCGTAATTCCAATCTAAAAAGAGGTGGTTTGAGGAGAAACTTGCCAGTAAAATCATATGAAGTTTTCATTCTTTCCACTAGAGGTCATGCCTTCCTAATTTTTTTTAGTTATTGGACTGGCTCCAATCCAAAGAGTAAGGCCTGAGGTTGAACATACATTTTTAAAATTAATACCTGATTTTACTGGTATGCTTTCAAAGTGAGTCAGAACACAGTGCTTCTTGCTGGTGAATTTCAAATGCCCACATGCTGTTTGCAGCAATTCTGCTGTCACCATGGGATGTCACATCTGTTGTTGATAAGATTCACAGCGTTGAGGTGAACAAGGAAGACAGAAAAGAAGGATGCCAGAAGAGATGATGTGGATGACGTGATAGAAAGATTATTAATTTAGGATACAGGCAAGCTTGAATGTGGACCTTAGCTTCATGATTTATTAGCTGTGTGACATTTGGATAAGTTACTTGACTTTCTGAAACTTCAGTTTCCTCATTAAAAAAAAAAATTCGGGGTAATATCAATCTTTCTCACAAGGTTCTTGTGACACTTGACTGAAATAGTTACATAAAGCTCCAAGTACAGTTTCTGGAACTTTGCAATACTGAGAAAATGTAATTGCATTTTTAAAATCATATTCTGTTCACACTTCTGTAAGTTAATGAGTAACACTCTTCCTTATCCTGTTATTTGGGCGTCTGACTTTTAAAAATAAATATTCCAATATTTTTTCTATCTATTCTACCACCTTCCTCCTTGTTTTTCTTTTAATTTTAGTTTTTAACAAGTAATGTAGTCATGTGGTTCAACATTCAACAGCACAGATGTGACTCTGGAGGGGAGGATCTGTGTTTGAGTCACCCCTTTATTACCAAGAGCTCCTCATGCAGTGCTTTGTAATGCAAGTAACTGTGTGTCAAGTAATGTGGGTTGAGTGGGTGAAACCTCTTGACAACTCTGACAGCTTTGTAAGGGACAGAAAACACTTGGAATGAAAAATTACCACAAAGCACCTGGTAGATAGGAGAGAGGGAAGGAGGGAAGGAAGAAGGGAAAGAAGAGAGAAAGAAAGGAAGGGGAAAAAACAGACACACGGATTTAGCTTTATATCATCTTTTACAGGACTCAATGATGACAGCTAGCATCACCGCAAGCAGTAAATCTGTCATCATTAAACAGGTACCACCAGAGCCCTGCACCATCATTCAGGTGACAAATACTTCAGATTCTGTCCCTAAAATGTTTGTGGTGTAGTGTGCTCCCCGTACACCCCATGCCACTGTGTGTCCCTGTAACAGTCCAGCCAGGGTCCCCATGCCACTGTGTGTCCCTGTAACAGTCCAGCCAGGGTCCCCATGCCACTGTGTGTCCCTGTAACAGTCCAGCCAGGGTCCCCATGCCACTGTGTGTCCCTGTAACAGTCCAGCCAGTGTCCCCATGCCACTGTGTGTCCCTGTAACAGTCCAGCCAGGGTCCTCACATCTCTCACAGGGACAACTGCAATACCTCCGAACTACACTCTGCTCCCACCAGCGCATCCAGCACGGGCTGCCAGAAGGAGCTTCTTGAAAGATGGGCTCTAATGACATCACTCACCTGCTCAAAATCCTCGCACGGTGCCCCCATCTCCATAGCCAAGGCCTCCCACACTCTGAGGCCAACCTCCATTTTCGTCCCTGTCTTAACCGCTCCCCTATGTTCTGAATTGTCTCCAACCACCAAACGGATCCCCCACAATATGCTAGTCCCCCAAATATGTCCAGTGCTTTCCAGTCCCCAGCCTCTACTCGTTCTCTTCTGTGTACCCTCCCTCCTCCTTGCCTGCTGAAATCCTGCCAATTCTTCCCACCTAAAAGCTTTTGCCTCCTCACCCTCCACAGTCATACACATTATTTCCCGTCCCCCTTCGTACAGCGTTTGTACTACAGCTATCTGAGCTCATTCTCATGTCTCACACGAGACCATGAGTTTTTTGAAGACAGGAATGGAGCCTTATTCACCTGCATCCCCGTGCGTTGTGTGTCTGAGGTTTAGGCCACTGAGATCTAGAAACAGTCTGACCTGCTACAGAATATGTCACGGCAACATGAACTGCTTATACAGGATTGGCAGACAGAAAAATGACGTCAGCACAATTAAAAGTTGTAGTGCTTTCACATGCAGTTTTCCTAGAATGCTAATATTTTGTACAATCAAGAACTAGCAGCTTTAAAAAATGTACTCAAACACAGAACACAGCAAGTCACAGAGTCCTCAGCTCAGACGGACATGTGGTTCTTGGTTCAGAAAGCATGTGGCGTTTCTTTTTGTACTGCTGCCTACTGTATCCTTGTCTCCAAAACTCAACAACTTAATCTATTCCTTACAGTCAATCAAGCCATGTTCAACCATTTTTAAAGGTAAAGTCCTTTTTAGAGTAGTATTTCTTTTTTTTTCGTGTTTCTTTTGCTTTTGTTAATGTCCTGCTTACAAAGTCAAATAGGTTTTGGGTGATATGCTCATAAGCCTGCTTTTCCTGTAAGTCATGCTTGTTTTCAGAATGCAATTGTGCAGAATATGAAGATTTTAAGGAATATATATATTATATTGTTATATAAGTGCCTAGACCAGTGTTCCGTTGGAGATAGAAGGCCAACTGCTGGTCTTAATAAATGAATGATTACAAGGTCCCTCAATACAGTTCCCTTGAATGTCAATTGTTTGAGCCAGCTCTCACCTAACTGAATATCCGAGAGGCAGGAATAGAGCTTTTTTTTGCTAGAATCTGAACTGCCAATGGAAACGCTCTTGGGCAAGACAGGCGGACCTGACCTGGCACTGGAATATAAGTGACTCATAGTTTTCCTGGATAGCTAAGCATGTCTGAAGAATGCTAGGTCTCGGGGCTCCTGAAGAGGGAGAGGCCATCTGGGGGCAAAAGGGAAGGGAGAAGAAGAAAAGAGAGATAGGAATCCATGTTTACAGAGAATCTGCTAAGGCCCAGTTATATATTAAGATTTATATGCAAACATCTTTGAGACTTAATCCTCAATTGACATTTAGAAAGGCAGGCTCAGTGGTGAAGGGGTTTACCCACAGTGACTAACACAGGGTTGCCTGAATCCAAAACACTGGCTTTTCACGGCAATGGTGGTTTCCAAACCTAGCTCAAGGGCTGGACCTCCGGAGGAGCCCTGTAATAAGTGGAGGGTAGAGGTGGAAGATGAAGTGCAAGGAAAGAGTGTGAGAGTCAAGTGAGCAGAACCTGGGCTTCCTACCCCCGCTTCAACCACGTGGATGGGTTTTACACATTGGGCTTCCTCTTATGCTTCTATTTGAAGGAAGAGTCCTATAGTTTTAAAAGGGAGATGGGGAAAGGGTTAGAAAATCACTGCATCATATCAAGCTGCCTATTTCCCAATTCTGCCTGAGGCTGGCCCCTCAGCAGAAAAATAAATCAGTGCTTACAAAAGATCTTCTATGCAGACCACTGTTGGAGGGGTCCCCAAGTTCCTTCTCTAATCATTCCAAAGCTGTCTAAAAAGACTACTCTTCACCAACTGTACCCACTTGTTCAACTATTTTTACCCATTTCCAGGTATTCCAGCTTGGGAGGCACCTGACATCCATCTGTAGAAGTGCAGGCAGCTTGGAGAGCAGGCCCTGCAGCTCCTGCTCTGGGGACGAGCTCTGAACCTGAAGCAGGACACCCAGGGCCTAGTCCTGGTGCTCCCTACGAGGGGGTAGGAGGATCACCTCCTCTCCTTAGGCTTCTGTTTCCTTGGCTACCAAGTAAGCTGGGTGGAATACATGGTTTTTAATGTCCTTCTGACTTTCCGGACTCTATACATAAATAAGTGTGTTTGTGTTTCTGTGGGGGAGACAAAGGGGAGGGAGGTGCGGTATTAAGAGTGAGTTTGTATAACAGCAAGTCAGGGCTAAGATGTATAGAAGTACACACCCCCCAGAAACACATAGAGGCATATGCAGATCCTTCAGACAGATTTCTCTAAAATTTATGGGTGTCATGAAACAGACTGTAAAAAAGAAAACAATGACATTATGAATGCTGATTTAACTTAAGCACAACAGAGGAAGGCAGACCTTGAACTCCTCAGAGATAACAACTTTGGATAATATAAAAGGTAATTTCAGATCTTTCCAAAGGCCTTTCGAAGTCCAGGGATGAGGTTCTGTGTTGCAGGGAAAGGACTCACACATAATTTTTGTTAAAATGATTAGAAAGAAAATAACAGGCACTGGATATACAGCCAGTCTCCAGGCAATGAATGATTTGTCACCTTCTTCTTCCGTTATTGATTCTCGCCTATAGACAGACAAGGAATGACTGCTGATGAAAGTGCCTGTGTAGAGGCCACTCAGACTGTGTCAAACATTCCTCCAGCGTCCCGCCCCGGGCTCTCTGCAAAGGCCCAACCTCCTCAGAGATGCTCTGCTGCCTCATTCAGCCAGCATTTGGAGGTTCAACTTCTGACTACCTATCTCGCAGCTGCACCCTGCTTTCCATCCCCACAAATCCTATTTTCTGACACGGGGGCTCGCTCTGTCACCCAGGCTGAAATGCAACGGTGTGATCATGGCTCACTGCAGCCTCAAACTCTTGGGCTCAAGCAATCCTCTCACCTCTGCCTTTTGAGTATCTAGGACTACAGGTGGTGCCACCACACCCAGCTTTTTTTAATTATTATTTTTTGTAGCGATGAGGTCTTGCTATGTTGCTCAGATTAGTTGCGAACTCCTGGCCTCAAGCCATCCTTCACACCCATCCCTCACAAATCCATTTTAAACAAATAGAACATTATGTACCCTTCAAATAACAATGAACACATCATTTATTTGACTAATGCTGCTGCCTTCCAGAACTTGCTAATGTCACTATCCACTGGCACCTGGGCTCTTAATAACATCACTTATTTACTGGGCACCTACTTTGGGCCAAAAGGTTTCTTGTGAATTGTTACAAATCTTTATAATGCCCTCTTATGATGAAGACCTTGAGGTTAAACAAATGCTCAAAGTTACATAGTCAGTGGATCTGATAGCTGAACCAAGCTGTCTAACTCCAAAGGTGGAGTGGACTCACAAACATCTCGTCCAGAGTAGTGTGAACTATCCACACCTGCTCCCGCCTCATTCCTCAACCTCATCTCACAACTTCACTATTGCCCTGGGAGACAGCAAAGCACCTGTAGCTTTCAAACACTACAGGATCCAGAAATGAAGGAATCTGGGAGATCCAGGCACAAGCAAGGAGCACCAAACCTAGAGGCAAGTTCTCAGTCCAGAATTTTCTGCCCCTTCCCTCTCTTCTTGCCTAATTCTACCAATTAGGTTCACTGTCACACTGAAAAAGAAACTGGAAATTGCTTCCCGGAAGTTAAGGCGCTAATTAACATTTACTCTTTGGTTTCGATGTCTGGAATTGGAGAACAATATTCTTAACACAGCAGAGAACACCTGCCCTGCCACAATGGGAGTTTGATTCAGAGTTGACTCAGTGATTTGGAGGTTTACAAAGTACCATGATGGGCCGTCGGGGTCCTGGAAAGTCCTGAGGACAGAAAGTAGGAGCCAGGGAGGCAGCAAGAGGTAGCACCCAGGAAACGCTTTGTCAATTTCAAAACTGTGCTCAATTTTTTTTTCTCTTCCTCTTCCTTTCCCTCCCCTCCTATATAGTCTCCTACTCCCCAAACCCAAGATAACAGGATGAGTACTGCATTCCAGTTGCAAACTGAGTTAAAATGGCACCTGTGAGGCCGAGGCGGGCAGATCACAAGGTCAGGAGATCAAGACCACGGTGAAACCCCGTCTCTACTAAAAATACAAAAAAAAAATGAGCCGGGCACGGTGGCGGCGCCTGTAGTCCCAGCTACTCGGGAGGCTGAGGCAGGAGAATGGCGTGAACCCAGGAGGCGGAGCTTGCAGTGAGCCAGGATCGCGCCACTGCAGTCCAGCTTGGGCGACAGAGCGAGACTCCGTCTCAAAAAAAAAAAAAAAAAAAAAAAAAGGCACCTGTGAACCTAGGCATTATTTGAAATGTCTTTACATGGAAATACATGATCTGATTCTAAACAAACAAGTGTATACCTAGTGCATTTCTAAATGTGAGGGAGGTATTATTCACAGCAAGTCCCTGAGAAGCTAATTCAATGTGCCACAAACAAGCATAAGAGTTCAAAAGAAAAAAGGTGGGGTGGGGTGGGGTGGGAGGTTGGAATGGGGCATCTGCTTAAAGTTTTCATTCCTAATAGGAGATATTTCTAAATTGAGTTGAAGAGAACTTGTGATACATTGGAGAGTCACTTACACTGTTTCACTTCAATTATTGGTTTCTCCCCAAAATAAGATTCAACAGAAAAGGTAACAAGAGTTCACCTCAGATACCAGTCTCAACAGGCATGGAGGTAGAGACCTCATTAATAGCATAGGAACTCACCAAGTAACTTTATTCCTCCCACCTCTTTTGAATATCCACATAGGAGTTCTCCTAATAGATGTAAGAGCAAATGCAAATGACTCGCATTGTCAAGAATAAGGTCCACCGCGGGGAAGTTCTACCGGGGACCACGAGGAAGCATGAAGGCCAAAACTTAGTCTGACCTATTCCCGATGAGCCACTGGTTTTCCCCATGGCCATGGTCAGGTCACTTTATCCTTTATGGCTTTTGCTTTTCGGTGTGTAAAACGGAAACATTCCACTGATCACATTCATTCACCTTATAACTGCACAGGCCCTTAGAACATCTAATCTAACTGCTTCCTTGTATGGATGAGAACCCTGAATGCCAAAGAGGTACTGCTGGTAGTTACAAGCCACGCAGTGTCCGAACTAAGATTAGAGCAAGGTCTCCTGATTCTTAAGCAAGCACTCGGATACCCTGCTATCAGTCAACTATTACCATACAAAGGTGATGAGATGACCTGAAAATGTGTAAAGCTATATCCTTACAGGACAGTCTGGCCATCACCCTAATGGCAACATTCAGTTGACATTCAATCTCCATAGTTTCTACTAAATGGATATGATAAAATATGCCATATCTGATACATTTATAAGCCAGTATAATATTCATTTAAAGTTAAAATTTACCTTTAAAATACGTATCTGAATTATTTTCACACCAAAGATCCTATGTTCTAGTGTATTTATAGGTAGCATTAACCAAACACATTTAAAATAAAATCACAATTACCTGCAAAGAAATTGTTTAGGTTTCATTTTAATTAATGTCATACAAAAATGAATCCAATTTGCTTTAAAAACATTGAGTAAATGTCTGACAATCTCTATAATGACTTGCAGCTAGAGCATTCCTAACTGCATCTACTCACTGCTTCACAAAATCCATTTCTCTGGCCGGGCACGGTGGCTCACGCCTGTAATCTCAGCACTTTGGGAGGCCAAGATGGGTGGATCACCTGAGGTTGGGAGTTCAAGACCAGCCTGACCAACATGGAGAAACCCCATCTCTACTAAAAAGACAAAAAATTAGCCTGGCGTGGTGGCGCATGCCTGTAATCCCAGCCACTACGGAGGCTGAGGCAGGAGAATCGCTAGAACCCGGGAGGCGGAGGTTGCACAATGTGAGCCAAGGTCACGCCATTGCACTCCAGTCTGGGAAATAAGAGTGGAACTATGTTTAAAAACAACCACCACCACCACCAAGAAAAAAAAAAAAAAGAAAAAAAAACCACCCTTCTCCAAAATAAGTCTCCTCTCCTGGCTGAGAGCTTAAGAGACAGGAAAAAGAATATTTATGGCTAGCTTGGACTGCAGGACATCTATTCATGTGTATAAAAGGTTAATTTAGAACTCTGGTACTCATGTTAACCTGTTTTATTCAAATAAACTTATTTTTTAATAAAACTAACAGATTAAAAGAGTGAAAAAAAATTAAAACTGTGGAAATAATAATTGTTTCCTATGCCAAAACATAGCAGAAATACTTCTGTCTGAGGACATCCAGATGGTCTAACAACCTTTAAGGAAAAGATAGTGAAAATCACTGCATTTCAGGGACTTGTTTTTGAGAGAGCTCAGTGAGTACAACTGGCAATGTCTAGTTTAGTAATATATCCAGCTTCACCAAGAGAACACTGAACAGTGGGAACAGGGTCAGATCACTGAGGGATGTAAATTCCGGGGAAGAATTTAAGACTCTTCACCCCTTAAAACCATGTTATCCATCCTCCCACTTGGACCTGAAGCTTTTTCTGGGGACAAGAACAATGTCACAGCCCAGTGTCTAAGGCCCTCATTGTAAAAGTTCAATTTGTTGGATCAAAGAAAAAATAAATTGCTCAAGTAGGTTGGGAGATGCAGTTGCCACAAATAATATGGCAAAACATTCATGTATTTTTAAATTTTTTAATGATGGAAAGTTTAATTAAAGTTTGTTGTTCCTCTTCTATGCCACATACAGAAAAGGTGCACAGAAAGTCCTGAGAGGTACACAAAACAAAGTCTACCCAAGCGCTTATTCCTCCCAATCTTTACCTTCTTATGTAAAAGATCTGCCTAAAACATTACATACCCCGAGTAGCTGTCCTTGATTATGTCTAGCTTAGGGGTCCTCCTATGTGCTCATGTTCTGCCGTGTAGAGGAGCCCCAATATATTCTACTTTCCTGTCTCCCATTCAGAAAGCCAGCTCTTGAGAATCGAGGTCTGGTGATATTCAGGTCACTTACCTACTTAATTTTTTTGAGACAGGGTCTCACTGTCACCCAGGCTGGGGTGCAGTGGTGTTATCATGGCTCACTGCAGCCTGGATGCTACTTTACTTCTAGTTCCTAACACAGTAATCGGCACATGGTAAGCCTGTTGAGTGAATGAGTAAATTAGTGGTTTGGAAAACACAGGACTGGATAAATGTGTGCGTAGGGGAATGCAGTTCATGTCAGGCAAATCCTCATGCCAGAGCAAGTCAAACAATGGAGTATGGAAGAGGCCTCAGAGATCATCTACTCCAATTCCCTCATTTTCCAGAAGCCAAGGAATGTTGGCATAGTGCCCATGAAATAAAAAGAAAAAAATTAGAAAACATAAAAGAAAATTAGGAAAAGCAAACATTCTCTCCTATTAAATGAAGCTTCCAGCCCACACGATCTGCAAGTGGAATTTAAATAATTAAAATGTTCACAACACTAATTGCATTTGGCCCTTATTAGTGACTTCAAATGTGTCCACCTATTACCTAATGGTGTCAAGTCTACGTCTTCCAGGCTCAATTACTTAGTATGTAGATGAGGCGAGATTCTCCGTTCTCTCCCTTCTGCGTTTCTCCAGCCTTTCAATGCTCATTAGCACCTCCAACAGAAGGCAGAGGAAATGAAACTCCGATTTATCAATGTCAACTGTTGAACCAGCAAATTGCATCAGTCCCGCCCCCACATGGAAGTGTTTGGACAATTCTGAATAAACAAGATGTTGGCAGCTGTATTCCAATGGTTCAGTAATTGCATTGTTTCCTACTGTGCTCTATGGGTTGTGAAATGAATTTATTAAATAACCTACACAAGGGGAATGTGGTGTGCTCTAGCAGACACAGCTCTGGGCTGCTGCTGGGAAACTGTCCATAGTCTCCCATTTTGACCACTAGTCTTGACTCCAATTTTTCTGGTCCTCAGGCTCCTCAACTATTCACAAGGATAGTAATTCCGCCCTGGGCAGTAGAGAAATCTCTAGTACTTAAAACACTATGTGCTTTTTTCTCCCCATGCAGAGGTTTAACATTTATCATATTCTCTATATACTAGAACCTTGCATACTTACTTTCAGACCAAACTATGCCCTTTGAGTACAACATCCATAACACAAAATGGTACACAGGGCTTGTAGGAATGTAAGTTTAACTGACCACTTCATACTGGATGACAAGTCAGGAAAGGAAAATTGAGTCAAGGCACGTGTAGCAAATGGTGGAGGGATTTAAACATATAGAACGGGAAGCAATTCTATTGTCTTCAGTATGTTTGCCAGTTGGTATTTTGCCAGTTTTCTTGGGCTATTAAAACTAGTTGGTGTTTTGTAAATTTAGCCTGGCTGTGTGACAGAATGAGAAACCATTTTCAAGTGAAGATGGAAAACCTACTTATATATCATTGTGATTATAAAAGGGAAAAATAAATTAAGTTTTAATATAAGTCAAGCCTAAACCTAGTTGACCCCATGTCAGCTAGTGTTAAACTGGCCTCTTCATCTCAGGAGGCGGACGAGTTTGAGATTACAGAGAATGCCCTCAGAGAGAATCTCCCTGCAAATCTGGTATTAGCTGGAACCTAAGTAGCCCAAGGTCTCCTGGTGGTTGGAGCATTTTTTCTAGACGCAGAAGGAGGCTGAGTGCAGATAAGATACGGGAGGACAGCTTCCTTTCAGCTGAAGTTTGGCACTCACTCGGCATTCCAAATTAGGCGTCAATTGTTTTCCCTTTCCTTGGTTTTTTTTTTTTTTTTTTGAGATGGAGTCTTGCTCTATCACCCAGGCTGGAGTGCAGTGGCCGGATCTCAGCTCACTGCAAGCTCCGCCTCCGAGGTTTACACCATTCTCCTGCCTCAGCCTCCCGAGTAGCTGGGACTACAGGCGTCCGCCACCTCGCCCGGCTAGTTTTTTATATTTTTTAGTAGAGACGGGGTTTCACGGGGTTAGCCAGGATGGTCTCGATCTCCTGACCTCGTGATCCGCCCGTCTCGGCCTCCCGAAGTGCTGGGATTACAGGCGTGAGCCACCGCGCCCGGCCATCTTACCTGCTTTCTGCAACAAAATGTTGGTGTTTATAGAACATTCTGTTCTTTCTAGACTGACTTAGTGTCCTTCAAGGCACTCTTCTGAATAAACTGATAGTTTTGCTTCCCCCTCCCCACCATAAAAGTAGAATGACATATGTGCATAGAAGTTCCTGCTGTAGCTTTATGTTCCATACGCTTTGGCTGTGTCCCCACCCAAATCTCATCTTGAATTTCAGCTCCCATCATTCCCACGTGTTGTGAGAGGGACCCGGTGGGAGGTAATTGAATCATGGGATTGGTTTCCCCCATACTGTTCTCGTGGTGGTGAGTAAGTCTCACGAGATCTGATGGTTTTATTTGGGGAAACCCCTTTTGCTTGGCTCCCATTCTCTTCTCGGCCGCCATATAAGACATACCTTTTGCCTTCCGCCATGTTTGTGGGGCCTCCCCAGCCGTGTGCAACTGTGAGTCCATTAAACCTCTTTTTCTTTATAAATTACCCAGTTTTGGGTATGTCTTTATCAGCTGCGTGAAAATGGACTAATACAACGTTCTTTGGATTCTGGCTGAATGCAAGTTTGTTTTATTTTCTAATTAGGAGCCCTCCAGCTAAACTGTAGGTCAACAGCCCAAAGGGCAGCACAGTCAAGTGTGGGTTTTAAAAAGCCACACACAATGACGCATGGAGAAGTGAAGATCAGCATCTGAGTCCTACCTGGAGTGTGCTCTGGAATGGGACAGGAGACCAAGGATCCAGCGCACCTCTGCAGCAGGAGTGGGGCCCGAGATGCCTGTGTCCCTGACTCACAAGAGCTAGCAAGCCGTTTCCTCATCTGGGGCCTGTTTTCTCATTTGGAAAATGGTAGATTTGGACAGGTTGATTTTTTTTTTAAGTCATACTTATTAAAGTATACTTTATATACAATAAAACTCACCCCCTTTTAAAGATGCAGTTGGATAAGTTTGGTAAAGGTATAAAGTTGTATAACCTCCACAATTAAGACAGAATATTTCCATCACCCCAAAAAGTTTTCTCACACCCTTTGGCAGTTAATCCCCTTCCCAGCCCCCAGGCAATCTCTGTTCTGATTTATGCCTGTAGTTTCACTGTTTCCTGAATGACATATAAATGACACAGTATATAGCCTTTTATGACTAGCTTCTTTCACTTAGCATGATGCTTTTAAAGTCCATCCACTTTGCTGAGTATCAATAGCTTGCTTCTTTTTGTACAGATGTGACACAATTTATCCATTCACCCGTTTCTGGGTTTTTGCTAATACGAATAAACCTTTTGTAAACATTTGTGTACAGGCCTTTGTGTAGAAATAAATTCCATTTATCTCAGATGAATACTTGGAAGTGCAATCGCTGTTCCATTTTTTAAGTGTGGGTGTGTGTTTGACTTTCTTATAAAGTGTCACATTATTTTCCAAAGTGCTTGTACCATTTTGCATTCCCACCAGCCATGTATGGACTGGATGACATTAAATGGGCAGCCTCAGATAATGACCGTTGTTACTTTGACAAATCAGTGCCTCATGTGTGCACTCTTCTGGAGCATTCCTCTGTTTATGTTTGTATGTATGGTGTATCTATAAATGGTGAGACACGATCTCACTCTGTTTCCCAGGCTGGAGTGCAGTGGCACAATCACAGCTCACTGCAGCTTCAACCTCCTAGGCTCAAGTGATACTCCCACCTCAGCCTCCTGTATAGCTGGAACCACAGGCATGCACCACCATGTCCAGCTAATGTATTTGTTTATTGTAGAGACAGGGGGGGTCTTGCTATGTTGCTCAGGCTAGTCTTGAACTCTTGGGTTCAAGGGGTCCTCCTGCTTCAGCCTCCCAAGTAGGTAGAACTACAGGTGCATGCCACCATACCCAGATAATTTTTTGTATTTTTTATTTTTGTAGAGTTGGGATCTTGCTATGTTGCCCAGTCTGGTCTGAAACTTCTGGCTTCAAGTCATCCTCCCACCTTGGCCTCCCAGAGAGCAACGGTTACAGTTGTGAGCCACTACACCAGGCTACATTCTTCATTTTATTCAAAAAATATATTATGAACATAGAGTTTTTCTGACTTTTAGTATGTTAATGCTTCAAAGATGTGTGTGTGAGTGTGTGTGTATGTGTGTCAAAGGGAGAGAAGAGAAAAAAGATGAGGATCCACTGATGGACATCTGAGCTCTGAGTTCTGAATAATGCATTGACATGTTTCATTTTAAGCACTGTTTGGGTTCCATTCCACACCCCCACCCCCTGCAAGCTAATGACCTCACCACTTTGAGCACCCAGCTGTTGCTGTCTGAAACCTGACTTTCACTATGAACAGACTCACAGCTGCAATACTCTGCCTACCTAATAATGCATGGCTCTTATCTGCTTCATACATCCCTTTTGTTAACCAACTTCACGAGGCAGGCTCCTCTGTTTTTCTGGCTATTTCTCCCCAAACCAGTTATCTCTCTGCAAAAGAAAAGGAAGAGGCAAGTACATCTTGAGAAGGAGAAGAGTTTGGGTTGCAGTGCAAGTGCTATTGGAAGTCTGCCTGTCTGTTCATTTTGCCACTCAAAGTGTTGTTCATGGCCCAGAAGCAAAGGCATCATCTGCTTGCTAGAATGAAGAATCTCAGCCTGCATTTGGGACCTGATGAATCAGAATCTGTGTTTTAACAGAAGACCCAGTGGATCTATAGGCATGTTAAAGTTCTAGAAGCGCTGGAAAGGAAGATAAATCACAAGGAGTTTCCATTTATTCAATTTAAGGACTGACCTATGGGTATGAGATGGCCAAGCTAATAAGGACAAAACCATGTCTAAAAGGCTGGGTGGTCTGAAGGAAATAGCCGACACCCAGTGATCCTCACCTCCTGATACCCGTACTCCTGTGTAGCCCCCTGGAACACTGAATGAGGGTTGGCCTGTGTGGCAAATCAAATAGGTAAATGTGATAGTATGAGACTTCAGAAACTAGGATATAAAGACACTGCAACCTTTTCTTGCCTTGATTCCTTGGATCACATGCTTGGGTAGAAGCCAGTCACTATGTTGCAGCACTTCAAAGGAACCTTGTGGAGAGGCCCACAAGGGGATGAGCTGAGGCCTCCCAACACTAGCACCAACTTGCCAGCCATGTGAGTCCGGCGGAAACTCTAGCCCCAGTCAAATTTTAGATGACTGCAGCCCTGCAACCTCATAAGAGACCACAAACCAGAACTACTCAACTACACCACTCCTAGATGCCTGACTCCAAGAAACTGTGTGAGATCACAAATGCTTAATGTTGTTTTAAGCCACTAAGTTTTGGAATAATTGATTACTCAGCAGCAGAAAACTAGTACAGGAACAGAAAGATGGATCTGAGGCTGAGTTTTCTCAACTAGTAGCAATTTTCCATAGTCACATCACCTTCTTAGTATCTCAGATGACTCATCTGTGAGAGGAGCCATGGCAGTTCGTCAAATCTTCAACACTTTTGAATGTAAGATGCACCGTTACTTTACAAATCACTAGAATAGCGAAAAATATTCATATTTAGACAATCAATTCTAAGATGCATACTATTATTAGGGATGTACAATTGTGAGAAAGGGGAGCATCTTAAAAAAAAATCAATGAAATACAATTATTTTACTTGTTCTGCCCACCACACGGAGATGGTGTAAGGATCAATGGAATAACAGATGCAAGACACCTGGAAGGAACTTGCTGGGCAGCATCCTGAAGCGCCACAGCTTGAGAAGGGGAAATGCCATTACAGTTATCCAAAGTAGCTAATTAAACTGGCTCTGCTGGGCTTTGCCAACTCACTTTTAATGCTATTGCCTCAGGCTCCTATCACAATTTATACTCAAAATGACTGCTACAAAGCCCAGCTGAGAGGAAAAAAATAGTCAAGGAAAACCATCTACAGCAGTGTTCCTTAAACCTGTTTGAGCATAAGAAATCACTTGGTGCCTTTGTTAAATATACACCCAGGCCCCTTGCCTAGAGACTTTGATTCAGTAAATCTGCAGCTGGCATTGGAATCTGTATTTTAACAAGGGCCCCAGGCAGTTCTTACGAACATACAAGTTTTAAAACACTGATCTAAACAAGATAATATTGACACACTTACTGATATTTTTTCTTGGATCAAATTGTAATAGAAAATCACAAACTTAGATTGCCTTAGTTACATCCCCTCCCCATATAAAAATGTTTTCAACTAAGTGAAAGATTTTACTGAAGGCCAATGCAAAAAACTTGT
The DNA here is from genome assembly GCF_049350105.2 of Macaca mulatta. Lineage (NCBI taxonomy): Eukaryota > Metazoa > Chordata > Mammalia > Primates > Cercopithecidae > Macaca > Macaca mulatta. The sequence goes on along the minus strand of NC_133407.1, from coordinate 5,927,331 downwards.
CTTACCAAGTAAAGTTTATCATCAGCTGGAAAACTTAAGTGATGGCAAATTATACTATTCAATGTTTATAATATTCACAAATCTGCATAATAAAGATATGAAAGAGTATGTCTGGTCAGGTGCGGTGGGTCACGCCTGTAATCCCAGCACTTTGGGAGGCCGAGGCAGGCAGATCACGAGGTCAAGAGATTGAGACCGGCCTGGGCAACATGGTGAAACCCTGTCTCTACTAAAAATAGAAAATTAGCTGGACGTGGTGGCATGCGCCTGTAGTCTCAGCTACTCGGGAGGCTGAGGCAGGAGAATCACTTGGACCCAGGAGGCGGAGGTTGCAGTGAGCCGAGAGATCGAGCCACTGCACTCCAGCCTGGGCAAAAGAATGAAACTCCATCTGGAAAAGCAAAAGAAAAAAAAAAGAGTACCTCTACTGACAGACCTGTCTCTTTTAAATCAATCAATAAAAGTTGCTAGGCAACCATTTTTTCCTTTTTTGCATAGACTGCCAGGAATCTTTTATCTAAAATGTATGCGCTCAAACAATAGCTATCTACCTATGTCAAATAAAACATGTCCTGCTACATAAACCTTCCTGTGAGACTTTAGCTTTGCCCTGTATTTTAATGGACACATTACAGTCAAATCTTTTTTCTTTAGACCTTTTTTTTTTTTTTAGAAGAAAGCAGAAAACAAATTTTAAAATCAATAATGTTAGGTAATTTTTGTTGTTGTTTCTAATCACATTCAGACTAAACAACTGTACCACAATTTCTAGCAATTCTTCTTCCAGTTGCTTGGGTTGTCTCCCCTCATGGCAATCCCTTGGCCTGCTTTTAAAACACAAAACAAATGCTAACCCTATCTTGGCAAGGAAAGTCAATGACTCATTCAAGCCAAAGAGTTAAGAGACTAAACAAAAAATAATTTTAGAGCAGCTCCTCAAAAGGCTCTTCTTTTTTTCCTCCGACGTACAACATAATTTTCTGACAATCTGACGCAACTATGGCAGCACCTTCAAGCCATTAAAAATCATTTTTCTGCAAAAACAAAACAAAAACAAAAAACTTCCACTTCGTTTTTAAACATCTCACTTGTGTGCCTTCAGTTTCGCAACAGAAATTCATCCTTGACCTAAACTTCTAAATATTTCACAAACAATAATTAAGTCACTAGAACCCTGCTGTGAAAAGGGCATTTTCTGACAGATGGGCAAGGAAAGTCAGAGCACAAAAATAGATTTGATGCTTTTCCAGCCTTACAGAGCAAGGAGGCATGAGGCAAGGGTTTCCATATCAACCCGCAGATCAACCCTAGAGCTCTGGGGGCACGTAGTGTCTCAAAAGCACACGACTAAGTTGTCAATACTTTAGATCATGTGGTAGTGTTACTCACTGTTGTTCCAATGGAGTTTCTCAATCTCTATGATTCTTCTCATACCAGCCTGGCTGCCCAGGCTAACTTCACCTTCTTCTTCTAGGGAAAGATCTTTTCCTCTGTTGAGTCCTGCAGACTTCCCTCTCTTTCCATCAAGGCTAATCCCATCCTTATCTGTATTCCCATGACACTCACAACATGGCATCACAAATGGTTGTCTCATATGTCTGTCTCTGCTACTGAACCAAGCAGCTTGAGGTCAATGATCTCAGTTCATTCATCTTTGAATTGCAGGATCAATCACACTGCAGGCACATGGTACATGGCAGGTACTTGGCCAATTGGTGTGAATGAATGAATCGAGTTCAGCGACACTGAGGTCCCTCAGATTCTCTGACTCAAATCCAGTTATGAGGCCGGGCATGGTGGCTCAGCCTGTAGTCCCAGCTACTCGGGAGGCTGATGCAGGAGAATCGCTTGAACCCAAGAGGTGGAAGTTGCAGTGAGCCAAGATTGTGCCATTGCACTCCAGCCCAGACAACAAAGCGAGACTCCATCTCAAAAAACAAAAAACAAACAAACAAACAAATCCAGTTATGATGCAAATAAGGACATGAAGACGGAGGAAGTAATTTTCCCCAGTTACATCAAAAAAAAAAAAAAAGAAGACAAAAATCCAGATTTTCTCATCCCCATTCCACTGCTTTTCCATTATGCCTCCTCTTTGCACATGCTGTTTCTCCTGTGGGGCCACTACTTTTTGTGTCTTCTGTCACTACTTTTCTGACCTTCCCAAGGTTTCTCCCAAGTCCTTCACATCTCAGCCGAGGAACAAAAACAAGGAAGCCAAACACAACAAGGAAATGCCAGCTGTTCTACTGTGAGAGCAAGACAAACTCAGAACAATAATACAATGCTGGTGAAATTTCTTTCTGGGATACACTGAAATGTTCCTTGGATTGTGCAGACAATTTCTTTCTATCAGAGGTACAGATGTTTGAGAGGACTGTTCATTTTTTTTTTTTTTTTTTTTTTTTTGAGACAGAGTCTTGCTCTGACGCCAGGCTGGAGTGCAGTGGCGCAATCTCAGCTCACTGCAACCTCCACCTCCCAGGTTCAAGCGATTCTCCTGCCTCAGCCTCCTGAGTAGCTGGGACTACAGGCGCACGCCACCATGCCCAGCTAATTTTTGTATTTTTAGTAGAGACAGGGTTTCACCATGTTGGTCAGGCTGGTCTCAATCTCTTGACCTCATGATCAGCTTGCACTGGCCTCCCAAAGTGCTGGGATGACAGGTGTGAGCCACTGTGCCCGGCCAATTAGTCACATTTTATTCGCCCATGGATCTTTAGAAAGTGTCTTTAAAAAAAAAAAAAAAAAATCTTAAAAACATACAACCACATTTGCAAATTTTATTCCACTTAATTCAGAAAAATGCTAAGCTCTGATTCCCAAGTCACTTATAGATTCCAGAAAAAAATGATAACAATTTGATCTAATTTCTTAAAACATTTTAACTGTCTGTTGGTCTAAAACTATTTATTAAGACATTAAGAATCATTTTCAGTCTTAACTCTGGAATTAAACTAAAAAAATCAGATGAATCACTTCTACTATTGTCTCTGTTCTACCTCTGGTTAAATATAACAAAACTCTGCCAACTTACAGATTTACTAGCCTTGATCCTAGAACTCATGGAGAAAAACCTGACCTCCTTTGGAAGATCAAGAAGAAGAAAGGATTGGAGGAAAAAAAAAAAAAGCCTTCCCTCAGACAAAAAGCTTTTGATTACAGGATGCCACTATTTTCAGAATGTTCTTAGCACATTCCCAGTAAAGCACCATTATATCCTCCCTCTCCGGAGTTGAAAAAAAAGTCCCACCACTCCTAAGCTGGGTGTCTCTGAGGTGTTGGAGTGAGGCAATAGTGAGGTCAGAGAATATGGTTATATGCTCTGGTTTGTTTCTGAGTGGATGGAACTGGGTTATATATCAAGAGATCTAATTATAGACATAGCTCTATCCCTACCTGGACCTCAGCTTCCTTTAATATTAAATAGAGGGCATTCCTTGAAGGTAGCATTCGGTGACTCCCTAACACAGAGATAATCTCAGAGCGTGTTTCTGAAAAAGCAGAAAATGGATCAAATGTCTTTAGGGAGTTCACTCTATTTTACTTCTGCTACAGAAACCCAAGAGTGCCTGGCACCCACCCCAAGCCATTGCTTCACACAGAACTCTGACACACAAAAGCAACCTGGGCACTTGTTATGGGCTAAGTTGTAGACTCACAAATCCTTATGTGGAAGCCCTAACCCCCACTAACCTCAGAATGTTACTGTATTTGGAAATACAGCCTTTAAAGAAGTGATTAAATTAAAATGAGGCTGTTAGAGTGCGTCCTAATTCAATCTGACTGGTAGCCTTATAAGAAGAGATATCTGGATGCACAAGGGTGCACATACACAGAAGGCGGCCATGTGAGGACACAGCAAGCAGGCGGCCGTCTGCAAGCCAAGAAGAGGGGCCTCAGGAGAAACCACACCTACTGACACGTTGAACTTAGACTTCCAGCCTCCAGAACTGTGAGAAAACAAATTTCTGCTGTTTAAACTACGCTGTCTGTGGCATTTTGTTATGGCAGACTTAGCAAGCTAATACAATACTGAACAGATTTAACTGTTTAGATGGTTCAATCATCCTGCCTAGGTTTCTCCTTTCTCTAAAGAAAAGACTTTCATCTTAATGCTCGTAACTAATTTTCCCAAGGTCACACAGTCACTTAAGTGTCAGAAGAGGTACTCGAACACGGCTCATGGGAAGAAACAGGTACCCTCAGACATCTGTACGTTTTTCTTTTTAAAAAATGCAGATGATACAACAAAACACCAAAACACTTGGCATAGACATCCAAAGACCATACCCAGGGTACGGTCATAATGCTTGAAGAACCCATTTTAAATTAGGATTATGACACTGAAGAACTAAAAAAAATACATGTTAAAATATGCCCTGTTTGAGCTCAGAACTATGTCAGCATCTGCTGACCACAGTAAGTATTAGCAGTTCTTCTTTCCCCCTAGAAAGCCCACACGTTTCCTCCTGAGAGAGCTCTCCATTGCTACTTATTCTCCTTTCTTTCCCAAAAGGGCCTTCTGAAGGCTATAAACATGGAGAGACATTCCCACATAAACACGCCTATTGTTAAGAGTATTACCACACATCAGTGTCAACATTAGCGCTGGAACATGTCTCCTTCTCGGCTCCTGGTCACACTCAAGGCCTGAACAGGCAATCCTCCATCCCTGTCCAACCTGGGCTCCCCACCAAGCACAAGACGCAGCTCAAGGGGAGAACTAGCTGCAGACTGTAACAGTTCATCATTCCAAGGCACGCCCCTCAGCGGAGAGGCATGAAGATGAGCTCCTGGGAGAGAACCCAATGGAGGATTCCTGTAGCAAACCTTGATTGTCAGACCTGAATCAAGGAAAGGGCTCTCGCTCACTGGTTTCCAAATGACATTCCCTGGATGAGTCTGGGCTTTCTGCATCTGAATCATCTCAAAAGGTTTTGCAAAAAAAATATAGATTCCAAAATGCCATTCTAGGACATTTCACGTCATGAGTCTGGGGCTTTGGATTCTGTATTTTTAAATGATCCCCAGGTGACTGTCTAATCTGAGAAACACACAAAACTGCCACACATTTTTTAGTTGAAAGACAAAACAACTGAGAAGAAGCCAATGCCAACAAATCACAGTTCTTATCAAGTCAGTATCAGAAACATCAGAAACCCGGAAGTACCGCCCATCTACTTCTATATTAGTTTTCTATTATTACATGACAGAACACTCCCAAACTTAGGGATTTCTAACAACAAACACTTCTTATCTTTTCGTTTCTGTAAGCTGAGAATCCAGGAGCAGCAGAGCTACATGCCTGCACAGGCTCTCTCAGGAAGCTGCAGCGACTGGAGCTACAGCCATCTGAAGGCTTGACTGGGGCTGAAAATCTATTTCCAAGTCATTGACCAGAGGCCTCAGTTCTTCACTGGCTGCTGGCAGAAGGCCTTGGTTCTTTAACACACGGGCATCTATATAAGACATCTTAAGCGTGCTCATGATAGCAGCTATTTCCCCTACAGGAAGTGATCCAAGAGAGGGCAAGGAGGAAACCACAGTGCCTTTATTTATTTATTTATTTATTTATTTTGAGATGGAGTCTCGCTCTGTCACCCAGGCTGGAGTGCAGTGGCCGGATCTTGGCTCACTGCAAGCTCCGCCTCCTGGATTCACGCCATTCTCCTGCCTCAGCCTCCCGAGTAGCTGGGACTACAGGCGCCCACCACATGCCTGGCTCGTTCTTTTTTGTATTTTTTTAGTAGAGACGGGGTTTCACCATGTTAGCCAGGATGGTCTCGATCTCCTGACCTTGTGATCCGCCCGTCTCGGCCTCCCAAAGTGCTGGGATTACAGGCTTGAGCCACCGTGCCCGGCCACCACAGTGCCTTTAATGACTAGTCTATACAGTTGCACACTATTGCTTCCACTTTTGTCCATGCATGAAAAGCACGTCACTAGGTCCAACCCACCTTCAAGAGAAAAATGGGCTCCATCTTTTGAAGTGAATATCAAATAATTTGTGGACATATTTTAAACCAGCATACTTTCCAATGTTTCTGTCACGCCAAGAATGAAGTAGAAATTAGAGATACAAAAATACATACACGATTTTGACTCTGCCCTCATGGAATCTTGGAGCAGGGATAGAAGGGACAACCGAAGTATCCACTGTATTATCTTCCTTTTTGGAAGTCAAACTGGTGAATGCCCATTTAGGTCAGGAGCAGAGGCACATCCTGTACTGAATTAGAAGTCAAAAAAGCCTGGGTTTGAGACCCTGGTTTCCCACTTTTAGCTATGTACATCACTTAGCCACTAAGTTATGACCTTTTTCTTTTACAAAAGGAAAATTACTTATGACTTCATGGTGGTGAGGGGGGAGTGGGAGGCCCGGGTTTTGTGAGGGCTAAAGAAGATAAAGTACGTGGCTGTGCTGGAAAACCAGCTGAGTACTGTAAATATTAACACTTACAATTACTAGCATGCTTATTAGAAGCAAAAATACATACATATCAGAAGGTGAAGAGGTCAACACACACAGGTCACCTTAATTCCTTTTGCATGTACCCACTCTGGATTTGTATACCTTCCTTCTTGGAGCAAAACAGCCTTCTGTGTCTCTCTGGGGCCCTCATCTCCCTGCTCCAAACTATGTTTTCCTTCTGCTAAACCTGTCCTACCTGTGGTGTTCCTGGCAATTAGAGCTGGATGGGCCCTGTACAGTATACTTAAACAAGTACCCAAAGCTACTTCATCAAGCAACTCATCTTGAAGACTTACAGTTAACTGCTCCCTAAATGTTTAAATGTTCATTTATGTTGAAGGTGACAGTAAGAAGGAACAGCACATAAATATAGAAGTTTCTGGAAATATGTTGTATTTGCAGATATGTCTACATATACATTTATGTGTCTGTATGTGTGTGTATCTATTATTTACCTAAGTCTAGATCTAGGTATATGTAAAAACAAACTACCAAGACACAATTCTACTGTCATCAGAATGGGAGCTTTCCCAGAGCTCCAGAGGAAGGAATTTGATTCAGAGTATAGCCGCTAAAGAAAATGTCAATCTATATGTCAATCTATACGGAGAACAACCTTCTAACCACCTAGGAATATAGATGTATTTGAGAAAGTTCATTCTCAATTCTTTTTCAAATCCCTTTCTCATCTTTTCCCAGTATGTTCAGACTCTTAAAAGAGATCCAAAAAATTCTGTTTTAGGGAAACTCACCGTGGAGAAGCATGTAACGTTAAACCAACCCCCGGCCACTGCGGGTAAAAAATAAAAAGCATCTCTATGCAGAGATAAGAAAGGAGGTTGGAAAACAATATTCAAAATTCCTCCAACCATTGGGGGGTAGAAGACATACTTCAATAAAAATGTTTCAAAAAGATATGTCTTTAGCGAATAAGCCAAAAATCTAAAGATCATTACAAGAATAAGTCTAATGTCCCCTGCAGATATAAAAGATGATCATGAGAGGGAACACAAAAACTCGAGGCGTTCAAGTTTCAGAAAGCCCCTGCAGTGTTCCCCTTTCTGCAGAAAAGGGCGAATAACTGAAATTAGAAACATACACATTACACATTTTCAAAGTCAACCAAAGGGACCAGTATTTTGTTCAAAATGAAAAAGAAAATCAAAGCTCCTTTATTGAATTCAACCACCATAACTTTGTGCTTGGGAGTACGCCAAAGACTTTTTTCTCTTTTTTCTTTTCTTTTCTTTTCTTTTCCTAGAACCTCCCTCTGAAGCTAAGTCGCGGTATCCAGAGTGCGTTATTCGGAGAGTTTCCAATTGAATTTCCAGCACAGTCCCTCCAAACCTAGAAAACCCAGAGACTGTTCACAAGAGCATGACTTGTTAGAAACAGGTGAGCAAGGCGCTATGGTAGAAAGTTTCTTGTGGTGGGAGGAGGTGACCAGCTGAATCTCCCCAGATGACTTAGTAAGAAAAAAACTGCTAAAACACAGTATTTGTATGGGCCTCTTAAGCTCCCTTGATCAGCAGAACAGTCAAATAACTCAGAGGCTTTGGCTAGGCAGCTGCTGAACAGATGAAGGCCAGGAAGATGAGGTTTTAGTTGCTTAAGACAACGTCTCGGAAACTTTTCCCCCCTTAAAATTGTTATACACAAATACTTCCCTGCAAGCACCGGGAGCTTCCAAGTTGTTCCTTTTAATGAACACCAAAGCTTACAGACAAGAGGCAGGTTGTAGAAAACATATTATAGAAAGTGAAATCAGCATACCATTTGTATAGTGGACAGAACACGGGTTTTAGATTTAAAGACTCAGGAGTGAATTCACGTGCTCTGTCACACGGTAGTTGACTGACTTAGATAACCAACCCTTCCGGGCCCCAGTTACCTCTATCTCTTAAAAAAGGAGGAGAGGGCAACAGATATTTCTGAAAACAAAATAAGTATCTTCATGAAAAGCACTTTGGATGAAGGGAACCACACAGTCAAGGAGACCAGCCTGCAAACTTACACAGCGCAGGCTAGCTGGCAAAACAGACCACATGCGTGCAAAAACAATATAAGGCAGGTATGGCAGCCCGCCTCCCCGGTGGCCCCTAACAACCCCACCTTCTGGTGTTCACACCCTTAGTCACCTCTCACCTTGTATCAAAGGTAGCAGTCAGTGTGATAAATAGGAGTGATAGTTTTTGCATCCAAGATTGGGTTATAAAAGGCATTGCAGCTTCAATCTTAGTCTTTTGTCTGTCTCTCTTTCTCTCATCACTCACTTTAGAAAAGCCACCTGACATGATGTTGAGTAGCCCTACGGAGAGGACGGAGAGGACGAAGTGAAGAAGTGAGATTTCCTGCCAAGAGCCTCACAGGCGAGCTTGGAAGTGGATGCTCCGGCCCAGTCAAGTGCTCCAAAGGCTGCGACTCTGGCCAACAACTTGACCACAGCCTCATGAGCAACTCTGAGCCAGAGCCACCTGCTAAGCCACTCCCAGATTCCCGACCCTTGGAAACTATGGGAGATAATACATATTTGTTGTGTTACAGTGTGGAGTAATCTGTTACACAACAATGGTAACTAATACATCAGGCTACGCTGGGGGTTGCTAGGGTTTGGAACAGGAAGAAATCCCTGAAAGCTAGGGGTTCTTTGTCAAAGGAACAGGTTTTGAAGGAAGGATGAGTTTGTAAGAAGTGGCAGAGTCTAATGTGCTGTAGACACGAGTAGAAGTGAACCAGGCAGAGGGGTGAGAGGGTTTCAAAAAAGCTCCATGGGCAGTGGGTCAAGAGCCAGGGATGGCAGGCCAGAGTGTCTACACTTTATACAGGCAATGGAGTGCAAGTAGGGTCCTTAAGCAAGGAGATGACTGGGCAGTAGCTAGGAGTGCAAGTCACCACTAGGGGGACATATAAAAGATGAAATAGCTGTTGTAAAACCAGAGGCAGAGAGGTCAACCGGGAGCCTTCCGTAACGACCCAGTGGGGGAAACAAAGAGCTGAACTGGGGCATAGGTGAAGTAGGAATGGATTGAAGAGATGAATGGGAAGTACGGCAAGAACATGGTCTACCGCGTTGAACACTGGCCTCCCGTGGCTGCCTGTCAGAGCCAGAGGTTTCTAAGCACTCACTTGGTCATTTAATATGTGTGCATATTTAGTTCCATGCCTGAGGACAAAGCTACCGCAGGACACATTTTTCAGTCAAAGCACCACCGTTCATGCATATAACATGCTGTTCTGGTACACAATGCATTGCACTACAAAATTAATGCCATAAATATTGTAGATGTTACAGACACAAAATTATAGTAAATATGTAAGCTTCATTTCCTCTTAAATCAACTTGGCCGCAAGAACTGACTCCAAATTACACTATCTTTAATAAAATGAAGTCAACTAATAATACTGATAATAAAAGAGAACACATGGAAGTAATACAGAGAAAATTCAAAAAATAATCCTTTATACCAGTGACAGGTCTGAGGAGGAAAGGCCTGAAGAACAATATTAGTATTATCAATCTCATCAAGTCATCCTATGCAACAAAAGAAAAATCATCAATGGAGATTCAAAGAACATTTCGATCCTGGAATTTTTTGGTTCTCTGGGAAGTGGACATGGTCCAATGACTCCGAGGTTGTCATATCCACTGTGCATGTTAAGTGCAATCAGGGCCATTCTAGTGGAAATTATGGCAGGAAAACTGACAAAAGGGCCCTAGCCTTTGGCAGACTGTGTCTTTGACCAACAGAAGTCTTAAGAGACTGGAGGTAAAGAAGTAACATGCCCTCGGGGTGAAAAGAACACATGTGGCCTTTCCTTCCCAGATATACGAGGTTAGTGCCCAGCTAGCTTAGTGTGCGTGGGAGGTCTTTTAGCCTACACTCATTCTGTAGTTAGGAAAGCTGAGGCTGAGAAATTAAAGCTACTAACTCAGGTCAGAGAGCCTGAAGATGAGGTCAGAGAGCCTGAAGATGGCATCCAGATTTACTCAGGGAATAACATACTTCAACCCTGGGCAGCGAGAGGCTCAATCACCCACATCGGCAGCTTCGCTAAAGGATCCTCTGTCACTAAGTTAGTCCTGTCAATGGAACAACAAAAGACAAGTGCTGAAAGCAAGCTCCTTCCTGTCTCTGACACGTCAGAGTGGAATGTTCGTCGGCTTTCTTATGGGGAACACGTGCTAAAAACCCAGCTTGAGTAACCTATGCTTCTCTGCTTGCTATGATCAGACAAGGAGACTGTCATCACAGCGTAGAGGCCAGTCCTGCTAACATCATACTGTGCTGGGACCACAGAGATGCTCAGCAAGCGTCCTTTTAGATTAAAAAGCAATAGAGGTAGGGACATTTGCTCATGAAAGTTAGACACGATAAATTCACAGAAATATAAACATATCTCTACTTGGGAAACAGTGACGTCTGTATACAGTATGTACATATAAATAGCAAGACAGCTGGGTCAGGGAAGAGAGAGTCCCTCTCCATCCCAAAAATTGTAACAGAAAACCTATATTCACATCCTGGCTTTACCACTTAGCCATGTGACCTGCAGGTTACTTCACTTCCTGGAGCCTTGTTTACCCAAATTATAAAATAGAAATAAATATCCTCTTCTTTGCCGACCTGCCAAAAAGACTGTGAGAGAGAAGTACCTACACAGCCCCCAGCCAGGCTCACAAGCAGCCATGGCAAACCTCCATGCACAATCAGACAAGGAGCCTCCTGAAACGTATGCTCCATTTGTATGTGAGTCCCACACTAGCAGACTTGGGCCAGAGCACCTGTCCTCCCAGCCCCAGAACTCCCACTCCTCCTCTCCTACCATGCTTACTTCATCTGCTGATTATGAAATGTGCTATTTCTGTCCAGGGTTTGATTCCTGCTCAACTTTTTTCTTTCTAGTTCTGCCTCTCTCAGCTAGAAACCTGTCCTGACCCCACCTGAACCCCCCCGTGTTGCAGCCACACCAGCCCACGGGGCATCTAGTGCAGCCGGGCACTCTCACTCACACTGTCCTTACCTCGGTGATGATGAAGCCTGGACACACAATGCCCATTAACAGTCGAGCTTATTTTTATTTTACTTCCGTACTTTTGGAGGCAAGGAGTGTGGACAGCTTTGGCTGCCCTGAATGTCGCTTGGTGCTCATGTGAATTAGATGTCCCATCTTCATCACCCTGTCAGGAGACGGATGCCCCCACTCATGTGGTTATTTCAGAGGCAAAAGTATCTCTTCCATAAGACCTCTGCCAATCTCTAGTTGCCTCTCCCCATTGCTGTGTGCTCTTTAGCTTCCCCTGTCCCTTCCTTTCACCAACTGATTAGTAAATGAGCAGATGCAAAAGCTTAAAATCCAATTCATCGCAAGAACAGAAAACCAAATACCGCATGTTCTCACTCATAGGTGGGAATTGAACAATGAGATCACTTGGACACAGGAAGGGGAACATCACACACCAGGTCCTATTGTGGGGAGGGGGTAATGGGGAGGGATAGCATTAGGAGATATACCTAATGTAAATGACGAGTTAATGGGTGCAGCACACCAACATGGCTCATGTATACATATGTAACAAACCTGCACGTTGTGCACATGTACCCTAGAACTTAAAGTAAAATAAATTTTTTAAAAAATGCAATCCAAAGACCACCCATCCACTTCTGTTTACAAGCTCATGTCTCCTGATACCTCCCTCCTCTGGCAGATGGAGCCAGCACAAGCTTTTGAGGGAGATTAGGTGGAGCCCTGGGACACCTCTAAAACAGAGCTCCCCAATTCTGATGGGCTGGAGACTCCAGGGAGACAGGAAATGCTTCAACACCCTTTCCTGTCAACCTGACCCCTTCTTCACATTAACTCTTACGGTCTGATTCCAGCCTGTTCCTTCACAAGGACACCATTCACATACAACCATGTTTTGCCTGAAAAAGAGAAACCTGAATAAGCCAAGAGCCCTCCTTTGATGTGTAGGAGAAAGTCTGTTTCCAAGCCTCCCATCTCTCGGCCAGGCGGTTGGCAGCCTCTTTCTCTTTTCTCCTCCAAAGGAAGGCCAACATGATTAAAGCTCTGCCCCTTTCGTTCCCACTTGGAACTTTTACAACTGGTGATTAATAGCCTCTTAAACCAGAGTGATCCTCTACTCACTATTGATTTGGCTGCTAAGTCAACTTGATTCAAAAGTAAAAGAAACATGTATTCATTGTCTCAGTTCCTTGGGAAACTCGGAAGTTGCAGACTAAATGATGAAGAAACCTACAGAACAGTAACAGAAGGATGATACGGTGACCAGCACATATTCCTCAAATGACATAAATTACTGAGTAAGGTTTTTTTTCCCTTTATAATTAAGAGCCAGGGTAAAAGTAACTTCCATCAGTTACATGTCACAGGAAGGACAAGGTACCATTCCTAACTCGGGTAACTACCTTTCGCACCCCCAAAGGTTCTCATTTCACTGTAGAGTCAAGGGTAAGCTTTGTGGTAGAGAACATTTTGCAGCTATGAATCACAATTCCCATAAAGAAGTGGTTCCCCTCCACTCCCTGACTTGCTGAGCATCCTCATCTATGCTCCAATTATAAATTCCCATCCCAAGACCGAAGGGTCACAAAGGTGAGCAAATCCTCCAGCTCTGCTCCTTAGCCCATAATTCTTGCCTCAGGTCTGAAGGTTCCCCACTCTAACAGGTTGATAATCTCTGCCTTCCCCACCAGAGTGCTCAGAGGGCCTTAAGGGAAGGAAAACGGAGACCGAAATGTCAAATATTACTGTGGTCTACTTCACTCCCCTCCACCAGAGGCTCAGAAAGAGTGGTACACAAGAGTCCACATTCTTTTATGCTCTCAAATCATGCCAGAGGCCAGGGGCCAGTGACTGGAGGCCAGGTGCGATGGCTCATGCCTGTAGTCCCTGCACTTTGGGAGACTGAGGTAGGGGGATTGCTTGAGCCCAGGAGTTCGAGACCAGCCTGGGCAACAGAGTGAGACCCTGTCTCTACGAAAAATAAAAAATAACTTAACCGGACATTAGTAGCACACACCTGTAGTCCCAGCGGCTTGGGAGGCTGAGGTGGGAGAATCACTTGAGCCCCTGGAGGTTAAGGATGCAGCAAGCCATGATCGTGCCACTGCACTCCAGCCTGAGACCCTGTCTCAAAACTATATCTATGAAATAAAATAAAATAAAAATAATGCCTTTAGCTAAGTCGTTGAAACATTCTGATTAAATGCCCAATCATCTGTCTGGTTTAGACTCTAATCACAGTCATTATCTCATCTTTTAGTTAAATGTTATAAAACTTACATAGCATATCTTATTAATCCATATAAGCCTTTCTTCCATGCACATCTGAGATACATACAATAACAGTAATAAAAACAAGAGCAGTAACATTAAAAACAGTATTTATAGAGTGCTTACTCTAGGCCAGGCTTGGACTAGTTCATATACATTACTTCAATGAATCTTCATAACAAAGTTTTGGTATTTTGTTTATTTTGTTTTTATATATAATTACCTGCTCCACTGTTCTTCCTTCTCTCCTGCCCCAAGGCCACAAACCACGCCCTTGGCCCAATGTGTTCACATGTACCTAAACAAATCCACCCCACAGGGTCACTGGCAACACAGTTCCAACTCCCAGCCCACTCACAGCATCACCTCTTATGGAACCTGGAGATTTGGGGTCTCAGAAACATCTTTCTAAAACCTACCAAGAATACCCTGAACAGGAAAGCCATGCTGTCTCATTCAGAATCAGAGGAACAGCCATCATCTGACCAAGCCACATTCTGAACATGCACTACTGAAAAGCACTCCCTAGAATAAACAAAGCCAAGGACCACTTTTATCATTCCTGCTCCTCATACCAGAAACTTTGAGTCTGTGGTTTTCTTGAGGCTTCTCATTTTCACTTTTCTCTTGTACCTGTTTCAAGATAGGAGGTGTAAGCACAAACACTGGCAGTTGCATGCATGGGCACCTTCATCCCTGCAAACATTTTGATTAAATGCCAATTAATTTAAAATCTCCCACGTGGTCGATTTGAGGGTTCCCTAGACTCCTTTACTTAGAGGTAGCAGTTAGAGCCCCATTGGGGGAAAACTCATCACCATATGGAAGCAGAGGCTCCGGAAATACCTTGGAAAGAGTCATTCCTGAGTCTTCATCGTCTCCAGGTCAAGGGAGCTGTAAGGAATCTAAGCCTTCATTAATCCCCCAGATACTCACACGATTATTTGTCAAACAAGATTCAGATGATTGGGGCTCAGAGACCCAACATTATTTTGCTGATTCAATGTTGAAAATGAATTCATAAACGTGTAAAGGCATAGTTTCTCCATTTAATTATCTAGAGATTAAGAAACACTAAATCTGTCAGACCTTATCATTTGGGACATGCTTGACAAATATCACCTTCTTCCCTCCCTGAAAACAACCAGAGACCGTGAAAAGAGAATGGGCTCTTCAATAGGTTGAAACTGGGTCCTTACCCTAGCTGTGCCACTAACTGGCAGTTAGGATCTTGCAAATGGTGTCTCCAAAAGGCGAATTTTCCTCACTGTAAAATAAGATCAACTCACATGAAACATTAGGATTAAATGAGACAGCCTGTGACACACAGCAGATACTTAACTTCCTTTGTTCTACAGTTATAACCATGAAACACCCCTCCCCATAGTGCTCCAAAATCAAAGTTCTTGCAGGAGAAACAGCAATTCCCAGTTCAACACAGCAGCAAATCAGTTGTCCAGACTCTATAAACTCAGTAACTCCTCAGCCTACCTGACAACTTACTTTATTAACTGGCTAAAACATCCTAAAGCTGTTTGCATAACACTCTTCCCTGGGGAACTAGAGGTGGAAATGATTATTTGGACATGATCTGAAAAACAAACAGTCGCATCCATTTTACATGGGGTAAAAATATCCCAGACAAGAAGGGCAGGTAAAAATCCATATAAATATGAAGGACCATCAAAAAAACATTCAAACAGAATTCAATGTGGGCTTAACTCTGATGAACTGTACATGCTCAAAAATAAAATATAACCAACCAAAATACACTAATGTCTATAGCTGTAACATTAACATTGGTGGCAGCTTGTTTACATTTTCGGCCAAGAAGTGTTCTTCCATCTGGTCACATACCCGGCATGACACACATATTTTAAAGTTATTTAAATATTTCATGTGTGAAAACAGAGAGGTTACTTCATGTAGGCAAATTTGGAAGAAGTCAAGTGCTAAATATGCTGCAAAGATCCTGCTTAACCCACGGAAACTGACATTTTTCTTTCAGCCTGCCAGTTAAATGCCTACTCTGCTTTTTAATTCATTCACCCACTTCTACAAACATTTGCACTGACATTTTGCCAAAGAGCTATCCCACAAATCTCTAATGGGGAGGGAAGAAAGGAGTACAACAAATACAACATAAGTTTTAAACTCTGGGGGCATCTTCAAAAAACTCTGGCCCAGGTAAGGCTCCAAATCAAGCCAGATAAAATAAGTACTTTTGATTCTTGTAATTTTTTATTTCTTGAGCTAATCTGTCTATTCTAATTGTGCTTAACATATCACAAATTCAGTTTCATTATGAGATTCTCAATGGGGCAACCCATTGAGAACTTTAAAGCACATGTCTACATACGGCACCCCTCTGCTCAGTCCTGAAATGGCTGGGATTCCACTATGAGGACAAACCAAGATCCTCTGGCTAGCCAGAGGAGTGACAAGCCGGCTTCCAGGCTTCCCACCACTCCTCGCTCCCATGCTCACACCTGCCTCCCAGCCTGTTACTTGAACCTTCCGAATTCTGCACTGTGAGACTCTTCCTCCAATGCTCCCGTGGCTAATTCGTTAACCATCTTCAAGTGCAAGTTTTTCATGTCTTTTTTTTTTTTTTTTTTTTTAAGATGGAGTCTCGCTCTGTTGCTCAGGCTGAAGTGCAGTGGCACGATCTCGGCTCACTGCAACCTCCGCTTCCCGGGTTCAAGCAATTCTCCTGCCTCAACTTCCTGAGTAGCTGGGATTACAGGCATCTGCCACCATGCCCAGCTAATTTTTGTATTTCTAGTAGAGACAGGGTTTCACCATGTTGGTCAGGCTGGTCTTGAACTCCTGACCTCGTGATCTACCTGCCTCGGCCTCCCAGAGTGCTGGGATTACTGGCGTGAGCCACCATACCCGGCTGTTACCATCTTACTTTATTTAATATTTCAACCACTTTACATCCCTTTCTACTTTGCTCTACTTCAACTTTTTTTCATAACACTTATTTTATTAAATAAAAAAAACATAATTTATGTCTATTGCTTATTATTCTGTTTGCCCTGCCAGAAGAGTATAAAGACAGCAAAAGTCCTTCTCTGTATTATATTGCTCACTCACATGTCCCAAGTGCCTAGAACAATTCCTGGCACAGAATATGCCTCATAAATGTCTGTTGAGTGAATAACTAAACTGTCAGAGACAGAAACATTATGTCATAGAAAATTTTTCTTTTTTTTTCTTTTGAGACAGAGTCTCACTCTCTCATCCAGGCTGGAGTGCAGTGGTGCGATCTCAGCTCACGGCAACCCGTGCCTGCTGGGTTCAAGCAATTCTCCTGCCTCAGCCTCCTGAGTAGCTGGGACTACTGGTGCGCGCCACCACGCCAGGCTAATTTTTTATATTTTTAGTAGAGAGGGGGTTTCATCATGTTGGTCAGGCTGGTCTCGAACTCCTGACCTCGTGATCTACCCGCCTCGGCCTCCCAAAGTGCCAGGATTACAGGCGTGAGCCACCGCACCTGGCCCATAGAACAATTTTCTAGGGTTCCACTAAGAAAAGACTAAGCTGGGAATTCTGATCTCCCAGGAGATAGACTCTACACTGAAGGAAAACACCTGGGTGATATCTCCTACTAGAATCTAGACAGCAAGCTCAAGCAGAGTAACAGAGAAGTGGACAGACTGTATACCTCTCAAGGCAGGCCACTGCAGGGTCTCTTCAATTTGAGGTTCAAGGCTCTCAAATCTAGTACCCACCTACCACATCTCTTATTCATTCCATCATTCATCGCATGTGTGGTGAGCTGGGCAGCGTGGTTAGACCTGCTTGTACTTCTCCACATTCCACAGAAAAGAGGTGCTTCCTATCAAGTCCCTGCGTGCACAGGCCAGGCCCCACCCAGATACACATACATGCTGAAAGCCTTTGGCCTCAGGCTCAGCCCTGCAGGCTGCTGAATCAGCCCTGAGCAATCCTGTCAGTGGACCGGAGCCCACCCCATCTCCCTGAGGCCCAGATCACTTGTGCTGCCCTAAGTCCACTGTGCACCATAATCTGAAGGGCAGTTTAGACAAAGGACTCGAAGTACAGCACACTGTAACAGCCACCCCACACCACAGGCCACCCCCAACTCTGAGCTACTGAACTCCATAGTCAGTTAAGACCTTTGTAACTCCCTCCCACGTTTATAATCATTTTTAAATACGTCTTCTATCCGGTGACTCATGCTGTGTGCCGGGAAGAGTATGGTTAAGAGCGCAGACTCTACAGTTAAACCAAGCTTGCTCTGCCACTTACTAGCTGTGTAACCTGTCTACGCCTTCTTCTGTTGCTGTGTAACCTATGTGTGCCTTCTTCTTTACCGGCAATATGGCAACAGTAACTCTGCCTAGGAAGTCGAGTAACTGTGAAGACAAATGAATTTAAAAGGTAAAGCTCATGGAACAATGAACATAGAACACCC
Source organism: Macaca mulatta (assembly GCF_049350105.2). Classification (NCBI taxonomy): domain Eukaryota; kingdom Metazoa; phylum Chordata; class Mammalia; order Primates; family Cercopithecidae; genus Macaca; species Macaca mulatta. The sequence goes on along the minus strand of NC_133407.1, from coordinate 5,909,116 downwards.
TCAAGATATGACTCCTATAAACAAAATGTGGTATAGCCACACCATAGCATATAATTAAGCTATAAAAATAAATGAAGTATTGTTACACGGATAACCTTAAAAACATTATGCTAAGTCAAAAAAAAAGCCAGACACAAAAGGCCCCCTATGATACAATTCCATTTATATGAAATGTCTAGAATAGGCAAATCCATAGATTCAGAACAGAGATTTGTGTCTGCAAAGGGCTGCTGGGGAGGGGGGAGTAGAAAGGGACCACTAATGGGTATGGGGTTTCTTTTGGGGGCAATAAAAATATTCCAAAATTAGATAGTCATCAATATGAATTTTGTATATATACTAAACCACTACATTGCACACTTTTTTCTTTTGTCTTTGTCTTTTTTTTTTTTTTTTTTTTGAGATGGAGTCTCGCTCTGTTGCCCAGGCTGGAGTGCAGTGGCGTGATCTCGGCTCACTGAAACCTCTGCCTCCTGGATTCAAGCGATTCTCCTGTCTCAGCCTCCAGAGTAGATGGGATTAAAGGCATGCACCTCCACATTCCGCTAATTTTTGTATTTTTTAGTAAAGACAGGGTTTTGCCATGTTTGCCGGGCTGGTCTTGAACTCCTGATCTCAAGTGATCCCCCTGACTCGGCCTCCCAAAGTGCTAGGATTACAGGCGTAGGCCAGCGTGCCTGGCCAATTTTTAAAAGGTTCTTATTATTTATCTTCCTCCTCTTTGAGCTACTCCAAGACAGTGCCCAAGTCTTATTGCTGTATCCTCTAAAGTATCCAACACAAAGCAAGACATGCTGTCAAATAAACTAAGGAACCACGATAAACGTGGAGCCAAAATTTTCTAGGAAACATCAACAAAGACTGGAACAACTGGGCAGCTTCGAGGAATGACTGGCAAACTCGGGTGAAGTTTTATCCCCCAGGCATCTGGAGTCGTGCCAGTGTACACAGATTCACTGTGGCCAAGGGTCAAGGGCAGGTTCTGCCAACAGGGGAAACGATCAGAAAGCAGAACTGAGACAGATCAGTTCAGGGAGAGAAAATACGGAGCGAGACGCCTCCTTCATCCTTTCACCAGGATTCACACTCCAGAGACACTATTTAGGATGCACAGCACCCATTTCCAAAATGCAGACCTATATGTATGGTCACTCTTCGATCGATGTAATTGCTACAAAAGCGAAGACACTGGAAAGAAATGTTGTGAGGCGAAAGAACGCCACAGGAAGCAAACAGCCCTTACTTCAAAGCCGCAGGTTTTTGTTGGCTTTGCTTTTTGCTTGAACTGGCAGTCAGCAAAGAATTCTTCAATTTATTCTAGCACTCAGCTGAACCACCCTTGCAACCTGTTTCATATACAGGTTCTAGAGGTCACTTCGTAGCAGAACATTTTAAAGGAGGAAAAAACAGAAGAGGGAGAAATAAGCAATTGCCTCAAACAAGGAAAACAGTCTCTTTACTTCAGAGTGAAAAGAAAAAATAGATTCAGTTTCTTGCATCTTTTTGAATCCAAAAGCAATAAATACAGGAAATGTTAAACAATGAGAGCAAAATAAAAATCAATGTCCATTTGTTAGCATGGCTAACGTAATTTGGAGATGGACGACTGCCAGAAGCAGGTGAAGACCAGTTGTCTGGCAAGTTCTCCAATTTTGCCCTAGAATTTTCAGAACGAGTTCCCCACCACTGACCCCCACTTCCCGTCACTTTAACCAAGATGCCCGCCATCCTCTGTCTGTTACAGTCTCGCTGCATTTCCAAATTACTCCAGGTTTTCCTGTTCCTACCTTCATGACTGCCTGGAAATCCAGATTCTTAAAAGTGCTTTTTAAAATATTCCATCATCTTTCATTTCTGTTAACTACTTTTCTTTCTCCCTATCGCTGCCCTAAATCCAGTTTTCAGTTCTCTCTCTCTCTCTGAGACCATTTTCATGGCCTTTGACCTGGTTTGTATTTAGTATATTGACTCTCTGATCCCTCTTCCATATAGTCCCAGCATTATAAATGGACAAATGAATGAAAGCAGTCTAGACTCCTTAACCTGGCCTTTGAGACCAACCACACTCACCAACCACACTGCCCCTCTAGGGTCTCCTCCCACTTCAGGACCCCTCACTCCACATCTCCACACCAACCAACAGTCATTCCATCCCACGCTGACCCTGTAAGAATTTAACACTCCTTTCTCTTTAGGAGGCACTTCTGTGACAAATGCTTTTTCACACTAAGGTAGCATTTAACATAAGGTAACTTTTATCATCGGACACCTGCGGAGTTTCAGCTCACCACTCACTGCAGATTTAACCATGTCTTATCTATAATGCCTTATTGTGCCCCTAAGTACCCATCATGGGACAAAATAGGGATTACAACAATAGCGGTGGTGTTCCCACCTGAGTGTCACTCAACGAATGCACACTGAATATGTAAATGAATCAATGAACCAAACAGAAAAATAGCTGAAAATATTTATGTTGCACTATGCTAGATGTTCCACATACATCTCTGGTGTTTTTGTTTTGTTTTTTTTAATTCTCAAAAGACTTACAGGTACAGGTGCATCTTGTTTGATGGTGCTTTGCTTGATTGTGCTTCTCAGATAGTTGTGATTTTTACAAATGGAAGGTCTGTGGCAATCCTGCATCAAGCCAGTGAGCATCATTTTTCCAAAAGGAGGGTTCACGTGCGTCTCTGTGTCACATTATGGTCATTCTCTTAATCTTTCAAATGTTTTCATTGTTATTATACGTCATGGTGATCTGTGATCTCTGATGTTACTATTGTAATTGTCTTGGAGCACCAGGAATCACATCCATAGTGTGTTCTGACCGCTCCACAACCAGCTGTTACCCCAGCTCTCTTCCTCCCCGTGGGCTTCCCTATTCCTCGAGACATAACAACTTTGAAGTTAGGCCAGTGAATAATCCTACAGTAGCCTCTAAGTGTTCAAGTGAATGGAAGAGTCACATGTCCTTCACCCTAAGTTGAAAGACAGAAATGGTTAAGCTTAGTGAGGAGAGCATGTCAAAAGCTGAGATGGGCTGAAAGGCCTCTTGTGCCTAACAGCCAAGTTGTGGATTCAAAGGAAAAGTTATTGAAGGAAATTAAAAGTGCTACTGCAGTGAACACATGAATGATAGCAAAGTTAAACAGCATTGTTGTTGATATTGGGAAAGATTTACTGGTCTAGATAGAATACCAAAAGCCAATGTCCTATCCAGAGCAAGGCTCCGACTCTCTTCAATTCTCTGAGAGCTGAGAGAGGTGATGAAGCTGCAGAAGAAAAGTTTGAAGCTAGCAGAAGCTGGCCCATGAGATTTAAGAAAATAAGTCATCTCTGTAACATAAAAGTACAAAGTGAAGCCACCAGTGCTGCCGTGGAAGCTGCAGCAAGTTATCCAGAGGCTCCAGCTAAAATAACGAATGAAGGTGGCTATAGTAAACAACAGCGTTTCGATGGAGATGAAACGGTCTTCTATTCAGAGAAGATGTCAATGCAACTTTCATAGTTTGAGAGAAGTTAATGCCTGGCTTCAAAACTTCAAAGGGCAGGCTGCCTCTCTTGTCAGGAGCTAATGCAGCTGGTGACTTGAAATGGAAGCCTATGTCCATTTACCATTCCGAAAATCCTAAGGTCTTTAAGAATTACGCTAAATCTACTCTGCCTGTGCTCTACAAATGGCAATGCAAAGGCCAGATGACAACACATCCGTTTACGGCATGGCTTACTGAATATTTTAAGCCCACAGTTGAGACCCACTGCTCAGAAAAAAAGATTCTTTTCAAAATAGTTCTGCTCACTGACAATGCACTTGGTCACTCAAGAACTCTGAAGGACATGTACAATACAATTAATGTTGTTTTCACGTCTGCTGATACAACATCCATTCTGCAACTCATGTACCAATGAGTAGTTTTGAAGTAAATGTGAAGGCTCAGATACTTATCAGCATTTCTTAGCAATGAAGTTTGTTTGTTTGTTTGTTTTTCCAAGATGGAGTCTTGCTCTGTTGCCCAGAGCTGGAATGCAGTGGCATGATCTTGACTCACTGCATCCTCCGCCTCCCAGGTTCAAGCAATTCTCCTGCCTCAGCCACGCGAGTAGCTGGGATTACAGGCGCCCGCCACCACGCCCGGCTAATTTTTGTATTTTTAGTAGAGATGGGGTTTCACCACGTTGGCCAGGCTGGTCTCAAACTCCTGCCATCGTGATCTGCCCTCCTCGGGCTCCCAAAGTGCTGGGATTACAGGTGTGAGCCACCGTGCCCAGTCAATAAAGTATTTTTAAATTAAAATATGTACATTTTTAGACAAAATGTTATTGTACACTTAATACAGTATAGGGTAATGGGTAATAAAAAATTTGTGCAATTCACTTTATTGCAATATTCACTTTCTAGGGATGGTGTGGAAATGAACCCACAATATCTTTGAGGTATGCCTCTATGCAGTATCATCTCCATTTTACAAATAAGGAAACTGAAGTTCCAGTTTCTAAAATCAGAGTGAAAACATGGAAGTGCCAGGATTCAGTACTAGGTCCGTGTACTCTAGAACCCATTCTCTTGATGACTAACCTCCTCTCCACTTTCCCCCTCCTTTTCTACCTCTCCATTTACAGGATAGATAATGAAGCTTCAAAGAAGCTATAAAGCAAGACAGACTGGGCATGGTGGCTCCTGCCTGTAATCCCAGCACTTTGGGAGGCCAAGGTGGGAGATTACCTGAGGTCAGGAGTTCAAGACCAGCCTGGCCAACATGGCGAAACCCCGTCTCTACTAAAAATACAAAAATTAGCCAAGTGGTAATCCCAGCTATTCAGGAGCTGAAGCAGGAGAATCACTTGAACCCAGGAGGCAAAGGCTGCAGTGAGCTGAGATTGTACCACCGCACTTCAACCTAGGTAATGAAGCAAGACTGTCTCAAAAAATAAATAATTAATTAATAAGAAAATAATAGTAATAAAGCAAGACAAAGGCAGAATCAGAGACCTACATGCTGTCATGTTTCCAAAGTTCAGAATAAAATCAACCAGGAGGAGACTCTGACTGCATTCAGAGGGGATGCTCTGGTCTTATTAGAGGTCCGTTTGAGGCAGTAAGATACAGTCCTTTGTACACAGACTCTAACACTAGACCTGGAGACTCTACACTTAGGTTTAAAATCCAGCTGCAATTCTTTTAACTATGTCACTTCACTACTCTAAATTTCAGTTTTCCCATGAGTTAAATGAGAATCACAATGCCTATCCTACCAGACTGCTATAAGGTGAAATAAGGAAACGGGGGAAATTAGGCAATAAGCACCATGAGGATGAGACCCAGTTAATCTTTTTCATGGCTCTACCTCAGCACCTGGCATTGCCCTTGCATGTTTTCTGAAATCTGAATTACAGGGGTTGTTTGTTTTTGGTTTTTCTCTCTTAAGACAGTCTTGCTCTGTCACCCAGGCTGGAGTGCAGTGGTGCAGTCTCAGCTCACTGCAACCTCTGCCTCCCGGGTTCAAGCGATCCTCCTACCTCAGCCTCCCGAGTAGCTGGACTCCAGGTGCGCTCCATCAGCCCCAGCTAATTTTTGTATTTTTTGTAGAGGTGAAGTTTCATCATGTTACCAAGGCTGTTCTTGAACTTGTAGACTTAAGCAATTTGCACATCTGGCCCTCCCAAAGTGTTGGGATTACAGGTGTGAGCCACTGTGCCAGGCCAAATTACAGCCATTTTAAGTTTTTCTCTTATCTACTTATTATCTTCTGTCTGTTTGAGATCTAAGCATAGTAACTGATTTAAAAAGAAAAATAATAACAATGATGATGACATTATTATTACCCTAAAACATAAGCAAAGGAAAAAATGATCACATACTACAGTCAGCAAACAAGAAAAAAAAAGGACTTGTACTTCATTATAGCTGCTATGACTGCATACTTTTCACAATAAAAGAGACTGAAAGGTAGAAAAAAGAAAGGCAAGCAGAAATATGAATAAATAGATTAAGAAACCCAGCTGATATTCTAACTGTCTAATCAAAAACAACAGGCCCTGCAAAATAAATTGAAAGATCTGCTCAGAGAGAAGCAATTGAAAGCTCAAATTGAACAGTCTCGGCAATTTGTGGGAGAAGAGAGATTCTGAAATGGGATAATGTAAGAACAAAGAACAAAGCATTTTTATCCGGCTCCCAAACAATTAAATGAACCTGCCAATTCCATGTGGAAGATGAGCTTTAAAGAACTGCAGTCATGTCAAAGGAACATTCAAAGCCAGCCAGAATTCATTAGATGCCAGAGGAGAAACGGCTACAGATTTCTAAACAGGCATCTCCAACCCAAGCCAGCAGGAGCCCAGGGCAGCCTAGAGCTGCTGGAGACTCAAAGAGAAACCACTCTTCTATCGCTTTCAGAGTGCGCATCTTGCCCAACCTCTGGACCCGGTTCCTCCCACAGGCACGACTAGTCCACATGTGTGAAATTACAGCAATTAGGCTAAAGAGGAAAAAACCCTGGTTGTGGGTGAGGAAGGCATATGATCAATCCTGACTGTCTTCCACGTAGACAGGGAGGAAGATTCTTTAAGATTCCTCCTTCTGAGACCATCTCATCTGTGACGTGGGACAAAGGTGGAAACACGCTGCACGAGGAATTCAGTTCATGAGTCAATGGACCTGGCAAAATCACATACAATAAAAGTGGCCTTAGGCCGGGCGTGGTAGCTCATACCTGTAATCCCAGCACTTTGGGAGGCTGAGGTGGGTGAATCACCTGAGATCAGGAGTTTGAGACCAGCCTGGTCAACATGGAGAAACCCTGTGTCTACTAAAATTATAAAAATTAGCCAGGCGTGGTGGTGCACGCCTGTAATCCCAGCTACCAGAGAGGCTGAGGCAGGAGAATCGCTTGAACCCAGGAGATGGAGGTTGCGGTGAGCCGAGATCGCACCATCGCACTCCAGCCTGGGCAACAAGAGCGAAACTCTGCCTCAAAAAACAAAACAAAACAAAACAAATAAAAAAAAGTAGTGGCAGAAATCTGTAAATTCACTGAAAAGGCAAGGTTGACATGTTTTAATGCATATATCATAAGAGACACATGGGACCTGAGGCCAAAAAAGAGAACAGACTTATGTCTCCCACCAGCCGCCTCCCTGCCCCTCAGGACACTGCCTCATGGCTGGGGCTCCCAACCCTATGTCGCCAGCGCCATTTCCACTGCTCTCACTCCCTCAATGTTTTCCAAGTCACATTCCTGGAATTTAAAGGACATGAAATACAACGTCATATTATAATTCCTATCGGAATCCTAGAGATGTCTGAAGATCAATACATCAAAACAAATGTGATTGCACCATGCAAACAACAAAGTATTTTACTAATAATGTTATTTCTTTGACAAGTTGTGAACTTCTGCAGATCAGGATTCACATTTCCCCCTCGGCATTTCTAGTATTTAATATTGAGTGCCTCTCATACTTTCTAGGAACTCAAAAAATGGACAGATAGACAGATGGAGCTACGAATCAACCAGCCCTGAACGCGCAGTCTATTGCAGGTTATAAAGGACACAAGGTATGTCCCCAGGCCTGTCATTTAACCGCTCACAATCTACTTGGAGAGGATATCCTCCCAGGAAGATGACAGTGTCCAAGACAATATACCTCTATTTACAAGTATACAGGTATTGCAATAAAGGCTCTATTTACAGCGTACAAACCATGGAACAATCTGTGAGCTGGAATCATCCACAAAGGATTCCTGCACACCGTGAGAATTTTATCATACAAAATGGAAAAACTGGTGCCAGGAAAGCTCTTAGGAACCAGTTAGACAACTTCTTGATTTTAAGGTTGAGAAAACTAAGTCTTTGGTAGGGGTTCACGTGTGCTGGGCTCACAGAGCAACTCCCACAGCAAAGCCATGCTGGCCGACTCCAACATCATCATCACAAAGCCCGCAGACCCAGAGGAATCCCAACCCATCCCTGAGCAGTACTGCACAACACAGAGCAAATCGTGTTTCATCTCAATGAGCAGAGCAGCAAAACAAGCCTGTCTCTACTAAGAAATACAAAAAACTAGCCGGGCGAGGTGGCGGGTGCCTGTAGTCTCAGCTACTCGGGAGGCTGAGGCCGGAGAATGGCGTGAACCCGGGAGGCGGAGCTTGCAGTGAGCTGAGATCCGGCCACTGCACTCCAGCCTGGGCAACAGAGCGAGACTCCGTCTCAAAAAAAAAACAAAAAAAAAAAACAAGAAATATTCACTCCCAAATCATGTATTAAGCACCATGAGGAAAAATGCTAGACGGCAGTGGAAGAGTGGACACACAGAGATACATGCATACTCTCGTATCTTTCACTGTCTCTCAATCTCTCCCTCCTGTCAAACCACCCCCACCCCCGACATGGTTGCTGCCCACAATAGATCTGAGACAGTGCCGGATGAGGAGCGGGGGAAGAAGACAGCACTTTTGCCGTCAGATCCTAACTCAAATTTCACCTTCCCAGCAAGACCTCCCTCTTGGAACACTCTATTTAAAGTTGTAACGCCATCCCTGCCCTAGCAGCTAACATCCCACACATACTTTTTTTTTCCTCTCTGCCCTGAGTAAAGCAACGGCTCTGGGCAATGATCTGTGTGTTTCCTTCAGCACTTCATCCACAGCACCAAGCAAAGAGCCTCAGACATATTAGGTACTCAATAAAATGTCTTCTGAAAAGGATGAATCAACGAATGAATAAAAACAGAAACCAGAGGCGGCTTTGTGAAGAAGACACCACTTGAAATCCCCTTTAAATGGATGGTGTTCAGAAAAAGGAGCCATTGACAAGAACTGGGACCACAGTTAAACATCCCAGGTGAAAGAAACAGTAGGGAAAAGTATTCAGACGGGGAAGTGTGGGGCTGGAATAACACCAGTGAGGGGCTCCTTTGTCTGAAACGTAAGATGCATAAATGACACTAAAGCAGAAAGGATGCAGAATGAAGCCCAAAATGTGGAAAGCGTATAAGCAAGGGTGGAGGGCCACCGCTCACTCTCAGGAGACCACCTTCGTGTCCCCACAATTACACAGGCCCTGTTAGAAAGCAGTTCAGCGAGGTGGGAAGTGGGGGGAGGTGGAGGATGATTCCTGAAAGCCAACGAACGCAGGACAGGCCTCCAAACTGGTGCCCACACGGCCAAGCAGTTTTCTGAGCCAAAAGCCTACCTCCTCTTCACTCTTGGCGATGTGCTGACCCACCAGAGAGGCCAACAGGGTCTCCCCAGCACAGCAGAGCCGTGCTGTTCTACCTCCAGTTCAGATTCATGCCACAAACTGCCGGGCAGAAACTGACCCTGATGTAGAAGGCTCTTTTTAAAATGTGGGGGTTATTTTATTTATTTATGTATGTATTTATTTTAACGGTGCAAAGACTGATCTGGGAAACAAGTATATTTCAAAAGGAGAAAAGTCATTAACATGCATAAAAAATAAAGGCAGTAGAATATTGATGGTGGCAATTTAAGAAAGCTGGCACAATGCACCTCGCCAATTCACAGAAATTGAGAGAAAATATAGTCCACATTGCAAATTAAATGGAGACAGTGTGGCTTTAGGATGCAAGCAATTGCTGAATATGCAGAGACGATCTGCACATGGTGCCAGCCCGCCCGGGGAGCCAGCTCTGCCAGCAGAGGTGGGAGACTTTATCAAGTCTTGAGAAAACGTTAAGGACTGGGGCAACTTCCCCTCCTTATGTCCCTGTCTCAGAAGGCAACAATGTCTCCCCGCTAATCCAGACACATCTGAAATAAATCCATAGACACCACAGAGGAACCCAACCAGGATTTTAGTGAGAAAGGTTTTAAATACCAATTCTATGGATTTATCTTCCTTTACTCTGTAAACAAAAGCAGAATGAGAAAATAAATAACATAAGCTGATGATTTCTAAAGTGTTAGAGTAGTTTTAAAAAAAAGAGCATTAAACTAGAAACGAAAAGGCTGAACATCGTTGCTGGTTTAGGTGGACACACAAGTGGCCTCAGGCAAATCCCTGGACTTCTCCGGCTCTTAGATTCCCTTGGTGACTGCATCTTGGCTAAAATTAAATGGGAATTATTCTAACAACCCTACGAGTTGATACTATTATTAACCCAATTTTACAAAGTACTTTCTCCAAAGTCACAAACAAGAGATGGAGCCAGGTATGCAAATCCGATTTCTGGGGCTCGGTTCTCAATCCTTCAAGTTACCATTTCCAAGTCCCCTGTGGTTCTAGTTCTGACCATCTATGTATTCATTCAAATAAAAAGGGCTAGAATTGCCAGCATCTATGTGCATCTAATTAGTACCCAAGTGTCAGAGGAGACCCTGCTAAATGGTAGGAGAGAGCTGCATCCTCCTCAGTTGCCTAGAATAACAGTACAAAATCCTAAAGCCTTTTCCATAGCTATCCCCAAATTTAAGGTGTTTGGGAATGAAGCAGCAGCACAGTGACCTTTAACACAGACCCATTTTGGGCCGGGCATGGTGGCTCACTCCTGTAATCCCGGTACTTTGGGAGGCCGAGGCAGGCGAATCACCTGAGGTCAGGAGTTCGAGCTAGCCTTACCAACACGGAGAAACCCTGTCTCTACTAAAACTACAAAACTAGCCCAGTGTGGTGGCGCATGCCTGTAATCCCAGCTACTTGGGAGACTGAGGCAGGAGAATCACTTGAACCCGGGAGGTGGAGGTTGCTGTCAGCCAAGATTGCGCCATTGCACTCCAGCTTGGGCAACAAGAGCAAAACTCCGTCTCAAAAACAAAAACAAAAACATAGACCCATGTCTATCATGAACCATGTCTCTACTCTCCCCCCACCACAATCCATTACCATGCAAGGTGCAATGAAACATTATGATAAAAGTGTTTCAACAAACTGAGGCAACAGGCCAAGTACAGCAAAGTCAAATACAATCATACAAGAGCCAAGCCCTGGTCTTGGGGCCAAAATGCTCAACGGTACAACGCTCAAGGAACATGGTTCAGCAACATTACATGAAACGAACGGTAAATTCAAATGTTTCAAGAGTGCGCTTTGGCGGCCAAGACTGTGTGAATGAAGCTGCATGAACAGAAGTAGACTGCCTGGATGGAAATGTACCTGCTTTCATCTGTGCTGCTCTTACCACACCTGTTTCAACCAACATCCTGGAAGTTCTGCCAATATGGAGGAAGTGAGGTAAGGAAACGACAGACTGGATGACGATTTGAAGGAACTGGGAACATTCAGAAAGGAGGCCAGGAGCACCATCTTAAAACTTTAAAGCTCCCTCTCTCCTCTGAAACATAAGTAGGATTGGATTCCACATTCATGTGAATTGTAGAATAACAGAAAAAGCAGGGAGACAAATTTGGGTTCAATAATAATAATTCTCAGAAAGCTGCCGCCCAAATATAGAAATTCACCTCTAGAACAAGTAACTTCCTCAGGGTGCTGAAACAGATGCTGGGTGACCATTTAGAGGAGAGACTGAGGAGCTCAGGAGTCAAGATTTCATGATAAGACCAACGTACTGTTGTCAGTTGAATTGTGTCCTGCAAAACAGGTATGTTCAAGTCCTAACTCCCCCTGCTCCTTAAACTGTAATAGAGTCTTTGCAGGCCGCTCACTCTGAATTAGGGTGGGTCCTAAATCCAATGACTCATACACTTCAGAGAAAAGGGAAAGTTGGACGCAGACGTACACAGATGGGAGATGGCTATTGTGGTCCATTTGGGCTGCTATAACAAAATACCTTAAACTGGTAATTTATAAACAATGTAAATGTATTGTTCACAGTTCTTGAGACTGGGAAGTCCAAGGTCAAGGCATTGGCAGATTCTGTGCCGGGGGGAGGCCTGCTCTCTGCCTCAGAAAATGGTGCCCTGCTGCGGCACACTCCCATGGCAGGAGGGAGAGGGAGCTCCGGGAGGCCTCTTTTATAAGGGCACTAACCCCACTGACAAGGGCAGAGACCTCATGAGCTAATCACCTGCTGAAGGTCCCATCTCTTAATACTATTGCACTGGGGATTAGGTTTCAATACATGAATTCTGAGGGACACAGACGTTCCAGACCGTAGCAATGGTTACAGAGGCAGAAACTGAAGTGCTGCGGCTACAAGATAAGGAACACCAAGGGTTGCCAGCAGCCACCAGAAGCTAGGAAGAGGCAAGGAAAAACCCTCCCCTAAAGCCTTCAGAGGGAGCACTGGCCTGCCAGCTTCTTGAGTTCAGACTTCTAGATTCCAGAACTGTGAGGGAATACGTCTGTTTTGGGCCACCAAATTTGTGGTGATTTGTTACAGCTGCCCTGGGAAACTAACACATACACGAACACCCAACTCAGGGACATTCCAGCTGTATCTACGGGACTAACAGTTGTTTTCCAAGTGGGAATTGTGATGGTGCACTAACATTAATTCTTGAATCAAAAGGAATGTTAGCACATGGTGTAAGTTTAGTTTTTTTCTTTTTAACTCATTCATACACTTATTAAATATTTACTGAGTACTTAATATGGGACAAAACTTCTGCAGTGCCCTAAGGACAAAGAAGACATGATTCCTGTCCTCGAAGAGCTCATTGTCTACTACAGTCTGAGTGTTTCTGTCTCCCCAAAACTCATATTGAAATCCTAATCCCCAAGGTGATCATTACTGGGGGATGGAGCCTCCAGGAAGTGGCCAGGTCGTAAGAGCAGCGCCTTCATGAGTGGGATGTCTGTACTTGAGACTTCAGAGCTCCCTTTCTCCTTTCATCAGGGGAGGACACAGTGAAACAACAGCTGTCTGTGAACCAGGAAAGGGAGCCTCGCCAGACACCGAATCTGCCCAGATCCTTGATTTTAACCCTTCCAGATGCTAGAACTCTGAGAAATTAATTTCTGTGGTTGATAATCCACCCAATCTATGATATTTTGTTAGAACAACCTGAATGGACTAAGACACTCCCCGCCAAGAAAATGTAAACACATAACGTGACAGATCTCTTTACATCAGTAGTGGAAGCTGTGACAGAGACACTTACACAGAGGTGAGAAAAAGTGAAGAATGATCCTCTGTGGCAGTGGGTATCAGGGAAGGCTTTCTGTCAAGTTTACGTTTGTGCTAGATCTTTAAAAAGTAGGTGTGCGTCAGGTGAGCCAGGTGGGGAAATACTTTCTAGGCACGTCAAAAGGCCTTGGCCTAACTCTTCCAGATACAGATAAATGTGGGGAATAAGGAGGGAAGGACAAGAAATAAACCTCAAAAGCTGTGCTGAGGCACCTCAGTTTGTGTGTGAACCGGTCCAGGAAATCCCGCAGGTGCTCAGACAGTCCTCTTTTTAATGTTATCATTATTACCATTACTGTTACTGGAGAAATGGGGCCTTGCGGTGTCGTCCAGGTTGCTCTTGAACTCCGGGCCTCACACGATCCTCCTCCCCTGCCCTCCTAAAGAACTGGAATTACCGTGCCTTTTTTTTTTTTTTTTTTAAAGTGTGAACTACCGTGCCTTTTTTTTTTCTTTTTTGAGACAGTTTCACTCTTGTCATCCTGGCTGAAGTGCAATGGCACGATCTTGGCTCACTGCGACCTCGGCCTCCTGGGTTCAAGCGATTCTCCTGCCTCGGCCTCCCAAGTAGCTGGCATTACAGACACCCGCCACCATGCCTGGCTAATTTTTGTACTTTCAGTAGAGATGGGGTTTTGCCATGTTGGCCAGGCTGGTCTCGAACTCCTGACCTCAGGTGATCCGCCCACCTCAGTCTCCCAAAGTGCTGGGATTACAGGTGTGAGCAACAATGCCTGACCTCTAACTCCAATTTTTAAGAGTCGTATTCAGCGACTGCCCTCTCACCCAGAGCACTGTTTTTTCTACTGTTTCATTTTTAGAGCGACTCCAGTTCCATATTCCTCCTCCCACACTGCTTATATACCCACCTTACGGTTTCAGTGGGAATATTAAAATACTCGCAGATGAAAAGCCAGACAGAAGACACCTCAGATGGTTTCCCCCGCCCCCCAACAGATTTTTAATTCATTCATTTCTCCTCAATCTGGCCTACGGAGAAGGGAGAGGCTGAAATGAAAGTAACAGCTGCTTCTCAACAGTGGAGGTGCATGAGGATGTCAGTGTGTCGCACTTGACAGCTGTGAAGGATCTTAGAACATAATTATGTAACCTCCTGCATGTGGAGCTCTCCACCCTTCCGGAACACTCTCATGTGTCCCTGGGCTTTATTCTTACAGCAACCCAGGGAGCCGATCGGCACGAACGAGGCTGGAAGGAGCCTCAGAGGGAGGTGAACTGCAACATAGAAGATGACCCAAGGTTCCACCTCAGTCTCCTGCTCCCGGGATGCTGTCGCCTTTCATGGTTTTGCTTGATTTTCATAAGAAGCATATAGAAGGGCTTGTAGGATTGTATATTGGAGAAACGGTTCAGCAGGAGTATGTAGAAATTCAAAGTGCCTGCATTAACATTCCACTGGAAGGGCAAAAAGAGCAAGTACTGCTTTGCTTCATCTCACAAGTAAGAGAGATTTCAGAAACATGATCAAAATAACCACACCTCTGCGTTCTGAATTTGGGAGTCCTAAGAAAAGTGTTAAGGATAAAGTGAGAATTGAAGCTGTAAGATGTCTATGGCTGTGATGAAGCTTAGAGAGCAGGTTTGGTCTACCAGGCCCCCTCCCCACCTTCCCCGACCCCCACCCCACCCCGCCCCCACCACTGTTCTGTGCGCAACATATGATTGTCTCTATCAGCGGCCTTTAAGAAGCTGCTGATCCCTAATGGAAATGACGAGTTAACGGGTGCAGCACACCAACATGGCACACGTATACATATGTAACAAACCCGCACGTTGTGTACATGTACCCTAGAGCTTAAAGTATAATAATAATAATAATAATAATAATAAAAACAAAATAAAACAAAACAAAAAACAAACAAAACAAAAGAAGCTGCTGATCCCTGCCTGTCATCTCAGCACTTTGGCAGGTGAAGGTGGGAGGATCGCTGGAGCCCAGGAGTTTGAGAGCAGCCTAGGCAACATAGTAAGACTCTCTCCCTACAAAAAATTAAAGCATTAGCTGGGTGTGGGGGCTCATGCCTGTAGTACCAGCCACTCTGGAAGTTGAGGTGGGAGGACTGCTGGGGCCCGGGAGGTTGTTGAGGCTGCAGTGAGCCGTGATTGTACCACTGTACTCTGGCCCGGGCAACAAAGGAAGACCCTGTCTTAAAAAAAAAAAAAAAAAAAAAAAAAAAAAAAAAAAAAAAAAGAAGTTTCTGATTCCAAGGGTAATGATGAAATCAACTCATCAGAAACTGAGACTAGAGCCACTGAGCTTTGTGTACCAATAGATTTTTCTTCTTAAATATCATTACTTCAAGCTAATTGTTCATCTCTAAGGCTCCGAATTTCCCTATAATGCTCAGGTTAGGAAAACACTTCCTAAATATATACTAAGTATATATTTAGTATATATGTTTAGCAAACTTTAAATATATACTAAAATTACAATGTACAAATGTAAGCGGGAATCACATTCTTCTTGAAAGAACTAAAAACATCACTGGCAAAGTCTCTTTAATTTGCTAGGGTTAAAGAAACAAAAGAACATCAATTAGATTGCACCTTCTGGTTAGAAGATCTCTCTTTCTCTGATTAAGAAGGGAAGGAAATGATGCAAGGAAATAAAAGACTTACATTTAATTAATTTATTCACCTCAACCTACTCTCCAGCCCAATATGTATGCTGTTGAGATTTCCTTTTGCCTGACTTACAATGTTAAAGATACAATGCATCTCAGCATGCACGTGTGCTCGTGTATGTAGACATGCACGGACACATCCACATTTAATTCTGAATTAATTTATTCTTTCTCAGGTCCCCTAGGTCGTAAATGAATTCTAAATCAACCTAACAGTCGGGCTTATCCATCAAGGCTGCCTGTTTTTGAGGCATGATACATGAAATGTAAGAATATTTAAAAAAATAAAAATTGTCCTCACACCAGGTAAAAGATAACTCAGGAGAGAAGAAAGTTCCCATCTTTAGAAGAGACTTCATTGGATTTCTGACCAGTTGCTGAAATACCCTCTATTACCATGTGCTCTGACCATCTCTCCCCTCCTGCTTCACACACCTAGAAACTGACAGCAAGTCCTACGTGAGGAAAGAATGTACATTTTCCTTCCTCCCAGAAGGGAGAAGGAACGGGTAAAGCTGTTTTCCTTCCCTCTCAGCTTTCTCCCTTGTGCGCATGCATGCACACCAGAGGTGTGAAGCTGCAGGCTGGAGGGAGATAATAAACCCAGAAAATATTGTAAGATTAGGTTATAAAAGGACTGACTTTCCAACAGGCATGCATCAGTGGACCACTAATGAACGGGAGGAGTACTGGGTAAAGGGAGGAAAAGGCTGCTCAAATAAGGAGCTGTAATCCTCAGTCCTTTGTACCCCAACCTCCACAGCCCTCCCAGGACACAAAAATGCAACAAGCAAAGATGCCCGCTACAACGCAATCAAAACGGGCTCGCTCTCTCTCTCTCTGGCTGAGAAAGGTGTCCCAGCAGAGCCAAGGAGCCTGAGGCTGATGCAAAGCAGCTCCCTCAAAACTGACAAGCAGCATTTTGTCAGCATCTTATTTGCAAAGAAAAAACAATATACCCTGTCTGTCACCTCAGTATGTACCTCCATGGCTCAGTGACACAGAGCAAAAGGGGAAGGCGGCAGAAAGTGGTGAGTAGAGGTACTCTGGCTGCTTAGGGTATAGGCCTCTGTCCTGGTTGCTGTTTTTTATTTGATTTCTAAAAAGAGGGCTCAGAGAAATTGGACTAATTGCTGCTCCTCTCAGGCCTCAAGTTTTTCATCTGAGAAAAGGCTACATGACTAGATGGCCATGGCAGATGCAAGATGGCTGCATGCATATTCTTTGACACTCTCCCATCAAGAGGTTGGGGCTAGGTCCTGTGCCCTTGAATCTAAGAGGGTTCTGTGACTGCTTGACAAACAGAGTAAGAGGGAAGTGACGGTTTGCTCGTTTTCAGCGTTAGGCCTTCAGAACCTGGCGGCTTCCACTTCGTATCTCTTGGAATGTTCTCTCTGGGAGCCCGGATCTTCCACATAAGGAAGCTGACTTAGACTAAGGCTGCCATGCCATGAGAAAGGCCAAGCGAATCACACAAAAAGGCTGGGGGTGGGGAGGGAAGGAAGACTGGAATGAGGGAAGGGAAGAAATGTTTGGTCAGCTACCAGCTGAGGTCCAGAAATCATAGAGCAATTGTAGGCCATCCCCTTTGTACCCTGTCTGAATTTCTGACTCCAAGAATCACCAGATATAATAAGGTATTATTTTAAACCACTAGGTTTGGGAGTAGTTTTATGCAGCAATCAGTAACGGATACAGGGACCTATAAATGCCCTTTTAGCCCTAACAACTCTGATTCCGTGATCTTCATGTGTGCCAGCGGTCCTCCACCTCTTAGCCCATCCTCACTACGGCAGTCATATCCAAAAGACAGAAGGGCTAGGTGCATGCTTACATTGGACTCTCATTGTCTGACTCTTCAGAATCCATGTCCCCACTGAACTTGAAACAGAAGAAGCAACTGGAGCAGAAGGGGAGAGAATCTCTTTGAAAATGCAGTGGGAGACAGAGCCAAGTAATGGAAAGAAACAAGGACTAGTGACATCATTTGACTCCTTTGATCAAGCCAACTCTACCCATGAACTTATCACTGACAGTTAATAAATTAATATTTTGCTTAAGCAAGTTTGTATTAAGTTTTTTAAAAAATTTTGCTGCTGCTGACACTCCTGCTAGTTAATGGAAAGAGGGGTTTCACTTGCCCTTGATTTTTTCCGTTCCTAAATAATCAGTCATCAGTGGCAAAATAAGGAATCATCTTAATGGGGGGGAAAGACATATAGGCAAATTTTTAAATATACCAAGGCTCCATTTTGCGGTCCACAAAATGAAAAGGTTGGTCTGCGCTATGCCCAGGGAAGGATGGTCTCTAATATCCCTAGGATTCTATCAGTGCAACTCTTTCATACAATTCACTGCCACATAAAATCATGAAAAATAAGATAACCCAACAGACTGACATGAGTGGCTAGCTAAGCAAACCATCATAGAAAGCACAGTGGGGAATGACGTAGTCAATGAAATGGTAAGTTTGGGGACTATGCTACTAACTGGAACTATGTCCGTGAAATGATACATTAAGTAATTAGGTAGGCCACAGACTAGTTGTTAAAAGAAATATACTGCATTTAGTGATGAAATAAGAGGAAGAGGGCAGACCACTTGAGGTCAGGAGTTCGAGACCAGCCTGGCCAACATGGTGGAACCCCATCTCTACTAAAAATACAAAAATTAGCTGGGCGTGTTGGTGTGCGCCTGTAATCCCACTTACTCAGGAGGCTGAGGCAGAAGAATTGCTTGAGCGCACGAGGTAGAGATTGCAGTGAGCCAAGATGGAGCCACTGCACTCCAGCCTTGGTGACAGAGTGAGACTCCACTGCACTCCAGCCTTGGTGACAGAGTGAGACTCCACTGCACTCCAGCCTTGGTGACAGAGTGAGACTCCACTGCACTCCAGCCTTGGTGACAGAGTGAGACTCCACTGCACTCCAGCCTTGGTGACAGAGTGAGACTCCACTGCACTCCAGCCTTGGTGACAGAGTGAGACTCCACTGCACTCCAGCCTTGGTGACAGAGTGACACTCCAAAGAAGAAAAAAGAGACAGAGAGAGAGAGAGAGAGTGAGAGGGAGAGAGAAAGGAAGGAAGGAAGGAAGGAAGGAAGGAAGGAAGGAAGGAAGGAAGGAAGGAAGGAAGGAAGGAAGGAAGGAAGGAAGGAAGGGAGGGAGGGAGGGAGGGAGGGAGGGAGGGAGGGAGGGAGGGAGGGAGGGAGGGAGGGAGGGAGGGAGGGAGGGAGGGAGGGAGGGAAGAAAGAGGAATAATGTGATAGGCTTGAGTAGTGGAGGAGACTGACACAGTGAATAAAACAATCCAACACCTGAAAGCTGGCTCCAGCTGAGGTCTGATGCTGTAACCATCCTGTCTCCCAATCACTGGAACAAACCCCAAAGCACTTCTATCCAGAGTCATGTAGTATGTGTCTGACTCAACCCAGGCTCTAGTCACAGTTGGGTTTCCTGGCTTTGCCAAAGGAAACTAAAAGCTGCCAATTACCCAGATTCTTACTGGCCTCTTGGTTCTGAAAACTCCCCTTTCTCCTCCCCATAAAAAGACACTTGACCTCACCTTGCACTTGGGGCCATGGCCAGTTCTGCAGGAAGGAAGCATATCTGCCATCAATGAGCCTATTCCAGCCTGCACAGGACACAGCAACAAGCCTGCCGCTGACATTATCAATAAGGAAAAACATCACTGCGCTTTGAGCAGCCATCAGCACTGTCTATAACCTGCTGAACTGAGCTAGGAAAGATACTCAAACAGCAGGAAATAAGGGAGCTTCAGCCTTCAAATTATATTACAGCCATGCAGAGCAATTCCAAGAAAAAAAAACAAACTGCATATCAGTAATACTTGGATGGATGATGCTTAAGCTTGGAGCAAGATGCTGAGATTTATCAGAAAGGCTAGCCGAAGAATAAGGCTCACAATTATCATCAGGAAATAAATTACACAACCAAATACTGATGCTCTTGGCCCACGACTGCTTAGACACACAATAACCTCAAAACCACACAATCAGGACTGCCCCTCTGTCTCTTCTAATCCACAGGGAGGACTTCTGTCACACAAATCCATAACACGGGTCAGGAAACCTAGTCAGGATTCCTGACTGTGTCTCTCTGGTAAATGGCAGCCTCTGACCCTCCGCTTCTCATCTGTAAAAGGATTAAATAAGCCAGAAACATTTAAAGCCCAAGACTAGTGAGCACGACGAGTGAGCACATTGGATCTGATGGGTATTTCTGTCATGCCTACCCTTATTCTCAAAAATGCAAAGGCTGGCCGGGCATACTGGCTCATGCCTGTAATCCCAGCACTTTGGGAGGCCGAGGTGAGGTCAGGAGGTCAGGAGTTCGAGACCAGCCTGGAAAGACGGTGAAACCTTACCTTCACCAAAAATACAAAAATTAGCCAGGCATGGTGGCGCACGCCTGTAATCTCAGCTGGACATGGTGGTGCAAGCCTGTAATCCCCGGCTGAGGAAGGAAAATCACTTGAACCTGGGAGGTGGAGGCTGTAGTGAGCTGAGATTGCACCACTGCACTCCAGCCTGGGTGACTCCGTCAAAAAAAAAAAAAGAGAAAGAAAGAGGAGAGGAGAGGAGAGGAGAGGAGAGGAGAGGAGAGGAGAGGAGAGGAGAGGAGAGGAGAAGAGAAACTGCAAAGGCTAACAAGTTTGAGGAGTTAAAAAAAATGCAAAACCCACATAGAAGCAGGCAGACAGTTTCTCATCATATGTCTTAAGGCCAAAATACATTATGACCCAACTGGGAATGGTTTCCTATAGCTATTTTAATCCCATGCCTCTCTCCTCCCAACCAGTGTGAGGACAGTTGGTCACTACCACCCTCAGAGCAAATGTTGGATGCAACTTCCCAACCAGACATTGTTGCTGTCATCACAAATGGATCTTAGTTGTAAGATGGGGATAAAGACGTCTGCTCTGCCAAGTTCAGAGGTTATTAAAAGGCCATGAATGGGGATTATGAACGTGAAAGTTTCCACCTGTGAAGCTTCAACTCACATGGAACACGGGCATATTCACGAAGGCAGGGGCTGAGTCCATCTATTCTCACAGAATCCACTTTCCACCCACCCCGCCCTTGTTGACAATCACCTGACATGAAAAGTTACACATATTTGCAGACTGAATGTACCCAGGCTTATTAGAAGAGGAAGGATACTAACTTATGAAAAATGACAGTTATTTAGGGGTTGATGGGACCTACTAAATATAGATTACTTATGCCAAAAGTGTGGCCCCTGTAAACTACATATTTCAGTTTTTCAGCAAATCTCTCTTGAGCGTTGACTGTTTACCAGACACTGAGAGGGATACAGGGATACAGGAGAACACGGAATAACATAGTTTGTCCTCATGGGGATTATGTTCTATAAAGAAGAGCTGATATTTTATAACAACAAATAGATATTAGAGGGGCAGGTATGGGAATAAAACAAAAACCTAGCCTCATTTACAGAGTCAGGGAAGAAAGCCAAAGAATAAGGAAGGCAGAGCATGTTCCAAGGTCTGAAGCCAAGAGTGGTCAGGATAAAGGGCCTCAAAGGAAGTCAGAGCCAAGAGAATGAAGAGGGTGGAGGCCAAAGATGGGCTGCAGAGGTGGGGAGAAGCCAAGTGGCCCTAAAACAGGTTAAGAGGAATGCTTTTTTTTTTTTTTTTTTTTTTTTTTTTTTTTTATTTTTTTTGTTGAGACAGAGTCTCGCTTTGTCACCCAGACTGGAGTGCAGTGGCCGGATCTCAGCTCACTGCAAGCTCCGCCTCCCGGGTTCACGCCATTCTCCTGCCTCAGCCTCCCGAGTAGCTGGGACTACAGACGCCCGCCACCTCGCCCGGCTAGGTTTTTTTGTATTTTTTAGTAGAGACGGGGTTTCACCGTGTTAGCCAGGATGGTCTCGATCTCCTGACCTTGTGATCCGCCCGTCTGGGCCTCCCAAAGTGCTGGGATTACAGGCTTGAGCCACCGCGCCCGGCCGAGGAATGCTTTTTGAGTTAACTATGGTGGGAACCATGGAAGCTGTTATGCAAGGGATATGATAGGGACAACACTGTTGGCAGCAAGGGGTGGGAGGGGAAAATTACTCAGACTCTCCCGGGTGGTTTAAAAGGCCCTCCAGTAACTAGAAATGCCCTTGGGTACTGGATAGAGACACCACATGGTGCTGAAATAGAAAAACCACTGGTGCAGTAGATGGAGGTAGAGCTGAATTCATCTTACTACATATCCTAAACATTTCACTCATTTTCTTTTATATAATCATGATCCAAGTTTGTCTCTCATAAAACTGAGGTGTGGAAATAATCCTTACCTAGCGTTCTGGCTGTTTGGATTTGGATAAAGAAAAGTTTACTCATTTATTACGCAAAACCCCACCTGTTTCTAAAAAGGATTTGAGGTCGTTTACAATAAAAAAGGTAAACAGAGACCAACCAAATGTATCACAAGGTAAGGGAGATAATTGTTTGCCTTCTGCACTAGCCCCCTAGGGTCTAAGGATCAAAAGTTACAAAGCCAGCCGGGCGCGGTGGCTCATGCCTGTAATCCCAGCACTTTGGGAGGCCGAGGCGGGCGGATCACGAGGTCAGGAGATCGAGACCATCTTGGCTAACACGGTAAAATACAAAAAAAAAAAAATTAGCCGGGCGAGGTGGCGGGCGCCTGTAGTCCCAGCTACTCGGGAGGCTGAGGCAGGAGAATGGCATGAACCCGGGAGGTGGAGCTTGCAATGAGCTGAGATCGCGCCACTGCACTCCAGTCTGGGCGACAGAGCGAGACTCCATCTCAAAATAAAAAAAAAAATTAAAAACAAAAAAAGTTGCAAAGCTCTGACTTTATGGCTAAATATTTCAACACAGAGAAAAGAATCATGGGTGAAGGTAATGTTCTCTACGGGGGTGGCTAAAATTATGAAACAGAATCAGGTTCTAGATTTTCTCTGGGCTCATCTTTGGACAAGCCCCTTCCCCAGTCAGGAGAGCAAAACAATAGAAAATTAATAACTCAAAAGCAGGGAGGTCCCCACCCTACGTCTTTAAAAACAGGGGTCCCAGCCAAGGTTTCATTCACACACACATTAGCGGTGCCATTAGATCCTGACCTCTGTTCCCTTAGGAAGCTCACCAAAAGTGATTCATTAGCTCCCCAGTAGCTTAGTCCAACAGATCCCAAATTTGGTGATACTCAGCAAAACACTAAACATAAAATTCACAAGTTTAGAAGACACACACCCCCAGGCAAGCAACTCAAAATGCTGCACCCCTGCCTGTACACCCTCGTCCTCGACACCCATCGCGTGGGGACTGCTCTTGTGCTACCCTCCCCACTGTCTCCAGAATGAAACCCTAGTCTACCCCGGCTCTGTCTGCCTCCCTCCACCTTGACAAGGGCTACAATAGAACGGTCGCTGTACACACAATTACTATTAGTACGATTACATTAGAGTTAAGTGACGGTTAACAATACCCAAGTGTGTCACTTCCTATATTCCAAAGAGCATTTCTAGAATGACAGTACTCGACTGCACGGTCCCCTGGAAACTTCCCAACTTCATCACAGCACACACAGAGAGTGATAATGTAATTTATAATATTTATATGATACTAGGGTGAAGGGGAAGAGGCTCCTCAGGACCAGAAGTAACCAGTTGCAGGTCTCCACACTCATTCTCTACCTACAGCCCATCCCTACCCCAAACTGAAAAGCTCTGCCTAAGGAACAAGTGAGTTCACCATAACCTTCCCTTCTTCCCACTCCTACCATTCAGGCCACTTCACCACTGGAGAAACCAAGCAGCCCCTGTTGGGCCACTCTCCTGTTATCTTGTTATCCCTCCTCTACCACTGTCTGACCCGCTGTCCTAGTCTGAGGGCTTCACTCCCTGGAAACAGAAGGCTACCTTAGTGCATTTCTTTTTTTTTTTTTTTTTTTTTCAGTCAGAATCTCACTCTGTTGCCAGGCTGGAGTGCAGTGGGGAAGTCTCAGCTCACTGCAATCTCTGCCTCTCAGGTTCAAGCAATTCTCCCGCCTCAGCCTCCTAACTAGCTGGCACTATAGGCGCGCACCACCACGCCCAGTAATTGTATTTTTAGTAGAGACGGGGTTTCACCGTTCGCCAAGCAGGTCTCGAACTCCTGACCTCAGGTGATCCGCCTGCCTTGGCTGGCCGAAGTACTGGGCCTTAGTGCATTTATTCTCTTCACTTTCACATTGAGCACAATGCTTGCCTAGCACACTGAAAGTACTGTAAAAAATGTCGTTGATTCCCAATGGAAATGAGTGGTATTGTCTACTCAAAGACCAAAGAGGAAGTGAATGGGAAAGGCACAAAGAAGCATCCAGGGGGTCTAGCAGTTTCTCTCCATAGACCTGGGTAGTAGGAGTTACACAAGTGTATACTGTGTAAAAACTTATTGGGCTGTACATAAAAATTTTGCCGTTTACTATGCAAAAGTTGTACCTCAGTAAAAAAAGAAGAAAAAGCATTTGTTGAATGAATGGCTGAACAAATGAATAAATGAGTCAGAACCACAGCTAGAATCAAGGTCCATTCCCCAAAGCTCTGTCACTAACAATGACTAGGATACCTTATAAAACTTAAGCTGATAACACTAATGACACCTCACGCTGTCTTACGTTTAAAAAAAATGCATCCACAAACATCAAAATTTACCTAAACGATGTCACTAACTCCCAGTTTCCCTATTCCAGCCCTATCCCCACCACTTAATTATCCTGTATGTATAGTTGCTTATCCAGTGCTTCCTGTCAAAACACTCTTAAAAATAACTTTTTATGGACTGCCTGTGCTAGATATCCTGTGTGCCCCTTCATATTCACTTCCCCCCAGCTCCTTGCCCTGGAAAGCTGACCTCTACAGACTGCATTGAGACTCTATAGCTTGCTGGCTTCTAGTAGTGTCCAGCCAGTAGGGAGCACAGCAGAAAAACAGAGAAAGATTCGAGGAAGACAGGAATGTAAGCTTGGAGCATCCATTCTCCTAACTCCTCTGCAAGGTCAACTGGGATGGCTGCTTTCCTCAACCAGTCGCTCAACGCATCCATTCTATCAAATGCTCTTCAGGGTTTCCGAAATCTCTCCTCCCCTGGCTGTTAGGCCTGGGGTGCTTTACAGCCACTGCACTGACGATGCACCATCCTGGTGGTTTCCTTTCACCCCAACCACACCTTTGTAAACTGTCCCTTTAAAAATAAAAAAATAAAAAAAAAAACTCTTCTATTTATCCTAATTTGGGTGTGCCACCTGACTTCTACTGAGACCCCGACTGAAACAGTGATTAACAAACAGAAAGCAGTTATGTTACATCTGCAACATGGAAAGACCACGCTACGCCATGTTTACTGCCTCCACTGCAATTTTTATGGGTCATTATTTATTACTTAATGTGTAACGCATGCAGCCATTCCCCTACTCTCCAAGTGTCAGCTTCCTGAGGACTGACACTACTATAAATCTTAATATCCTTCAGATTACCTGGCATCTAGAAGATACTCTGCTGTTTGCTGAACGAATGGATGAATGGATGAATAAACAGCATGGTAAAATCCAGGGTGAAAGAAAAAAGTTAGAAAAGAGAATATAAATCAGGATTGCCATATGGATGCATAGAGAAAAGGATTAAAAGAACATAAAGCTTGAATTTTTCTTGTTGTTGTTGTTTTAGAAAGACTGTAGATGGATTTTTTAATTTTAATTTTTCATTAAATTTGCTATGTTTATACAGCAATAATACTTTAAAAAGAAAATATTTTGTGTCCCTGAAATCTGGAATGAAATGGAAATGTAGTAAATATGCATATATACATTTAATGGATGTACACATGGAATACTAAATTTTTTTTAGAGACAACCAAATGATTAAATATTAACACTTTCCCTCTGTACGTAGCTATTAAAGAGTAATTAAGACTTTCCACGGTGTTAAGCAGCCACTTGCCTAACAAAGTTGCCATAATCATGTTAAGACAGGGCAGGTGGAATCAAGTGAGATTACCTGGATTTATGGCCCACATTTTTATTATCAGCAGTTCTTCCCAAGCAAGGGACAACATGGCTACATACACTCATTTCTACACATTTTTCAGAGGTCACTAAACCAACAATAGAAGTGGAAGTACTCCCAGACAGATGCTGAAGACGTAGGTACTTGTCCCAGATTAACCAGGATGTACCTATGTGCCCCTAAGCCAGTTATTCCACCTCTCTCGAGTCCACTTTTCTCATGTGTAAATTAACAGTCCCTTGCCAAACCACACATCCCTACAGTTCTGACACCTTCTGCTCACTACCTCCAGTGTGAAGACATCCAATGGCAATGGTAGAAAGTCAATAAAATTCCTTGGATGTTCCCCCAGGCACTGCCAACTCAGCAGTCCCCAATGCCAAACTCTATCTCATCCTGAAACTTGCTTCCTTTGGCTGTCTGTAGTCCTTTCCTGAGAATGACCCCACTACGCATTCTTGCGCCCAAGACAGAAACATGGCTGTCATCTTGAATTTATTTCTGCCTTTGTCCTTACGACCCACATCAAAACAACTCTGCTCACTTTGCCTTCTAATTAGCTCTTGAATCTGTCTAGTTTTCTCCGTAATTGCTGCTCTTACTCCAGTTCAGGCTTCCTGGATTATTGCAGCAATCTTTTCTCCTGGACTACGTCAACACTTTCCTAACTGGTCTTCTTCGTTAGTCCATTCCACCCCTTCTCAACCTTGTGGCCGCAGTGGTTGGTCTTCCGAAAGGGCATTTCACTTCCCCACTTAAAACGCTGCAATAGACACTGCCCTTAGGATAGTGCCCTACGTCCTAAGGGCTGATGCTTTATGATCTAGCCCCTGCTCCCTCTCACTTCTTGACACTCCCCTAGTTATACTAAGCTTCTTGTGGCTCCCCCAGGAGCCACGTTTTTCCTGGGCTCATAGCCTTTGAACATAATATGTTCTCTGGCTACAATGCTCTCTTTCCCACTCCTTCCTCCCTTTTGGTCTGGCTACCTCCTACTACTGCTCCTTCAGGCTCTGGCTTTCTCTAAAAACTTCCTTACAGGCTCCAAAGTGGGTTGGATGCTCTTCCTATGTGCTCCCATGGCACCTGCTATTTAATACCCAGAATTCTAAGTCTGCTGGTTGAGTGAAATGATGAGCCACCCTCTGCCCTCGAGTTTATTTCCAGATTCTAGAACAGCGTCTGCCCACAGTGAGTAATTAATATATGCTTATGGGTGGAATGTATGAAAGAGAAGGAGAGAATCAGGAAGAAAGGAACGGAAGAAAAGCAATGGATTTCTAAGCAATCCCAAGACCCCATACTACAACAGGATTTGTGTCAGCCAGGGCCTGAAGGATTCCACAGAAACCATGGCTGAACACATACTTTCTTCGTTTATTTAATTTAAAAGATGGAAGAAATTCCTGGAGGTTACCATCTCCTATGCTGTATTTAAATTGTATTACCCTCTCAAATCATTCAAGATGATTCTGAGCTCATTAAAACAAACAAACACACAAAAAAGCTCATAACTCTCTAGGTCATAATTTGAGAAAAAATATGAAGTTAAACTTTCAAAATAATAAAATCCGACAATCATTTTGAGTGTTCAAACCATTTCAAACTAGTTACCCTTCACCACGCAGGTCATGCGTATCCTTTAACAATATCTGAAATTCTGTTCATGCCAGTCCCACTTCTCTACCCTGAGCTCTGCCCGTCGTGTCTACCAACTCATCCACAATGGCCTCCTTGGCCACCAGTGTCGGTGACACTATAGTTATCTCACTGTTCTCGCACAAGACCTCATCTAGAGGCTTTCCCATGGTGTACTGTATATTCATAATTATATATTTGACATACATACTGTACAACATGTATCTGTAGTTACTCAGCTCAAGGAATCTAGCTCAAACTCCTATACAATGTGTCTTTATGAATAAGTAATAGCTTAGTGACACCAAATTACTCAGATTGGGGCTGAGGATCTAGCAAACGCACATGCAAGTACTGCAGACTGATATACGTGTTCTGCACATCTTTGTGTCCAGACGTTGCCATGTCTAAATTCTGATGGGCATTTCTGTTGTCAGAACTTGAAAGGGCCAAAGATACAAGTGGTTAGGGATTTGCGGGTTCCCAAATAAATCATTACTCTCCTTTCACATGAACCTGTTATTGAAAAAGAAAAAAAAAAAGAAACATTGAGAGGCAGCGACGGTGGGATAAGCCATATACTAGGCAGAAACTGCCCCTACGAAACGTCGTCAAGCAATTCTTCCTCTTATCCTCACCTCAACACCCAAAAAAGGAGAGAGCGACAAAATGACTCCAAAAGGCTTGACTCCGTGGTGTATTATCTACTTACGAGTTCTCTTCCCCCAGGCAAATTCAGTGGCAGGACAAGTCATTTAAAAAGTGGACACAGATGAACGCCTTTATAGACCTCTCTCCCCTTAGAGAGAAAATTGGAGAAGAAATAAAAAGCTTAACAATTTCTAAGGTATTAGGTTTTTGCCTATTACTTTCAATAGAATAAAGACTTATTCAGCAGCATCTTCTGGTCTAGTTTGCCCTTTCATAAAAAATTAACTTTTTTATAGCCTTAAAAAACATCCATTAAGCAAGTGAGGTCTTTGAATGTGTCGGCACTTCTATAAGCTATGTCTTGCAGACCTGACTGTGAAGATCGCAATTCTACTTTTCTGTCCTCGCCAACATGCTAGCCATGGGATGGGCACTTTGTGCTGAAGAGCAGGTGTGGGGGCTCAGGGCTATAACCCCAGCACTTTGGGAGGCCAAGGTGAGCGGATCGCTTGAGGTCAGGATTTTGAGATCGGCCTGGCCAACGTGGCGAAACCTGGTCTGTACTAAAAATACAAAAATTAGCTGGGCGTGGTGGTGCACACCTGTAGTGCCAGCTACTGGGGAGGCTGAGGCAGGAGAAATCGCTTGAACCCGGGATGCGGGGTTTGCAGTGAGTCAAGGCTGTGCCACTGCACTCCAGCCTGGGCTATGGAGGGACACTCTGTCTCTCAAAAAAAAAAAAAAAAAAGAAGAAGAAGAAGAAGAAGAAAGAATCACCAATGTCAGCGTAATTCTAAAGGCGCCCCCACTCTCCTCAAAAAGAAAAAGAAAGAGGTGCTCAAGAAGCAATGGTCATACTTCTGCAGGCGCTCCTTATCTCCCTAAAATTCACACTGATTCTAAAATCCACACAGCAGGGGCTGGTTAAGGCTCAAGGTTAAAAGCTCCAAATTAAACTGAGCTTCGTGGGCTAGAAGGAAAGATCAAAAATCTCTTTCTCTGCCTCCAGTGGTACTTTGTAATAAAGAGAAGAGATTCCAAGGGACCAGACAGCACCTGTGGCTCTCTTCACACCGATGTCACCAGCACCACAGCCTTCAAGTGAAGGGCGAAGTTCTGCAAGGGGACTCTGAGAAGATGGAGAGCCAGGTCCACCAATACTCCCAGTATTAACCACGGACACAAAGCATTTGAGCAAATGCAGTGACTAGAACAAACCCCCGCCGGGTCTCAAGGCCTGAACTGTGTCTTCATACTCCCATCTCCACATTCCTTTCTAGGTGATTCGTGAGATTACAATTTCCCCTAGAAATTAAAAAGTGATTGGAGAGGCTGTACAAATAGAGGGCTTCCCAGAAGACACCATTCATTAAGTGGCAGGTTGGAAGCAGGAAGGGGCAGAGAAGGGGATATCTGTTGGAGGCCAAAAAAGAAAAATCTTTCTTAATCAACTTTTAGGCAGAAGCTTTCAATTGTTCTAGAGAAATTTCTCCCAAAGCAGATAAATCTTTCATTGATTAATGTCATAAACAATTAAAATGGATTTTTATTGCAGAGAATACCCATAGCAAGAAAACCTTTTAAGCTTTTCCTTAAAACCACAAAGCAGTCAACTTCAGCACCTTGCCCAAGGCCAAATTCCTCAAATGCCAAACCTCTGACAAGGAGTAGACAAGGAGAGGATGAGCTCACTCGGAGAAGAGGAATGGCCTGGCAGATCCTCAGCTTCCCAGGATTCCACCAGCTCCCAGGACCACTCCAGCAAGAGAAATGGCAGGATTTCTTGCCTCACCAATGGCTAGTAAACCACTCCAGAAACAAACAATAAGGCCGGGCGCGGGGGCTCACATCTGTAATCCCAGCACTTTGGGAGGCCAATGCAGGTGAATCACAAGATCAGGAGTTCGAGACCAGCCTGACCAACACAGTGAAACCCCGTCTCTACTAAAAATACAAAATTAGTATTTAGCCAGGCGTGGTGGCAGGTGCCTGTAATTCCAGCTACTCGGGAGGCTGAGGCAGCACAATCGCTGAAACCCAAGAGGCGGAGGTTGCAGTGAGCAGAGGTCACGCCATTGCACTCCAGCCTGGGTGACAACGCGAGACTCCATCTCAAAACAACAACAACAAAAAAAAAAACCCACAATAAAATCCACTGTTGCAGGTTGGATTCTTCAGAAGCAGATGCTGAGACAAAGTTTGAGGTTCAACATATTTATTAGAAGAACTACCCTTTTAAAGGAAGCAGGACGAGGCAGAGAAAGCAACCCACGAAAGCCTCAATGGGGTGTCTGGTGTCCAGTGAGCCTTAATACTCCAACCTTGCCTGTCACCAGATGTCTCCAGATGTGAGTCCCCCAGGAAAAGCATGGCCTAGGGCGAGGAGCTCTCAGAGGTGACGGATCCTCATGGAGCTGACAGGGAGCAGAAGGCTGTCTGCAGAGTGCACTACCTGCAACTGTCAGCCAGCCCGCCCTCAAAGGGAGCCAGGCTGGCACATCCCTGCAGTTAGCACATCCACCTGTTCCAAAGACATAACCTGTCCTTAGATTTACAGTGAAGTTTAAGAAGATTAAAAGTTTAAGTTATGTTACTGGGAATTTACTAATATGAATAAAATACAAACCAATAGGAAATATTTGCATTAGTGCTTAAGATGACAATCATTTTTCAGATTATAGAAAAACCAAGTGCAAGAAAATTTTGCTCTTCCCACTTACTGAAAATTACAAGGAACAGACACACACACACGTCTGTGTATAGATATAGATGTATATATTTAAACACACGTCTGTACATAGATATAGATGTACGTATTTATATAGAAGATGGTCTGGATGTTCCGAAAATTGTTCACAGTAATTATCTCTAGGTGCTATGATTTCAGAAAGATTTTGCTCTCATCTTAATATCCTTCAGTATTAACTGCATTTTTGGTAGCAAGTTATCTGTCTTTGTAAACAGAAACAAAGATACAAACTTAAAAGCATCCTTTATCCCCTCTGGAAGACTCCTATATCCCACCCACGAATCCAGCTGAGAACCAGCATTATGGAGGAAGGACCCCAAAACTAGACAAAAGTCTTGCATCCAACCGTGAATCACCAGGAGAACAAAGGCTAATGACTGGTGGCTCTGCAGCTCTGTTTCTGAGGCAGGGGGAACCCAGAAGATCCCTACGGCTCCTTCCAGCTCGATGTCTTAGGGTTTTAAAACAAATGGCAGCCACCTTCCCTCCTCTTTTTTTTTGTAATGAGAAGCTAAATTTAACTGACACACACACAAAATACCCTAAATGTATAGCGTTACTCTCAGAAAACTGTACTGACAGCTATGAAGTTTGAGCCGTCTACCAGTTACCAAAACCCTTCTGGGAAAACAGCAGCCTCGCTGGCAGGTCTCTGTCTCAGAAGCTGCGGAAGCTTCCGTCACAAACTGGCCAAATCAAGAGAAATAAGCTCTTCGGTACCTGTGGAGGCCAAGAAAGGAAGGCTTCTGGAGAAACCTGGTAGCACTGGCCAAAGACGGCCCGTCATGTCAGATGGCCAACACAAAACTCCTGTGAAATGTTATCACTAGGGAGCTATAAATGCCACATGAACAAAACGAGTGGCATCAATGTTTATCTGTTCTTGTCCCCAAAAGTATTGGGCTCTGGTTGTCATTCTCTGTGATATTTGCATTTTATCCCAGTCTTATAAACACTGGGATCCAAAGGAACGGTGAGCCAAAAGGATGATTCCTCTGGCTTATCCCACAATAAAACATTTCCCAAAGGGAACTCTTGCCTGGCTACTTCCTTTATAGGATGGAATAGCCTCTGAACGCCTTGAGGGCAAGGGTCGTCTGTTATTCAGTTATGTATGTCTAATGTCTACCCTAAGACTTGGCACAAAACTGACATTCAGTAATTTTTTTTTTTAGACGGAATTTCACTCTTGTTGCCCAGGCTGGAGTGCAATGGCGCAATCTCGGCTCACTGCAACCCCCACCTCCTGGGTTCAAGCGATTCTCCTGCTAATTTTGTATTTTTAGTAGAGACAGGGTTTCTCCATGTTGGTTAGGTTGGTCTCGAACTCTTGACCTCAGGTGATCCGCCTGCCCTGGCCTCCCAAAGTGCTAGGATTACAGGCATGAGCCACTGCGCCCTGCACATTCAGTAATTATTAAACAAAATGGCCAAATGAATGAATGGGTATGCTCCTTGGCTAAATGCAGTGACACTAAGGATAAGACGAAACACTATGCAACACTTGGAAATAAGGCAAAAGGCAGGCAGCATGTCCTTTCAATGCCATACTGGTGTACTGTCTAATCGGTGCGCCCAAGGGTTACCTGATTCTCTCGGAGATGATGCACCTGCGTTTCACCGACTGTTCGCCATGGTTACAGCTCAGACTTTATGAAGTTACATGTTAACTTGGAGATTTTTATCCATTATAGATGTATATCATTTCTCTGCCTGGTAGAAATAAGATCCCCAGATGTTACTGGTTTATTGCCCTACAGGACATTAACAAGTTTCCTTTTTTTCCGAGATGGAATTTCGCTTTTGTCACCCAGCACCCAGGATGGAGTGCAATGGTGCGATCTCGGCTCACTGCAACCTCCACCTCCCGGGTTCAAGCGACTCTCCTGCCTCAGCCTCCTGAGTAGCTGGGACTACAGGTGCCGGCCACCGCACCCAGCAAGTTTTTGTTTTTTCAGTAGAGATGGGGATTCACCATATTGGCCAGGCTGGTCTCAAACTCCTGACCTCAGGTGATCCACCCGCCTCAGCCTCCCAAAGTGCTGGGATTACAGGCATAAGCTACCACACTCAGCTAATTTTTGTATTTTTAGTAGAAATGGGGTTTCACCATGTTGGCCAGGCTGGTCTCGAACTCCTGACCTCAGGTAATCCACCCACCTCAGCCTCCCAAAGTGCTGGGATTACAGGCATGAGCCACCATGCCCGGCTAATTTTTGTAATTTTAGTAGAGATGGGGTTTCACCATGCTGGCCAGGCTGGTCTCGAACTCCTGACCTCAAGTAATCCACCTGTCTTGGCCTCCCAAAGTGCCGGGATGACAGGCGCAAGCCCGTGTCCCCGGCCTGACCAGTTTCATATCTAACCTAGCAATCTTATGCCGGTATTCTTCAGGGTCTATTAACTACACAGCTCCTCAAATGCTCTTTGAACCAGCTTTAGCTTCCTACTGGTTTCCTCATTAATGAGTTAAATACATCGTTGCTATGTACCTATTTTGTATTTGTATGAGAGTCATGTTTAAAACTTTAAAAATTACCTATTGACAAGAAAAAAATAAGAAAAGATCTAGTTTGTAGCATAGCATGAGAGTAAGACATGTACATAAACGTTTATATTTTAGGTTAAAAATGGTAGGGTGGAAGACAGCTATTGACAGCTGCTGAAGTGCAGGGAATTTTAAAAATGGCTTGTAGCT
This sequence comes from Macaca mulatta, assembly GCF_049350105.2. Lineage (NCBI taxonomy): Eukaryota > Metazoa > Chordata > Mammalia > Primates > Cercopithecidae > Macaca > Macaca mulatta. The sequence goes on along the minus strand of NC_133407.1, from coordinate 5,875,649 downwards.
TAGTTTATAACTAGGTTTTGTATTTATTGTCAGGAATATAAATCCTTGGCCATTCTCTGAAAGAATGGGGAAAAGGAAACAATGCATTAGAAGGTATCTGGAAACATGACCCGGTAGTTGTAGTTGTGTCTCTGTTAGAGTTTAGTGGGATCACTAGAGCAAAAGACCAGAATTCCAGTCCCAGGAATGCCTTTGTAATACTAGAAGAGTCACCTCTCTCTGAATGCCAGTTTCTAGCTCCAAAGATATATAACTATTAAATAGTTCCCTGATTTGAGGCTTAAATCACCTTGATTCTGGCTTCCTTGATTCCCCTTTAGAGACATCTCACTGCCGGAAACAGGGGGGTCTTTTATTCCATTTAAAATAAAAAAATAAGCCATGTTAATAGTGGTGTTGCTGCCTGAAGGCAACAATCAAATCTGGATGAAATCTCACAATGCTCTCAAGCTTGATCCGTTTCTGTGGTTGACTCTCGGCATCTGAGACTCCTTGTCACAGCAAAGTAGGTGAACATGAGTCAAAACCATTTAGATTCACACACATGAAAAGCCATGTCCAAAGCCCTTGGCATGGGCATGTATCAGATGAGACATTCCCCTACCTTTCAAAGTTAGGGTGCGGTGTTCATGTGGGGATGGAAAACTGCATTTTCCTGCATTTCCTTCATTGCTATTGTTTACATTCTAGACCTATCATTCCTTAACTTCTCCACCATTCAAACACTGTAAATCATTCTTTAATTTTGCACTAATCCTCTCTCCTTTTTAATGATATGGCAACTGAAATTGAAGTGAACTTCAACAGTGTTGGAGATTCAGGTAGGTGGAGGTGCATGTCTTGTTCCATCCTGATCAAAGTCGAACAGAAAATCTGAGGCTGAATGGAGCCTCTTTTTCTCTCGGCACATGCACACATGTGTACATTTCTCCCCTTTCCATGCCTGCCTTCCCCATAACACCCACCACAGCACCCTACACATAAGAGGAGCCCAACAGATATCTGAATACGCGGACAAATCTGTGAATTACTCAGATAGAAAAGGACAGAGCGTCATTCCTGTTCTACAGAGGTAAAATCTGATACAAAAAGATTTAGTGTCATGCAAGAGCCAGGAAGCAATTCTTCTGCTACATCTGGCACGATTCAGACCCTTAAAAGATAATTATATATGTTTCTGGAAGATTAGAGATATTTGAGAGTTGAGGTAAGAGCAATAAATATGACTAAGAGGACAAAAATTGGTTCTGTGAGGGAAATAAAATCATAATAGCAAGGGTTAGACTAAAGACAGACTTCAAGCTGTCTTCAAATACCGGATGTGACTACATCGTAAGCCCAATTTAATTACTAACAATAAAACATCCACAACGAAGAGATCTTGATACAGACAACCTGCATAAATTGCACATTATTTAAACTCTTGGCAAGATAAATTCTATCATTTTTGTCAATGTGGCTTAATTAACAATATTTCTGCTCTCCACTCCCACAACACGCACTCTGATTTAAAATCCCAAATCTTCTCCATTGCCAGAAAGAACATCTACAGTGATGGGTTTCAGTTCTCTACTCATGAATAAATTTGTGACCTTTATCACACCCTTTAGGCGAGGATTATTATAATGAGAACACTGATCAGTTGCCTCCACACGCACAGCAGGAAAACCCTGAAGTAAGGGAGGCCAGCCTACAGGGAAAGGCAATTAAACACACAACAGCCCTCTAAGAAGCCCCAAGAATTCCTTCTCAATCATCTTTAAAACCAACATTCGCCTCAGATGGCTCTGAAGTAGTGCTGCCCAGAGATGGGACAGGCACAAATGACAGGGCGATGTGCAGGCTGTCTGAGTAGAAGATGCTTTCAGGGCCACAAGGCCACAGCAAGCTGGGACTCTGCCACCTCAAATCTTCCTTGGAAGCAGCACAACTATACATTCCAATAAAAACAAAAATGACCACGGCCCACCATTATTAACTCTTTGGAACCTCACGTGAGTCTCAAGTGATGAACAGAAGGCTTGTTCAAATTTTGGACAACCCCACACACGTCACAAATGGCTCTTTTTAATTACTTTCCTTACATCTTTAAACTCCACTAGTTCAATTATTTTTATAATTTTTTTTTCCTTTGGAGATGAAGTCTCACTCTGTCACCCAGGCTGGAGTGCAGTGGCACGATCTCGGCTCATTGCGACCTCCACCTCCCAGGTTCAAGCAATTCTCTGCCTCAGCCTCCCGAGTAGGTGGGATTACAGGCACCCGCCTCCACACCCAACTAATTTTTGTATTTTCAGTAGAGACAGGGTTTCACCATCTTGGCCAGGCTGGTCTTGAACTCCTGACCTCGTGATCCACCTGCCTTGGCCTCCCAAAGTGCTGGGATTACAGGTGTGAGCCCCTGCACCTGGCCTATTTTTATAATTTTTTTACAAAGTCTCCATTGTTTTGTGATGAGGTGGGAGTATAAATAAAAATCATACTTGCTCACATTCTTGAGTACTTGAGTTCACAAAATATTTTCACATACATTGACCAGTTTTCTTAAAGTATTTCTTTTGTAGTATTTCCAAACACATAACAGAACTAATACCATGAGTACTCATTCATCCATCAGCCACCTTTAGCAAATCTTGACACTTTGCTACATTTCCTTCAGGCTTTTGAATAATAATAATAACAAAAGCTACAGATACAGTTATTCCATTCCACTCTCCTGTCATTCAGAGAGATGACTACCATCCTGAAATATGAGTGTGTCACTCTAAAGTACATTTCATACTTTTACCACGTGTGCGTTCATAAGCAATTTATAATATTAACATTCAATAAATGGTGTCATGTACTAGTCATTCTACAACTTGCTTTTCTAAACCTTACGTTTTTGAATTTTACCTTTGTTGGAAATATAACTCTAGTTCATTAATTCCAATTTAATTCCATTTTCACAGTAACTTTTTACCTAAAATAACGAAAGAGTAAATATCTTGCCTGATTCTAATAAGCAATAACTAATTCAGATTTCGCCCTCATCCATAAGTCCATGTTCTTCTACCATAAAACTCTGTTTTCTGAAATTAGAAGACTGGAAATTACTAAGTCTTCATTTAAAATCCCATCAAGCTGTAAGTTAAGGAAAGGGGAAAAAAAATCTCCACTTTCGCCACCGTCCCTAGATTCTTCACTATACAAACAGGGCTACCAATTCATTTCAAGAAGATGCTGAACTAAATTCTTTGGTTTCTTTATCCACTCTGGGAAATGTGAACACTAACCAGATATCTGATGATATCAACGAACTTTACTTTTTAAGAGACAAGGTCTCGTTCTGTTGCCCAGGGTGAAGTGCAGTGACGTGATCATAGCTCACCACAGCCTCAAACTGCTGGGTTCAAGCAGCCCTTATACCTCAGCCTCCAGGACCACAGGGACACGCCACCACACCCAACTATTATTAACTTTTCTTGAAGAGTGATAATGGTCTGTTCAAAAGGAAAAAGAGGTTGCTTAATATTTATAGAGCTTCAATTTTACAAGAGGAAAAGGGTTCTTGAGATTGATTGCACAAAAATGTGAATGTACTTAACACTACTAAACTGTACACTTAGAAACTGTTAAGATCATAATTTTATGCTATGTGTATTTTACCACAATATTCAAAAAAGGAAAGAGATATATTTAGGGATAAATTATATGTCTAGGTTTGATCTAAAATAATCCATGGTGGGGTAGAGGTTACGGAGAAAACAAAACTAACTATTAAAGCTCAGTGATAGGTATATGGGGGTTCATTATACTAGCCTCTACTTTTATGTTTGAAGTTCCAAAATAAAGTTTTAAAAATGGCTTAGCCCAACCTTACTAACAGGTTGCTTTGCTCTTAGGTTAAAAATAAAAAGCATTATACTTTTTGAATGCTAGCAGCCCTAAGACCTGCTTTACCTTTTGCAGTTCTAGAAGGGACATGCTTCTCAAACTTGAATGTGCATTTGAGTCACCTTGGGATCCTGTGGAAATGCAGTTTCTCTTCAGTGAGGCTTGGGTAGGGCCTGAAATGCTACACTTCAAACAAGCTCCCAGGTGCTGGTGCTGCCTCACAGGTCCCACATTGAGGAACAAGGCAACAGGGGACTCGAAGGCTGCAAGTATTTGCAAGGGGACAATCTAGCAAGGCTTTATTTAAATTGCATATCTGGGGACTAGAAGAGCACCAACACTGCTCCTCCGTTCCGGGAAACAGTCTCCTGACTCCTTTGCACCCCAGCACCAGGCATCACTATTCACTTAGTGAGAAACTCTACAATGGACAGCATCATACAAAAACATCCTAGCAATCAGCTTTATTCCTTCAGGACCAGCCTGACACACCTAAACTCCTTAAATAGCCATGAAAATCTAATGCCCTGAAAGATTCTGCTCCTCAATCTATTAAGTAATGACTAAGCCAAAGAAACACATCCAGAGACCAAAGTGCAGAGGCCCAGGCAAGAGCTGGGAATCATTAACAAACTATAGGAAGGTTAAACGCAGAATATCTTAGAAGCTCTAGTAAATTCCATTAAATGAAGAAATAACATTCATTGAAGCATGCACGCTCCTAAGCAACCATCAACATCTCTGAAGAATCAAAAGAATTTCTACCCATAGAAAATCTTATCCACAAAATACAGTTATTCCCTCTAATGTTTTATGGTTGTCAGGTTGACTTAACCAAAGTCTTCTGTCCTCACAGAAATGCTCTATTATCTGCTAGACTATGAATGCCCGGAGGACAGGGATTATCACTGACGATTCTTAAGCTGTTACCATAGGATCACACAGCTCCCATTTATTGTGCTTTCGAGGTGAGTACGAAGTAGTTTATATGACTTATTTCACCTAAAATACTCTGTCACTATTTTATTTATTGGGTCTTTACTCACTAAATCCCTCCACTCTTCGCAAGTACTTTTCCTAAAATGTTAATTCTTAGCTTCTTTTTGTTTCTTTTTTTTGAGATGGAGTCTCACTCTGTCGCCCAGGCTGAAGTGCAGTGGCGCAATCTGGGCTCACTGCAAGCTCTGCCTCCCGGGTTCACGCCATTCTCCTGCCTCAGCCTCCCGAGTAACTGGGACTACAGGCACCCACCACCGTGCCCAGCTAATTTTTTGTATTTTTAGTAGAGACGGGGTTTCGCCGTGTTAGCCAGGATGGTCTCGATCTCCTGACCTTGTGATCTGCCCGTCTGGGCCTCCCAAAGTGCTGGGATTCCAGGCTTGATTTCTTAGCTTCTTTCAGCAGAATGATGTAAAGGAGCAGGTGCTACCCTCTTTGACCTGTGAACTCCAGACCCAAGCTCTCTAGAGTCCAAGGGACTCTCCCATCTCTACCAGCTCAAATCATGCCCCTTATGGTTCACACAGGAACAACAGGGAGCCAGCCACGGGGAGGAGCATGGAAAGAACCCACCCAAGTGCCTGCCCTCCGCACGCCCGCAATCCAGTGGAAAGGCCACCAGGCAGAAAGATTAAAATATATCTATGATTGATCCAACAGATACACACACACACATATATATAGGTAGTTCAGGCAGGCAGAGGAAACCTTTCCGACAAAAGGGTTAAGGAGTTCTCTTATTATGATAGTTTTGGGGCTGGACCTTCAAAGAGTACTTATAACACATAAACAAGGGGAAAAATGAACTAAGACACTGAAGCACGTAAGAACAGACTAGAGAGTAGCTTGGAATGGTTGGAATGCACAGACTCAGACAGCAGGAGCTCCTGGCAGAAAAGAATTCAATGGGCTGGCTATTAAAAGAAGCCGTTTTGCTCTGAAGCTCTAACTTTGCAATTAATACTTAATTTTTACTTGAGAGTGTTATTCTTTTTAAAAAGGCTTATTGCACCTAGTTCCAGCAGCATTTCCTTGAGGCTGCAGCCTGTAGGGAAATTACAAGATACTTGCCCAGGACAGGTCCTACCTCTGCTGGCCCTAGAGTTTATCACAGGAAGATTTTTTTTTTTTTTAAATGTACAAATACACTTTCCAGAGGCTTGTTCCAGGGTGACTCTCAAGCCCAAGCCAAAATACGTAACAAAGAAGACAAATCCATGTATGCAGAGTATAAAGATGTGAAAAGTGTTTTGTGAATTATTTGTAAAGCCTGCAACATAACAATAAAACATTATAACTCTTATCACTGCTGGAATTAAACTCAGTCCAACGACCTCCAATGTAAAAGAATTAAGGTCCTGAACACCCACATCCAGAGTCAACACTTAGTTTAACAAAATAAAATAACAAAAGTGTTGCTTAGTCAGTTAGGGAAAAAAAAAAATCCAAGGACAGACATCAGAAATGACTTCACTGTGAAGGACATTTTTTTTTTTTTTTTTTTTTTGAGACGGAGTCTCGCTCTGTGGCCCAGGCTGGAGTGCGGTGACGGATCTCAGCTCACTGCAAGCTCCGCCTCCCGGGTTCACGCCATTCTCCTGCCTCAGCCTCCCGAGTAGCTGGGACTACAGGCGCCGCCACCACGCCGGGCTAGTTTTTTGTATTTTTTAGTAGAGACGGGGTTTCACCGTGTTAGCCAGGATGGTCTCCATCTCCTGACCTCGTGATCCGCCCGTCTGGGCCTCCCAAAGTGCTGGGATTACAGGCTTGAGCCACCGCGCCCGGCCGAAGGACATATTTCAAGAAATAAGAAATGTCTAATGCTATTTCTGAAACTACAACTAGTCAGAAAAAAAAAAAATTCTTTTTACTTTTATTTATTCCCAGAATAATAGAAACAAGAACCAAGGGCAACCTTTTCTTGACATCCTTCTGGTGTTTCTGGAAAAATCTCTTCACGGAATAAACAGTGCAGCATGTCCCTGCTTCCCTCACAGAACAGGTATGTAGGATCATTTTCAGTATATAAAACGAGTTAACGGTAATGCGCAAACAGAAATTCTCATCATTATGTAGATGATCTATCTGCACTGATCACAGATGCCAGGGGAAAGTCCCAACATAAATAAAAAGACTAAGAAGGTTTTTTGCTGGTATTTTCAATGCGATATACCTAGGGAAATCATAATTTGAGCAAGTCTTGGAAACTCAAGACACCAAATAAACAAAGAGCTTGTACTTGTCCTTTAAGGAGGCCGGGCGTGGTGGCTCACGCCTGTAATCCCAGCACTTTGGGAGGCAGAGACAGGCGGATCACGAGGTCAGGAGATCGAGACCATCCTGGCTAACACGGTGAAACCCCGTCTCTACTAAAAAATACAAACAACTAGCCGGGCGAGGTGGCGGCGCCTGTAGTCCCAGCTACTCGGGAGGCTGAGGCAGGAGAATGTGGCGTAAACCCGGGAGGCGGAGCTTGCAGTGAGCTGAGATCTGGCCACTGCACTGCAGCCTGGGCGACAGAGCGAGACTCCGTCTCAAAAAAAAAAAAAAAAAAAAAAAAAAAAAAAAGAAAGCCTGTGTTTCAGAAGGGGGCAGGCTTAGCTTGTAGTGTCTGATGGGGCATCCTGACAAAAGGGAAACCTGAACTTCATACGTGAAAATTTTCTAGGTACAGAAAAGTCTGATGCAATCTGATCTGTAAGCAATGATTACAGGAAGGAAAAAAAAATCCTACCTCTAAAGTTAACAGTTGGCATACCCTGCCACTCCTGACTGCGCAGGTACAAACTCGTAAATTCTGAAAGCCATGAAGCCAAGTGATTGTGCTATCTGGTAAAAGCCTTTGAAACAAGCGAATTTCAGCAAAAATGATATATGCTGTGAGGATATGGCATTACATCATCATGATCCTCCTTACGTCCTCCATGGCAGGCGGTTATTGACATAAGATGTACGTGCTTCTCAGGAGTCCCTAAATACTAGGTCCACGCAGAGAAATGGGGAGAGGAAGAAAGAATGATGATTTTAAACATTACTCATAAAAACTCAGTTTATCCTGAGTGGGGGAAAAATGATGGCAATATCTCCTATCCAAGTCTAACGTTGTATTTTTAGAGGTCATTTACATTATTTCTTAGCAGCTTATCTCAAAGAAAAGGAATACCATTCAGGGGAAGACTTATTTAAACTACAGAACACCTTCTTCTGACTTGTACAAAGTTCTTACAGAAGTTTTCTGGTCAAATTAATTGGGTGAGTCATTGTATCTCAAACAGGTAGGTGTATTACGCAATTTTTCATGAGAAACCACAAATCCATATTTATATATGGTCACCTGAAGTTTTACACATTGCCAACTAATTCAACCATGCATTTGTAATACATTGAGGGTCAAAACACGACGAGGCTGCAAGCTAAATTCAGACTGCAGGCAGCCGATTCATAATATCTGGATTAGAATAATTAATGTAATAGAATGAGAGCAGGAAAAGCATCATCAGAGGCACTGACATTTGCTGTTTCCAAGCTGGTAAAAGAAAGGCAAAAGAGAGGTATTTGCAAATCCACTGCAAGAGAAGAGAGATGATAGGAGTCCTCCATCTGCATAACATTTTCAAGGGCTTCCCTTGCAGGCTTGGTGTGACACCAAATGAGGTTCTAGAGGACACTGTTTAACATGATGCCTGCCACCTAGCAAACAGCCAATACACGTTAATGCTTTTATTACTGTGATTAAGATAGGAAAAGCTTAAATGGGTCTTCCACACCAGCTGCATGACCTTTGATAAACTACTTAACATTTCTACCTCAGTTTTCTCATCTGTAAAATGCGTCGGCAAAGACCAAGCTTCAGTAAATGTCAGCTGTAATTACTGGTATAGAGGTGATGGGAATCCCTTCCCAAAAATGTGATCCATGAGAAAGAAAAGCTCTAAAACCTGTGAACACAAGGCAAAGTTTTAACAAATTATATATCAAATGGTTGATTTGATTTGAGGCCTATTATGTAACCTACCTGCACTTTTACTGCTTGGTTTGTAGAGTAGAGAAAACAAACTCATTTACTTCATAGAGTAAAATCATCCTATACATTTTCTTGTGTCAAACAATTATAACAATTATTAGCCCAGATATTAAACATTAACATTTCTATTTCATGACACACACACCCAAGAACACCACTCAGAAATTCATGTGGCATTGGCAGCTCCTTTGACCCACACTTTAGGAATTGTGCTACATTATAACCCCCACCGCCCATGTTGCAGGGTCCACCTTCAGCTCCCAAGGTGCCTTCACACCCAGCAGGCTCACTGGTCCCCACATCCAGCGACCAGGAGTTCAGACAATTTTGTCCCCATTTTACAGATGAGGATTTAGATACTGGGTCCTTGAATTAATAACCCAAAGCTCATCCCAGGTTATGACCTTGCCTGCCTCTAGTAGCAAATTAATGCTACAGAGAAAGGCTCAGTCTGCTAAACTTTAGTCATTGCTTTTTTTTTTTTTTTTTTTTTTTTGAGATGGAATTTCACTGATGATGCCCAGGCTGGTGCGATCTCGGCTCACTGCAACCTCCACCTCCCAGGTTCAAGGGATTCTCCTGCCTCAGCCTCCCGAGTAGCTGGGATTACAGGCACCTGCCACCACACCCGACTACTTTTTGTATTTTTTAGTAGAGACGGGGTTTCACCATGTTGGCCAGGTTGCTCTGGAACTCCTGACCTCAGGTGATCTGCCCTCCTCGGCCTCCCAAAGTGCTGGAATTACAGACATGAGCGACCACACTCAGCCATAGTCACTGCTTCTTAATACAGCTGGTACGAGCAGACTCAGGGCTAATATTATAGCAACTGAAAAGTAGAACGTAGCTCTATAATTACCCTAATGTTTCTAACAGAATTACACAAAGGGCATAGAATTATGTACAAAGGGGGGAAAATTGTATTAGACACCTCTGAACCTTTGAAATTGTATTACTTAGAACCTTGGCAAATGAGCAGTAAGTATTTAAAGAAGATTAAGATGAATTTCCCTTTTGGTGTCCTACTTAATTTGCACGACAATATTTGGCTCCCACAGTCAATGCAAACTGCTCAGGGCCTTTTTGGTGCCTTCCAAGGCACAGTTACATTCAGCCCAGCCAGCTGCCCAGAGCTTTCGCACCACCAGAAGCAGCAGGGGCCAACCTCCCAATGCAGGTCAAAGCGTCCCTGGAGTTTAATGAGTCACCCTTCTGAGAGTCACTAGGCAGGGCTGTGGGCTTCCCCATGTGTCAAGTGACACGACGTCTTCACTTCTTCGAATGAGAACAGAAACTGCTCTCCAAAGATTTCCTGGAAATGTAAATCACTGCCCTCAAACCGACCACCACTGCAAATCTCTACATCTAACCCATCATTTCAAAAGTATAGCTACCTGACACAGGTTTTGATATCAATAAGAGACGACTCTACTTATGGAGTCCTAAAATCACAGACTAGGAAGGGAAGCCTAATTTCCTCATTTTATAGCTGGGGAAAGTGAGGGCCAGAGAGGGGAAGTGATGAGCTGAAGATGACACAGTAAGTGACAGAAGACGGCTGCCAACACCCTTGATTGCATGGGAGAACACTGCATTTCCTGAAACATCTGGGAAACATCCTTAACAATTCTCAGAACTTAGCACTCAGCCTCAGGTGGGCTTCCCTGCCCATTTCTCAGGGTCCGGTCCAGGCATTCCCCCATGTCCAAGCACTTTTCTCCCTTTCAAAACCAGTGCGTGATTCCCACCCCCCACATCTTTAAAGAGCCACCCCTGGCTGGGAGGCGGCTCACGCCTGTAATCTCAGCACTTTGGGAGGCTCACAGTGGAGGATCGCTTGAGGTCAGGGGCTTGAAAACAGTCTGGGCAACATAGTGAGACCCTGTCTCTACTACATATTTTAAAATTAGCTGGGTGTAGTGGTCTGTGCCTGTAGTCCCAGCTACTCTGGAGGCTGAGGCAAAAGGATTGTTTGAGCCCAGGAGTTAGAGGCTGCAGTGAGCTATGATCGTGCCACTGCACTTCAGCCTAGGGAACTGAGCAAGACTCTGTCTCGAAAAAAGAAATAATTTAAAGAGCCACCTCGTTTTCCCATTCTGTTCCCTGTTCAAGCTCTTCTCTCCCCAGCAAATTTTTGTTGTTTCTGTTTTGTGTTGTTTTGTTTTTGAGCTCTGTCACCCAGGCTGGAGTGCAGTGGCGCAATCTGGGCTCAAAACGACCTCTGCCTCCTAGGTTCAAGTGATTCTCCTGCCTCAGTCTCATGAGTAGCTGGGATTATAGGCGCCCACCACCATGCCCCGCCGACTTTTTTGTATTTTTAATAGAGACGAGGTTTCACCATGTTGGACAGGCTGGTTTCGAACTCCTAACCTCTAGTAATCCACCCATCTTGGCCTCCCAAAGTGCTAGGATTACAGGTGTGAGCCACCACGCCTGGCCTCCAAAGGATTTTTGAGTAGAACATGGTTTCTGCAGCTTTTTGCCCAATCCTGTACCTGGCTTCCCTTGAAGACAAGCACAGGGACTATTTTCACCTGAGAGGTGTTCACCTGTCATTTTAATAGGGAGACGACAGGTAATTGGAGAAACAAACCTGGAACATTTCAAAGCTGCCAGTCTGACAAACATCTTGCCCATGTCCGTAACATAACATTTTTTTCTGAGAAAGCGACTGGAGTTTCCACTTTATTGCTCAAACTGAGATGAATCTCCACCCCTCCACTCTTTAAGAATCCTTTTGCTGCTTCCCACCCCATTCTTCCATCTCTCCCCTGAGTAACAGGTGCATGCATTGTAACTAGGGTGCACCAGTTTCACCAGGCAGCTCTCCTTCAAGGGAAACCTCCCTTTAGGCTTTTTCTCACCTCATCACAACACAAACAGGTAAGACTGATAAGAAAGCCAAACACTGATAAAGAAATCTCCTCTTCGTCTGACATCTCAGAGCACATTCCTGAGCCTGCCTCAGTCTAAGAGGGTTCTCTGGGCATCAAACTCATCACCAACTCTTTCTTCACCAACCCTCCCCACATAACCAGCCAGTCCCACACAGAAGCAGGAAACAGGTGGCCTGGGTTGGGGGGAGGGGGCCTGCTAGGGAAATCACTCCATGGCTCCCGCTTCTCGAGGGGCCTGAAGGAACAGCAGTGTTTTCTTAATACCATTCCTTCTGGTCCAGCGCTCACCTTCTTCGTTTCACCAGCAGGTGCCCAACCCACCTCACCAGCTTCACCCTCAAGAAGATGAGTGGAATCTTAAATCTCATATGCAGACTTTCAAGAGGGAGTTCCACACTCCCACACCCAGACATAGTCCCATCATCTCCAAATCAGGTCTCCCTCAATTATCTCTCTTCTGTTCTAAGGAAAAACTACTAATACAAGCATCCGTTTGAAACCTCAGCTTTATTTCAATCTATTTCAATCACTTCAATCCAGCCAGGCAAGAGGTCCTCAATCAATGAAGCCAACGACTGACTGCGGAGAAGCAGAGACTCTGTTCCGCTTCTGAAGGCCCTCTTGGGCTTAGTTTACAGAGCGTCTGGAATAAGCACCCTGTTTGGCCAATTATATACCTTTTAAAACATCCAGAAAACTATTAAAGAAAAAGACAATTTCATTCAGTTTCCTGGAAAATCTAGCTTTTTTGTATTTATAAGATATTTAGAAAATCACTAGGAACTTCATTCTACCTACTCAAGTTGTTTGGGGGGCTTTTTTGTTTTGTTTTGTTTTGTTTTTTTTGAGGCCAGCTCTTGCTGTGTTGTCCTGGCTGGAGTGCAGTGGCACGGCCCTGGCTCATTGCAACCTCCGCCTCCCAGGCTCAAGCAATCCTCCCACCTCAGCCTCTCAAGTAGCCGGGACTACCGATGTGTGCCACCATGCCTGGACTAAGAAACCGTTGAGTCAAATTCTTCGCACAAAGAATCACACTAGACCTTTATTCAGACAACTTCATGCTACTTTTCTTTTCACAGGCAACAAACTAATCCTACTTCAGGAGAGAGAAAAAAAGGATTTTCCGCAAAAACATGGAAGAGAAGTGCAGTTTCATGTATTCTGCGGCTCGTTGAACACACGACACAGGCATTAAGTTAATCCTTAAAACAGCCCTATGAAGTTGGCATTCATCCTCTACAAAATCTTTTTTAAAAAACACGGCTATAAAATTAGAAGATGAAACACATTCTCTTATCCCTATTACACTGACAAGGAAACTAATGCTCAGAAAGTATAGTTTGCCCAAGGTCACACAAGCTGTCCCACACAAGCTGTGACAGGTAGGTCGGCCTGACTCCAAAGTCCACGTTCCCTCTTCCCACTATACCACATCACCCAGCGTCCTTCGCCTTTTTTTGTTTTACAGATGGGGTCTTTCTATGTTGCCCCCTGTCGTGCAGTGGCTATTCACAGGTGTGGTCATAGTACACCGCAACTTCGACCTCTGGGCTACAAGTGATCCACCCACCTCAGCCTCAAAGAAGCTGGAACAACAGGTGCATGCCACCACACCCAGCTTTCCTTCATATTTATTTCTTCTTCTGTGGCATTGATGCTCAACTTCCCTTCCAGATCCACAAGGACAAAAGCACTGGTATTGTTCATCTCAAACAATGAAAACTTAACACAGAACCACAAATTTTGCCTCAAAGACATTGCCACTGGAAACCAAATCTTCCCCTACTAGCCCAGTATCCTGTTAGCAGTTCATGGATATTAGCAACACCAAAATAATTACCATCAATGGCTAGTCACTGAGTATCTCAACAGGCAATAATCCAGCTAGAACTCTGATATTCGGAGAAAAGTTCCAGCTTTGGGGTGTCTCGGGTGTCACTGCAGGAGCTTGCTTATGGCTGTGGAGGAGCTCCTAGGAGGAGCAAAGAGCATGGGATGAAAGGAGCAGAGCTGCCTCCAGACACGACCTGTGGAAGAAATGGCAGGATGAGAAAGTGAGGGAAAACCAATGGTTGCCTTCTCGGATTTCTAAAATGAACCATCAAGGTGAAACAAGAAGTAAATTCCTCTATGGAAGGAGGAGAAGAGAGACAAGCAAACAGAAAACAGGGAAACTAATAACAAACAAGTTCTGCAACTTGTAGCAAACAATTTTCCCTCAGTAGATTAAACAATCTCATGGGATCCATGAGGTATTTATTAGAATGTGGTAACAGGTGACAAAGGTCGCATAGCTTGTTCAAAGTCGTCAAACTAGTCAGAGAGACTAGTTTGATGCAACAAACTATGCGACAAACAGAACGGTTGCATAGCTCGCTCAAGGCCACCAAACTAGTCAGCAACAGTGGAAGACAAACACCCAGGTTTCCGGACCCCTGACCCCAGGGCTCCTGCTCACAGCCTCTGTGGAGACTGACAGGAGGCCCCATGAACCTAGGGTTAAAGTCACTCGGTTTTGAGTTCCCATTTTACCAGTAACTTGCCATAAGATAGAGATTAGTGAGGACTGTGACAAACTGAAGAAAACGTGGCACGTCTGGAGGAGGCAGCCGCTATTCAGTCCGGGTGATTATGACCATACAGGAAATCACGTCTAGTTCTTCCAATTTTTCAAGACAATCTCCCAGCTTTTAAATATTTGCTCCAAAATTTTAAAAACAGCATGCTGGTCAGATCGAACACATATGGGGGCAAGGGTGGAATAAGCTCACAGGTAACCAGTTCCAAATATGATGCATATAAAATAAAAAACCAAAGGCTGAGCGTGCTGGTTCACACCTGTAAACCCAGCACTTTGGGAGGCCGAGGCGGGAGGATCACTTGAGCCCAGGAGTTCGAGACCAGCCTGGCCAACATGGTGAAACCCCATCTCTACTAAAAATACAAAAATTAGCTGGGAGGGCATGTAGTCCCAGCTACTGGGGAGGTGAAGATGGGAGGAGCGCTTGAGCCCAGGAGCTGTGATCATGCACTCCAGCCTGAGTGACAGAGCAAGACCCTGTCCCAATAAAAAAAAATTTTTTTTTAAATAAAGGACCAATACTAATAGCTGATTCCTGACTGAGAGACCACACGGGCATGGAGTTATTGGTGCTATAGTATTATCTCTCATGCAAATATACTACTACATTTTAAGTACATGTAGATGCTATTAAGATAAAATTTAAACTAATTTATATAATTAAATTCACAGTAGCATTTTATAACTATTTATTTTTTCAAAAAAAAAAAAAAAACTGATAGCAAAAATACAACTAAAAATACATGAACCTCATGTATTTTTTTCCGGAGATGGGGTCTCACTATATTGCCCAGGTTGGTCTTACACTCCTAAACTTAAGCATCCTCCTGCCTCAGCCTCCCAAGCAGCTGGGACTACAGGTGTGCATCACTATCTCATAATTTTCTTAATTGAGAAAAAAGAAATTCTCATATCTAGAAAAGGCTGGGAATAACTGGACTAGACAATTTCAAAAGATGTCAGTCTTATCATTTCATGATTATATGCTACAAAGAAGTGGGAGACCAGGAAGGAAAGATAAGTTCCCAAAATACATCAAAGTATATACTTAAAGCTCAGAACACTCATAGCCATCTTACTGCCTCATGATGAATGATGTACCACCCAATTGCCCACGTTCAAGAACGAAGGTAAAATAGCCAACAATACCAGCAACATTTGTTGATCTCCTTTTCAGGCAATTTAAAAAAAAAGACAGAAACAGATACACAAAAGGCCATCACTGAGTTTCTATGGCAGTGTAAAATACCAGACATTAAGCACAAATAATTGCAAATTCATAACTGACTGGTACAACTAAGAAACCTGTGATGCTAGAAGGCCAGGGAAAAATTTGACCTGTTCTAGGCTAGCCTGAAAGGCCTCCCCAAGAAGTGGAGATTTGATGGAGCTGAGATCTCATGGATCAGTAAGAGTTAAGTGGGATGAGAGAGATGGGGCATTCCATCAAAGGCCTCTGTAGGCAGGAGGATGTGGTATTTTCAAAGAACTGAAAGGTCAACGTGGTTGAAATGAGAGTAAGAGCTTCTGAGATTTCAGTGTGTGGCCGAAGACGCAACAGGAGAAAGAGCATTGAGGACCTCTCAACATGTTCAGAATGTTTGTGTCTTTACCTTAACATACAATACAAGGCCAGTACCTCACACGGTGCCTATCTCATAGCAGGCATACAAGAAATATGCAGTAAAACTGAAGTGGTTACAGGAGAGGAAGCTAGAGATGTGGGCTGGAGCTGGGTTTCCAAGAGCCTTGTAGAACAGGCTAAGGAGTTTGAACAGCCGGGCGCTGTGGCTCACGCCTATAATCCCAGCTTTCGAAAGCTGAGGTGGGTGGATCACTTGAGCTCAGGAGTTCAAGACAAGCCTAGCCAACATAGTGAAACCCCGTCTCTACTAAAAATACAAAAATTAGCCAGGCATGGTGGCGCCCGCCTGTAGTCCCAGCTACTCGGGAGCCTGAGGCAGGAGAATCGCGTGAACCCAGGAGGCAGAGGTTGTGATGAGCTGAGATTGCACCACTGCACTCCAGCCTGAGCGACAGAGTGAGACTCAGTTTCAAAAAAAAAAAAAAAAAAGACTTGCTGCACAAAGGTTTCCAAGGTCTCTGTTGAAGAAATTGATGAAGGATGGATGTATGAATGCAGGAAGGAAACAGTACTGAAAAAGAACTACAGATGGAGAAGGCAGCAATAATACCCAGGTGAAGAGCCCGAGATGGCAGAGGATGAAGCCAGGGTTGGTTGGTCTTGGATGACAGAGACATTAGGTGGATCATTTCCCATCAATCCTCTTCCCCAAGAAACGGAGATTTTTAAATTGTTTCCTATGAGGTTCTACAATGTCCAGATGGTTCACTATTCCATGGAGAAATGAATGTTTCCATTCCTATTAAGACTTTATTGCCGGGCGCGGTGGCTCACGCCTGTAATCCCAGCACTTTGGGAGGCCGAGGCGGGCGGATCACAAGGTCAGGAGATCGAGACCACAGTGAAACCCCGTTTCTACCAAAAATACAAAAAATTAGCCGGGCGCGGTGGCGGGCGCCTGTGGTCCCAGCTACTCAGGAGGCTGAGGCAGGAGAATGGCGTGAACCCGGGAGGCGGAGCTTGCAGTGAGCCGAGATTGCGCCACTGCACTCCAGCCTGGGCGACAGAACGAGACTCTGTCTCAAAAAAAAAAAAAAAAAAAAAAAAAGACTTTATTGCCAGAAAACCATGAGTAAGTATGTCGGGAATGAGGCTTCTCTGAGAATTTCAATTCCAATCCTCTGCATCACGAGCACCAGCATCTCAAGAAGTCATTTCACCCCAACAACCAATTGTGTACCATCCTATGAATATGCTTCAATGCTTTAAGACAAGTCAATGTACAAACATATGCCCTCGGAAAGCAGGAAAGCTGGAAGGGTTATTCATATTAACAAATAATTAGTCACTTTTTAGTCACTGTAAGAGTCACTTACAGCACTAAAGAGGCCAATCGCTTAGTTCACATAAAACCCAACTCAATTTATAAATTGTGGCCTCAAGGTCAACTTCCTAAAAATACATTTGGCATCTGCCTTTCCCTGAAAAATAGATCTGCTCCCCCATTATCCCCACAATGATAGACTACATTAACTATGTCCTAATTAAATGTTCTACATCTGAAATTAAACCCACTGGGGGAGTGTGGGGAAAAGCCTGCATCTTCATAAGGCTGCCCTAATTTAGTTAGTGTCAAGGGCCCCATTGACCTTTATACCTCTTTAAATCAATCAGTTAGCTGGGACACACCTTCTTACTTTCAAAAGGAGGAGGCTGTAGCTAGGATAAGATTTCATACCAAGGACTTTTCAACAAACAAAATCACAAGCATCAAAAAATGTTTGTCCTGGGAGCTGCCAAGGAAGACTAACCGATAGAGTGAAAAAGGCTCTGGACCAGGAACCAGAACCACATCAGCAACTGGTTTCCAGGACAGCAAAACCGTCATCTCTTCCACCTGCCCACTACCCCTCCCTTCTGTTCCGCTCAGCGTGTGGCACCACCCCACCTTTGTACACCAGCAACCACACAGAGCCCGGCACAGTCGGTTTTGTGAAGGTGCAAAGAGGGCAGGAGCCAGACTGCCGATGTTTGAATCCAGCCTCTATCACTAGCTTGAGCAAAGGGACTTCCCGGCTTTAGTTTCTTACCTATAATGTGTGGACGGGTAATAGCACTCTCCTTACAGGACTGTTGTAAGGATTCAATGGATTAATGATTCTAAGTACTTGGAACATCGCCTAGCAAACAGGAGGGAAGAGTTTCTCAATTTCATCATTCTCATCACTACCATCACTGTTTGACCTTGAGCAAGTCACTGTTCACTAGGGGTTAAGTTTCTCCATCAGTAAAACGATGGGGTGGATGAGCTGATCTCAGAAAGATTCCCACTAGCTTAACTCCTCTCTAATTCTCTGAATCCTATTACAACACCCTAAATCCTCCTAAGCCCTAAGCCCAGCCGCAGGGAGTGAAGGTTATGCTGGTTCTTTCAGGTCTCAAGGAGGTGGTTCAGCCCATGCAGCTGCAACTCCTCCCAGCCACAGGCTGGTCCCATAGTCCAGAGTCCAGCCCGCCAGCCTTGCTTATTATAGATATTAATTGTTCAGAGATCAAAATAGTCATCATGCTATTCAAAGCTGTGGAAACAGCACAGGCATAAGAAAAGGTCACAGTTTAGAGGAAAGAAACCAGAGAGAAAGACACGAGGAACAAATCAAAAGACCAAAGCAAACACGAGAAACCAAAAATACACCTTGCCTATGAGGCTATTTATGTAGCATCCTTCCTCTAATAGCAATTAAGAGAACTTCAGACTACAAGGTGGCTTTGTAACAGGGGAAGTTTTCCCTGCCTTGAAGCACAGCCCTCTCGAGGTGACTTCCCTTGTCTTCAAAGTCAGTAGAATCTTCCCTGGGGCACAAATGCTACGAAGCCAACTGTCTCGGGTACAAGTATCTTTCTTAGAAAGCATTACTTACTCAACATTCACTTAACCTCCATTCTGCCCAAAAGTAAAGGCAGTGTTCAGGATGATCGTGTCCCCTCTTCTTTTTGGCCCTCAGTTTCCATGTCTATCAAAGGAGGAGGGAGGAAGTCAAGCCACCTCATTTTCAAGTTTCCTGGCAGCATTAAAATTATAAGAATCTGTCCATGATTGGTACTTTGCATGGTAAGAGGTTTTGTTTTGCTTTTTTACATGAAGTTTTGAAAAAAAAACTTTGTCAATTTCTGCCTGAAGCTAGACTTCTTGGGTTAAATCCTCACTCTACTAGTAGCTCTGTGACTTTGGGCAAATTACTTAACCTCTCTGTGTTTCAGATTTCCCATCAGTAAAATAAGGATAATAGTACTGATAGAGTTTGGATATTTGCTCTCCTAACAACTGGTATCTCCTGTTGAAATGTAATCCCCAGCGTTAGAGGCGGGGCCTGGTGGGAAGTGTTTGGATCATCGGGGCAGATCTCCCATGAATGGCTTGGGCCACACTCTTGGTGATAAGCGAGCTCTCACTCTGAGCTGTTGAGAGATCTGGTCATTTATAAGTATGGGGGCACCTTTCCCCCCACTTTTGCTTGCTCCTGCATTCGCCATGTGAAGTGCCTGCTGCCACTTTCCTTCCACCACGATTGGGAACTCTCTGAGCCTTTGCCAGAAGCTGAGCAGATGCCAGCACCATGCTTCCTGTACCACCTGCAGAACTGTGAGCCAATTAAACCTCGTTTTAAATTACCAGTGTTGGGTATTTCTTCATAGCAATGCAAGAACAGCCTAACACAAGTACCTTCCTCACAGTGTTGGTGTTAGGACAGATTTAGCTAAAACACATAAAGTACTTAGAACCACACCTGGAACATAGTTAGCAATATTTTAGTGTGGTTATTATTATTTTCAAACATTTTCCCATTCAAAGAGAAAATGTACTCAGAAGACAGTATGCAAGGACAAACACACACACAGCAGGAAAACTGGCTTCTAGTCACGGTTCTGCCCCAAACTAGCTGTATGCTGTGGATGAACTCCCACCCTTCTCTGGGTCTCAGTTTTCAGAGCAGGCTGCAAAAGATCTTTCCTGAAAGTATTCCGATCAGAGGTCATAAGCTGACAGGCAGCGTTCTGTTTGACTTACCGTTTTAAACCCCATGGTGTTTCTTTACAATTTGATTTATTCTCAATACTTAAAACCTGGGGATTTTTCATAAAAATCCAAAACATCCAAAGTTCTATCAGCCCAGACCCTCAGCCCTGGGCCCTTGGCTGTAGTTCTTAAAGTGTGGTCCCTCAACCAGCAGCGGCTGCATCACCTGGAAACTCATCAGAAATGCAAATTCTCAGGCTCTGTTACAGAATCAGAAACTGTGGAAGTGGGGCCTGGCCATCTGTGTTTCAACAAGCAGGACACTGATACACACTGACGTTCCAGAACCACTGCAGTGGAGGAACAACGGGCAGGTGTTGAAGGGCAGTGGCCCCATCACACAACAGGGACAAGAGGTGATCTCCATTTACCAACCTCCCCTGCCTCCCTGGCATCCCCGACTCTTACCGAGGAGTCGGCATTTACTGAGCCACCCACCACTCATCTTCCTTACCATCCAGTCCCTGGGCGGTCTTGGGCTCAGCAGCTCTGACCTAGGTGGACCATCTCTTCTCACAACAGGGTAATGAGCCCGCAGGCACCATATGCCCGTAGGATTGAGTTGTTCCAAATCAAAACTGTATGAAACGCAGGCTGTGCACACCAAGGGCACAGTTGAAAGAACAAACTGTTGAGTTGCCTTTATTAATCACAACACAATCCGCGCAAGCAGCTGCTATTAAGAACAGCTGCGGCTGCTGAAAGGCTGATCTTGAAGCAGCCTACAGTGCTCACGGCTGAATGCCCATCAGGCGCAGGCAGACTTGCAGTCTGCTGGCTTAGTTCTTCCTCCTGAGCCTTACTCAGTGCCTTTCTCCAGACCAGAAATCGTCCCCTTTCCATTCCTTGTGACAGGGTGGGATGGGGTAGAAAAGGTTTTGTTTTGTGTTTAAATTATTGCCAGCTTGGGCAACGTGGCGAGACCCTGTCTCTGCAAAATATTTAAAAATTAGTCAGGCGTGACCGGGCGCGGTGGCTCACGCCTGTAATCCCAGCACTTTGGGAGGCCGAGGTGGGTGGATCACGAGGCCAGGAGTTCAAGACCAGCCTGACCAACATGGTGAAACCCCATCTATACTAAAAATACAATAATTAGCCAGAGGTGGTGGCGGGCGCCTGTAATGACAGTTACTCGGAGGCGGAGGCAGGAGAATTGCTTGAACCTGGGAGGTGGAGGTTACAGTGAGCTGAGATCATGACATTGCACTTCAGCCTGGGTGACAGAACAAGCCCTGTCTCAAAAAAAGAAAGAAAAGAAAAGAAAAGGAGAAAAGAAAAGGGAAAAGAAAAGAAAAGATTAGCCAGGCATGGAGATGTGTGCCTCCAGTGCCGGCCACTCAGGAGACTGAGGTGGGAAAATTGCTTTAGCCCAGGAGGTTGAGGCTGCAGTGAGCTGAGATCGCGCCACTGCACTCCAGCCTGGGTGACAGGGCAAGCCCTGTCTCAAAAAGAAGAAAAAGGAAAGAAAAGGAAACGAAAAGAAAAGAAAAATTATTGTAATATGAAGAATGAGGTGAGTTTCAAAGGATTTGAGTTTGATCCCACCTCCACCATTTAGTGACCTTGAATGAGTTACTTAACTTCTCTTGATTATCATTTCCTCCTGTGTTAAAATAGATACAATAATAATACCTCCTAGGGTTGCTGTGAGTAATAAATCAAATCAGATTATACATATGAAAGTATTTTGTAAATTGGGGAGGACTAGATAAAAATAGAGGCCTATCAGCATCATCCCATGAAAACTGCAGTTTGAACCATAAATCATCAAATGTGGAAGTCACTGTTTCTGGCCTAGGACTATCAAAGGTAAAATCTGAGAATCACAAGGCTACAGAGGGCCTTCTGAGGACTTGTAATCCAACTTTTCTACATTCCTCCTATCCACCCCCGCCATCCCTGAATGCTATTAACAGGAGTCTAGCAAAAGTGTGGTCCCACCTGGAAAACCTTACCCACAGGAAGCTCACTACGTGCCAAGGCAGGCAGTCCCACCCCATCGGAGGACTTATCTGAACACAGACCATTCCTCCTTATGGAGACCAAATTAAACTTGCTAAAATTTAAGGCATCTTGAAAGCTCCTTTCAAGTTTACCCCTCACCTCAGGGCCTTTACACCCGCTGTCTGTCTACCTGGAATACACTTCCAGCCAGTCTTCAGATGGCTGCTGCTGCTGCTGCTGCTGCTGCTTCCATTTCAAACGTCTCTGCTTCAGGGAAGGCTTCTCAACTATTCTTCACTCTATCCTACCCAATTGCCCACCATCATCATATTCTTTGCTTCTTGTTTTTTTACAGCACACACCCCTGTTTACTTGCATGCTTCATTTTGTTAAATCCTCCAGGGAAAAGAAGATCTGTGGAGGTAGTGGTCTTGGTTCTCATTCATTACTCTGTGTACTTACACAGTAATTGCACCAATAATTACACTAGCACGTGGCAGGCATGCCAGCATATGTTGAATGAATTTATGAATGAATGAATGCTTAACACTATTCTACACACATTGTAGATATTCAAATAGTAGTTGGAAGAGACAAAAGTCTTAACAAGACTTATACCAACTCCCACTACCGACTTAACTCACAAGTCTTCTTGCGTTAAGAAAAAAATATAAAATATAAACAAATTGAACAGTTCCCATGCCAGCTTTATTCATAGCAGCACTGTCCCTAGTTATCTCTTTATCTTGTGTAGAGTGAATTCATGAAAAGGCACTTAAGTGGATGAAAAACAGATAGCTGTTTCCTGGAAACAGGGCCTCATAGAAGGGCATAATTATGAACAGTTCTTAAAAGAGATTACTCAGCGGGCAAGTACTTACCCAGGTCTATTGTAAACACTGTCACAAGCCCTAAGGACGAGTTGGGCAAGGCCTAAAAATCAGACCTGGTGAATGAATATGTCTATAGGGCTTGTATCTACTCATTCCAGTCTCAGTTAGACTGACCCCCTATATACCCTTGACTCAGGTGGAGAGCGGAGAGATCCAAAGGGGAATGAAACCTATTATCCTTCCCTTGTCTGCAACTATGGAATCAACCCCCGCAACCCAAGAAAGATGGCGAAGGGTAGAAAAGTCTACAAGCTCTTTCCAGGTGATATACTGACTGCGGCAGAAGACACTGCGGCTGGTTGGAGTCTTGATCTACAACTGATTCTGTGACCTCGAACTCAGTCACATCAGCTCCCGGAGTCTCAGTACTCCCATCTAGAAATGGGGATTAACAGTTCCTCTACAACCTTTCTCAAAGGCCTCACCTAAGGATAATACCATACCAGATGTGAATATTTATTGTAATCTATAAAGCACTGTGCAAAGGTAAATTGTGATTGATGGCAAATAACAGTAGTTTATAATAATAAAGGATTCCTACAACTTGCATTCCAGATGAACCATCCAAACACTTGGGAGGATGACTGATAAGCACGTCAAACGCCGTAATGAGAAAGATAACGTGTGCCCACTGTGCATTCTGGAAAGCCCTGAGTGTGGGCATGCCAGAGGTCTAGAAGTGCCCTAACATGCCTGTGAGGAAACACTGGGGTCCACAAGAAAGGGAACATTACTATGAGTCATGAGTTGCAGTTTGCTGTTCCCAGTCAACAAGCTACAGCAATCACTACGGACATTTCTTATATTGCCCTAGGATAGGTCTTAAGAAATGTGGAAAAACTTGCCCTGCACCCCTCTACCACATAAGGAGATAAGATCAAGAATTTCTTGACTCCAGAAAACATGATATAGCATTGCTCAATGGATTTTTAAAAATCATAAAGAGACAAGGTTAGAAAGTGCTAATTTCTCAGAGACTGCAATAAAAAGCTTCACTGGGAAGAGCTCTTTTAAAGAGTGACTCAAGTCACATCACACTTAGTGAGCAACTACTATGTGCATGACCCCCCGGGTGCTGTAAAGATAAACAAGCCAGGGATTCTTTCCAGCATGGGAAAAAATAGGCTAAGGGCCATAAAAGGGACCAGGCATTAGGCGGAAACACAGGAAAGGTAAATTTTCTTCTTCTCCAAGAGATATAGGCAGGCTTCTGAGTCAAGTGGCATCTGAGCTGGGAGAGAAAAATAAAGCACAGATAAGGTGTCAGAAGGCCATCTGTAGAAGCTGGGACATTTAATTGTTTCTGTGACATGGATCCTCTCCACAGACTGTAGAAGCCTATAGATCCCTGCAGAGAATAGCATATTTAAATGAATATTATAACATCACACAAGATTTCTAAGAAAATCAGTATTAAAATACAAAATGCATTTTAAAGTAAATTTGTGGTAGAGTACCATATGTGATAATTAGCGCCTTAAATAATAAAATCTAGCGGCAAGCATAATATCCACCATAATTTCAAAGCAGCGGTAAACATTTTTTGAGATATCTGCAACAACTGTGATGTGAAATAAAGATGCCTGGGATTTCTATTGGCAACAAAAACGTATGTACCACTAATAACACTATGGTTTCCCACCTTGAAAGAAAATGCTATAGTTAGAGGTTAATACAAATAAAGATGTCCTTTCTCCCCACTCAAGTTCACAGGCTCCATGTTGTTTCCATGGACCCAGGTGAGGGAACTCTGATAGAGAAAAACGGCTCGGCCAGGCACGGTGGCTCACGCCTGTAATCCCAGCACTTTCGGAGGCCGAGATAGGCGGATCATGAGGTCAGGAGATGGAGACCATCCTGGCTAACACGGTGAAACCCCGACTCTACTAAAAACACAAAAACAAAATTAGCCAGGAGCGGGGGCGGCGCCTGTAGTCCCAGCTACTCGGGAGGCTGAGGCGGGAGAATGGCGTAGACCCGGGAGGCGGAGCTTGCAGTGAGCCGAGATCCAGCCACCGCACTCCAGCCTGGGCGACAGAGCGAGACTCCGTCTCAAAAAAAAAAACAAAAAAAAAAAAAAAAAATACAAAAAATTAGCTAGACATGGTGGCACGCAGCTGTAATCCCAGCTATTCCAGACGCTGAGGCAGGAGAATCACTGGAAGCCAGGAGGGGGTGGTTGCAGCGAGCTGAGATTGAGATCGGCCACTGCACTTCAAGCCTGAGCAACAGAACAAGACTGTCGAGAGAGAGAGAGAGAGAGAGAGAGAGAGAGAGAAGAGACAGAAAGACAGAGAGAGAGAGAGAGGAAGATCTGGCTGTGATCTCCTGTGGTCCCAGGTACTTGAGGTGCTGAGGCAGGAGGACCGCTTGAGTCCAAGAGGTGGAGGCTACAGTGAGCCGTAATGGTGCCATTGCACTCTGGCCTGGGCAACAGAGTGAGACCTGTCATTCATACATATATACACAAATAACAGAAAGTGCTCTAAGTTCTAGAAATGCATCTTCTTTGGAACAAAAAGAGATGAATGAAAGAAGCTAGGAAAACATCATTCTACAGGTTTTAACTTATAGCTCCTCTTTTAAAATGCAGTAGATGACAGCATATTGATAAATTTACTATTTATAAAAGGGCATGGATCCCATACCATCCCTGTTATGTAAATGTACGCATATGTCTGGGTATAAGCATATGTATAACATAGATGTTTAGAAAAAAATATGCATCAAAATGTTAATAGTGATTAAAGTTTAGGAGTGATTTTACTTTTTCCTTTATATTTTCTATCATTGGAAAATGGGCAAAATTAGGCCCAACATAAGTCAGGAGACTTAGGGTAAAACACATACCACATAGTATAAAACACAGCTGGTACAATAACTCAGAAATTCCCTTTTCTCATATTTTATATAAAAGCTTTCAGATTCAGAATTGAATGCACCTGAACACATGAAGTACATATAATTATTAACCCCAACTTATATTTTTAGAAACTGAGGCTTAAAGTCTGAGTGACTTGCCCAACATCACACAGCAAATACTAATAATTGCAGATTCAGAGGTAAAATCTGAGTCTCCTGGCCCTCCTGAGCGCAGGATATTGTCCTTGTTAAAAACCAGGGCTTTGTATTCATCCTGACCCTGGTTAAGTCCCACCTATGCCACTCACTTGCTGGTAAACTTAGAGGAATTCCTGTATTTTTCTAATTCTAGGCTTCACCACAGTTTTTTTTTTCCACCTCAAAGTGTAACGGTGATGATTAAATGATACAATCACGTAAAGTCCTATGAAAACCTGTGACAGAGTAAACACCCTTGTCTCACTCACTATGCCGCTTTGTCTCTGTCCCAGGTGGAAGAACTGTTATTACTTTCCAGGAGCAGACAGACATTATCTGCTCATTAGGCTCAGTAGCTTGGTTCTACTCTCAAAAGTCAACTGGAATCACGCTCATTGTGCCTAGAACAGAGAATGCAGAACATCAGGCCTAACACGGGACAGGATGTCGAAATGCTGAGCAGCTCATCTGGGGATCTCCAGGGATTTGGACTCAATAGGTCTGAATGGGACCAGAGATTGTGAATTGTTAGAATCTAATATTTCTGTGAATTTAAAAGGGGCTCAGCCTAACTGCGAGCAATGCATTATCCAATGGGTGGCACGACAAGGAATGACAGGAAGATCCAGGACTGTCAACAGTTCTAGGCCTCTTCTCTCACGGATGAAAGGCAGCCACCGCCCAGAACCACGGAGGGGGAATTGAAACCAATCCAAACTAGCACAAAAATCAATGTTTAGAGGGATCCCCTGTCCGGGATACATAATGTTCTCAGAGATAGAACAAGCTTCTGAGATTATCCTGTCCACTCTACAGATGTAGCACATAAGCGGACACAACTTCTGGGGAACTTCCCAGGCACTTGGAGGCCCATGAAACACCAATGCATGATAAATTCCCACAGTAAATCCTGCTGGGGGAATTCATGAGGGGAAAAGCAGCAATCAAACACTGGAAAGGTAGGGCTTCAAAATTACCCACTCTGGCGATGTGGAAAGTGCCTAAAACTATGGTAGGTCCAGGAGCACCACACCGTGGTTTACATCTTTGAAGTGGCCACGTGGCACTTACTGGCCTGGGAGGAGAAACAGCCAGCAAAATATCCTGCTACAGTTGGTGGGCAAAGGAAACAGGGGAAGGGTCCCTAAAGGCCCTTATGAATTTCTCAAATTTTTGCTCACCATTTTATCCTCAGAACCCTGCATGCTGATTGGCAAACACTATTACATTCATTATTTGTCAGATGCATGAAAAAAAAAAAAAAAAAACAGAGGGAGAGAAAGAGGGACAGACAGGAAGACAAAAAGAAATTATCTCAGGTGGGACATGGTGGCTCACACCTGTAATCCCAGCACTTTGGGAGGCCAAGGCAGGTGGATCACTTGAGGTCAGGAGTTCAAGACCAGCCTGGCCAACATGGTGAAACCCCATGGCTACTAAAAGTACAAAAGTTAGCCAGGCATGGTGGTGGGCACCTATAATCCCAGCTACTCGGGAGGCTGAGCAGGAGAATCGACTGAACCCAAGAGGCAGAGGTTGCAGTGAGCCGAGATCGTGCCACTGCACTCCAGCCTGGGCAACAAGGGTGAAACTCTATCTCAAAACAAAAAAATTATCTTTGCTCCTCCAGGCTAGGCAGGCTACTGAGTGTAGTATGTCTCACCCAAAAGTGATGGAAACCAATTGCTACTACAGTAAAAGGAACATGAGCCTCTGAGTTAGGAATAACTGGATTCAATCTCAAACTCTGAATTATCTTGGCCTAAGTTCTTGACTTCTTTCTTTGAGCCTCACCATTTCATCTTTAAAAGGGGATAATAACACCTATTTCACTTCCAAAATAGTCATGATACTTACACAGTTGTGGAAAAAAGATTACATGAGCTAACGGATTTAGGCAAAGTAGCTAGCACCACGGTCAGCACATAGTACACGCCAATATCCTCCTGGGCTACCCTAATTGTACTCCAAAGTTCTTTCAGATGTCAAGCTGCAGAAATAATTCCAATTTAAGCACTGGATTTTCTAAGAAAGTACATTTTTATCCCAGAACTCTGGGAAGTCGAAGCAGGCGGATCACTTGAACTCAGGGGTGTGAGACCAGCCTGAGCAACACGGCAAACCAAAAATACAAAAAAAGTAGCTGGGCGCAGTGGCTCACGCCTGTAATCCTAGCACTTTGGGAGGCTGAGACGGGCAGATCACCTGAGGTCAGGAGTTCGAGACCAGCCTGACCAACATGGAGAAATCCCGTCTCCACTAAAAAATACAACATTAACCAGGTGTGGTGGTGCATGCCTGTAATCCCAGCCACTTGGGAGGCTGAGGCAAGAGAATCGCTTGAACCCCAGGGGCGGAGGTTGCAGTGAGCTGAGATTGTACCACGGCACTCCAGCCTGGGCAACAAGAGACTCCGTCTCCAAAAAAAAAAAAAAAAATTAGCCAGTTGTCCTAGCTACTTGGGAGGCTGAGGTGGGAGGATCACTTGAGCCTGGAAAGTAGAAATTGCAGTGAACTGAGATTGCACCACTGCACTCCAGCCTGGGTGACAGAACGAGATCCTGCCTCAAATAAATAATCAAATAAATAAACAAACATTTCTTTAAATAATAAACTCATGTATGTATTTTTAATTAGCAAAGTAATTTCACATTCTGACATAACAGTTCTGAAATACAATGCATTACTGTTATCCATGTTTAATAAATGAAAAAACTGGCCAGGCACAGTGGCTCATGCCTGTAATCCCAGCACTTTGGGAGGCCGAGCCAGGAGGATCACTTGAGGCCAGGATTTTGAGACCAGCCTGGGCAACACAGTGAGACTCCATCTATACAAAAATAAAAAAAAATAAAAAATTAGCTGGGCATGGTGGTACACACCTCTAGTCCTAGCCACTAGGGAGGTTGAGGCAGGAAGATCGCTTACGCCTAGGAATTTGAGGCTGCAGTGAGCCATGATCATACTATTGCACTCCAGGCTGGGAAATGGAGCAAGATCCTGTCTCACAAAAGAGAGAGAGAATACTAAAACCACACAGCCAACAAGAGGCAGACTGGGAATGGAACTATAGATTTTAACATTTTATTATAATTACTATGATTTTCTCAATCAAAAATTCAAATAGGAGATCTTATTATAGAATACTTGAACTCAGACTGTTCCAGAAATCTACTTACATTATGCTAAAACTTATAGCTAAAATCAGAAACAAAATCCTGAAAGAAGAAGTGATCTTTTAAAACAAAGCCTCTCCTCTGGATTTTATGCATCTATTGTTAATAGTCTCAAGTAAAAGAAGAGGAACACGTCTTAGAGTAAGGCTGATCTGAGTGTTAGTAGCATCTCTACCATTTATTAGCTACGTGACCCTGGATATCCAGTTTCTTAACCCCACTAGATTTCAATATCTTCATCTATGTAATGGGAAAGCAATACCTCCTGAAAAGTCTATGTGAGGGTCCTGGCCCTGAGAAGACAATTAGTAAATGATTAACTACCGTAAAAATCATGCCATGGTACCGACCACTTGGTCTGTAGGTTAGGTGACGGCTTGTCTGTTTCCTGCCTTCTCCAGCATTTGCATACCCCCTGTTCTGCATCTGTTCAATGGGGACACAAACCAGTCTCCATCCAGCCTCACCAGGGAATGAAGATAACAAAAGAGCTGGCGGAGACATTATGCAAATACCAAATATTATTAAAACATTAATGAACTCTGGCAATTTCCCTGAATTTTGATAAATGGTGTTTATTATGCACTGCCAGCCTCTCGCACAGTCTGGGCTCTCAAATATTAACTAGCTAATAACACCAATCATTCTCCTAAAAGACCAAGGTATAGAGGAATAAGAAGTGAATCTAGACAATGGCAGCTAACACCTGCCTCCAAAAAAAATCAGAATCTCTACAAACAGAGAGCATCAGGACAGATCCCAGAGACCAGAGTGACCACCAGCAGGCTCAGATCAACCCCACAGCTTGTGCGGAACCCTGCTTTGATAAGACAGTGGAGTGTCTTGGTGTTGACAGGTCATTGATTACGACAGCTGTCTACCACCTCCTTGCTCTTCAGTGTAAAATTCCTCCAAACGAGACAAAATGAAAAGGATCTGTGAAGCTGGAGGGGCTTCAAACTTGGCTAACAATCTTACAGAAAGAGAGTAACATGCCTCACCCCTGCCAACTGCCTGAAACATGAGGCAGTATTTTTCTCAGCTCCACTAAAGAGGCTTGCACCCAATTCATGGTTGGCCACTTCATTCTGCGTGAGGGGATAATATTTGTAAGCTGCTAACAATCCTCAGGTGCAGCTCAGATACAGAACAAAGCCAAGAGGACTTGCCCCCCCACAACTCCCTGAAATGAGGGCCTGGTGCCACCCAAGTGACACCTTAACAAGCTAGGGGTCATTAAGAGACTTCATTTGCATATTCATTAAAGAACCAAGGCTGTGGCAAGTGAAACAAAGTGTACAAAAAAATGATTTTGTTCTTTAAGCCAAGCCAAAATCTGCTTTAGAAAAAGTAAATCCACATAGGAACCCTTGCTGCCGCCAAACCTCCACTTGTCTAGAGCAGCCAGCAACTCATTAAAGGAAAGCAAGGAACTCGCAAATGAATGCGGCACCACACACAGGCAAGCTCATTTCGCCATCTGCCTTCTAGTGTCCAGAGGGGCAAAAGGCTTAAATGACATTCTCCTGGCTTTTCTCTCCTGTAGGTGGAAATGCTAAATTCCCAGGGGGCAAGAAAGACTGCTTGCAAGGTCAACTGGGTAAAAAGGAATAGAAGCAAATCTAGTTTGCCTGTCAACACAATGCCACCCATGGCATTAAACACATGCAAAAATTAAGCACCCTAGAATAATTTACTTCTTTATATTTGGATAAAAGCTTTGCTGACTCAGTGTATCAGCTATGGAGTTAAGCACAGAAGTTCCTAATGAGCCAGGCACTTAAACTTACCCTCCCTACATTATCCCATTTCCTGACCTATGACACCTATGACTACCCTAACTGGCGGTGACCCAGTACCTTCTTCTAGTAAATGACCTACGCAAGTGACGTCAGAAATGATCTGGGGCTGTATTAACACAATGGCAGACTTCCATTATTTGTGCCACAGAGAAAAGCTATGATTTACTAAACAACTTAAATACCTGCCCTCAGCCTTCTGTGTGTGTCCCCACCTTCCCGACAATCACTATGTTGGCTTTTGGCTTTGTAAGCATTTTAGGCTTCCCTCTGGAAGCTCACTCCTACCAGGTTATGAATTTAAATATATATACATATATATTTAATTCATCTATTCATCTAAATAGTTGAACGGTCGAATCTGTCAATAAAAAGAGTTTTTCAACCCCATACGCAACGTAGGATACACTTGGAGAGTGCGGCGCAAAAGGTAAAAACCATCCTAGAATTTTAACATGTTTCATCCAACTTCCCAACGCGTGAACAACTACCAGCCGACACAGACACGTTCAGTCTGTATTACCCCCTCCTTGGGCAGTGAGGAAGAGGAAAACCTAGAAGGAAAAACCTATCCCAGGATAGAAGCAGCAACAGCCAACTGAAACCCAAGTAGACTGCAGGAGAAATAGAAAAGCCCTGTTTTCCTCTGTGGCCAAAAGACCTTTTCCAATCAAATGTTTCAACACCCGGAAAATTGGCTGATCTATTTGTAGAGAACACACAGAGACGAGCGTTAGAGCAGCACTACCCTGGAGTACCAGTTCTGCGGAATGTTGACCGCGGGCCACGCACCGCATGACAGCCACGGATCCACTGGCGGAGCCGCAAGCTACAACCCAGGCGCCTGGCAAACTCACACTACACCTCAGTAGCAATAATCCCAACGGCAGGACACCTGGGGAGGGTGGGCTCGGTCTCCCGGGCCTGGCTCAATTATGTTCCTTTACACAGCATTCAATCATGTCTCAGGAGCCGTAGGTGAGGGGCTGGAGGTGGGAGTGGGGGGCACATTTTCTAGCCCCCGAAGTCCCCGGGGTTGGAAATTCTGGGCACCTCCGTCGGTCAGCGCTAAGACAATACACAAAGAGCAGGGAACCGGCGCTCCTCTGCGGCCAGAGCTCGGCGCCCGGTCACAGAAGAGCTGGGAATTAGGAATTCCGAGCTCAGCGAGAGCCCCGGAGAAGCACCGGAAATGCTTCGGAACGCTTTAAAGGGAAGTCAATTTGCAAATCAAAGTTGCAGGAACTCCGGACGCCCAGACTACTTCAGCGGGTGACTCGGGAACACCCAACAAGTTTGGCCACCGGGGGCTCGGCATGACAGCGCCGCGCCGCGAGACGAGAGAAGCAACTTGTCGCTCGGGCGCCAAGCCAGAGCCCTGAGCCGTCTCCGCTCCCCAGCTCGGGAGAGCACCCAAGAGCCGGCGTCGGGAAGGCGCAGGTCCCTGCCTCCGGCAGCCAAATCCCTCAAGTGAAGGCACCTCAGGGGCTCACCTGGACCGCACTCGCTCCCAGGGGCTTCCCCCAACTGTGCAAAGCTTCACCGCGAACGCCTCACCTGCCTGCCAGCCCCCGGTGGCGGAGAAATTAACAAAAGAGCAAGCGAACAGGGGGAAAGGGAGACACGGCGTAAAGTATAGTAAGAAGGGGAGGGCAGGCAGCTCGGCTTTCCGCGGAGAAAGAAGAGAGAGGCGGAACGGAGATGGCTTATACCCCAGGCACCGGCTCGGGAAGGAAACCGAGAAGGGAAGAGGTCGAGAAGGGGGAATAGGTTTTCTACTCCGCTTCCCACCACACACACACCTCCCCCTTTTTCCTCCTTACCCAGCATGGAAAAGATGAAATCCTTGGCTGTGTGAATCTCCAGCGCTCTCTGGTCGTCGTATTCCCGCTGGTCGTGCTTCGTAAATTCTTGGATGAGTTTGTTCAATTCCTCCACCCGAGCTCCCGACCTGAAATCCAGCTCCGGGAACGCAGGCTTGTTGTTACAGCCCAGGGAGGCTGCCTTGCTGGCGGTGGGAGCCGCCATCTTCATGCAAAACGCGCCGAGTAGCAGCTCCGCGGCAGCGCAGCACCCACCCCCGCCCCCCACCCCGCCCCCCTGGGCCTCCTCCCCTCGCAGGCTCCCAGGCTTTGGCCCCGGCCCGTGGGCGGGTTGGCGGGCGGGCGTCTGGGCGGGCGGTCCCCAGCTCCGTGCGCTCTGGGCGTGCGAGCTTCGGGAGGAGCTGGACTGCAGCGAGGGTGCGTGTGTGGCCCCGACACCCTTTTCCCGGCCCCACGCCCGCCCCGATGCTGCGCGTCCCTGCCCTGCCCTGGCCCTCGCTGGCAGCAGCAACAGCGGTCGTAGAGCCAACCGGAGCCTCCCCCCGAGCGAGGAAAGTGAAGTGGAAACAATGTGAAATTCACCAGCTCTGAAATCAACAAGCTGCCGGCTCCGGTGTTACGGAGCCAGCACCAGCGTCTCCATTTAAAGGGACAGCGCACCCAGTGGAGAGGAAAATAAATAAATGACAGAGGTCTGAGCGCATATGCCACTTGCCAATCCGTACTTGGGAAGACGCGCGAGGTGTGGATGCATTCTTTCTCCACCTCCACGGCCGTCCCCCCATCCCCTTTCTGGGCAGGGTTCGTCAAGCGCATTCGAGGAGAAAAAAGTCTTCCTCCGTTTGATTTTAAGGGCGGTGTCCTGGGGGAGGACATCTCTGTGCGCGTTTACCTCTCTATCCCAAAAACTCCAATACCTTTAAATAGTAAAGGAAACTGCCTTAAGGAATATGAAACCTGTCTTCTACTCTTTTCCTCTTGGATTGCCAAGATGATAGGATTGAGCGTATCAAAAAAGAGAGTCCACATCTAACCCAGTATTGGCAACTCCCATTAACCCATAGAATATCCCTACCTTTGCCCAAGGTAATGAATGACCTGAATAACAGTTTATCTTAACATATAATGAGTTAATGAGATTCAACCTACTCTAGTATAAAGACAGGGAAACTAAAGTGTGGGTGTGGGAGAGGGGAAACAATGAATTGCCCCAGGTTCCAAGGAATGTTGAATGACAAGATGAAAATTTTCTCATTCAACGGATAAAATTTGAGTACGCACTATTTGCCAGATGGAGTGACAGAATGTGACAGTGATAGCCAAAAGACATGACTCCTACCATGGAGTTAGGCTTACATGACAAGGCAGGTTCAATCTAAGTCATGGTCCTTTAGGCAGAATAGAGTCTCAGAGGTGTTTTTAGTGTTTATGGGGTGTGTCACTCAAACACTTAGGAGGCCCATTGGCTCTGAGAAACATAGGTTATCTTATCTTCCTCCCCGATTCTCCAAAATCTCTCTTCTCTATCCCACATTCCCTGATTTAAATCAGGCCTTTCTCACTTTCTTACCCGAGTTCTGATGGCCGAGAATGCAAATTGTTTTGTTGGACATGGAAGGAAGTACACGCTCTTCCATGCCTTCCTTTATAAAACGGGAACAATAATTCCTGTCTCACAGGTTGTTTTAAGGATTACATGAGGTAACACAAGCACTTAGTACAAGGACTGACATAATAAGTACTTAGCTATTATCAGCTTCTACTATTGTTATTAATTCTTTCACTTTTCCTCAGTCTAGTAACGACTTGTTGCTATAGTGATCTTTAGAAAACACAGATCTGACCACTGACATCCCCCTGGAATTCCTCTCTTCTTTACTCCCTTTACACCAAAACCAGTTCCTCATCTGCCTTTTTCTTAAAGCTTTCCCAAGATCCTCCCCTCAAGCTGGTGGCAACTTTTCCTTCCTCAGACCCTACTCTTAGAAGCTTTCATATGATGTTAATGAATTTTGACCTTGCTTCATCGTTGTTTTTTGTTTTGGGTTGTGTGTGTGTGTGTGTGTGTGTGTGTGTGTGTGTGTGTGTTTGAGACAGGGTCTTGCTCTGTAGCCCAGGCCAGACTGCAGCGGCATAGTCGTGGCTCACAGCATCCTCAGCCTCCTGTGCTCAAACAGGCCTCGCATCTAGGTCTCAAAGGGATTACAGGCATGAGCCACCACACCTGACCACTTCATCGTTGTTAATTTAAGTTTTAAACTAAAAGATTATTGGGGAAGAGGACTACATCTTATTCATCTTTGTATTTCCTGCAGCATATGGTCCTACAGAAGGGTCCTCTATGTTGATTGGTTCAAGTAGTGAGTGAAGAACTTTGGCATAATGAGTTAATTTCTCTTACTTTTGGTTTCCTTCCCTTTGAAACACACTTCCTCACCCCCTCAGTATGAGAGAGGATCCATGCCTAGATAAATGCTAGTGGACTGATAAGGAAGTGACTTAAAAGCTCTGGTTTTTATGCCAGGCATGGTGGCTCACGCCTGTAATCCTAACACTTTGGGAGGCCGAGGCGCGTGGATTGCCTGAGCTCAGGAGTTCAAGACTAGCCTGGGCAACACGATTAAATCCCATCTCTACTAAAATACAAAAAATTAGCCAGGTGTGGCAGCATGTGCCTGTAGTACCAGCTACTCAGGAGGCTGAGGCAGGAGAATTGCTTGAACCTGGGAGTCAGAAGTTGCAGTGAGCCAAGATCGTGCCACTGCACTCCACCCTGGGTGACAGTGAGACTCCGTCTCAAAAAAAAAAAAAAAAAAAAAAGAGGCTCTGGCTTTTGCAGCTCTGCCATGCTGCTGCCCTGACTTTTCATCCTGAGAGGATATTAACATTACCTGGGCAGTAGCCGAAGCCACACAGGTGTTTGGAACTCCAGCACAAATTGATCCACTCCCATCTGTCAGTGCTTGGCTAGTGATCAACGGCAGGCACCTGTGCCACAGCTGGCTGAGGCCGTCCTTCCATAGCGCAGAATGGTTCTAGTTACCTCCAAACCACGTACAGCTAGAAATACTTCAGACAACAAAATCAGAACACTTTTTATTGGTTAATTTCCAAGCATATGAATGAGGCATCATTACTCTTCCCTTACTTTTACCTTTTTTTTTTTTTTTTTTTTTTGAGACGGAGTCTTGCTCTGTGACCCAGGCTGGAGTGCAGTGGCGCGATCTCGGCTCACTGCAAGCTCCGCCTCCCGGGTTCACGCCATTCTCCTGCCTCAGCCTCCCGAGTAGCTGGGACTACAGGTGCCCGCCACCTTGTCCGGCTAATTTTTTTTGTATTTTTAGTAGAGACGGAGGTTTCACCGTGTTAGCCAGGATGGTCTCCATCTCCTGACCTTGTGATCCGCCCGTCTCGGCCTCCCAAAGCGCTGGGATTACAGGCGTGTGCCACTGTGCCCAGCCAAGAAAAGGTATTTTTACCTTTTCTTGTGATATTTATATCCATAAAGAAACAACAGGTTGTTAGCAGAAAGTATTCCTGTTGTGCCGTAGTGCTGGGCCTTGGGGGTTTGAATGAGTGAGTGGTCTCTCTGATGTTCCTCATTGTCTGTTCTCCTTCCCATCAACCAGATCAGAATTCTATGAAGCATGGACCCTCAGTGAGCCTGCATATCCAGATAATGTGGTTGGATGGTAAACTAACACCTTCCTAGGCTCTAATAGAATGCTGATAAGATTGTGTCAATATCCCTTGTTGAATTCGAAGAACAGAGAAAAAAGATCAAAAACCATAATTTCCTGAATTGATCTATTGGGATACTTTAACCTCTGAGCTTTTCGAGGGCAAGTACTCTGTGTCTTTACCTGTGTAAACACTGCATTTAATTTAATTATTGACCCATCTTATGACGTTAGCTAATATGTTCAAATGAATATATAAAAGAACGAATGAGGCTGGGCACGGTGGCTCACACCCATAATTTCAGCACTTTAGGAGGCCGAGGCGGGTAGATCATGAGGTCAGGAGTTCAAGATCAGCCTGGCCAACATAGTGAAACCCCGTCTCTACTAAAAATACAAAAATTAGCTGGGCATGGCGGCACGCACCTGTAGTCCCAGCTACTCGGGAGGCTGAGGCAGGAGAATCGCTTGAACCCGAGAGGCAAAGGTTATGGTAAACCGAGGTTGCACCACTGCACTCCAGCCTGGGCAACAGAGGGAGACTCTATCTCAAAAAATAATAATAATAAAAAAGAGTGAATGAACTAATACCATCCCTCAAAGTCCAAGAAGTCAGAATTTACGTCATTTTTGCTACAATTTACATATCTCAATGTAAGCTATCTATGGTTTCCCAGTATTTAGCTAAGTGTTGTTATAAATGAAAATATTTCTGCATGCATTTAATTAAATGCCCCAATTTTTATGCCTTTTCCCCCCTGTGTGTGTTATATGACCTAAGAGAAGAAAGGGAGATAGAGGGGAAAGTAGAGAGAGAGAGAAAATAATTATTAGAAGATGTTAAAGAGTATCTGAGCCTTGTAATAAAAATGCCTATCTCTAGAATTTTGACAGATGGACAAAGGTCAGTGGAGTCTACCATCTAAACAAGCACTAAGGTAGGCTTTTCCTTTGCTGGCTCTTGCAGCATCAAACAGAACCGAGTAACGGCCTGCATCTCCAAGCTGCAGTCACACTTAGAGGTAGAACTTGCCCTTCTACTCCCAACTCCCAAATTTTATTAGCATCTGAAAGAAGTCTTCATCTTGCTTCTCTGGAGCTGTTTGTTGTTAAATACAGCTCTGAAGTTCTGTGGCAAACTCTCAGCCATGAATAACTGGGCTGTGCAGAGCCTGCATTAAAAATAGCAAGCTCCACATCCACATGACGGATTAACAAAATATAATTTTAAACAAAGATTCTCTGGTCTGACGGAGATTTAAATAGCAGCCTAGGCTACAAGATCTGGCCTTCTTGGGCAGCTGGGTTTTCAATAAAAGTCTTAACAAATGGAAGTGCCCTGGTTTTTTTATGATTTGAAATGCAGGCAGGAAAAAGAGAGGCAAACATCACAGACGTGTGGAATGTTGACAGTAGAAGGAACTTAGATGATAAATTCCATCTACCACCCTTATTTAGCAGATGGGAGAATGAGGGCACAGAAAGAGAAAGGAGACTTGACTAAATAGTAGAGAAATTCTGTTTCAATTTTTCATACTAACTTTAAATTTACTAAATATTTGTTATTGTGTTTCCAGACTGCCAGAGGAACATGAAAAATGCCATGAAATTTCATCAAAATTATAATTAAAAAATAAAAATAAAAAAAGGAGAGTGGCCCTTGGGCAAAATGCACTCATTGCACTTGGAAGTTAAATCTCAGTAAACCAGAAATTGCTGACATTTGGAATTACTTGGCTGTGATTTTTCCTGGCAATAGGTAGACAATCAAGACCACAGCTAAATCTCTTTGGTAGTCATAAACAAAGGTGCGCATGTCCCTGCTTGGGCAAATTGAGCAGTTTTACTTCTGATGAGATTAGGCCGTTGAATATATTTTTTTTTTTTTTGAGACAGAGTCTCGCTCTGTCG
Organism: Macaca mulatta; assembly: GCF_049350105.2. Taxonomy (NCBI): domain Eukaryota; kingdom Metazoa; phylum Chordata; class Mammalia; order Primates; family Cercopithecidae; genus Macaca; species Macaca mulatta. The sequence continues at coordinate 5,837,323 of NC_133407.1, read as the reverse complement.
CCCAGGCTGGAGTGCAGTGACACTATCTTGGCTCACTGCAACCTCTGCTTTCTGGGTCCTGATTCAAGCAATTCTCCTGCCTCAGCCTCTGAAGTAGCTGGGATTACAGGCATATGCCACCACACCTGGCTACTTTTGGTATTTTTAGTAGAGACGGGGATTCATCATGTTGACCAGACTGGTCTTGAATTCCTGACCTCGTGATCTGCCCACCTCGGCCTCCCAAAGTGCTGGGATTACAGGCATGAGCCACCGCGCCCGGCCTTAGGCGGATGAAATATTAGTGAGGTCCCCAGAATAGTATAAATAACCCTCTCTATTCAGACTATTCAGTCCCAATAAAGTGAGGCCCAAGTGAGCCCACCTGCTCTGATGTGTTCACGTGGTTCAGAGGGCCTAGTCCCAGCTTCTCCCTCAACCCTGTATCCTAATAACCTTGGGGGTGTGAGTGATCTAGCTATAGAGAAAAGTACAGGAATATAAATCTCTCCACCCAGTCTCTCATTTTATTCTCTGCTCTCTCTCTCTTCCCCAACCCTGTACCCTAATAACCTTGAAGGCGTGAGTGATCTAGCTCTGGAGAAAAGTACAGCAATATCAATCTCTCCATCCAGTCTCTCGTTTTATTCTCTGCTCCTGCTATACTCAGGGAAGCAAAATCTGTGCATGTGAAAAGAAGGAAATGAACTCTAGGGATGGAAATAACAATATCTGATAGCAATTATTAACGATTCCTTATGATAATAGAGCACTTTACAGTTCAACAAAGCACTCATCATAAAATTCATTTATCAGTTCCTCACAACCTCCTACTGAAGCAGGTTAGTGAGGACTATTATTATTGTTTGCATTTTGGAAATAAGAAACTAAAGCTCAGAGAGATAGTGAAGTTTGTGGCTAATTGTCATCCTTGAGCTCTCTATTTAGATGTCATTTCCTTGAAAACAGCTTTTTTCTGGATCTCCTACACCCCCACACACCCAGGTCTAGGTCAGGTAAACTCCTTTGTAGACTCTCCTTCCCTTTGGACTTATGTCACTGTTCATTCTCACACTTCCTTGTATCTGCCTGATAACTTATCTGTTTCCCTCACAAACATGTATGCAACATTGTCTCTCTTGATCACAGATGTATCACCAGTACCTCTTACTGGATGTGTAGAACATAGTAGATATTCAGTAAATGTTTGATTAAAAAATAAATGCATGAACAAGGTGGCAGGCTCAGACCTCAGATTTGAGTCTTCTGATTTATGATCCAAGTTCTTTCCGTGAAACTTCACTGAGTCTGCTGTTAGCAACCATTGAGTATACAGAAAAACACCAATAATCTCTCACATTTTAGAGAATGGGTACAGTTTATCAGCATTTCACATACACAATCTGATTCCAAATTTTGATTCAAATTTCTTTATTGTAAACAAAGCCTTTTGCTCAATAAAATTTATGACAAAATAACTTTAAAAATTAAGTTCATATTTTCAATCCTTCTCTCTTTTTGGAAAACCCATTTGACTTAAACTCTACACATCGGGTAAGAAAGGGCATAGTAATAATTGCAGGTAATTTTAAATAACTCTAAAAATCCTCTTTGTGTATTACGACAGCCTTAACCCCATCAGCTGTTCTGGTGAAAAGGTGGGTCCCTCATAACCAACCAATCCCTTGATACTGTTACGTTTTGTTCTGACCCTTGAACTTGCCAAAAGGCCCTGTTCTTGGTTCTCCACACCAATCCATATCCTACTTTACATATACCCTGGGTACTAGATCAAGTGCCAAGGATAGACCATAATCCTTTGTCATGGGAAAAGTGGAGCTGTTTGGCTCGCTTTGCTGTGGTCAATTAGTTAATTAAAAAGAAATTAATTTAGTTTTTTTTTTTCCCATGTGGCTCCAGAGGGTGGAACCAGGAGGGACTGGTGGCAGCTACAGACATAGAAACTTTGGCTGAGGATGTGGAAGCATTTTCTCACAATGAGAACCACTCTTCACAGAACAGGCTGCTTTATGAATGAGTAAACTCCCCACCACAGAAGGTGTTCAGGGCTGTGTTATCCATCCATCAGGATTATGCTAGAGGAGGTTCCTAAGTTAGTAAAGAGCTTAGACTATGACCTCTGAAATGTCTTTCAGCTCTAAGAAGCTCTGACTCTATGATCCATTTTCAGTTAACAGGAAAACTGAAACTAGCTTCCTACAAGGATACACTGCATGACAGCTATATTCTGCACTAAACACAAGGCATTTGAGATCTAGTTTCATGTAAGGCCCAACGAAGATCAAGGATTGTGTATTTTATTTTTCTAGGCTTAAAAATACTTATTTCCTTGTTTCTGGCTTTTTGTTGTTGTTTTTATTTTGTTTTGTTTTGTTTTTTGAGACAGAATCTCGCTCTGTCGCCCAGGCTGGAGTGCAGTGGCGCCATCTCTGCTCACTGCAAGCTCCGCCTCCCGGGTTCCCACCATTCTCCTGCCTCAGCCTCCCGAGTAGCTGGGACCACAGGCGCCGCCACCACGCCCGGCTAATTTTTTGTTATTTTTAGCAGAGACGGGGTTTCACTCTGTTAGCCAGGATGGTCTCGATCTCCTGACCTTGTGATCCTCCTGCCTCGGCCTCCCAAAGTGCTGGGATTACAGGCGTGAGGCACGTGCCCGGCCGTCTCTGGCTTTCTTACTGTGCAATTCTAGCAGGTTATTTCATTCCACCCGATACAAAGAAGTTCTGTGGTACAGAAACATGCCACAGACATCATATACATACCGTGCAACCCAAATTTATATTTGGAGAAGTTCTCAGTAAAAAGAAAGGGTCTTCCTTTAACATATTAATTTACATGCTCATTGTTTAATGATAGAAGGCAGTTCTCTGAGCAAGTCTATACCATTGACAAAGGAATTGCTATAATGCCTGTTTTGTTTTCTAGATCTTGTCAAAAAAAAAAAAAAAAAAAGCTGGGCGCGGTGGCCCACGCCTGTAATCCCAGCATTTTGGGAGGCCAAGGCCAGCGGATCACAAAGTCAGGAGATCGAGACCATCCTGGCTAACACGGTGAAACCCCGTCTCCACTAAAAATACAAAAATTAGCCGAGCGCGGTGGCGGGCGCCTGTAGTCCCAGCTACTCAGGAGGCTGAAGCACCAGAATCGCTTGCACCGGGGAGGCCAAGGTTGGAGTGAGCCCAGATTGTGCCACTGCACTCCACCCGGGGCAACAGAGGGAGACTCCGTCTCAGAAAAACAAAAACAAAAACAAAACCTCTCTAAAGCCTACACTGTAAGAAGTTTATTGAAAAACTTGGCTTTCTTTTTTTTCTCTTCCAACCACGCTCAGTGCAGTACAAGAATAGCAGGAGCTGTTTCCCCTGATCCGAGACCTGGTGTGTTCAGTTGTGGTCCCAAGCTAATTTTAAATTCCAAGTGTAAAACCTGGAGAGAGGAGAGAGAGAGAGAGAAAGAGAGAGAGAGAGAGACAGGATTTGAGGAAAATTCTGATGTTTCTTCAGCTCTGACAGTATTATCACACACACAGCCATAAATATACTTCCTGGACCATGACTTCTAATTCTGCTTATTCTGTTAGTACTTTCTAAGCAGCAGAAAAAAGTACCCTCACACCCCTTATGTTCTCCAAGTTTCTATATAGTCTAATAGAAAAAAATGAGAGGAAAAAGAAGAAAGACCAAAAGAGAACACAGCTCCCTTATTCTGTTTAATTTGTGATTATTCTTGTCTATTTAAACTATCTTGGGGATATGAATACATGCATTTTATTAAGATTTGCCTTATTATTATTATTATTTTTGAGGCAGAGTCTCGCTCTGTCACCCAGGCCAGAGTGCAGTGGTGCGATCTTGGCTCACTGCAACCTCTGCCTCCCAGGTTCAAGCAATTCCTGTGCCTCAGCCTCCCGAGTAGCTGGGACTACAGGCACACACCACCATGCCCAGCTAATTTCTGTATTTTTAGTAGAGACGGGGTTTCACCATGTTGGCCAGTTTGGTCTCGAGCTCCTGACCTCAAGTGATCCGTCCGCCTCGGCCTCCCGACGTGCTAGGATTACAGGTGTGAGGCACTGCGCCCAGTCTGCCTTGAATTTTTTAAAGGGGGCTAGATAGGAATATATCAGATATACATTGTAAATAAATAAATTCAGACAAAAGCCAAAAGTCAGAAGATTTCTGTTCTGGTTCAGCTTTGGCCATTAGTTTCATGATCAGAGAAAAATCTTCTCCTTTTCTCTGAATCTCCTCTTCGTCTTGATAAATGAATAAATAAGGTGTCATCCAGGCATGACATTCTGAGGCTACAGCTCTAACATGAGAAGACAAATAAAGCAGTCTTGTGCTCCCTACAAATTCTTAACACAATGTGTTTGCTTATTTCCCCCAGTCTATCCTTGCACAGCTGGACATTCCATAGTTGAATGTTCTAATTTTTTTCTAAGGATCTTTGCTCTAAAAGAATTAGCCTGAAATCAAAAGAGAAGAGAATCTATAAGTGCATTAAGACCCCCTCCTTGACACGTCTTGGCTAATGGCCTCTTATTCTCTGCTGGTGGGGTATGAAGCAAAGTCTGCTGATGAAATTCACTCAGCAGCTTGGCCCTAGGGCATGGCTACCTGGCCTCTGGGTTCTTAGGGCCCCGCCAGGGCCCAGCAGATTTGTCAGACTCCAGAAATCCCTCTCCCCCCAGGGTGAGCAGAACAGAAGGTACCCCAAGAAAGTACCCCAGGATGTATTTACAAGAGGTTGAAAAACAGTTATAAAAAGGTTTTCTGGCCCTAAAATTAGAAGCCAAGGATGATGTTCTGAAGCCTAGGTGTGAGATCAACATAGGTATAGAACTTTATAACCAGGCTTATAAAGCAGTTGACACAAGAAATTGTGGTTTTGGCAAAAAAGCATTAAGGAGTCTGTATTTCTTCACAACCAAGATATGGAAGAAATCTGGTCCTAGGAATCTGGGCTGCAGTTTTCTTTACGTATTTTAGAGAAGAGCAACTTTATAAATTTCAGATAGTAATTAGTGATAGTAATAAAAAGACATAACAATCTTCAGGCAATAAATAATATTCAAGTATTTCTGATGACAAAATTATATGCAAAATTAAGGATATAGCCATGCATAAAAATCACAGATCTTAAAGAAGGGTGGAAAGGAGTTTCCAATTCTATCATCACATCAAAATCTTAATAATACAGCTGAACAAGATAAGGTGAAGAGAACAGAAGTGACTTGCCTATGGGAACACACAAAATGGCAGGACTGGAATTTTTTTCCACACATGTCAGCACAAAAGCCAAAGAATGTGAGGGCCTGTGCATCAGTTCTCAATAAATGACTACATGTTGCAGTCCATAGCTATATGTTTGCAGTCCATAGCTATATACTGCAAAACTATAAATAGCCAAATTTAGCCAAAACCTAGTAAATAGCCTAGCAAATGTTCATAACCTAGTTAATATGGCATTTTTCATAAAGCTGTCTTTTTATGTCTTCATTCATTGAAAAAATATTTATTGAATCCCTGTTATGTGTCAGGCGCTGTTCTTGACAGTGAGTATACAGCGGTGAACAAAGCAAACATTTTCGTCCTACTGGAGCCCTAAAGATTTATTTTTGAAACTATTTTATGCAGTTGTGAGGACAGACGAGTTCAAAATCCGTAGGGCAGGCAAGTCTGAAAACTATAGGGCAGGCTCCCAGGAGTTGATGTTGCAGAATTTCTTCTACAAACTTCAGTTTTTGTTTTTAAGGAATTTCAACGGATTGGATAAGTCTCATCCACAATATCTAGGGTAATCTCCTTTACTTAAAGTCAACTGGTTGTAGAGGTTAACCATATCTATAAAATACATTCACAGGAACACCTAGATTAGTGTTTGATTAAATGACTGTGTACTAGAGCCTAGCCAAGTTGACACATAAAACTAACTGGCACGCCATCTGCCCGATAAATATTTATTAAGTGCTTATCACATGCCAAGTTCTGAGATAAAGCACACGCAATCCCTGCCCTCTACAGGAAGGGCCTAAGTCATTTAATTAAAGACATTAAAAATGTTATTCAACAAATCTATGAGAGATAGAGAGCAAGAGCTGTCTCTGCAGGTTTGGAAGAAGGAATACTACTTCCGGGTAAAGAAGCGGAAAAGCTGAAAACACAAAAGGCAGTTGACCTTGTCCTTGGAGAACAGGTAAAATAAGAACAAGACAGGACCGTGGCATTCCTAGTGAGAGAAACGGCATCAGAAAAAGTGTGGAGTCAGGAAAATGTGTGATGTTTATAGAAACATTGAGTGGTTCAGTTTGGCTGGTAATATAGAGCATTCATCAGAACCTCTTTTATTTAGCCAGTGATTACTCCATGCTTGTTCAAGTACTCATTCCAAAGCTATTAGCACACTTGCAGATGAAACCGAGAGATCCAGAGATTCCTCCAGAATCACACAGAAAACCTTGAGGGCACGACACATACAAGTCGATGCCATTTCCTTTTGGAAGCTAGATACTGCTGACTCTTCAAAACAAGTTTGCCATCCTTGAGAAATAAGAATGCTTCATCTCTGTTTTTCAGTTTAACTGTCTTTGAAAACGCCACTATTTCTTCAATAAATGGAAGAAATGTATTAGGCCCCAACTTTTAATGAACGTATAGGTATCAATGCACCAAATAATATGTTCAGGGATTTATGTATCACAAAATGCAAACCTTACTGCTTTTACCACTCAGTCAAAGGTAGTTTTTGATTTTTGTTTTTGTTGTTTGGTGTTTTTTTTTTGGGGGGGGGGGGTCATGATACATAAATTGCTGTGGTCAGGGGTGCATAGAGAAAATATAGGAGTCACAAGGTTCTCAAGAAAGTAAAATTAATCTACGACTCTTATTATTTCAGTTTTGTGCCTTATAAATTCATTTTATTACAATTCCTCTCAGGCATCTTCTTTCCATGCCCCAAGCCGCTCCCACATTTCGAAGAATTGTTGGTTTAGCACACTACTATTAAGAAAACATGATGTGTGCCTTACTTATTCCACCACCAGCCTCTCCCATCCCTGCATTAAACTCAGTCATCTTTTTGCCCACATAGGAATTCATGTTTTCTACTCATGAACTAACTAGCCATGGTTTTGTCCTGAAAATTAATGGTTTTATGGCATTCAAAAGAATGTGACTGGTTTTGAGGCTAATGTAACATTTTTAAAAAATAAGATAATTATAGGAATTATAGGATTCCAGACACTTTCTGGACCAGTCTTTATTCAGCTTCATGCCACTGTGAATTGAGCAGAAGCAAGTTGTACCCTTTCTTCCCCCTCCCCCTCCTAATTTCTGCTTTATAAAAGGGAAGCTGAGAACCTGCACCAGGAAGTGACATAATCAAGTGCCTGGTTTCATATCCCCATAAAGTGCATTACTTTAATTGAATCTACCAAAGAGGCTAGTGAAAGACAGACTGGGGAGAAATGAGGTTATTGATCAGAGGTATTAAATAAATGGACATCATCGAGAAATGGATGTTAACAGATGTGTGGAACGCTCAAGAAGTGTCAGAGTTCAACTTCCTCAGTGAACAGCAGAACATTTGTCTTGTGGTGACATTCTTCTATTATTTTCCAAAGATGGAAAATGTCTAGAGGCTTAGAATCATAATATTACCTTACATTTGCATAATGCATTAGATTTATTGTATATGATCTCATTTTAATGTTCATCCCCATAATAATCCTGTGGGACACGCAAACCACAGATTCACAGACTGTTGAATCACATTCTGGAGGGCAGAGGTTACCCTCTGCAGCACATCAATAACACCTGGGTAGGAGGAGTGTGTCTAGGAGGATGTCTTTGTGTGTCTCAGAAGGGCAGGTGTAGAGAGATAGATAAGGAGCATGGATAAATGGTAATCATGCCAACTAGCTAATGACCTTCGTTAAGAAAAACTTCCCCTCCCAGGGTAGGTGTCAATCTGTTATAAGAAGATTTAGTTTATCATGTTTCACTGTAGTCTGAGGACAAGATCATATCCCATTGGACAGGGAGCAGAGTCTCCCCTTAAAAAAGTAGCATCTGGCCGTGCACAGTGGCTCATGCCTCTAATCTCAGCACGTTGAGAAGCCGGGGAGGGCAGATCACCTGAGGTCAGGAGTTTGAGACCAGCCTGGCCAACATGGTCAAACCCCATCTCTACTAAAAATACAAGAAATTAGCTGCGTGTGGTCGTGGGCGTCTGTAATCCCAGCTACTTAGGAGGCTGAGGCAGGAGAATTGCTTGAACCCGGGAGGTGGAGGCTGCAGTGAGCTGAAACCGCACCATTGCACTCCAGCCTGAGCTACAAGAGTGAGACTCTGTCTGAAAAAAAAAAAAAAAAAAAAGTATCCTCAGAAACAATCAAGGCAGAGGCGGGGCCTTAAAAAAGTACCTAAGGCAAATCTGAGGCAGTAGAAAAGAAGAAGCTTTGTTAGCTCAGGATTAGATTTTGAAGAATGTGAAAAGTCAAAAGTCATTTCCAGATTGGCAAGGCTCCTGGGAGGCCAGCAGTGGAATGTGTGGGGTGTGGTCAGCAGGTTGAGCGTCTGTGTCTTCCAGGGCTTAATCCTACCAGAAACTGTACCAGGAAAAGCTCCAAGTGCCTCCTGATTGTTAAAGGAGAGCGTGGTGTCACGTGGGAAGAGTGCAACAAGTACTTTAGCAAGAAGTTTCTTCAAGAATAGGAAATTTCAAGTGGCATGTGATTGGTGGAGATCCAACTCCTCCACTCCAGAATTCTAATGCTGCAGTTGCCCTCCTTGGGAGAGCTTAGTCTGAGTTTACTTAGACAGCTTACCTCATGTATTTATCCAAAGACAATGACTCAGTTCATTTCAATGGTAAACTATGGAGGTGAGGGCTGAATGCCAGTTCTCTCTTCTTCGTTTTTGTTTTATTTTGTTTTGTTTGTTGAGGTGGAGTCTCTCTCTGTTGCTCAGGCTGGAGTGCCATGGCACGATCTCAGCTCACTGCAACCTCTGCCTTCCTGGTTCAAGCAATTCTCCTGTCTCTGCCTCCCAAGTAGCTAGGATTACAGGTGTGTGCCATCACACCGGCTAATTTTTCTATTTTTAGTAGAGACGGTATTTCACCACGTTGGCCAGCCTGGTCTTGAACTTCTGACCTCAGGTGATCTGCCTGCTTCCGCCTCCCAAAATGCTGGGATTACAGGTGTGAGCTACCGCTCCCGGCCTCCAGCTCTTTCTTCTTATGTTCAAAGAGTAAGTATTTCCCACAGTGGGTCTTTCATAGTATATCACATAGACAAGACCTATGTAGTCTAAATGGAGATGTCAAGTCCGGTTTTTATACCTGTGGTAACTACCCCCTGTACCTGGGTAGATCCCCATTCCCTCAACAACTTCATCTTTAGTAGCTAGTATTTGTTGAGCACCAAAAACATCTCAGTCTCATTGTCAATCACTCTTCACAATTTCCTTAGAAGTTGTAGCATCATTTTCGTTTTCAGAGTAGGAAACTGAGACTTTAATGGATTATGTAATCTGTCCAAGGCTACATAGTAAGCAGCAAACCAGGACTTTCACCAATGTCTACTTGAATCTAAGTCTATGGTCTTGACTACTACACTGCATGTCCTGCTTTCTGGTCACTTCCCAGAGCACGTGGGTAGGGTACCATGGGAAAAGGCGTATGGCCGTGTTAGGAGGCCTAACACCTTGGGTTTGTCCTCTGCCAGCTATATGATCTTCAGGTACCCTTGCTTCTCTGAGTGTCAGTTTTCCTTCTCTGCAAAATGGATATTATTATTTCCTCCTAGCTATAAAGTTATTGTGGAGGGCAAATGAAAAGATGGAATGTGAATAAAAACTATAAAAATGCTGTAAAGGGCCAGGCGCGGTGGCTCACCCCTGTAATCCCAGCACTTTGGGAGGCCGAGGCGGGCAGATCACGAAGTCAGGAGATTGAGACCATTCTGGCTAACACGGTGAAACCCTGTCTCTACTAAAAAATGCAAAAAATTAGCTGGGCATGGTCGTGGGCGCCTGTAGTGCCAGCTACTCGGGAGGCTGAGGCAGGAGAATGGTGTGAACCCGGGAGGCAGAACTTGCAGTGAGTGGAGATCTCGCCACTGCACTTCAGCCTGGGTGACAGAGCAAGACTCCGTCTCAAAAAATAAATAAATAAATAAATAAATAAATAAATAAATAAATAAATAAATAAAAATGCTGTAAAGATGGCTGGGCATGGTGGCTCTGTCCTGTAATCCAAGCACTTTGGGAGGCTGAAGCAGGCAAATCACCTGAGGCCAGGAGTTCAAGACCAGCCTAGCCAACATGGTGAAACCCTGTCTCTACTAAAAACATAAAAATTAGCCAGGCAAAGGTGTGGGCGCCTATAATCCCAGTTATTCAGGAGACTGAGGCAGGAGAATCACTTGAACCTGGGAGGCAGGGGTTGCAGTGAACCGAGATCACGCCATTGCACTCTAGCCTGGGTGATAGAACGAGACTCCATCTCACAAAAAAAAAAAAAAAAGTATGAGGAACTGATACATGTCAATTTTATGTCTTCCTAATATTTCTGGCATTGATGGGGCCTGGAGGTGGAGGAAAAAGGCCCAAGGGAAGGGGGATATTATTTATTCTTTCAACAAATGCCATACACCATAGTGTGCCAGGAATAAGGAAGAGCAGATATTCGACAGCTTCCGGATGGCTGATCTGTGAAGCGCTTGATTTCTTTTTCACATCTCAAAGAGATTACCACTTTGGTCAATTATTGAGAAACACTCTCTGAGTTGGTACCTGAGCGATAACTGTGTTGAAAATGAAATAGGCTGGGCGCGGTGGCTCACGCCTGTAATCCCAGCACTTTGGGAGGCCGAGGCGGGCGGATCACAACGTCAGGAGATCGAGACCATGGTGAAACCCCGTCTCTACTAAAAATACAAAAAAAAAAATTAGCCGGGCGCGGTTGTGGGCGCCTGTAGTCCCAGCTACTCGGGAGGCTGAGGCAGGAGAATGGCGTGAACCGGGAGGCGGAGCTTGCAGTGAGCCGAGATCGCGCCACTGCACTCCACCCTGGGCGACAGAGCGAGACTCCGTCTCAAAAAAAAAAAAAAAAAAAAAAAAATGAAATAAAAGAAAAGGTGACCTTAATGCTGGCCTCCAAGAAGGCTTTGGTCAACTCAGCACCTTTTGCAAGCTGTAAATTTACTCCCCAAATTGTCTACTTAGATAGTTTTCCTCTCTCAGACAAAAAAAAAAAAAAAAGTAGCCTGTTCAAAACTAAAGTCTACTTCTCAAAGAAATATCACTGTGGGAATGTAATTCAACAAGAATTTCCAGAGTGTTTTATGGTTTCTATAGCATGCTAAGATTGACCTGCTACAAGGGGTAGAGAAGTGGATGGTAGTTGAACACCATTAAAATTAACAATAAATTAAAAATAATTTATTTTGTGTGTGTGTGTGTGTGTGTGTATATATATATATATATGTATATATATATATATATATATATACTTTTTTTTTTTGATACAGGTTCTAGCTATATTGCACAGGCTAGTCTCCAACTCCTGGGCTCAAGCAATCCTCCCACCTCAGCCTCCTGTCCTGATTGGCTAGGGCTACAGGCACATAGTCTGAAAGACATGGTCCCTCCCCTCAAAGCAGTAATAATTTCCATGGGAACTGTCCTAACATATGTGGAATTTTATAAGTTGAAACAGGTTAAGACAGAAATGGACTGAAACCAGATGTCAGTGTAAGAAATAAGTGTTTGGACATTCTAAGGTTTATGTTCTTGGATTAAGAAAAGTGAACCCTTATTGTGGAACGCTCTGAAAGTGAAGCAGAGGAGCTTTAATTTGGCTTTGCAGGCAATTAATAAGCTAATTAAAAGTTTTATTTATTTACTTACTTACTTTTAAGAAACCGTCTCACCCTGTCAGCCAGGCTGGAGTGCAGTGGCGTACTCACAGCTGACTGCAGCCTCCACCTCCCTGGGCTCAGGTGATTCTCCTGCCTTAGTTACGTGAGTAGCTGGTACTACTGGCGCGCACCATGATGCCCTGGTTTTTTTTTTTTTTTTTTTGAGACAGAATCTCACTCTATCGCCCAGGCTGGAGCGCAGTGCCATGATCTTGGCTCACTGCAACCTCCACCTCAGCATCCTGGGTTCAAGTGCTTCTCATGCTTCAGTCTCCCTGTTGCTGGGACAACAGGCACGAGTCACTACACCTGGCTAATTTTTGTATTTTTAGTAGAGACAGGGTTTCACCATGTTGGCCAGGGTGGTCTCGAACTCCTGGCCTTAAGTGATCCGCCTGCTGAGGGCTCCCAAAGTCCTGGGATTACGGGCATGAGTCACTGCGCCTGGTCCAGTGTTTTACTTTTTGTGGAGATGGGGTTTTGCCATGTTGCTCAGGCTGTTCTTAAACTTTTGGTCCCAAGCCATCTGCACCGGCCTTGGCCTCCCAGCATGCAGGGATTACAGGTGTGAGCCACCGCAGCCGGACTCATTAAAGGTTTTAGAGCAGAACGGTAACCATGATGAAAAGATGGAAAATCCAAATCCGGTGTCATAGTTAGGGCCCTTTAATTTGAAGCTTTTATTATCAGAAGTAATTCAAATCAAATTAAGCAAAAAAACAAATTGTAAGTGGAGAAATGAAGAGACTCACATAACTAGAAAGCTCCTGTAGTGGGCTTTGCTCATGACTGCTCAGGCATTCAAATAACGTCCATCAGCTCTCTGGCTCCATTATTAGGCCATTTCCATGCAGCAGTAAGATGCCTACAGACAACTCCGTTTACATGGGGTTTAGAGGTTATGGGCTCAGAGTAAGAGTCTTTGGAAAAGGCACCATAAGGAGTTCTGATTGGCCCAGCTTAGGTTTCCATCCCTGAAAAACCCACTGTGGCTAGTAAGGTGAAGCCATTTGCTTGGCCAGGACCAGGTCATATGCAACTGCTGAGGTAAGGAGGTGACCCGTGTCAGTCCTTCCTTCACCTTCTTTAACCACATAAACCAAGATATTTACAGAAGGAGTATGGAGTAGTTTCTTAAAAGAAGAGATACTGGGCCAACACACACACACACACACACACACACACACACAAGTGCATTACCTAAATTTGACGTTAATACACTTACAATCTAAGATAGAAAATCTTTTTTTTTTAAAGTAGTATATTTATTTTAAAATTGTATTTATGCATTCATTGTATAGACATGCAATGCTCTATACATAGTCTATATACATATACTATACATAGTCATGGCTCCTATTTTTGAGTATCTACCACAGAAGTTTCTCTATTTCTCTACAAGCAAACAGAATAGGTTCTGAGAAGTTAGTTATAAATCCTTCTGTTCATAACTGAAATCAGAAAGTGGGGGGGATGATAAAGTGAGAATGGTTAATGAGTACAAAAGTGCATTCAGAAAAAATGAATAAATAAATAAAAAGACCTAGTATTCAGTAGCACAATTGGGTGACTACAGTTAGGACCCTTTAATTTTAAATTAACAATAATTGTGTGTGTGTGTGTGTGTGTGCATGTGTATGTACATATATATACACATATATATTTGAGACAGGGTCTAGCTACATTGCCCAGGCTGGTCTCGAACTCCTGGGCTCAAGCAATCCTCCCACCTCAGCCTCCCAACTAGCTAGGGGTACAGGCACATGTCACCACTCATGGCTAATTTTTTAATTTTATGTAGAGACAAAGTCTCTCTATGTTGCCCAGGCTGATTTTGAACCCCCGGCCTCAAGCAATTTTCCTGCCTCAGTCTCACAGTAGCTGGGATTGCGCAGTATATTTTAAAATAACCGAAAGAGTGGAACTGGAATGTTTCTAACACAGAGAAATGATAAATGCTTGAGGTGATGGATACCCCAGTTACTGGGATTTTACCTGTATCCAAATATCACATGTACCCCATAAATGTACATAGCTGTTGTATACTCATAAGAATTAAAAATAAAATGTTTTCTAAAAAAGAAGGTGTAGCTGATATTGTTTGGATATTTGTCCCTGCCCAAATCTTATGTTGAATTATAATTCCCATTGTTGGAGGTGAGCTCTGGTGAGAGCTGTTTGGGCCATGGGGTTGGATCCCTCGTGGCTTGGTGCTGTCCTCACAATAGTGAGAGAGTTCTCGTGAGATCTGGTTGTAAAGTGTGGCACCTCTCTTCCACTCTCTCTCTTGCTCTTGCTTTGGCCTGTGATGTGCCTGAGGCTTCCAGAGGCCTGATCAGAAGCTGAGCAGATGCCAGGCACCACGCTTCTTATATACCCTGCAGAATGATAATCCAATTAAACCTCTTTCCTTTAAAAATTACCCTGTCTCAGGTACTCCTTTATAGCAACGCAACACAGTGGAAGAACAGCTTAACACAGTAGCAGAGATGGATAGCTGACCACCAAAGACTCCTTCATAGTGTAGGTTGTTGCTAGAAAGTGATACCCAACTACGGCATATTTAATGCTCCTGCTCCCCTGCATCTGGGGTGGAAGTCACATGGCGAATTCTTGCCAATGGAAAGAGAGAGGAAATGTGTGAGTCAGTCACTTTGGGTGGAATAGTGGAGTGGGTGTGTCTTCACCACAGCCCCTCTGTATGTCTTTAAGTGAATGGGGAGGATTCCTTGGATCCTGCAGGAGGAGTGGGCCACAAGATAGAGTTCTTGGTTCCCTGAATAACTGCATGAAATATCATCCAACAAGAATCATCCTAACTGCATTCCCAGATGATTCAGATGTAAACTTTTCTTGTGTTAAACCTATAGGAACTAGAGTCTTTTCGTGTGTTTGTTTTTGAGATGGAGTCTTGCTCTGTCGCTCAGACTGAAGTGCAGTGGCACAATCTCGGCTCACTGCAACCTCCGCCTCCTGGGTTCAAGCAATTCTCTTGCCTCAGCCTCCTGAGTAGCTGGGACTACAGGTGCATATCACCACGCCCAGCTAACTTTTTGTATTTTTAGTGGAGATGGGGTTTCACCATGTTAGCCAGGACGGTCTCGATCTCCTGACCTCATGATCCACCCGCCTAGGCCTCCAAATATCTATAGTTTACACATGAGAGAAATGAGATTGAGAGAGGCACATAACAAGTTCCTGATGACATGGCTAAGAATTTAATCCAAATGTAAATGAAACAGAATTTAATAAGATGTGAGAGTTTTTCAGATTATTTTTTAGTCTGCCCTGTCAAGTTTTAACAGACATTTTGTTTTCACCAGCTCAGCTTCTCCCCTCTGTCTTCTAAGAAATACCATCTTAGCCTTATTCATAGGACAAAGAGTGGAGAGATTCACCTGGAGACATACAGGAAATGGTGTAGATTCTTGTATGTTTTTTCAACTCTTAGGGTCTGGGCAATTGGAAAATAAGCAAAGAAGCTGAATAGATCTATATGATCAAGTGCTGTGAAAGAGAAAACACAGAAAGATTGATGTGGCGTGAAAAACTGAAGGACTCCGAAGGAACTGATACTTTTGGGAGAATTTAAAAAGTGAACCAATCACTCTTCCCCTTGCTCTCAGAATCTAGTACGAGTCAGTTTGAAATATATCCATTTCTGAGTTATAGCCAATTATTCCCAACATCACTGAAAATTCCAAGTATCACTGAATAAATTATTGTGGAAAGTGCTGCTTTTCAAACTTTCATCTGAGATTTCCCTAATGCCAGTGGAAACTTTAGCTCTGGGCACTGGCTGTAGTTACTTTGTAAGATGCTAGAGACTTTCCATCTTTTCCATACAATTTATCTTTGGTAATAATGTCTCTTCTTTATTCTGATTGGTGGTAAAACTCTTAAAATTGAGCCCTGAGTGGATCACGAGGTCAGGAGATCGAGACCATCCTGGATAACCTGGTGAAACCCCGTCTCTACAAAAAAATACAAAAAACTAGCCGGGCGAGGTGGCAGTGCCTGTAGTCCCAGCTACTCGGGAGACTGAGGCAAGAGAATGGTGTAAACCTGGGAGGCGGAGCTTGCAGTGAACTGAGATCGGCCACTGCACTCCAGCCTGGGCGACAGAGTGAGACTCCGTCTCAAAAAAAAAAAAAAAAAAAAAAAAAAAAAAAAAATTGAGCCCTGATACTTGTTCAAGGGATGGAGTAAGAAGTAGAGCTAATATTTAGAAGAGAAAAGACAGTGGGTTAAGTTCTTTGAGATATAAGTAACAAAGATTCAAAGATCCTAGTGTGTCTGGAATTTATTCCTTCCGGTGGGTTCTTGGTCTCCCTGACTTCAGGAGTGAAGCTACAGACCTTTGCAGTGAGTGTTACAGCTCTTAAAGGTGGTGTGTCTGGAGTTGTTTGTTCCTCCTGGTGGGTTCGTGGCCTCACTGACTTCAGGCATGAAGCTGCAGACCCTCGCAGTGAGTGTAATAAAAGTAGTGCAGACCCAAAGAGTGAGCAGCAGCAAGATTTATTGTGAAGAGTGAAAGAACAAAGCTCCCACAGCATGGAAGGGGAGGCACAGGTTGCCCCTGCTGGCTCGGGTGGCCAGCTTTTATTGCCTTATTTGGCCCCACCCACATCTTGCTGATTGATCCATTTTACAGAGAGCTGATTGGTCCATTTTACAGAGTGCTGACTGGTCCATGTTACAGAGTGCTGATTGGTGCATTTACAATCCTCTAGCTAGACAGAAAAGTTCTCCAAGTCCCCACTCAACCCAGGAAGTCCAGCTGGCTTCACCTCTCGCTAGGTCTGAGAAATGGCCCCATAACGTAATTTTAGAAAGATACATATAGGGGAGGGGTGTTCCCGATGAGGCCTATATGACCATGAATACCTGTCCTTGAAACTCTGGGTCACAAAAGTGAAAGTACATCCATAGGCATGTGGATATTGCCAGCTATGTGGGTAAAATCCTTTAGATGGAATGAGTTAAAGCTAGAATGAGCCCCTTGCAGGTATGTGTGGCATATCCTTCTATGGTACTCTTGACTCTTAAAACCAGTGCCCACCAGTGCCCAGGAAAGAACAGTCTCATGAAAGAAGAAAAAGATGACTTGAAACCCACCTGGTAAGAGAAAAATTCTGTCACTGGGTTTCTCTTAAAACTCCAATTTGGGGCTGGGCACAGTGGCTCACACCTGTAATCCCAGCACTTTGGGAGGCCAAGGTGAGCGGATCACAAGGTCAGGAGATTGAGGCCATCCTGGCCAACACATTGAAACTCCGTCTCTACTAAAAAATACAAAAAATTAGCCTGGTGTGGTGGTGGGCGCCTGTAGTCCCAGCTACTCGGGAGGCTGAGGCAGGAGAATGGCATGAACCCCAGAGGCAGAACTTGCAGTGAGCTGAGGTCGTGCCACTGCACTCCAGCCTGGGCAACAGAGCAAGACCCCATCTCAAATAATGATAATAGTAATAATAATAATAATAAGTAAAAAAATCCAATTTAGTTCAGGGAGCAGATTTTTCTATTTCTTAGTCATCTCTCAAAAAAAATTTTTTTAAGCCAAATCTTGGAGAAAAAGGACCACAGACAGGAAAATATTTTATCTATTCCAGAGTCATATCAAGCAATATGTGTTCAGGCACTCATTTTAGTTCCAAATATGTGTCCCTTGATTCTTGGGTGAAATCAGTTACTTTTCCTTCAATCCTGGTCGCTACCAGGACTTTAGAAAGAATGCTCCTTGGATTTTTAAAAGATAATTAGCAAACTGGATATCTATATGAAAGTAATTTTGTACCTGTGCAAAAGAGTGCATTCAGCAGACAATTCACTCTTGTGGCTTTTCATTAGCTAACTTTCCCTCGGGGCAATTGAGAGGTTAAGGCCCTACTCATCCACTTTCTCAGCTTCTGTTAGAATTACTGCTGTAATTCACCAAGGGGAGTCAAAGAAATGGCACCTCTCACCAGAACTAACCCTTGTAATTGAGGTAGATTCATTTAATAAGCGTCTCATATGTTAGTCGTTTAAAAGATATTATGTAATCCTCTCAACAACCTTATAAATTAAAGCTAATCTCAAGAAACTGGTTTTGAGAAGTTCAGTGATTTCTCCCAAAGCACACACTTAATAAATGGCAGGGTGTCATAGTCTTTGTAACTCTGAAGTCCATTACCTTTCTGCTCTGCTTATTGGCTTTACATATCTCTCTCCTTTAATATCACCCATAGGTTAAAAAATACCAAGCATCATATGTCTTCTGGGATTAGAAGAGTCTAAAAGGAAATGCACATACTTCATCTGCCAGGAGCAATATGTGACCTCACTGCTTTGGTGGCTTACATACTTTTTAAAATGCAATCAAATCTTACCCAGATTTCTCTAGGTAGAAATCTTACCATAGTAGAAATCTTATCTTTCTTTTCTTCTTCCTTCTTTTTTAAAAAAAACTTATTCATTTATTTTTCTTGAGACATGGTCTTACTCTGTCACCTAGGCTGGAGTGCAGTGGCACAATCATGGCTCGCTATAGCCGCAACCTGCTGGGCTCAGTTAACCCTTGCACCTTAGCCTCCTGAGTAGCCGGAACTACAGTTGTGGGCACCACGCCCAACTAATTTTTATATATTTTGTTGAGACAGGGTTTCACCATGTTACCCAGGATGGTCTCGAATTCCTGGGCTCAAGTGATCCACCCGTATTAGCCTTCCAAAGTCCTAGGGTTACAGGTGTAAACCACTGTGCCCAACCACAATCTTATCTTTCTACTTATAAGACAGAAATACACTTTATTAATATACCTTTACTTGGAAAATCTAATTATAATAGTTGCTTACTATTAAAAAAGAACTATTTTTATAAATATCAAAATTTAACATTAGGGGTAAAGATAACATTTTAATTTTTAAATCAGCTTGACTATTAATAAAATACAAAATATTTCCACATCCCTTGAAGTACCTTCTGAAAATCTTTACTTTAGAATTATTTCTTTCTTCTTCCCCTGCCTCCCTCTCTCCTCTCTTTTCTCCCTCCCTCAGTCCCTCGCTCCCTTTGAAATACGTACCAAACATCTCCTAAGAACCAGAAACTGGGGAGTGAGAAAGGGTCCCTGCTCTTAAGAGCTCATGTTCTAATCAAAAGAGACATAGCATGATCACAATTTCCGGAAGAAAAATATCAGGTGAAGCGCAAAGTATTATGGGAGTTTGGAGTGGGAGGGACTATTCTGGCTGGGTGTGGAGTTGGGATCTTGGAAGACTTTGGAAAGGAGGTGGCTTTTCAAGAGAGGTGGGAATAATATATGCTGTGTTAGAAACAATGGCTTTTCAGATGGAGGGAAAAAGCATGCTGGAGAAGGAGAAGGACAGGCCACGGAGTTAAGGACAAGGTGAGGAGTGCGTGGAGGGGAGTCATGAGAGTAAGACCGGAAAGCTGTGCTGGGATCACATGGAAAAGTCAGTGAAGGTCCCTCTGAGGAAGAGTAGCCCTTACTCCAACAGGTAATCGGACCATGAAAAAGTTTTTCAGCACGGGAGTAAAGATATCCAAGCTGTCCTTTTTTCATGAGATTAGCCTGACAGCAGGCTCCTGTGAAACATGGATTACAGGAGGGACAGCCTATTGTCAAGGAGAACAATGAGGATAATAATTTCGACTCCAGCGAAGGGAAGCCATCCAAGGGAAGGATTACTCATGATGAAGGCAAGAGACAGCTCCAAGGTGATGTGATGCGAGAAGTAGGGTGTAGAGATATCCTAGTGTACTGGGTTGAATAGTGTCCCCCTAAATTCCTGGCCTCCTGGAACCTGTGTATGTGACCTTTTTTGGAAATAGGGTCTTTGCAAATTTAATTAAAACAAGGTCATACTGGATTAGGTTGGGACCCAATTTAATAATTGCCTTTATAAGAAGAGAGAGATTTGGAGCCACGGAAAGATACACACACAAAGGGAGGAATTGCCGTGTTAGGATAAAGGCAGGGAGTGCAGCGATGCAGTTACAAACGAAGGAACACAAAAGATTGCCAGAAATCCTAAGTAGCTAGAAAGAGGCAGGGAATGATTATTTCCTAGAACATTCAGAGAGAGCATGGTTCCTTGGAAACCTTGGTTTTAGACTTACAGCCTCCAGAACTGTGAGGGAATACATTTCTATTGGTTTTTTGTTGTTGTTGTTGTTGTTGTTGTTTTGAGACGGAGTCTCGCTCTGTCACCCAGGCTGGAGTGCGGTGGCCGGATCTCAGCTCACTGCAAGCTCCGCCTCCCGGGTTCACGCCATTCTCCTGCCTCAGCCTCCCGAGTAGCTGGGACTATAGGCGCCCGCCACCTCGCCCGGCTAGTTTTTTGTATTTTTTAGTAGAGACGGGGTTTCACCGTGTTAGCCAGGATGGTCTCGATCTCCTGACCTCGTGATCCGCCCGTCTCGGCCTCCCAAAGTGCTGGGATTACAGGCGTGAGCCACCGCGCCCGGCCTACATTTCTATTGTTTTAAGCCACCAACTTCGTAGTAATCTGTTACAGCAACTCTGGGAAACTAATACACCTGAACAACCTTAGAAAGATCAAATGACGGTGGTCACGTTCAGGAACAAGGAGAGATTCATTAGAATTTGTTACACTAAAGAGGAAAGAGCATGTTTATATGACAAATTATATAGTGGGCCTTTGTGGAGGGCACAAACATAAACAAGGCATTCCTACTAATTCCAGAATCTTACAGACTCATTAGTGAAGACTATGAACAGTCAGTGGAAGGAGCTGTAATCACGGAAACAGATGAGGAAACAGACTCAATGACGTGAAGTTACTTATGAAAATTCGCAGAACTATAAAGTGGCAGAACTGGGCTTGCGCTGCTCTCTCCCGCCTCCTAGTCCAGTTCTGAACACAGATTTTCACAGGAGAGTAAAAATAAAGAGGAACACCGTGGAATAAAGAAAGAGGCTTAGAAAAAGGAGGCTGGCGCTCTCCAAGGATTAGTCCCTGCTTTAAAAAAATCTCTGTCCCAGAATGGAAACATGGTAATCTGTTTGCAAATTCCCAGTTTCCCAGCCCCCTAACTCCGCCCTAGTGTTTGAGAGCGCTGTCCTATTTCTCTTAAATCTCCGAAGACTGACAATGATGACATCATTGCTTTGGCCATTTTTAATTTTATCTGCTAAAAGATTGAAACTTAGAATAAGTAGGTCACCATAAGTTGGAACAAATGCGTCAAACGTTTCAGAAGCTCCAGCCTTAGAGCAAAACTAGAAGTGTTAGTCAACCAAGATAAGCACCACCTTGGGAGAAGCATTTGATAATGTGTTTCTCGTCATGTAATAATATTATAAACTGACAGGATCAGGGAAAAAACATGCAGGTCATTTAAGTTCATCTCTCTGTCTTTTAGGAATGATTAAAATATGAACCATCTAAGAAGGACAGAATCCGGTTGACTAGACATTTCTTTTTCTTTTTCTTTTTTTTTTTTGAGGCAGAGTCTTGCTCTGTTGCCCAGGCTGGAATACAGTTGCACAATCTCGGCTCACTGCAACCTCTGCCTCCCAGGTTCAAGCGATTCTCCTGCCTCACCCTCCCAAGTAGCTGGGACCACAGGCATTCACCACCACACCCGGCTAATTTTTTTGTATTTTTAATAGAGATGGGGCTTTACTATGTTGACCAAGCTGGTCTCGAACTCCTGACCTCAGGTGATCTACCTGTCTTGGCCTCCCAAAGTGCTGTGATTACAGGTGTGAACCACCGTGCCTGGCCCAAACATTTCTTAAAAGCCTCTGGTCAGGGGGCCTGCTGACTGGTTCTTAAATTCATAGAAATGCTAAAAATAGAACAGCCCTTACTTAACTAGTTACTAAATTGAGGTAAGACCACTATCGGGTCTGCTTCTAGGTTGTCGCACTTAACCCTCAAAACAGCTATAGAGATCTCAGTCTACCTTTTCATTTTAGGGATAACAAAGTTGATCCCATAGAGAGGAGAAGTAACTTGCTAAAAGTTAATTTACATAAGAGGAAATCATATGAAAAACACTTAGATGTTTGGCTTGCTCAGTTACTAAAGAAATAGAATAAAAGACCATTCTGAGATGCTATCAAATCATCAAACATTAATATTTTCTATCGAATTTTGTTTAATCCCAGTGATGATCAGACTGCAAAGAAAGAGACACTCACATTTGTGGAAGGTGTCGTAAACGCATTCAATTGCTATGGTTGTTTTCAAAGGCAATCTGCTCATTTAAACCATGACTTATACAAAGGGTCCTACCCTATGACTGAGTGATCTAGTTTCTGGATTTACATCCTGAAGTTTGATACATTTAAAACAATTATTTGCTCGGATTTTTAGAACAGCGTTATTCAATATTTGAGAACTCTAAGATCGTGTAGTCTGAACTCTTCCAAAAACAGATAAACAGATTGAGACACATGAAGAAATGATTTTCCAAGGGTCTGAGCCAGGTCAGAAACCACGATTCTTGTCCAGTGATATTTTATTATGCTCTGGAGCATTTTGGTGAAAAATGGAAAACAATTCACATCTTCCCCAATGAAAAGGCTAGTTTAACAAAATTGTGAAGAGCCTGGCTTCCTGGACTCAAATTGTGACTCCATCAGTCACTAGCTGAGTGGTTTAAGGGAGGCACTCACTCTCTTTGTGTTTCACCCCCAAACCAGTGCAATATAGAATCTCTTGTATGTCCTAGCCATTGCTGCCACAACCAGGTTTTATGTAGGCTCTGAATGACTTCGTGAAGTTGTGCAGGCAAACTAGAGTACCTAGATTCAAGCCCTCATGCCTGCCTTTGTTGCCTAGCCTGAGGCTTCCCTGTTGATTACAGAGGTGTGACATGCACCAGCCCAGCAGTGTGTGTGTGTGTGTGTGTGTGTGCGCGCGCTATGTGTATGTCTCAGGGTAGTGGTGGGTGGATAAAATATTTCATGGGGCAGATGGAAACAGGTGGACAAACTTCCTCCTCCCTCCCGCTATAGAACTGTCTAAAATGCAGCTTATGCGGCCTTTTGGAGAATTGTCTCCTGGGAAGACAGTCTTAGATAGATGGATCTATCTATCACACTTGCTGGTAACTAGATTAATCACATAACCTCAAATGGATTCTTCCCCATTCCCTGCCTCACATTACTTTTCCTTCACTCTTGCCTTCCTGGAATTGCACCTTAAATAAAGTAGTGTATGGAATCTTTTGCTTCAGGATTTGCTTTATTTTGAAGCCAGACTAGGGAGATGGGACCCACCTCAGAGGGCTTTAATGAGAAAACATTTAATCAGTAAAAATGGGTAAAGTGGTTAGAATAGTGCCTGATAAATAGTAATTACTATGTAAGTGTGAGCTATTCTTATTATAGTGTATCACTGTGTAGCTCTGGAAAATAGCAAATATTTAGACTGTGCTGCTACATAGGAAAATATATGTAAAATGTTAAGCAAAAACAGAACATTGGAAAGCAAGCATCACAAGGATAATAGTCCCATAAAAATTACATATACACAGTGAAGATAGAAGAAATGACATAGAGTTGGAAATCGTGATTCTGTAATGGGGAAGAGGTGCTATGTTTACATTTCCACAGAGGTCGTTATTTATCCAAAGTGGAGTTTAAATAAACAGAATACATACACTCTCTTTTCCCTCTGCTCGGAAATGCAGTCCAGTGCTTATAACTCCTCAGAGCTGGAAGGTCTTGCCATGCAAGACTTTTCTTTATACTGTAATTTTAATCCAATTTCCTTTAATTCTTGGTTTATGGAGATTGGGAACCGTGGAGCAGTAGCGGTGATGAAACAACTCGCTGTCTCCGCAAACAGAGATCTCTGCTTCTGCTTTTCACGGGGCGGTGAGATGATAGGCTCCTCTTTTGGGGCTGCTTTCTCTCACACTCAGGGCTCAACCTGCTCTGTAGTGGCCCTCAGCAGCACCCAACACGCAGCAAGAGTCTGAAAACGACTTTTCTTCCTCTCTCTCCTCTTCCCTTTCCTCTCCTCAGGCTCTTGGAGTCCAGACTAGGAAGAAATGATATGCAAGTTGTGAAAGACGGAGTCCTGAACTTGACTTCATTAGAATTTCATGCACATCATTGTGTGTGCACAGAGAAAAGCTTAATGTGGGCAGAAAACATTTTTCTATGGGGATGGGGATTGGGAAGACTCATTATGCTCCCTATTCTCATTTGTTTATCTGGGAGTCCAGTTCTGTGTTTGGTCATGTGACCGAACTTGGTTTAAACTCTCTAATGGCCTCCCCTAGCACTTAGAGTTAAACCCAACTTCTTGTCCTGGTGGCAGAGCCCTCCTGCACCCTGCCCCTGCTCACCCCTCAGAACTTGCCTCACACCGTTCTCCTTGGCTCACCACTTTCTAGCTAACTCAGTAATTTTTGTTTGTTTGTCTCTCAAACCTGCTAAACTTGTTTTCATCTACGGCTTTTTAGACTAACAGTCCAGAATACTCTTCCTCTCCATGTTCACTCCTTTGGTTTCTTCTTGTCTTTCAAATCTCAGTGTAAATGTCACCTCTATAGAGAAGCATTCTCTGGCCGTGCAATCTAAGATACATGACTCATTCGTTTACCTTACCCAATTCTGGTTCTCTGAAGAATAGCCATCTGGTTTTGTGTTCTTTGTTTAGATAGTATTTGTTTGCTGTTTGACATAATCTTTGAAGGAGGGAGAACCTTGTGTGCACTGTTCTTCTGTTCTTCCCTAAATTCTGTAATAGAGCCCAACACAGAGCCACACTCAATAAGTATGTTGCATAAATACATATGAATGCACAGTGAATGTTAGGTTAACGGGGGCTTCCAGGTGGCTCAGGAAGAGCAAAGGCTGCAAATGACACCTGGACCTTTCTCTCTTGAGCTGAAAAGCAGGGCAGACCCATTGCTTTTCCACCCCTTTGTACATCAAAAACCATATTATTAACACCCTCCAGCTGGCAAAAGAAAAGAAGACACTGAGCTGATCTATCTATGCCATATAGTTTGTTGGTTCAGAGTATTAACTACTTGAAGAATCACACACACACACACACACACACACACAAAATCAGATTTAAAGACTTACTATAAAGCGACAGTAATCAGGACAGTATTGGTGACAGAAATCACCAATACCATATTGACCAATGGAACAGAATTGAGAGCACACAGACATCCGTAGAAATATGGCCAGTTGATTTTTGGCAAGCTTCCAGAGGCAATTAATGGAAGAGATGATTTGTCTGTTCAACAAATGATGATGAAACAATTGGTCGTCCATATGGAAAGGCAAGAACTTTGACCAAAACTTCAAACTTTATACAAAAATAATCCAAAATGAATCATAGAACTAAATGTAAAACATGAAACTATAAAGCCTTTTTTGGTAATTTCTTTGTTGTTGTTGTTTTTATTTTTCTTTTTGTTTTTGAGACAGGGTCGCCCAGGCTGGAGTGCAGTGGCAAGTACACGGCTCACTGCAGCCTGGGGCTCCTGGGCTCAAGGGATCCTTCTGCCTCAGCCTCCTGAGTAACTGGGACTACAGGTGGGTTTCATCATGCCCGGCTAATTTTTTATTTTTTGTAGAGCCAGGGTTTCACCATGTTGCCCAGGTTGGTCTCAAATTGCTGGGCTCAAGTAATCTGCTGCCTCCGCCTCCCAAGTGTTGGGATTACAGGCATGAGCCACCACACTCGGCCCTATAAAACCTTTTGAAGAAATGATAGGACCAAAATGTTTTTGACCTGAAGTTAGGCAGAGAGGCTTTTTGTTTTATTTATTTTTTAAAATGACTTAAAACATTTATTTATTACAAATTTATTATCTTACACTTCTGGAGGTGAGTCTTAAATGGGTTTCCTTAAGCTAAAATCAAGATGTCAGCAGGGCTGCCATCCTTCTGGAAATTCTAGGGGAGAAATTATTTCTCTGTCTTTTCCAGCTTCTGGAGAGGCCTGCATGCCTTGGCTCATGGCTCCTTTCTCCATCACCAAAGCCAGTACTGTAGTGGCTTCCAATCGCCTTCTCCTTCTCTCTGACCCAGACCCTCCTGTCAGAGAGTTCTTAAACAGGACCCTCCTGTCAGAGTTCTTAAACAGGACACCAAGAACATGATCCATTAAAAAGAAAAGCTGATAAATTGGACTTCATAACAATTTAAAAAGTTTGCTTTGTAAAATACATTATTAAGAAAATGAAAATACAAGCTACGAACTGGATGATGAAAATAGTTGTGAATCATATTTCTAACAAAGGACTCATACTTAGAATATATAAAGAATTCTTAAAACTCAACGGTAAGAAAAACACATTTTTTAAATGGGCAAATATCTTGAATAGACACTTTTCTAAAAGGAAATATAGATGGCAAATAAGCACAGAAAGGGATGCTTAACATCTCTTTAATAAACACATAAAGAAGTTCAAATAGAAAAAATGCAAATTAAACCACCATGAGATACTATTAAACACTTACTAGAAAGGCTGAAATTAGGCCAGGCACGGTGACTCATGCCTGCAATCCCAGCACTTTGGGAGGCCGAGGCGGGCGGATCACCTGAGGTCGGGAGTTCGAGCCCAACCTGACCAACATGGAGACACCCCATCTCTCCCAAAAATACAGAAATAGCCAGGCGTGGTGGCGCATGCCTGTAATCCCAGCTACTTGAGAGGCTGAGGCAGGATAATCACTTGAACCCGGGAGGTGGAGGTTGCGATAAGCTGAGATTGTGCCATTGCACTCCAGCTTGGGCAACAAGAGCGAAACTCTGACTCAAAGGAAAAAGAAAAAAAAAAAGAAAGGCTGAAAATAAAAAAATAAAAAAAAACCAATAACTGACAATACCAAGTGCTGATAAGGATATGGAGCCACTGGAGCTGTAATATTTTGCTGGTGAGAAGTCAAGATATAACCATTCTAGAAAAGGTTGGCGGTTGTTATAAGGTTAAACAAATGCTTACCATGTGACCCACCAACCTCCCTCCTAGGTATTTCTCCCTCAAAAACAAAAACTTCCCTTTACACAAAATCTTATATGTAAATGTGTATAGCAGCTCTATTCACGATCTCCAAAACCTGAAAACAACCCAAATTTCTTTCAACAGATAACTACATAAATAAATGTGATACATCTGTATCACAGAGAACTAATCAACAATGTAAAGGAAGAGACTATTGTTACATGCAACGGCAAGGATGAAGTTCAAAGCATTACACTGAGTGGAATAAGGCAGTTTGAAAAGGTTATATACTACAAAATTCCATTTATATCACATTCTCACAAAGAAAAAAACTGTGTGACAGAGACCAGATCACCGAGTTCCAGGGGTTAGCATGGGAGGAAGGTGTGATGACGAACGGTAAAGTGATGGAACTGATTTGTATGCTGATTGCGGTGATGGTTGCATGAATCTACACATGTATTAAAATTCTTAGAACTGTACATCAGGAAGGCAAATTTTATTGTACAAAATTAAAAAAATTAATGAAAGAACTAATAATTATCAAGACCTTGAATCCAGATTCCATTACTTTCTAGCTGTGCTATATTGAACCAGGTACTATTTTCCTTAAGCTTCAGTTATCGCATCACCTAAAATGTGTATAATAAGGGTATCCACATCTCAGCACTTTGGGAGGCCGAGGAGGGCAGATCATGAGGTCAGGAGATCGAGAACATCCTGGCCAACATGGTGAAACCCTGTCTCTACTAAAATACAAAAAATTGGCTGGGCATGTGGCACACACCTGTAGTCCCAGCTACTCGGGAGGCTGAGGCAGGGGAATTGCTTGAACCTGGGAGGCGGAGATTGCAGTGAGCCGAGATCGCGCCACTGTACTCCAGCCCAGAGACAGAGCAAGACTCTGTTTCAAATAAATAAATAAATAAATAAATAAATAAATAAATAAATGTATCCACATCTCATAGGGATATTTGGTGAATTATAGGAGGCAATGTGTATATAGTTGCATGTACAGTGGCATATTAGTGAATACACAATAAATTTACCTGTTAATATGGGGTCATTATTTTCAGAAGAAAAATCTTTAGAGGAGGCTGAATGTTATGGTAATAAGGACCAAACGCTTTAATAAACAGTCATACTTAGCTTTGAATTGCTTATCATCTTGGACACATTAATCACTCTCTCTGAACTTTAGTTTCCTAATCCAAGAACAGTGATGTAATATTCACTTTATTATATTGTGATGAGCATAACCATTAATATATGTATAATGTCTGGTACTCAGTGAGTGCTCAATAAATGATAGCTGTAATTATGATTTCGAGTGGTTCAGTAAGTAAAATATGATTTCTTCTGACAATGAAAAATTGTGTTTACAAATATGTAATTCTAAATGATTAATTATGCAACAAAAGAAAGAGCTGACGTTATGCAAATGTTTTCATTTGTACTGGGCTGGCCATTCACACATATTTTCCTATTCATAGCCAAAATGGTAATTGACTGAAATGAGCACTGTTGCATTTTAATGAGCCCTTAAAAGGGCAAAAAAATTCTTCTAGTACAATACAGAATGGATTTTCCATCACAGTGTGTATTTTTCTATTTTGTTATTTTAATTCGCAAATGGAGTCCACAGGTCTATAAATGGCCTCCTTCATTTCATAATGCTTTCCATCTCTCATCTCAAGGATGTGTTTTAAAGTGAATTAAAGTTAGAGCCAATGCCACCTAGGGCCGGCTAGAAAGGCCTGGTGGCCCCTATGGGCTAGATGTGTAGAGACAAGCTGAATTTCTCCTGGGTTTATGTTTTTTTCAGTTTGTTTATCATCATTGTCATCATCATCATCATCATCATCATCATCATCATCATCATTATCATCAACTGGGCTCTGATTATCCAAAAAAGGCTTTTTGGTTCTATAGCACCTCCGATCACATTGAACATTATTTAAGCTGTTTTTTTTTTTTTTTCTTTGCTGTTTCTCTTCATTCATAGATCCATGAAAAAGGAAACTGTTGCTTTAAGATGATAACAGATGCACATTTTAACAAAGGACACCAGTCTGTCAGCCAGATGTATAAAAACACACCTTCAGCAAAAGACATTGCTCGTAAGTTAGATTATCTTTCATTGTGAATTAAAAATGTTCTGAAATGGCTGATATGGTTTTATTGCTGCTGATGAATGGCATTATAGAGGTTATTGATGGGAATGGAAGAACAGAATACTTGAAGCACAAAGCTGGAAAAGATCTTAGAAATTTAGCCTAATATTGCTATCATGTCAAAGAGGAAAATGGAAATCTAGAGAAGAAAGTACCAGGCACATGTTATCCAACAGGCAAGAGGCAGAGTCAAGATGAAAACCCAGGTCTCTTGCCTGAAGGACAGGTTAATTTTCTCTATACCACATCATCTCTCCAACAATATCTCTCCGTTTTTTCTGTTCTACTTTTTAACCCCAGGTTTGCGAAGTTTATTTAATTACTTTGATTCATAGAATACTATCACCACTAATGCATACTAATACTCTTCCATGCTTTATTATTGTTCATTTTTTCTCCACTCATAATTGCCATTCCCAGCCCTTTCTCCCCCTTCAACACTTATTCTACTGTATTTGATACGTCCTTAAGTATGAAAATGCTGCTTTATCTATGGATTTTTATTTACTCAAACATATTGTGCTAGAAATTTTCATTCAGTACTGTGCTTTTAGGTCTATCCATGTAGCTACACGTTAATTTACTCTGACCAGGGCTTAGAATTCCAGACTATTAACTTACCACATTTTACTTATCTATTCCCGTCTGGTGGATACTAGGTAACTTCTGTATTTGATAGCACAAACAATGCTGCCACAATTAAGTTCTTTCGTTTAAATATAGGGTCTCCTTATGTTGCCCAGGTTGGACTCAAACTCCTGGGCACAAGCGATCATCTTTCCTCAGCCTCCTGAGTAGCTGGGACTGCAGGTGTGTGTCACTGTGCCTAACTTTATCTTGTATTTGTCTCTCAGTGAACTCATGGGAGAAATGTCTTGGGTACACCCATTGTTGGGATTGTTAGGTTATAAGGTACAACCATTTCTTTTTTTTTTTTTTTTTTTGAGACAGAGTTTTTCTCTGTCGCCCAGGCTGGAGTATAGTGGTGTGATCTTGGCTCACTGCAACTTCCGTGTCCCTGGTTCAAACGATTCCCCTGCCTCAGCCTCCCAAATACCTGGGATTACAGGCATCTGCCACCACTCCTGGCCAATTTTTTGTATTTTTAGTAGCGACTGGGTTTCACCATATTAGCCAGGATGGTCTTGAACTGATGACCTTGTGATCCGCCTGCCCTGGCCTCCCAAAGTGCTGGGATTACAGACGTGAGCCACCATGCCTGGCCCAGCCAACCATTCTCAATTTTGCTAAATATTGCCAGATTTCTTTCCACAAAGGCTGTATGTTTTACACTCAAAACCAGCAGCACTTTGGGATGCTGAGGCAGGCAGATCACGAGGTCAGGAGATGGAGACCATCCTGGCAATGGTGAAACCTTGTCTCTACTAAAAATACAAAAAATTAGCGGGGCGTGGTGGCGGGCGCCTGTAGTCCCAGCTACTCAGGAGGCTGAGGTAGGAGAATGGCGTGAATCTGGGAGGCAGAGCTTGCAGTGAGCGGAGATCGCACCACTGCACTCCAGCCTGGGCGACAGAGCGAGACTCCATCTCAAACAACAACAACAACAACAATAAAAACCCAGCAGCACTCAATCGTTCCCATCTTCTCATATCCTTGTCAATCAGTCTTACCTTCCTTTCTCTTCTTCCTCTCTTTCACAAAGCTATCCTACATTTTCTTCTGATGACTTTATAGTTTAAGATTTAGGTCCTTAATCCACATAAAGTCTGTTTAGATATGGTGCAAGGTAGGGCAACACTTTTTCATTTCTTCATATAATATTAATGTTTCAGTTTTCTCAATACTTTCTGAGTAGGCACTTCGCTCTTGCACCTCTACTACACTCCAGTCACATTTCTTTGTTTTTATTTTATAATTTAAACCTTTATTTTGGATTCAGGGGGTACATTTGCAGGTTTGTTACATGGGTATATTGTGTGATGTTGAGGTTTGGGGTATGATCAATCCCATCACTCAGGTAATGAGCACAGTACTCAATAGTTTTTCAGCCCTTGCTCCCTCCTCTCCCTCCCTTCTATAGTGGTCTCCAGTGTCTATTACTGCCCTCTTTTTGTCCATGAGTGTTCAATGTTTAGCTCCCACTTATAGGTAAGAACATGAGGTGTTTGGTTTTCGGTTCCTGCACTAATTCTCTTAGGATAATGGTGGCCAGCTGCATCCACATTGATGAAAAGAACATTATTTCATTCATTTTTATGATTGCATAGTATGCCATGGTGTATATGTACTGCATTTTGTTTATCCAGTCCACTGTCGATTGGCATGTAGGTTGATTCCATGTCTTTGCTATTGTGAGGAGTGCTGAGATGCCCATATGAGTCCATGTGTCTTTTGGGTAGAATGATTTCTGATAGATATATAACCAGTAAAAAGATTGCTGGGTCAAATGGTAGTTCTGCCTTAAGTTTTTTGAGAATCTCCAATCTGCTTTCCATAGTGGTTGAACTAATTTACATTCCCGCCAACAATGTATAAGCACTCCCTTTTCTCTGCAGGCTTGCCAGCATCTGTTGCTTTTTTATTTTTTAGTAATAGCCACTTTGACTGGTGTGAGATGGTATTTCATTGTAGTTTTGATTTGCATTTTTCTGATGATTAGTGACGTTGAACATTTTTCCATATGTTTTCTGGGCCACTTGTATGTCCTCTTTTGATGGTGTCTTTTCATGTCTTTGCCCATTTTTTAATGGGGTTACTGGTTTTTGCTTGTTGAATTGTTTAATTTATAGATTCTGGACATTAGATCTTTGTCAGATGCATAGTCTGCAAATATTTTCTCCCACTCTGTAAGTTGTCTATTTACTTTGTTGATAATTTCTTTTGCTGTGCAGTAGCTCCTTGGTTTCATAAGGTTCCATTTGTCAATTTTTGCTTTTGTTGCCATTGCTTTTGAGGACTTAATCATAAATTATTTCCTGAGATCAACGTCCAAATGGTGTTTCCTAGATTTTCTTCTAGTATTCTTATAGTTTGAGGTCTTACATTTAAGTCTTTAATCCATCTTGAGTTATTTTTCATATGTAGTGAAAGGTAGGGATCCAGTTTCATTTTTCTGCATATGGCTAGCCAGCTATCCCAGTTGCATATATTGAACTGCTTATTTTTGTCATCCAGTCCCATTTAAAATGCTTCAAGATCTAGACATTTTCCACTAGGTTCAGGAAGATATCTTGATTCACACACACATTTCTTTTTTTCTTTTTTTTTAGGCAGGCTCTCACTCTGTCACCCAGGCTGGAGTGCAGAGGTGCAATCACAGCTCACTGTAACCTCTGCTTCCTGGGCTCAAGTGATCCTCCTGCCTGGGCCTCCCAAGTAGCTGGGACTGTAGGCTCATGCCACCACGCCCAGATAATTCTTGTATTTTTTTGTAGAGATGGGGTTTCACCATGTTGCCTAGGCTGGTCTCAAACTCTTGAGCTCAAGTGATCTGCCGGCCTTTGCCCCCCAAAATGTTGGGATTATAGGCATGAGCCACCACAGCAGGCCCCACAAGCTCTAAATTCTGAGAAGAATAGTGGTTGTCCTAATTAGACATTTTGTTGGCAAATGTGACCAAGGACAAGGATTCAGGATTCCAGGGTTTAAAGTTGATAGACTATTCATGGCATTAAAGACAGCTTATAACAATAAGGGAACCTGAAATTCAGCAGGTGAGCACAACTGCTTGTGGGTATGGATAAGAGGACTAGACCTGATGCACTCCATGAAGTGGTTTGAAGATACTGGCCAATCTTGACTCCTCTCTCAAGTTCAGCCACCTCAATTAGAATATGACCTTCATTTGATGTAGTGAGCTCCCAATTAAAATTTTATGTGAAGAGGTTTTGAAGCTAAAGAAAATTTTAGAAAACCACGGGTATAGATAGTCCCATGAGTTTTTCTAAATTTTCCTGTTAGGGTACAACCTCTCCTTTGAATATTAGTTTTAATTCATTATTAATATGAATTCACTTTTACTTCTATCTCCAACTTGGCTATTCAGAATAATAGGTAAGAAGTATTACAGTATACTGCACTCTGCACATTGAGGGTCAATAAATATTTGATGAGCAAAAGAAGGTTGATGATACTAGGAGAAAGGAATGGGTCAGGTCATTTTCATTTTTTTACTGTCAGTAAGCCATAGAGGAATAGGGCAATTTTTTAAAAAAAGAAGTGAATTGCTTTTTTCTTTTTTTCATAAATTAAGTAACACTGACATGCTTTCTTAATGTTGCATTAAAACAACTCAACTTTATGAAGGGATTCTCACTCTAGTGAAGAGTGATGAGCAGATGATAGAAATGGCTTATATAGTGACTCAAAGAATGCACACACTACTAAACTGTGAAGATTTCTTTGCTTTATGTTCAAGTGTATGAAAATCACTTGAGTGGGCCCTAAGATCTGGCTGCTTTTGGAACAGATGACTGTGTGTGTGTGTAAGCATGCATGTCTATGTGTGTGTAAGCATGCATGTCTATGTGTGTGTAAGCATGTGTGTCTGTGTAAGTGTGTATGTGTATGTTGTTTGGAGGGAATTCTGTGTCACAGTTGTATGGTCATAGGAAGTCAGAGAGAAATAAAACCTTACCCTGAGCAGGGATGGCTCAGATGATTTCTCAGATAAGGTGACAGAGATTGTTGAGAAAATGTACTTTGAGCCCACAGAAAACCCACTGTAAGCACTCCAATTCCTGGCTACAAACTGCACTGTATTCTTCAGGAAAATATCCTGGAATCAATCTTTAATCCTTATTCAAATTCCTTCCTTCCTTTCCTTCCTTTCCTTCCTTTCCCTCCCTCCCTCCCTCCCTCCCTCCCTCCCTCCCTCCCTCTCTCTCTCCCTCTCTCTCTCTCTCTCTCTCTTTCTCTTTCTCTTTCTTTCTCCTTCCTTCCTTCCTTCCTTCCTTCCTTCCTTCCTTCCTTCCTTCCTTCCTTCCTTCCTTCCTTCCTTTCTTCCTTCCTTCCTTCCTTCTTTCTTTCTTTTGATAGAGTCTCACTCTGTAACCCAGGCTGGAGTGCAGTGATGCAATCTCGGCTCGCTGCAACCTCTGCCTCCTGGGATTCAGTGATTCTCCCACCTCAGCCTCCCGAATAGCTTGGACAACAGGGGTGCACCACCACACCTGGCTAATTTTTTGGTATTTTTTGTAGATACAGGATTTTGTCATGTTGCCCAAGCTGGTCTCGAACTCCTGGGCTCAAGTGATCCACCTGCCTTGCCCTCCCAAAGTGCTGGGGTTACAGGCGTGAGCTGCCCTGCCTGGTCCATTATTCAATTCTTAATGATATCTTTAGGCAACAGTGTAGCTCAGTAAAGAGTACAATTTTGCCCTCAGACGTGTGGAGAGAAGCCACCCAAGGCAGGAAAAGCACCTCAATCCCTGGGGTAAATGTGCTATGAAGACCTGTGCATGAAAAGCTTCTTTTGTTAGACATTCACAAGCTCAATGCTTAGACGTAATGTATCTCCAACTGCGGAGGACTGTTTCTCTGGGGAGAGTTCTGCAGATGTATGGGGCCTCAGTTACCATGGCAGGTAAAGTTTGGGGAAATTAAACCATGCCAGGAGGGAACAAATGGGCAAAGGGGTCGTTTAGAGCCTGAAGTGAAAGCCCTTATGGAAGTCTGAAACTAATGTGGGAAAAGGCAAGTTAAATGATTCCTATGTGGTGATTTGTTTAAAATGTTTTGATGAAGGTTATGGAGAGGAAGACTCCAGTTTCATCATCCCAGAGCCATTGGATCTAAAAGAGGTGAGGCATCTTCTGCTGGGAGCTCGATCAGTTAGAGAAACCCGATGCAGACATGATTCCTCTGCTTTCCATCTCTGCACATAAATCCAACAGAATATCTTCTGCCTGGAGCTGTGCTTTCAATGTGGGCAATCATTCATCCATTTCCTCAATGAGTGTTAAATACACGTTGTGTGCCAGGCACCATGATAGGAGCTGGGGAATCAGGGGGGTATGGGCCATACCATCAAGAGCCCCACAGTTTAGTTGGAGAGGAAGATAAGAAAACCTGCCATGACAGGATTTCCACACAACAGAGAAACAGTGACATGAAGGTAATCAGGGAGGCAGACTTGGGTGCTGTTCACAAGCACAGACTCTGGTAACAGCTCTGTTCTTATCCCAGCTCTGCCATTTAGTAGCTGTGTGATCAGAGCCAGTTACGTCAACTCTCTGTGTTGCAATCTCCTCAATTGTGAAATGAAGCTCGTAACACCAACCTCAAGGATTTGTTGTATGGATTAAATGAGTGAATACGTGTGAAGTGTTTAGTTAAGCACCAGCATGTACAATGTGCTCACAGCCCCCCGAGAACTGCAAGGGCAGGGACCCTTTCAGCCGCAGCTCGACTCTCGCTCCCTGTCTTTAGTTCTCAGCTGAGTCCAGCAGTTTCTGGGCAAGATGAGGAAGAAACAGTTTCCATCATTTCCCCACCAAACCAAAGGGAAATGAGTGACTCACTCCAGCATCACGGAATGTCTGAAAGGGGATTTCTCTTTTTATCTAAAGGAAATTTTGGCAGGAAAAGTAGACTAAAACTATTCCCCAACGTAGGCAGCTCTTGTAAAATGATTTGTTAACTTAATATTTCTCTGAACTTGTATTAAATACTTACCATATGCTGGGAACTGTGGGCTATAGGATAACAGCCTGCATTTATTGATCCCTCACATGTGCTAAGCACTGTAGAAAGTACCATATTTATCTAATGTTCACAATACATCCTCATGAAGTAAGTTTATTATTATTCAAAGGAAGAAACTGAAACAGAGAGTTAACAACTTGCCAAGTTTCTACAGCAAGATAGGAAATAGTGGAGCAAGGATTTGAACTTGGGAAGAATGAGTGGAGAGGCCAATGCCTGACCACTCCTGTCTCAAGAAAATATAATTGCTTTCTGCAAGGAGTTCTCACTCTAGTGAGGAAGCCAGAAAAAGAACAGATAATTAATATACAGTGTAATCTATGCTCTATAAAGGTGTGAACAGAGTTCTGTGGAGGCACAGAGGAGGGAGGAAATTACTTTGGCTGGGAGAACCAGTTTTAGCTGTAATAAGCAAAGTACTCAAGATTACACAAAATTTCCAAAATATGTACAAACCTGGAATGATGAAAATCTGTCACAGTGAAAGAAAAGCTTACATTCAAAGATGACTAAAAACTATAAATCTGTCTAGGTAAGCAGCCTCTAAATGAGCAAGAGTCAAAGTTACATTTTTGAATCTATTATGTCAGGTGTATTATGCATATTACTGCTTTGGTGTGACAGACCACACTTCACTTTGCTAACTGTCAAAACCATATCTTTCAAGTCCCAGCTCAAATTCTATCTTGGAAGGGAGTGGCCACAACCTAATAGTCTTTATTCTTTTTGGTATCCTCTGTCCCATTTATATTAGGTGCCTATCTCACTGCCTGGCTCAAGGTAGGAGCTCAAACATGTTCATTCTGAGTCTTTTAGAAGTTGATTAATCTGTTTTTGTCTAGTTCAATACCTTATTTTTTCTCTCTCACCTTTCTCTGTTTTCATTTCACACCTCATTTATATTTCTCACAGATGTTATAAGGAGTCAAACTCTAAAATTCACCCATTTCAACATTTGGGAAAGAGTGCATCAAAATGAGATCTCAAGATGAATTCTGGTGGTAACTTCTGGGTTTTCTTTATCAATGTCCCTCTTTGTCAGTCATTGGAAAAAATTAGCTTAAACTTAGTGGGGAAAAAAATTGGGTCCACGTTGTTTAAGATATGTCCTGACTACCTATTCAGGTCTGATTTTTGAGTAGTAGGTAACAACCAGTATACATCCTTCTCCAGCTCTTGATATCAAAACTGTCTGTTCACAACAAGAGGGAAGAGAAACAGAAAGGGGAGAATGAGCATGAGAAGAAATGAAGATAAAGAAAAAGATTCTGTCAGTCTAGGATCAAAAATAAACGGAGGAGGCAAGAATGTCCTGCAAAATGCTTTGAATAATGTTATTATAAATTAGCAATGCTTACGAGGTTAAGTGAATTGTGTCCCTACTGACATTAAGTAAGGATTTGAGGTAGAATATCAATCTTCAGTAAGCGTCATTCTTTTGAGCTCAAATCAGTGGGCATCATTTTGTCTGATCAAGCACCAGTCCAGTTGTAGCTGAGAACTAGCTGTTACCTATAGTAACAGCTGATTTGTCAGTTACCCTGCTCAGCTGCCCAATCATTGCAGAACTGCTCCTGAAAGTAGTCTTTGACTTTGATATCCTTCAAACTCACTTCCAAGACACCTAAAATCCATCCGTTAATTCAAGTCTCTCATTGTGTTTATAATAGACTTCTGCTACCCTAACCTGGCCCTACTCCATCTGTATTAGTCTATTCTCATGCTACTAATAAAAACATACCTGACACTGGGTAATTTATAAAGGAAAGAGGTTTCATGGACTCACAGTTCCACATGGCTGGGAAGGCTTCACAGTAATGGTTGACAGGCAAAGGAGAAGCAAAACATGTCTTACATGGTGGCAGGCAAGAGAATTTGTGCAGGGGAACTCCCATTTATAAAACCATCAGATCTCATGAGACTTACTTACAATCACAAGAACAGTATGGGGAAAACCGCCCCCATAAATCAATTATCTCCACCTGGTCCCGCCCTTGACATGTGGGGATTATTACAATTCAAGGTGAGATTTGAGTGGGGACACAGAGTCAAACCATATAACCATCTGTTGTTATAGATTTTTCTTTTTCATAGTGTTCTAGTAATTAATGTCAAAATGCTAAGATAGGATCTCAGTATATCTCAGTATCTCATAAGAGGTTGTAAGTTTATTCTTAAATACTTTATATAGAATTTACTAAGATGAAAGGAGATTTTTCTTAACCTGTGATTTAAAATCCAAATTTAGTAATGTAGTTTATTTTGGTTTGAAAATATTTGTTAATATCTCTTTAGTGCCAAAATCTGTATTTAGAACACCCCAGATCACAAAACCAGCTAGAATGATGTGGGTTTTCAGTTTTGACTTGTTGTTTCTTTTAAAAATCAATGATTAATTAGGGACTCTGTTTTTATTATTATACTTTAAGTTCTAGGGTACATGTGCACAACGTGCAGGTTTGTTACATATGTATACATGTGCTGTGTTGGTTTACTGCACCCATTAACTGGTCATTTACATTAGGTATTTCTCCTAATGCTATCCCTCCGCCATTCCCCCACCCCACGAAAAGCACCAGTGTGTGATGTTCCATGCCCTGTGTCCAAGTGTTCTCATTGTTCAGTTCCTACCTATGAGTGAGAACATGCAGTGTTTGGTTTTCTGTCCTTGCAATAGTTTGCTAAGAATGATAGTTTCCAGCTTCATCTATGTCGCTACAAAGGACATGAACTCATCCTTTTTTGTGACTGCATAGTATTCCATGGTGTATATGTGCCACATTTGCTTAATCCAGTCTATCATTGATGGACATTTGGGTGGGTTCCAAGTCCTTGCTATTGTGAACACTGCCACAATAAACATACGTGTGCATGTGTCTTTATAGTAGCATGATTTATAATCCTTTGGGTATATACCCAGTAATGGGATGGCTGGGTCAAATGGTATTTCTAGTTCTAGATCCTTGAGGAATCGCCACACTGTCTTTCACAATGGTTGAACTAGTTTACACTCCCACCAACAGTGTAAAAATGTTCCTATTTCTCCACATCCTCTCCAGTACCTGTTGTTTCCTGACTTTTTAATGATTGCCATTCTAACTGGTGTGAGATGGTATCTCATTGTGGTTTTGATTTGCATTTCTCTGATGACCAGTGATGATGAGCATTTTCTCATGTGTCTGTTGGATGCAAAAATATCTTTTGAAAAATGTCTGTTCGTATCCTTTGCCCACTTTTTGATGGGGTTGTTTGATGTTTTCTTGTAAACTTGTTTAAGTTCTTTATAGATTCTGGATATTAGCCCTTTGTCAGATGAGTAGACTGCAAAAATTTTCTCCTATTCTGTAGGTTGCCTGTTCACTCTGATGGTAGTTTCTTTTGCTGTGCAGAAGCTCTTTAGTTTAATTAGATCTCATTTGTCTATTTTGGCTTTTGTTGCCATTGCTTTTGGTGTTTTAGTCATAAAGTCCTTGCCCATTCCTATGTCCTGAATGGTATTGCCTAGGTTTTCTTCCAGGATTTTTATGGTTTTAGGTCTAACATTTAAGTCTTTAATCCATCTTGAATTAATTTTTGTGTAAGGTGTAAGGAAGGGATCCAGTTTCAGCTTTATATGTATGGCTAGCCAGTTTTCCCAGCACCATTTATTAAATAGGGAATCCTTTCCCCATTTCTTGTTTTTGTCAGGTTTGTCAAAGATCAGATGGTTGTAGATGTGTGGTTTTATTTCTGAGGCCTCTGTTCTGTTCCATTGGACTATATCTCTGTTTTGGTACCAGTACCATGCTGTTCTGGTTACTGTAGCCTTGTAGCATAGTTTGAAGTCAGGTAGCATGATGCCTCCAGCTTTGTTCTTTTGACTTAGGATTGTCTTGGCAATGCAGGCTCTTTTTTGGTTCCATATGAACTTGAAAGTAGTTTCTTCCAATTCTGTGAAGAAAGTCATTGGTAGTTTGATGGGGATGGCATTGAATCTATAAATCACCTTGGGCAGTATGACCATTTTCATGATATTGATTCTTCCTATCCCTGAGCATGGAATGTGCTTCCATTTGTTTATGTCCTCTTTTATTTCGTTGAGCAGTGGTTTGTAGTTCTCCCTGAAGAGATCCTTCACATCCCTTGTAAGTTGGATTCCTAGCTATTTTATTCTCTTTGTAGCAATTGTGAATGGGAGTTCACCCATGATTTGACTCTCTGTTGTCTGTTATTGGTGTATAAAATGCTTGTGATTTTTGCACATTGATTTTGTATCCTGATACTTTGCTGAAGTTGCTTATCACCTTAAGGAGATTTTGGGCTGAGATGATGGAGTTTTCTAAATACAAAATCATGTCATCTGCAGACAGGGACAATTTGAGTTCCTCCTTTCCTAATTAAATACCTTTGTTTCTTTCTCTTGCCTGATTGCCCTGGCCAGAACTTCCAACACTATGTTGAATAGGAGTGGTGAGAGAGGGCATCCCTGTCTTGTGCCAGTTTTCAAAGGGAATGTTTCTGAGTTTTGCCCATTCAGTATGATACTGGCTGTGGGTTTGTCATAAATAGCTCTTATTATTTTGAGATACATTCCATCAATACCTAGTTTATTGAGAGTTTTTAGCATGAAGGGCTGTTGAAATTTGTCGAGGCCTTTTCTGCATCTATTGAGATAATCATGTCGTTTTTGTCTTTGGTTCTGTTTGTGTGATGGATTATGTTTATTGATTTGCATATGTTGAACCAGCCTTGCATCCCAAGGATGAAGCCAACTTAATCTTGGTGGATAAGCTTTTTGATGTGCTGCTGGATTCAGTTTGCCAGTATTTTATTGAGGATTTTTGCATCAATGTTCATCAGGGATATTGGTCTAAAATTCTCTTTTTTTTGTTGTGTCTCTTCCAGGCTTTGGTATCAGAATGATGCTGGCCTTATAAAATGAGTTAGGGAGGATTCCCTCTTTTTCTATTTATTGAAATAGTTTCAGAAGAAATGGTACCAGTTCCTCTTTACCTCTGGTAGAATTCGGCTGTGAATCTGACTGGTCCTGGACTTTTTTTGGTTGGTAGGCTGTTAATTATTGCCTCAATTTCAGAGCCTGTTATTGCTCTATTTAGTGATTCAACTTCTTTCTGGTTTAGTATTGGGAGGTTGTATTTGTCCAGGAATTTATCCATTTCTTCTAGATTTTCTAGTTTATTTGTGTAGAAGTGTTTATAGTATTCTCTGATGATAGTTTGTATTTCTGTGGGATTGTTGTTGATATCCCCTTTATCATTTTTTATTGCATCTATTTGATTCTTCTGTCTTTTCTTCTTTATTAGTCTTGCTAGTGGTCTATCAATTTTGTGGATCTTTTCAAAAAACCCAGCTCCTGGATTCACTGATTTTTTTGAAGCTTTTTTTGTGTCTCTATCTCCTTCAGTTCTGCTCTGATCTTAGTTATTTCTTGCCTTCTGCTAGCTTTTGAATTTGTTTGCTCTTGCTACTCTAGTTCTTTTAATTATGATGTTAGGGTGTCAATTTTAGATCTTTCCTGCTTTCTCTTGTGGGCATTTAGTACTATAAATTTCCCTCTATGCACTGCTTTAAATGTGTCCCAAAGATTCTGGTACATTGCATCTTTGTTCTCATTCGTTTCAAAGAACATCTGTAATTCTGCCTTCATTTGGTTATTTACCCCGTAGTCATTCAGGAGCAGGTTGTTCAGTTTCCATGTAGTTGTGCGGTTTTGAGTGAGTTTCTTAATCCTGAGCTCTAATTTGAGTGCCCTGGAGTCTGAGAGACAGTTTGTTGTAATTTCTGTTCTTTTACATTTGCTGAGAAGTGCTTTACTTCCAACTATGTGGTCAATTTTGGAATAAGTGTGATGTGGTGCTGAGAAGAATGTATATTCTGCTGATTTGGGGTGGAGAGTTCTGTAGATGTCTATTAGTTCTCCTTGGTGCACTTGTTAAACTTCTGTCTCATTGATCTGTCTAATATTGACAGTGGGGTGTTAAAGTCTCCCAATATTGTTGTGTGGAAGTCTAAGTCTCTTTGTAGGTCTCTCAGGACTTACTTTATGAATCTGGGTGCTCCTGTATTGGGTGCACATATATTTAGGACAGTTAGCTCTTCTTGTTGAATTGATCCATTTACCATTATGTAATGGTCTTCTTTATCTCTTTAAATTTTTGTTGGTTTAAAGTCTGGTTTATCAGAGACTAGGATTGCAACACCTGCTTTTTTTTTTTTTTTTGCTTTCCATTTGCTTGGTAGATCTTCCTCCATCCCTTTATTTTGAGCCTCTGTGTGTCTCTGCATGTGAGATGGGTCTCCTGAATACAGCACACTGATGGGTCTTGACTCTTTATCCAATTTGCCAGGCTGTGTCTTTTAATTGGGGCATTTAGCCCATTTACATTTAAGGTTAATATTGTTATGTGTGAATTTGATCCTGTCATTATGATGTTAGCTTGTTATTTTGCCTGTTAGTTGATGCAGTTTCTTCCTAGCATCGATGGTGTTTACAATTTGGCATATTTTTGCAGTGGCTGGTACCAGTTGTTCCTTTCCATGTTTAGTGCTTCCTTCAGGAGCTCTTGTAAGGCAGGCCTGGTGGTGACAAAATCTCTCAGCATTTGCTTGTCTGTAAAGGATTTTATTTCTTCTTCACTTATGAAGCTTATTTTGGCTTGATATGAAATTCTGGATTGAAAATTCTTTTCTTTAAGAGTATTGAATATTGGCCCCCACTCCCTTCTGGCCTGTAGGGTTTCTGCTGAGAGATCTGCTATTAGTCTGATGGGCTTCCCTTCATGGGTAACATGACCTTTCTCTCTGGCTGCCCTTAGCATTTTTTCCTTCATTTCAACCTTGGTGACTCTGACAATTATGTGTATTAGGGTTGCTCTTCCTGAGGAGTATCTTTGTGGTGTTCTCTGTATTTCCTGAATTTGAATATTGGCCTGCCTTGCTAGGTTGTGGAAGTTCTTCTGGATAATGTCCTGAAGAGTGTTTTCCAGCTTGGTTCTATTCTCCCTGTCACTTTCAGGTACGCCAATCAAACATAGAGTTGGTCTTTTCACCTAGTCCCATATTTCTTGGAGGCTTCGTTCATTTCTTTTTACTTCTCTAAACTTCTCTTGTCACTTCATTTCATTAATTTGACCTTCAATCACTGATATCCTTCCACTTGATCGAATTGGCTACTGAAGCTTTTGCATGCTTCACATAGTTCTCCTGCCATGGTTTTCAGTTCCATCAGTTTTTTTGTTTGTTTGTTTGGTTTTTTTTTTTTTTTTTTTTTTTTTTAAGATGGAGTTTCACTCTTGTTACCCAGGCTGTAGTACAGTGGCATAATCTTGGCTCACTACAACCTCCACCTCCCAGGTTCAAGCAATTCTCCTGCCTCGGCCTCCCAAGTAGCTGGGATTGCAGGCACCTACCATCATACCTGGCTAATTTTTAAATTTTTTGTATTTTTAGTAGAGATTGGGTTTCACCATATTGGCCAGGCTGGTCTTGAACCCCTGACCTCAGGTGATCCACCCGCCTCAGCCTCCCAAATTGCTGGGATTACAGGCATGAGCCACCATGCCCAGCCTAATTAGGGACTCTTAAAAATGTAGTTGGGATTTTGAAGTGAGGTCTTAAGTTGTTAATTTTCTTTAAAAATTGAGATGAAATTTACCTAATGTAAAATTAATCATTTTAAAATGAACAAGTTCAATGACATTTAAAACCCTCACATTGTTATACAACCACCGCCAAAACATTTTCATTACCCCCAAAGGAAATCTGTCCCCATTAAGCAGTTACTCCCCATTCTTTCATCTACCTCACTGTTGGTAAACACTAATCTACTTTCTGTCTGCATGGATTTACCTACTCTGGATATTTTATATAAACGGATAATAGGATATATAACATTTTATGTCTTAC
Source organism: Macaca mulatta (assembly GCF_049350105.2). Lineage (NCBI taxonomy): Eukaryota > Metazoa > Chordata > Mammalia > Primates > Cercopithecidae > Macaca > Macaca mulatta. The sequence continues at coordinate 5,793,697 of NC_133407.1, read as the reverse complement.
TTCTTTCACTTAGCTTGATGATTTTTAGGTTCATTCATGTCATAGAATGTATCAATGTGCCCCAATGTTTTTTATGCTGAATAATATTCCATTGTATGTATATATTATAATTTATTTATACATTTATCTGTGGATGAATATTTGGGTCATTTCCACCTTTTGGCTATTGTAAATAATGCTGTTGTGAACATGCCTATACATGTATTTGTTTCAACACATGTTTTTAGTTCTTTTGGATATATACCTTCTATGTTTAACATTTTCAGGAACCACCAAACTGTTTTCCATAGGAGCTGCACCATTTTACATTGTCACCAGCAGTGTATGAGGGTTCCAGTTTCTTTACTTCCTCACCAATACTTATTATTATTATTATTATTAATTATAACCATCCTCATGAGTGTGAAGTGGTATCTCATTGTAGACTTCGATTTGAAATTTCCATGAGTAATGATGTTGAACATCTTTTCAAGGACATGTGGATTATTTGTGCACCTTATTTTGAGAACTGTCAATTCAAGTGTTTTGCCCATTTTTTGTTGGGTTGTAGCCTTTTGTTGATGAATTATGAGTTATTTACATATTCCGGATAGTAGACCCTTATAGATATATGATTTGCAAACATTTTCTCCCATTCTGTCAGTGTCTGTTCACTTTCTTGATAATGTTCTTTGATGTAAAAAAGTTTTAAATTTTGTTCTTTTGTTGCTAATGCTTTTGGCATTGTAGCTTCCCAAATTCAAGGTCATGAAGGTTTATCCTATGTTTTCTTCTAATAATATTGTGGTTTTAGCTCTTATATTTACACTGTTGATCCATTTTGAATTAATTTTTGTATATGGTATGAGGTAGGGGCCCAAATTTATTCTTTTGCATGTGGATCTACAGTTGTCCCAGCACAGGGCTTTAGTTGCATGTACACATATGTGCTATGGGTAACTTTAAATGAGAGATTAAGAAAACTTTCAGGGTGAACAAAGAGGGATTAAGGAGTTTTCTTAGGTGAACAAAGACTAAGCAGGCCAGAACCAAAGTCAAATCCTTACCAAAGATTAACAGGCCTCTACCTGTATTCCTTGTCCTCTCCCACTAGCTGTTGACAGATCACTAATTGTTGAGGAACAAGTAAGGAGGGAAGAAAGGTACACTAGCTAGATGTGAGAAAAATGGTTAAAAGTATAAAAGACAGGTCATTGTGATTATCTTTCAACCTAGTGCCTAGGGCAGAGATTATCTTTCAACCTAGTGCCTAGGGCATGTATGTCAGAACTTAGGTAATTACTAAACAAAACAATAAACAAACAAAAATTCAAGATGATAAACCTAACCACCAAAGACACTTCTGCATGGTGGAGTGTTATCAATAGATGAGGAGGGTGAAGGGGCAGGAGATATGTGTCCTGTTTGCTGCCCCATCCTGACCAGCGTGGGCTATTTTCTTCCTCCCCAGGGGCAAAGGAATCAGCAGAGTCTTGGAGGGCCCTACTCCCTGTCAGCCAGGATAGTGTCTATGAGAACGCAATGGCAGAATGGCTGTGACAAACTCAGGTTGCCTGATGGCGTGAGGTACATTAGAAACTGAAGCTGTTGTCAGGACAAAATGTAAACTGGAACAAATTCTACCAAATGGGTAAAGAGTATGACACAGACTCATTTTTGCCCATGTGAGTCACACCACGGGAACCAGAATGAGAGATTTAGAGCCTGCCTTCCAGAGATTTTTGCATTGACAGGGAGTTAATGATGTGCCCTTAAAAAATTCTAGTTATATAAAGGTAAGTTTCAAAAGTGGCATTTTCCATGATGTAACTGTGGGAGAGATGACCAGCTGCACATTAGAAATTTGTGTTCTCCTCCATGGTATACAGTTGTTGCTGAGAAGTGGCTGTCCGATGAGGACTACATTTCTCAGCCTTCTTCCATCTAAATGGGGTCATATCGGGGTGGGGCAGGAGGCAAAGCAAGATGGCTGAGTAGATCACTGCAACAATCACCCTCCTGCAGAAACACCAAAGGTAGACAGAGAGAGATTAGGGTAGAAAGTTTATTCAAAGGGATAATAACAGAGAACTCTCCAAACCTAGAAAAAGATATCAATATTCAACTACAAGAAGGTTGTAGAATATCAAGCAGATTTAACCCAAATAAGACTATCTCAAGACATTTAATAATCAAACTCCCAGCCAGACACAGTGGCTCAGCACTTTGTAATCTCAGCAATTGGGGATGGCAAGGTGGGCAGATCATTTGAGCTCAGGAGTTTGAGATCAGCCTAGGCAACAAAGCATAACTCTGTCTCTACTAAAAATACAAAAATTAGCTGGGTGTGGTGGCAAATGCCTGTAGTTCCAGCTACTCTGGAGGCTGAAGCAGGAGAATTGCTTGAGCCCAGGAGGCAGAGGTTGCAGTGAGCAGTGATCACGCCACTGCATTCCAGCCTGGGTGACAGAGAGAGACTCCATCTCAAAACAAGTAATAATCATCATCATCAAACTCCCAAAGGTCAAGGACAAAGAAACAATGCTGAGAGCAGTAAGAGGGAAGAAACAAACAACATACAAAGGAGCTCCAATATGTCTGGCAGCAGACTTCGCAGTGGAAACCTTATAGGCCAGGAGAAAGTGGCATGACATATTTGAAGTGTTGAAGGAAAAAATTTGTATCTTAGACCACTGTAACAATTGAAAATATCCTTCAAACATGAAGGAGAAATAAAGACTTTCCCAGACAAACAAAAGCTAAGGGATTTCATTAACACCAGACTTGTCCTCCAATAAATGCTAAAGGGAGTTCTTTAATGTGAAAGAAAAGGACATTAATGAGCAATAAGAAATCCTTTGAAGGTACAAAACTCTCTGGTAATAGTAAGTATACAGACACACACAGTTATATATTATAATATGTAATTGTGTAAGTATGTAAATATGTAAATATTATAACACTGTGATTGTGGTATATAAACTACTCATACCTTGAGTAGAAACACTAAAAGATAAACCTATCAAAAATAATAACTACAACAACTTTTCAAGACACAGACAGCATAGTAAGATATAAATAGAAAACACAAAAAGTTAAAAAGTGGGAAGATGAAGTTAAAGTGTAGAGTTCTTATTAGTTTTCTCTTTGCTTGTTTTTTTTTTTTTTTTTTTTTTCAATCAGTGTTAAGTTGTCATCACTTTACTTATTTATTTTATTTAATTAATTTATTTATTTTTTGAGACGGAGTCATGCTTTGTTGCCCAGGCTGGAGTGCAGTGGTGTGATCTCGGCTTACCTCAGAATTTGCCTCTTGGGTTCAAGCAATTCTCCTTCCTCAGCCTCCCAAGTACCTGGGATTACAGGTGTGCACTACCACACCCAGCTAATTTTTGTATTTTTAGTTGAGACAAAGTTTCACCATGTTGGCCAGCCTGGTCTTGACCTCAACTGATCCTCCCACCTCAGCCTCCCAAAGTGTTGGGATTAAAGGCATTAGCCGCCACACCTGGCCAAGTTGAAATCAGTTTAAAACAATGGGTTATAAGATGTTATTTGCAAGCTTCACGATAACCTCAAATCAAAAAAAACCTACAACAGATACACAAAAAATAAAATAAAATAGAGTAAAATATGCTATATTAGCAGAAAATATTGGCTTCACAAAAAGGAAGGAAAGAATGAAAGAAGGAAGGTCACAGAACAACAAGAAATCAAATAACAAAATGGCAGGATTAAGTCCTCACTCATCAGTAACGAGAATGAATGCAAATAGATTAAACTCTCCAGTCAAAATACAGAGTGGCTGAATGGATAAAAAACAAAACCCAACAATCTGTTGCCTACAAGAAACATACTTCACCTATAAAGATACATACAGACTCAACATAAAGGGATGGAACAAGATATTCCCTGCAAGTGGAAACCAAAGAAGAGTGGAAATAGCTACATTAATATCAGACAAAATGGATTTCAAGACAAAAGCTATAAAAAGAGACAAAGAAGGTAATTATATAATGATAAAGGGGTCAATTCAGTAAGAAGATAAAACAATTATAAATATACATGCATCCAACACTAGGGCACCCAAATATGTAAAGTAAATACTATCAAAGCCAAAGAAAGAGAGGCAGAGATTCCAATACAATATTAGCTGGAGATTTTGACATCCCACTTTCAGCATTGGACAGATCATCCAGACAGAAAATCAACAGAGAAACATTGGACTTAATCGCACTATAGACTAACTGAACCTAATAGATATTTATGGAACATTTTATTCAATGGCTACAGAATACACAAACTTCTCCTTAGTACATGGATCATTCTCAAGAATAGACAATCTGTTGGGACACAAAACAAGTTGTAAAATATTCAAAAATTGAAATTATATAAAATATCTTCTCTGACTACAACAGAATAAAACTAAAAATCAATACAAAGAGGAATTCTTAAAACTATACATGGAAATTAAACAATATGCTTCTGAATGTCCAGTGGGTCAATGAAGAAATTAAGAAGGAAATTTAAAATTTTCTGGGAACAAAGGAAAATGGACTCAGAGCATCCCAAAACCTATGGGGTACAGCAAAAGCAGTAATAAGAGGAAAGTTCATAGCAATAAGTACCTACAACAAAAAAGTAGGAAAATTTCACATAGGGCCAGTTGCAGTGGCTCGTGCCTTTAATCCCAGCACTTTGAAAAGCCAAGGTGGGCAGATCATGAGGTCAGGAGATCGAGAACATCCTGGGTAACATAGTGAAACCCTGTCTCTACTAAAAATACAAAAAATTAGCCACACGTGGTGGCGGGTGCCTGTAGTCCCAGCTACTTGGGAGACTGAGGCAGGAGAATCACTTGACTCTGGGAGGCAGAGGTTGCAGTGAGCCAAGATTGCACCACTGCACTCCAGCATGGGAGACAGAGTGAGACTCTGTCTCAAAAAAAAAAAAAAAAAAAAAAAAGAAAGAAAGAAAAGAAAAATTTCAAACAACAACCCCATGATGCATCTTAAGGAACTAAGAAGGCAAAAGCAAACCCAACTCAAAATTTGTAGAAGAAAAGAAATAATAAAGATCAGCACAGATATAAATAAAATTGAAACTAAAAAAATACAAAAGATCAACAAAATGAAAAGTCAAGTTTTCAAAAAGATAAAATGGACAAATCCTTAGCCAGACTAAGGAAAAAAAAGAAAATAGCCAAGTAAATAAAATCAGAGATGAAAAGAGACATCACAACTGCTACCACAGAAATCCAAAGGATTGTTGGAGGATACTATGAGCAACTATATGCCAATACATTGGAAAACCTAGAAGAAATGGATATATTTCTACACACATACAGTCTACTAAGACTGAACCATGAATAATCCAAAACCTGAATAGACCAAAAATAAGTAGCGAAATTGAAGCCATAATAGTCTCCCAGCAAAGAAAAGCCCAGAATCTGATGGCTTCACTGCTGAATTCTCCCAAACATTTATAGAATATCTTACTCAAAATGTGCTGAAAATTGAAGGAGGAGGGAATACTTCCAAAATCATTCAAACAACAACAACAACAATAAAAAATTACAGGCCAATATCTCTAATAAACATTGATGCAAAAATCCTCAACCAAATGCTAGTAAACCAAATTTGATAACACATTAATAAGATCAGTCATCAAGATCAAGTGGGATTTATCCCAAGGATGCAAGGATTGTACAACATACACACATCAATCAATGTGACGCATTATATTAACAGAATGAAGGACAAAACCATGTGATCATTTCAATTGATTGCCGAAAATGTATTTGATAAAATTCAACATCCTTTTATGATAAAAACCCTAAAAAAAACTGGGCATAGGAGGAACATACCTCATCACAGTAAAAGCCTTGGGCAGCATACTCACAGCTGGTATTCTACTGAGTGGAGAAAAACTGAAAGCCTTTCCTCTAAGGTCTGGAAAAAGACAAGAATGCTCACTGTCACCACTGTTATTCAACATAGAACTGAAGTTCTAGCTATGAGTAATCAGGCAAGAGAAAGAAGTAAAGGGCATCCAGATTAGAAAGGACAAAGTCAAATTATCTTTGTTTGCAAATAATATGATCTTATATTTGGAAAAACCTAAAAACTCCACCAAAAAAACCTATTAGAATTGATAAACAAATTCAGTGAAGTCGTATGATACAAAATCAACATGCAAATATTAGTAGCATTTCTATATGACAACAGCAAACAATCTGAAAGAAAGAAATCAAGAAAACGATCCAATTTACAATAGCTACAAATAAAATAAAATAACTAGGAATTAATTTAACCAAAGTAGTGAAAAATCTCTAAAATAAAACTATATATCATTGATGAAATAAAGAGGACACCAAAAAGAAATGAACAATATTCATGTTCATGGATTGGAAGAATATTGTTAAACTGTCCATACTACTCAAAGTAATCTATAGATTCAATGCCATCCCTATCAAAACATCTGTAACATTCTTCACAAAAATAGAAAAAACAATCCTAACATTTATATGAAATCACAAAAGGTCTAGAATAGGCAAAGCTATCATGAGCAAAAGGAAAAAAATGGAGGAATCACATTATCTGAATTCAAATGATACTACAGAGTTATAATAACCAAACAGCATGGTACTGGCATAAAAATAGACACATAGATCAATTGATCAGGATAGAGAACGCAGAAATAGCCATACATCTACAGTAAACTCATTTTTGAGAAAGTTGCCAAGAACATATATCAGGGAAAGGACAGTTTCTTCAGTAAATTGTACTGGGGAAACTGGATATCCATATGCAGAAGAATGAAACTAGATCCCTATCTCTTGCCATGTACAAAAATGAAATCAAAATGGATTAAAGACTTAAGTGTAAGATATCAAACTATTAAACTATTGACAGAAAACATAGGGAAAACCCTCCAGAACTTTGGTCTGGCAAAAATTTTTGGGTAGTACCCCACAAGCACCAGCAATCAAAGCAAAAATAGACAAATAGGATCACATCAAGTTAAAAAGCTTCTGCATAGCAAAGGAAGCAATGAACAAATGAAAGGACAAGCCCATAGAATGGGAGAGAATATTTGCAAACTATCCACCTGACATGGGATTAACAACCAGAAAATATAAGGAGCTTAAACAACTCCATGAGAAAAAATCGAATATTCAATTAAAATATGGGCAAAAGATATGAATAGATATTTCTCAAAAGAAGACACACAAATGGTACACAGTTATATGAAAATGTGCTCAACATCATTGACTATCACAGAAATGCAAATCAAAACTGCAATGAGTTATCATGTCTCCCCAGTTAAAATGGCCTTTATTCAAAAGTCAGGCTATTATTAATAACAAATGCTGGTGAGGATGTGGAGAAAAAAGGAATCCTCATACACTGTTGATGGGAATGTAAATTTGTACAACTACTATGGAGAACAGTATGAAGGTGCCTCAAAACCTAAAAATAGAAGTACTGTATGATCCAACAATTCCACTACTAGGTATATACCCAAAAGAAAGGAAATCAGTATGCCAAAGAGATATTTGCATTCCCATGTTTATTACAGCACTATTGACAATAACCAAGATTTGGAAGCAGCCTAAGTGTCCATCAGCAGACAAATGGATAAAGAAAATGTGGTACATATACACAATGGAGTATTAGCTATGAAAAGAAATGAAATCCTGTCATTTACAACTATATGGTTGGAACTAGAGAACATTATGTTAAATGAAATAAACCTGGCACAGAAAGACAAACTTTGCATGTTCTCACTTATCTGTGGGAGCTCAAAATTAAAACAAGTGAACTCAAGGGGACAGAGAGTAGAACAATGCTTACCAGAGTCTGGGAAGGGTAGGAGGTAGGTAAATGGATATTTGATAGCATAAAGGGGTGATTATTCTCAACAATAATTTTTGTATATTTAAAAACATCTCAAAGAGTATGATTAGAATGTTTGTAATACAAAGAAATGAAAAATGCTTGAGGTGATGGATACACTATTTACTCGTATTACTCATCGTATGCCTGTATCAAAATATCTCATGTACCCCCTAAATGTATAGATCTACTATGTAGCCATTAAAATTAAAAAATGTTAAAGAATGGGGCCATATGACTGGTTGTGCCCAGTGGGATGTGAGTGGAGGTGTTACCTGTCACTTCTGAATCGTCGTGCTTAATAAGCTGGCATACTGTCCCCATTATCTCTATTCCTTCACTAGATACCAAAGTCCAGGGCAACCTGGGGAGCCACACGTCACAGTTGGCATGGCCTCTGTCAGCTGAGGTCCCTGGCAGACATCCCCAAATAATCTGGTGGAGCACCCATGTTGGACTGCTAACATGAGTGAGAAATAAACTACGGTGATTAAGGCATGTGACATTTGAGTTTGTAGGTTACTAATGCTAGTAATATCCTACAGCAGTGGTTCTCACACTTTGGTGTAATCAAAATCACCTGAGAACTTGTTAAAACACAGATTGTTGGCCAGGCATGGAGGCTCACCCCTGTAATCCCAACACTTTGGGAGGCTGAGGTGGGCAGATCGAGACCATCCTGGTCAACATGGTGAAACCCCATCTATACTAAAAATACAAAAATTAGCTGGGCATGGTGGCACACACCTGTTGTCCCAGCTACTGGGGAGGCTGAGGCAGGAGAATAACCCAAACCCTGGAGGGGGAAGTTGCAGTGAACCGAGATCGTGCCACTCCACTCCAGCCTGGCGACAGAGCAAAACTCCGTCTCAAAAACAAACAAACAAACAAACAAACAAACAGATTGTTGGGCTGTATACCCCGAGTTTCTGATTCAGGAGGTTTGGGTTGGGGCTCAGGAATCTGCTTTTCTAACAAGAGATGATGCTGATGCTGCTGATCCAAGGACTGTACTTTGACACCCAGTGTTGGATAATAAATGCAATAATACAGAAAGAAGTTAAGTGAAGAATGCTTACCAGTCTGATCTGAGGAGTAAGAACATTTAAAACAAGCTTGAATTTAGAAAATACTTCTTTAACTGTCTTTTGTGCCAGGCAATATACTAAGTCCTGGAGATACGGTGATCTGCTTCTTGGTGAATTTACCATCTAGTGTAGAAGAAATAAATGGATCAACACATACAGGTATATAATAAACTGCAAAGTACAATGAAGGGAAAAGGTAGGGGAAGATGAGACCGAATAAGAGGGAACGTCATTTACTATAGGATAGGGGGTTGCAATGCTCAAGAAAGACTTCTCTACGAAAGTGTCATTTGAGGTGATATTTGAATGTCTGTAAAACATAAGGGTTTTATTTTTACGTTTTAGGGAGAGGGGTGTGTTTCAAGGGAAGAGAATGCATGAGGAAATCAAGAAATTGGAAGAAGGCCAGTTTATCTGGAATAGGGAAGTGAGGGGAATAATGGCAAGCAATGAAATTAGAGAGGTGGAGGGGAGCCAGATAATGCATAGGATGACAAGCCACGTAAGGATTTGGATTTTGATTCCAAGAACGGTGTGAAATTAGAGTGTAAAGGAGGGAAAACAAGAGTTTGTACTTAGAAATACTTTACTTCATTTTCCCCCATTTTAAAATTTAGTCTTTCTTATTAATTTGTAAAACCTTTTAAAATAAATTAATATAATTTATAATTATAAATTTATAAAATCTAAATTTGGCTGGGCGCGGTGGCTCACACCTGCAATCCCAGCACTTTGGGAGGCCAAAGTGGCGGATCACCTGAGGTCGGGAGTTTGAGGCCAGCCTGACCAACATGGAGAAACTCTACCTCTACTAAAAATACAAAATTAGCCAGGCGTGGTGGTGCATGCCTGTAATCCCAGCTACTCGGGAGGCTGAGGCAGGAGAATCGCTTGAACCTGGGAGGCAGAGGTTGCGGTGAGCTGAGATTCGGCCACTGCACTCCAGCCTGGGTGACGGAGTGAGACTCCGTCTCAAAAAAAAAAAAAAAACCCACTAATATTTTAATTAATTTTATTTTATTATAAATTGATTAAATTTATAATTATAGTTTTATGAGTTAATAAAATTAGCTTTTTGTATTTTATATGTTTTGCTAATATTTAATATTTTTTCCTGGTTATTTATTTTGAATTCGTTTGTATTATTTTTTAACAACTGGAAACTTCGATTTTTATATACTTAAATTTCTCACTTTTTTACAATTGAGTTTTGTGTCATTCTTAAAAAGGTATTACCTATCTCAAAATTATCTTTTTTTTTTTGAGACAGAATCACCCTGTTACCCAGGCTGGAGTGCAGTGGTATGATCTTGGCTCACTACAACCTCTGCCTTCCTGGTTCAAGTGATTCTCGTGCCTCAGCCTCCCAAGTAGCTGAGACTACAGGTGCCCGCCACCACGCCTGGCTAATTTTTGTATTTTTAGTAGAGACAGGGTTCACTGTGTTGGCCAGGCTGTCAAAATTATCTTTTATATGAAGTTCACCTTGGTTTTTCCTAGTACTTTTATAAAGAACGGGCAATTTGAAAATGTAATAAAATATAAATTTTAAACTATGAAACAGACAAATATCAAAAATTTGAAAATGCACTGTGTCAGCTGGGGTGGACAGGAGTTTCTGGTAGGTGCTTAAATTGCAACATTATAATTTGGTAAATTGACTGTTGGGGTGAAGGCAGTGAACAAGGTAGCTTTAATGTGCCCTCATCAGCCTCCTGTTGGCCTGCATCTATCCTCAGCTACATCCATGGATAATTTCTTTCTCAATACATTTATGCAACAGTGATTTGGTTCAGGGGGTTGACTTGTGTTGATTAAACACACAAGAAACCCCATTTATATCCTTCTTTTTTTAATGATTTCAGATGATATTTTAATTTAGTAATGAAGTCATACATTCTATGCATTATTTTGGATACCCAAAGTGCACTGACAAGGAGTTAAAAGAAGTTTCTCATTCCTATCTCATTTTTTCCTAATTGGGAAGTAGAGTCCACTCCCCTGAGCCAAGGGCAACTCCCATCTTGTTGTCCTGCACCTCAGTTTCAATGGAGTGTTTGAAAAGTATACATTGACTATATCTCGGATTTTATAAATCAAGAGAATAGCACAGCCAATAAAAATAAAACAGATATCACTTGATGATAATCGAAGCTTGAAGTGAAATAAGATTGAAAAGAAAAAATAAACAGAAAAGCTGGAGAAATTCCATTAGGGAATTACATTAGTCCCCCTTTCCACCCTGACACAAAGGCAGGATGGGCTTCGCAGGACCAGAGACCTCTCTGAGAACCAGGGCTCTCTGTACTCCCATTGAAGCAGTTAGCTCTGCTCTATGTCTGCCCTCACACGCTGCTGAGATACACTTTTAAAGACCTCCAAGTGTATATGGGAGCAAAAGCCTTACAAGCATAGTAAAATATTGATACTGCTTGTGTCCAATCCCCCGGGTTTTTCTGTTGATCCATCTTGCTTCTTTTAAAAACTGCGAGTTCCTATCCCTGTCCTTTATCTGTTTTTTTTTTTTTCCCCCTACACCAAACCTGCCTCTGGTTCAGCCCTTGAACGTTGGAATAGGGAATAAGACAGCGAGTAACTCTCCTAGAGTTGGGTGACAATCATGTTGCCCATTACGGACATTTCAATGATACCTATTTTTTTTTTTTTTTTTTTTTCTGAGACAGAGTTTCACTCTTGTTGCCCAGGCCGGAGTGCAGTGACGCGATCTCGGCTCCCTGCAACCTCTGCCTCCTGGGTTCAAGCAATTCTCCTGCCTCAGCCTCCCAAATAGCTGGGATTACAGGCACCCGCCACCACGCCCAGGTAATTTTTTGTATTTTTAGTAGGGACAGGGTTTCACCATGTTGGCCAGGCTGGCCTTGAACTCCTGACCTCGTGATTCACCCGCCATAGCCTCTCAAAGTGCTGGGATTACAGGCGTGAGCCACCGCGCCCGGCCCCCAATGATATCGATTTGTATTCCATTCATCACAGGAATGATATAATAAGGACATAAGAATCAGATTGTAGCTCTGGAACGTAAAGGTCTCTTCCAGTCCTAAAATTGAATTATTCCAAGCATTTGAGAAATGTTCTCTTCTAGAACTAAGTATTATATGAGGATTTTAATTAGTATGAAATGAAAATGTGTTTTCTCCATTTCAATTCCAGTAACATTTTTCTGAGGACGCACGGTATGAAAGTGACAATAGGCCGGGAGTGGTGGCTCATGCCTGTAATCCTAGCACTTTGGGAGGCTGAGGCAGGCGGATCACTTGAGGTTGGCAGTTCGAGACCAGCCTGACCAACATGGAGAAACCCCGTCTGTACTAAAAATACAAGATTAACCGGGCATGGTGGTGCATGCCTATAATCCCAGCTACTTGGGAGGCTGAGGCAGGAAAATCGCTTGAACTCAGGAGGCAGAGGTTGTGGTGAGCTGAGATCGCACCATTGCACTCCAGCCTGGGCAACAAGAGTGAAACTCCGTTTAAAAAAACAAAAAAGAAAAGAAAACAAAAGAAAGTGACAATAGTGGAATTGAAGAGGATACAAACCTTGGTTAGGAACTTATAGTTCAATGAGAGAGGCAGAAGCACGTCTGAACTTTTTTTTTTTTTTTTTTTTGAGTCTAAAGTAGAAATGTGAGGAATGGGATAGAGTGACCAAGACAGAACTCTGGAAATATTAGAGAGAATGTAACCATTCAGTTTTCTTAATTGCTTGCATCAGAAACTTTAATCAATAAAATGAATAATTTATTGAGGGAAACCCAACAGTTCTCAGAATTGAAGGAAGGGTTGATAAGAAGATTTTGAAGACAGGTCCAGAGAGGTGACCCTTATGAGCTCAGTGGCCTGAGGTCATGGATGCTGCTCCTGAAATCACCCGAGACTCTAGAGCTTGCAACACGATGGCCCTCTGTCCGTGAATCAACTCCGTATTCTTAACAGAGAGGCTTTTTGCTTGGTTTAGGTCACATGTCCAATTTTGCACTTGTGTATAGTGGTGATGGCGAATTCAGGACACATTAGGGGAAAAACTGGGCACTGTATTTGATAGCCCCAACAGGACTATTTGAAAAGAGGGTTTGTTGATCACATAATAAGAAAGAAAGGATACTAGCAAGGCAAAAACTATAGCTGTCCTCTTCAGACATCTGCCAAAGGGACCTGGGGAGGATTTGGAAGAGAAAAGATAAAGTTAGGCCTTGGTCAATGGATAGGACTTTTTAAAAAGTAGATTTAGAGGACTAGGAGAAAGAAGCCATATTCCAATCAGAGAGAACAACTTGTGCAGAGACATGGAAAAAAGAACAGTGTAAGTACAACTTAATGACCTGAGAGTTGGGAGAAGTCTAACAGGATTAGAGTGTGAGAACACAAAGTGAGAAAAATGGGAAGAATGACTGAAAAGACATAGAATCAGAGTTCCAACTCACTGTAGAGGGTTACTAGATGATTGGATGAAATAGTGAATGTGAAAGTGTTTTGTAAATTATCAGGTGCTTTGAAAACTATAAAATGTTCATATCCATAAATTTTTTTAAATAAAACTCTGTTTCTTAGTAAATTGAGATTTTTACATTAGCATTCTCTGTAACAATTCATCATATGCAAAATTAAGAATGTAAGTAGAAAATCTGGCCATAAAATTCTGTAATTTCTACGTATATAAGCCTTGATATAATATATACAACCATGAAGAAATACATATATATATAGACATACATATATATATAATTTTTTTTTTTGAGACGGAGTCTCCCTCTGTTGCCCACGCTGGAGTGCAGTGGCGTGATCTTGGCTCACTGCAACCTCTGCCTCCCGGGTTCAAGCAATTCTCCTGCCTCAGCCTCCCAAGTAGCTGGGATTATAGGTGCCCGTCACCACTCTAGACTAATTTTTGTATTTTTAGTAGAGACGGGATTTAACCATGTTGGCCAGTCTGGTCTCGAACTCCTGACCTCAGGCGATCCGCCTGCCTCGGCCTCCCAAAGTGCTGGGATTACAAGTGTGAGCCACCGCACCCAGCCTTAAAAGATAATTTTTAATAAATCAACCCATTTCCAGGAATAATAGCTGCTTTTATTTATGTCTTTTAAACATCTACTAATGTGGAAGTAATTTGAAAAAAACATACTGCCTCAGTAACCTTCAGTGACTGTCAAGTAGGAACTATTATCCCCATTTTTCCTAGGAGGAAACTAGGGCTTAGGAAACAGAGATCCCTTTTCCAGGTCACATGGCTAAAAGGTGTCAGAGCCAGGATTCATCACGGGATCTATCTGTTTCTAAATCCAGTGCTTCTTTTATAGAGACCAGATTTTGCTCTGTTGCCCAGGCTGGTCTTGAACTCCTGGGCTAAAGGGATCTGCTCACCTCAGCCTCCCAAAGTACTGTCATTACAAGTGTGAGCCACTGTGCCTGGCCTAAAACCAGTGTTTCTTATTAGGTACCAAACTACCACTCCTTCCTCCGCTCAGTATACCACTAAGTCCCATCTTTACTCTCTAAAGCTACAGGAAGAATGTCAAGGCATTTACAAGGCAGGAACATGTAGTGTCTCTGGTGTGGACTGAATTGATCAGAAGTGAGATGGCTGAGAGATTTTGAACATTTAGAAGAAGAGGGTCAGTAGCTATTGAGTGCCAACTTGGGGCCCAGTACCATGCAAAAAATATTTCTGTATTATTATAGAAATTACTCTGCCCATGTTGCAGATAAGAAACTCTAGCTTAAAAGTATGTTAATTGTTCACAGTAAGTGACGGATTCAGTTGGTATTCTGTTACTCATTCAAAATACTTACTGAGCACTCTGGGATCTTGGGATACGTATGTGAACCAAGCAGACAAAGATAATCCATAGAGCTTGCATTACAGTGTGGAGAGTAGGGTCATATGCAAAAAGCTTAATTAGAAATCACACGGGGCTGGATGTGGTGGCTCACACAGGTAATCCCAACACCGTGGGAGGGTGAGGCAGGAAGATTGCTTGAGCTCAGGAGTTTGAGATCAGCCTGGGCACGTGGAGAAAATTAGCAGGGCCTGGAGGCATGCACCATAGTCTCAGCTACTCGGGAGGCTGAGGCAGAGAACTGCTTGAACCTGGGAGGGAGGCAGAGGTTACGGTGAGGTGAGATGGTGCTACTGCACTCCAGCCTGTGCAACAGAACAAGACTCTGTTTAAAAAAAAAAGTAAAATTACATGGTAAGTTAGAAAGTCATAAGTGTTATAGAGAAAAAGAAATTAGAGCAGGATAAAAGGAGGAGAGGGAGCGGGAGCCAGAAGGGATAGCTTGAAATTATATTTTATTTATTTTTAATATTTAATTTTAATTTTGGTTTTTTTTGGGATGGAATTTCACTCTTGTTGCCCAGGCTGGAGTGCAATGGCATGATCTTGGTTCACTGCAACCTCTGCCTCAGTTCTCCTGCCTCAGCCTCCCAAGCAGCTGAGATTATAGGAATGCACCACCATGTCTGGCTAATTTTGTATTTTTTAGTAGAGACAAGGTTTCACCATGTTGGTCAGGCTGGTCACAAACTCCTGACCTCAGGTGATCCACCTGCCTCGGCCTCCCAAAGTGTTAGGGTTACAGGTGTGAGCCACCATGCCCAGCCTGAAATTGCATTTAAAATAGGGTGATTTTATCACAATATCCAGAGGTCTAGAAGTCGATTTGTCAAGTAATAATCTAGACTTTGCTTATAGGATCACCAGATTTAAGGTCTTTCTTAGTTTATAGTTGCATCCAGTAAACTGATGGAATTGGAGAGTTTTTTCCGTAGACAGTACTCTACATGCCTGGGAATTTAAGGAACTAAAGACCCCACACTCACCCACCTTCAGCATTGCTCTCCACCACACTGATTTGAAGATTGCCTGGGATTCCTCCTTTAATTCAACAAGTAACATTGTGACAGGCCATTTGATGAATTGGAAAAAGCACTTGCCTAGGGGCTCGGAAACCCGGGGTCTAATGCCAGGTTTGTCGTTCATTAAAATCTGACCTTGAAAATGTCTACTCTGGGCTTATTTCCCCAATTGGCAAAAGGACAATTCCAACTTTAACACCTTGTGGCTACGAAGCCCTGCTGAACAATTTTTAGGATGCCCCAGTTAAAATCATTTTGGCAGAGATTGGAGCCCAATGGGAGAAATTTATCTTTTCAGATTTTCTGACAAAATGTCAGCATCAAACTTTTCTTTCAAAATCACCTAGAAATGTCAGCTGGCCCAGACCACTGCCCTGCCTTCTTCTGGGTGGATGTTAGAAGCAGGTGTTTGGCCACGGATTGAGCAGCCTAACAGGACTGCCTGTTCATTTCCAAGGGTAGCTCAAGGTGTTGGAATGACTCTGCAAAGCCCCATATGGCTTGGGACCCGGTTACCTTAGCAATTGGTTCCCTCCCCATGCAGTGTCAATTAAGAGGCAATTAAAACTCTCCACTGCTCCAGCTAATAGTCCCCAGATTGTAGTACCAGGAAATGAGACGCTGGAGGTTTTCATCCTTTTTTTCTTCTCCTTTATTTTAAAACTATTTTATTTTTATAAATTATGCCCTTGGATCTGAAACCTGCCATATTTAAGATTTTTTCCCTTAACTTGTCATTTGGTTTGCACATTTACTGTATTATTTATCGGCTTAAAAATCCTTTAGTGCTTCTAATTATTCATGGAAACAAATCTGAAATGTTCTGCTTACCTCTCCCTAAACTTTTGATAATACAGTTCTACTCCTACTATCCAATTATACTTCCCACACATCCTTTCAGACACTCATTATTTGCTTCCTTTCTACGTAAAGGTCTTTTCCTTTGTCCACCATCAACACCTGCCCATTCTGCAAAGCCTGGCTTAGAGTCCATATTTGATGATCACCCTAGTTCTCTATTTTGAATTTTCTTCTGAGTTTCAGGTGTAACTAGAATTAGAATAATTTTATTTCCTCCTTCTTCATGCTAATTAGCCTTATCAAATTTTCTCTCCACAAACAGATTAAGATTCAGTGAGGGTAAGAACCATGCTATACATTTTTCTTTGCTTCCTCAAACCTTACCTAGCACAGTACTACTCATTGCTGAAGGCCACCTAATAGTGAGTTTGGAAATTGCTGCTGTTACATGCAATTTGACAAAATCGGACATTTGAACAACTTGGACAGTAAGCTTAGAATCTTGCAATATTAGAACTTTAAAGCATTAGGGACCTCAGGGATTAATACACTAAATTCTCTCTTTTATAGACAAAAAAAGCCAAGAGCTAAATGGAAGCAGTAAATTGGCCAAAGTTAAACTGTAAGTAAATGAAAAGCTTGGCTCTAATTTCATGTCTTTTCACTCAAAATCCACGCCCGTTTTCATTCTCCAGTAGTTTGAAAGTTTTCCCTCATTATGACACATTTGATAGATGATATTCCCCTGAATGAGACTCACCCATGGGCGTAGGTGGGGCTTGCCCATTGCTGGAGAGAACAGTGTGGTGTCTTCTCTATATCTACCACTTGAGACGACGTCATGATGTATGAAAGTCACACTAATATAAGTATCATCTTACTTCTTTAATTTTTTAAAAGTTGCAAATGTTAAATATTAGTAGTATCAGTATGATCCAGCAATCCCACTACTGTGTATATATCCAAAGGAAATGAAATCCATATGTTGAAGGGATATCTACCTTCCCATGTTCATTGCAGCATTATTCACAATAGCCAAGATATGGAATCAACCTAAATGTCTGTCTGTCAATGGATGAATGGCTAAAGAAAATCAGTGTAGGGTAGTTTCATTCTTTCCTCCTTTTTTGTTCAAGCAACATTCTTTTTTTTTTTTTTGGTTGGTTTTTTTTTTTTTTTGAGAGGGAATCTTACTCTGGGCCTCAGGATGGAGTGCAGTGGTGCTATCTCTGCTGACTGCAACCTCTGCTTCCTGCCTCAGCCTCTGTCCCTGCCTCAGTCCCTCAGCTGGGACTACAGGCATGCACCATGACATTGGGCTAATTTTTGTATTTTTTGTAGACACGGCATTTCACCATTTTGCCCAGACTGGTCTTAAACTCCTGGGCTCAAGTGATCCTCCTGCCTCGGCCTCCCAAAGTGCTGGGATTACAGATATAAGACACCATGCCCGGCCCAGGCAACGTTCTTAAGCATTTGCCTGTGATAGACACTGGCAGAACAGAAGTGGAGATACAGGGATGAAAGAACACAGCCCTCTCTCTGCAGCTCACAGTCTAGTCTAGCAAGACAGACAGTTAGATGAGCAGCAGTGCAGTGTGAGGGTGTATACACACAATGGAATATTTTTCAGCCATAACAAAAGAAGGGAATCCTGTCATTTGCAACAACATGGATGAACCTAAAGAACATCATGTTAAGTGAAATAAGCCAAATACAGAAAGACAAATCTTGCATAATCTCATGTGTGGAACCTAAAGAAATTAAACTCACAAAAGTTGAGAGTAGAATTGTGGTTACCAGGGGCTGGTGGGGGAAGATGAGGCAAGTCTGGGAAGACATGGTCAAAGGGTGAAAAATTTCAGTTGGATAGGAGGAATACATTCAAGAGATCTATTGTACGACATGGTGAATATAGTTAATAACCATCTATGGTGGTCCTGAAAATTGCTAAGAGAGTAGATTTTAAGTGTTCTCACCACAAAAAATGGGTAAGTATGTGAGATAATGCACATGTTAATTAGCTTGATTTCACCAATCCACAATGTATACATATTTCAAAACATCATGCTGTACATGATAAATATATATAACTTTTTATTTGTCAATTAAAAATAATTTAAAAATAAAAGTTAGAAACATATTATTAGTGCCAAGTGAATTATAAAAATCTGTTCTTCTATATATGCTGCTATATCTAAAACTGGTGTCCTTTGACCACCATTTGGTAATACAATCAATGAGTATGCATTGTTAAAAGTTCACTTTGTGTTGTCAAATAGGTGGAGTGTCAAGATGGCTAAAGTTAGGCCAAGCCTGGTGCTTTCAGAGAAATTTTAAGGCACAGAGCAACACAGAAAGTTGGAATTGTAGGGACATGGAAGAGGTGGCGGTAAAGGGGAGTGTGGGGTATGACACTGCAGGGCTGTGGGGGAGGATCCAGCTGCAGGATGGTCCCAGTAGTAGTAGACAAATGAACTCTGAAGTAGATGGAAGGGGAAGCCAAAGGGAATTCAGCATCATGTTGCAGAGATACATAGACACTTTTGGGATAGGAATTAGTAATCACATTTGGTTAGGAAATGGCTAGAAAGGCAGAAAACAGCATCACTATGAAAGTAGTAAGATTGAAAGGCTGAGTGTGAAGGAGGAAGGAAAGACGGCTGGAGGGAAAAAGGGCAAGAGAAGGACGGAAGGCAATGTTTTTAGAGTGTAAGATGAGCTAGCTGGGGCTGGGTGAGTTGGCTCACGCCTGTAATCCCAACACTTTGGGCAGCTGAGGCAGGAGGATTGCTTGTGCCCAGGAGTTCGAGAACAGCCTGGGCAACATGGCAAGAATCTGTCCCTATAAAATTTTTAAAATTAGCTGGGCACGGTGGTCGTTCCAGCTCCTCAGGAGGCTGAGGTGGGAGGATCACTTGAGTCTGGGAGTTCGAGGCTGCAGTGAGCCTTGATCACACCACTGCACTCCAGACTGGGTGACAGAGTGAGACCCTGTCTCAACCAGCCAACCAATCAGTCAACCAATTAATCAATAAAACAATCCAGTTTCTGTGTTAGGCACTTTCACATACCTCCTCTCATTAATGAGGGGGAAGGAGACGATATAGGAATAGGGGAACAGAAAAAACTAAAAGGGTTCCCCAGGAATTCCCACTGGTTGCTCAAGGGTGGGTGTTGTGGCTGTTATATGTATGTTTGTGATTGTGACACAGACTCCCTGTTGTTTCACCATCTCAGATGGATGACTGCAGCTTTGTCTGAGATTTTTGTTCTACCTACCCTACTAAAAACCAGATTCTACAGACTAATAACCTAACTCTACCCATTATGAAATTTCAAAGTCTGCTTGTATGTCATTCAGCAAAACAAAATAAGTATCTCAAGAGTAAAATATATCTTAAGTGTTTCAAATGATTTTGTGCCTCAGTTTCATCATCTGTAAAGGGAATAATAATAGTTTTGATATAAATATATTATTAGGGATAACAATAGTGCTTACATAGTAGGATTGTATCGAGCAGTAAGTAGGTTAATATTTGTAAAGTGCCTAGAATAGTGTTTGACATACAGCTCTATATATATTAAATCAATAAAAATAAAATAGCAGTAGATTCATAGATTGGCAGCCCTGGAAGAGAATGTAGGGACCATGACCCAAAGCATTTCTTTTAAGAGATGCAAACGGTTCCAAAGGACAATTATTTACCTGCAGTCTTCACAATTGATTAAGTTGGTGGCAGAGGAAGTAGGAAAACTCTCCCGATTTCTAATCAAGTGTCTTTTTTAACTAAGAAACACATGACAGGCAGAAACATAACACAGATTTGACAAATCCTGACTTTAGTATTTAACTAGATTAGTAGCTCCTGAAGGGCTGTGTCTTGTCTGTCTCTATATTCACAGTGATCATCTGAATGTCCGTGAGACAAGAGTTTGGCAGGACTGGTTTCAAAAGGTACAGGTCACAGAGACCCAGCTGATAAAACAGGCTGTGGTAAAGAAGCAAGGCAAAATCCAGCAAATCCCAGATGACAACGAAGTGACCTCTGATCGTCCTCACGGCTCGTTATATGCTAATTATAATTCATTAGCATGCTAAAAGACACTCCTACCAATGCCATGATGGGTTACAGATATCATGGCAATTGCTAGAAGTTACCCTATATACTCTAAAAAGGGAGGAACTCTTGGTTTTGAGAATTCTCTGCCCCTTTCCTGGAAAACTCATGAATAATCCACCCCTTGTTTAGCATATAATCAAGAAATAACCATAAAAATAGCCAACCAGCAGTCCTTGGTGCTGCTCTGCCTATGAAGTAGCCACCAATTTATTCCTTTACTTTCTTAATAAACTTGCTTTCACTTTACTCTGTTGGCTTGATGTGCAAAGCCAAAAAGCCAGGAACCCTTAAGTGGCCTCCTGGGCTGAACCCCAGCTCTGGAATTTGCCCCGTGACACCCATACACAATAGTTTTCTATAAATGTTGACTTAACAAACTCTGGGTAATTTGATAAATCAATTCACATTCAAAGCACTAAAAGGTAATGGAGGCTTAGAATTGATGAAGTAGAAATGTTTGGAGTAAAGGATAAACTTTTCAGATACAGTGATTTTTTTCTAGCTTCTTTTAAAATCTTGCATGTAAAATCCACAGCCCAGTGTCTAATACATAATGACACTCAGTAAATGCTAGCTATTATTTTTAGGCAGTTGCCTCTTAGGCCAATATATGATGGTATATAACTTGGCCACTAGCACAGAGGTACTGCCAGGTCCGATTCCCATTCTTTACAGGGTGTTGGCAGGTAGCAGTTTTGAGACAGGGTTGCCAGTAGGCAGTAAGCTGTTGCTCAAATGTTGGTCACTGTTCTATTTAACAGTAATTGATTATATTCAATATCAATTAAAAGTCATCAGTCCTGAAGGATTTTCTCAATCCATACTGTCCTCTGTTCCTTCTCTAAAGTTTTAAGATGTTTGTTTCCTGTCAGTGCTATTTTTATTCAATTAGATCCTGTTGGGGATTTTCCTGTTTATTTTTCTTCCTGTTTCTCAAAATAGGAATTAAAAGATAAAGATGACCAATCATAAGAAGTTTGTAATGAGCTTTACAACATTGTTATTAAATCTTTAAAAGCTTCCCCTTCGCTAATCCCTTATCACGTAACATTTAGGAAGCAAATGAGTCAAAACTGAAAACGACTCTGAAGCTTCAGGGCTGCCATGAAAACTGACTCTTGGTCTGAATCCTTTATCCCTGTTATTTCCTTCACAGGAAGCACTTTTTTCTTGGTTCAGTCATTCAACCGTTTGCCACACATCTCATCCTCCCTCCTGGGTAGCCAATGAATCCATTTTCTAGCTGTTTAACTTCAGGAAGTGTTCGATGGTGAGGAAATTAGGAGAAAAGGGGAGAATTGAAGGAACAAGTAAGGCCAGAAGGCAGAGAAGTTATCAGCACTGGTGGCTATATCGGAGGATATTGGCTATATTGGAGAATATTAGCTATATTGGAGAATATTGGCTATATCGGAGAATATTGGCTATATTGGAGAATATACAGGAGAATATTGATGATGACCAAGGCATTGCAACCATGTAGACCTGGACTGGAAACTAGCTATGCCATTCACCACCTCTCAGGCAAACAACTTAACTTATAACTATTCCCAGTCATAACTCTTGATTTCAACATCTCATAGGCAATTCCTCCTCTGAGTTTTATAATCTCCATTCTTGTAATATTTTTGTTCCCCTCACCCCCATATCTGAATCACTCTTTCATCATATTTTGGTGATTACCCATAACTGCAATCTCTTTGTCTTCTCGATTTCAAGCATTTCACTCTGTAGTTCAATTTTACAGATTTACAGCCCACTACTTTTTTTTTTTTTTTTTTTTCCAGACGGAGTCTTGCTCTGTCACCCAAGCTGGAGTGCAAGGGTGTGATCTCGGCTCACTGCAACCTCCACCTCCCGGGTCCAAGTGATTCTCCTGCCTCAGCCTCCTGAGTAGCTGCGATTACAGGCATCCGCCACCGCGTCCCAGCTAATTTTTGTATTTTTAGTAGAGATAGGGTTTTGCCATGATGGCCAGACCCGTCTCGAACTCCTGACCTGGCGATCCGCCTCGGCCTCCCAAAGTGCTGGAATTATAGGCGTGAGCCACTGCACCCGGCCCGTTCACTCCTTCTTATACCTCTTCTCTAACAATTTTTCAACCCTATTAAGATCAACAATCATTGAGCCTCCATCTTTCTGCTCTTTTTGTACTCCCTTATGTTCTCTCCTCTCTTACTCATCTTAACTTCCAGAGTAGTCCATTATTATAATCATCACCTTGCCAATACCTTCAAATCTGTTCACCTCTCTCTTTTGATCAAACTTGCCTGGAAATACCTCAAATCTGGTTAAATCCAATACTCCATGTACTTTGTGACTGCACACACGCAGCTAAATGTAGCTGGAAAATAGCAACTAAGCATGCTGCCTGGTATCACTTTATTGTTTATTTTTAATAATTTCAACTTTTATTTTAGATTCAGGGAGTACACATGCAGGTTTGTTACATGGGTGTATTGCATGATGCTAAGCGTTGGGGTACGATTGATCCCGCCACCCAGATACTCAGCATAGTATCCAGTAGTTAGTTTTTTCATCCTTGCTCCCATCCCTCTGTTCCTCTCTGTTCTAGTAGTCTCCAGTGTCTATTGTTGCCATTTTTATGTCCATAAGTATACAGTGTTTAGCTCCCACTTATAAATGGGGACATGCAGTACTTGGTTTTCTGTTTCTGGGCTAATTTACTTAGGATAACGGCCTCCAGCTGCATCCATGCTGCTGGAAGGGACATGATTTTGTTCTTTTTAAGGCTGCATAGTATTCCATGGTGTATATGTACCACATTTTATTTATCCAGTCCACTGTCGACAGGCACCTAGGTTGATTCCATGTCTTTGCTATTGTGAGTAGTGCTGCAATGAACATGTGAGTGCATGTGTCTTTTTGGCAGAATGATTTCTTTTTCTTTTTCCTAGTAATGGGATTGCTAGGTGAAATGGTAGTACTGTTTTAAGTGCTTTGAAAATCTCCAATCTTCTTTCCATAGTGGCTGAACTAATTTACATTCTTACCAACAATGTATAAGCATTCCCTTTTCTCTGTGGCCTTACCTGACGTACATAGTTTTTTTACTTTTTGTTAATAGCCTTTCTGACTGGTGTGAAATATTCCACTGTGGTTTTGATTTGCATTTCTCTGATAATTAATGATGCTGAGCATTTTTTCATACGTTTGTTGGCCTCTTACATATCTTCTTTTGATAAGTGCCTGTTAATGTCTTTTTTTCCATTTTTTAATGGGGTTGTTTTTTTGTTTGTTCAATTGTTTAAATTCCTTATGGATTCTGGATATTAGACCTTTGTCAGATGCACAGTTTGCAAACATTTTCTCCCATTATGTAGGTTGCCTGTTGATCATTTCTTTTACTGTGCAGAAGTTTGTTAGTTTCATTAAGTCCCATTTATTCATTTTTGTTTTTATTGCCACTGCTTTTGAGGACGTAGTTACAAATTCTTTCCCAAGGCCAATGTCCAGAATGGTGTTTCCTAGGCTTTCTTCTAGGATTCTTAACATTCGAGATCTTACATTTAAATTAATCCATCTTGAGTTAATTTTTGTTTGTGGTGAAAGGTAGGGGTCCCTTTTCATTTTTCTGTGTATGGGTAGCCAGCTACCCCACCATCATTTATTGAACAGGGAATCCTTTCCCCATTGCTTGTTTTTGTCAAGCTTGTTGATGATTAGGTTGTTGTAGGTGTATGCCTTTATTTCTCGGTTCTCTAGTCTGTTGCATTGGTTTATGTGTCTGTATTGGTACCAGTACCATGCTGTTTTGGTTACTGTAGCCTTATAATACAGTTTGAAGTTGGGTAGTGTGATGCCTCCCACTTTAATCTTTTTGCTTAGGATTGACTTGGCTATTTGGGCTCTTTTTTAGTTTCATATGAATTTTAGGATAGTTTTTTGTAGTTCTGTGAAAAACGATGTTGGTAGCTTAATGGGAATAGCATTCAATCTGTAGATTTCTTTGGGCAGTATGGCCATTTTAATGGTATTGATTCTTCCTATCCATGAGCATGGAATATTTTTTTCTATTTATTCATGTTATCCATTATTTCTTTCAGCAGTGTTCTATAGCTTCCTTATAGAGATCTTTCATCTCCTTGGTTAGATGTATTCCTAGGTATTTTATTTTTGTGTCTGTGGCTATTGTAAATAAAATTGTGTGTGTGTGTGTGTCTTAAGGTTTCTGGAGTAGCACCAGAATATTTATTTCTTTTATTTATTTAAAACAATTTTTTCCATAAGTTATTGGGGTACAGGTGGTATTTGATTATATGAGTACTTTTTGTTTTTTTTTGAGGCGGAGTCTCACCCTGTTGCCAGGCTGGAGTGCAGTGGCACAATCTCAGCTCACTGCAACCTCTGCCTCCCAGGTTCAAGCAATTCTCCTGCCTCAGCCTCCCAAGTAGCTGGGACTACAGGCGCACGCCACCATGCCCAGCTGATTTTTATATTTTTAGTAGAGATGGGGTTTCGCCATGTTGGCTAGCATGGTCTCAATCTCTTGACATTGTGATCTGCCTGCCTTGGCCTCCCAAAGTGTTGGGATTACAGGTGTGAGCCACTGCACCCAGCCACATGAGTAAGTTCTTCAGTGGTGATTTGTGAAATTTTTGGTGCACCCATCACCCAAGCAGTATACACCACACCATATTTGTAGTCTTTTATCCCTTACCCCCATCCTGCTCTTCCCCACAAGTCCCCAAAGTCCAATGTATTATTCTTATGCCTTTGCATCCTCATAGCTTAGCTCCCACGTATCAGTGAGAACATACGATGTTTGGTTTTCCAGTCCTGAGTTACTTCACTTAGAAAATAGTTTCCAGTCTCATCCAGGTCTCTGTAAATGCTGTTAATTCATTCCTTTTTATGGCTGGGTAGTATTTCATCATATAAATATACCACAGTTTCTTTATCCACTTATTGATTGGTAGGCATTTGGGTTGGTTCCACGATTTTGCAATTGTGAATTGTGCTGCTATAAACATGAGTGTGCAAGTATCTTTTTTGTATAATGACTTTTTTCCTCCAGGTAGATACCCAGTAGTGGGATTGCTGGATCAAATGGTAGTTCTATCTTTAGTTCTTTAAGGAATCTCCACACTGTTTTACACAGTAGTTGTACATTCCCACCGGCAGTGCAGAAGTGTTCCCTGATTACTGCATCCATGCCAACATCTGTTTTTTGATTCTTTGATAATGGCCATTCTTGCAGGAGTAAGTGCTGTCACATTGTGGTTTTAATTTGCATTTCCCTGATCATTAGTGATATTGAGCGTTTTTTCATATATTTGTTGGCATTTGTATATCTTCTTTTGAGAATTGTCTATTCATGTCCTTAGCCCACTTTTTGATAGGATTGTTTTTTTCTTACTGATTTGAGTTTATTGTAGATTCTGAATATTAGTCCTTTGTCAGATGTATAGATTGTGAAGATTTTCTCCCACTCCGTAGGCTCTCTGTTTCCTCTGCTGACTGTTCCTTTTGCCATGCAAAGCTCTTTAGTTTAATTAAGTCCCAACTACTTATCTTTGTTTTTATTGCATTTGCTTTTGGATTCTTGGTCATGAAATCCTTGCTTAAGCCAAAGTCTTAAAACGTTTTCCCAGTGTTATCTTCCAGGATTTTTATAGTTTCAGGTGTTAGATTTAAGTCCTTAATCTATCTTGAGTTGGTTTTTGTATAAGGTGAGAGATGAGGATCCAGTTTCATTTTCCTACATGTGACTAACCAATTTTTCCAGCACCATTTGGGGAAAAGGATGTCCTTTTCCCACTTTGTTTTTGTTTGCTTTGTTGAAGATCAGTTGGCTGTTAGTATTTGGGTTTATTTCTGGGTTCTCTATTCTGTTCCATTTGTCTATGTGCCTATTTTTATACCAGGACCATGTTGTTTTGGTGACTATGGGCTTATAGTATAGTTTGAAATCAGGTAATGTGATGCCTCCAGATTTGTTTTCTGCTTGGTCTTGCTTTGGCTATGTGGGCTCCTTTTTGGTTCCATATGGATTTTAGAATTGTTTTTCTAATTCTGTGAAGAATGATGTTGGTATTTTGTTGGGGATTGCATTGAATTTGTAGATTGCTTTTGGCAGGATGG
Source organism: Macaca mulatta (assembly GCF_049350105.2). NCBI lineage: Eukaryota > Metazoa > Chordata > Mammalia > Primates > Cercopithecidae > Macaca > Macaca mulatta. Next base: position 5,766,823 of record NC_133407.1, on the reverse strand, counting down.
TCATTTTCACAATATCGATTCTACCCATCCATGAGCATGGGATGTGTTTCCATTTGTTTGTGTTGTCTATGATTTCTTTCAGCAGTGCTTTGTAGTTTTCTTTGTAGAGGTCTTTCAACTCCTTGGTTAGCTGTATTCCTAAATATTTTTTTTTCAGCTATTGTAAAAGAGGTTGAGTTCTTGATTTGATTCTCCACTTGGTTGCTGTTGGTTGGTGTATAGAAGAGCTACTGATTTGTGTACATTAACCTTGTATTTGGAAATTTTGCTGAATTCTTTTAGCAGTTCTAGGAGGTTTCTGGAGGAGTCTTTAGGGTTTTTCAAGGTAAATGATCATATAATCAGCAAACAGTGACAGTTTGACTTCCTCTTTATCGATTTGGATGCCCTTTATTTCTTTCTCTTGTCTGATTACTCTGGCTAGGACTTCCAGTACTCTATTGAAGAGGAGTGGTGAAAGTAGGCATCCCTGTCATGTTCCAGTTCTCAGAGGAAATGCTTTCACCTTTTCCCCATTCAGTATTATGTTGGCTGTGGGTTTATAATAGATGCTTTTATTACATTAAGTTATGTCCCTGTATGCTGATTTTGATGAGAGTTTTAATCACAAAGGATGCTGGATTTTGTCAAATGCTTTTTCTGCATCTATTGAAATGATCATGTGATTTTTGTTTTTAATTCTGTTTATGTGGTGTATCACATTTATTACCTTGCATATGTTAAACCATCCCTGCATCCCTGGTATGAAACGCACTTGATTGTGGTGGATTATCTTTTTGATTTGTTGTTGGGTTCAGTTAGCTAGCATTTTGTCAAAGATTTTAGCATCTATGTTCATCAAGGATATTGGTCTGTACTTTTCTTTTTTGGTTATGCCCTTTCCTGGTTGTGGTATCAGGGTGATGCTGGCTTCATAGAATGAATTAGGGAGGATTCCTTCTTTCTTTATCTTGTGGAATAGTGTCAAAAGGATTGGTACCAATTCTTCTTTGAAAGTCTGGTAGAATTCTGCTGTGAATCCATCTGGTCCTGGACTTTTTTTGTTGTTGGTAATTTTTAAATTACCATTTCAATCTCACTGCTTGTTATTGGTCTGTTCAGGGTATCTAATTCTTCCTGATTTAAGCTAGGAGGGTTGTATTTTCCCAAGAATTTATCCATCTCTTCTAGATTTTCTAATTCATGTGCTTAAAGGTGTTCACCATAGCCTTGAATGATCTTTTGTATTTCTGTGGTGTCAGTTGTAATATCTCCTGGTTTGTTTCTTAATGAAGTTATTTGGATTTTCTCTCTTCTTTTCTTGGTTAATCTTGCTAATGGTCTATCAATTTAATTTATCTTTTCAAAGAACCAGCTTTTGGTTTCATTTATCTTTTGTATTTGTTTTTGTTTCAATTTCATTTAGTTCTGCTCTGATCTTGGTTATTTCCTTTCTTCTGCTGCATTTGAGTTTGGTTTGTTCTTGTGTCTCTAGTTCCTTGAGGTGTGACTTTAGAATGTTAGTTTGTGCACTTTCAGTCTTTTTGATGTAGGTATTCAGGGCTATGAACCTTCCTCTTAGCACCGCCTCTACTGTATCCCAGAGGTTTTGATAGGTTGTGTTATTTTTAGTTTCCATCTTGATTTCATTTTTGACCCAATGCTCACTCAGGAGCAGGTTTTTAAATTTACATGTATTTGCATGGTTTTGAAGGTTCCTTTTGGAGTTGATTTCCAGTTTTATTCCACTGTGGTCTGAGAGAGTGCTTGATATAATTTCAATTGTCTTAAATTTATCGAGGCTTGTTTTCTGGCCTATCATATGGTCTATCTTGGAGAAAGTTCCATGTGCTATTGAATAGAATGTGTATTCTGCAGTTGTTGGATGAAATGTTTTGTATGTATCTGTTAAGTCCATTTGTTCCAAGGTATATTTTAAATCGCTTGTTTCTTTGTTGACTTTCTGTCTTGATGACTTGTCTGGTGCTGTCAGTGGAGTAATGAAGTTCCCCCACTATTATTGTGTTGCTGTCTATCTCATTTCTTACGTCTATTAGTGATTGTTTTATAAATTTGGGAGCTCCAGTGTTAGGTGCATGTATGTTTAGGGTTGTGATATTTTCCTGTTGGACAAGGCCTTTTACCATTATATAATGGCCCTGTTTGTCTCTTTTAATCACTGTTGCTTTAAAGTTTGTTTCGTCTGATATAAGAATAGCTATTTCTGCTTGCTTTTGGTGTCCATTTGCATGAAATGCCTTTTTCCACCCCTTTACTTTAAGTTTACGTGAGCCTCATGTTAGATGAGTATCTTGAAGGCAGCAGATGGTTGGTGAGTTCTTATCAATTCTGCAGTTCTATAACTTTTAAGTGGAGCATTTAGGCCATTTACATTCAATGTTAGTGTTGAGATGTGAGATACCATTGCATTCATTGTACTATTTGTTGCCAGTGTACTTTTTTTTTTCTTTTTAATATGTATTTTTGTTTTATAGGTCCTGTGTGATTTATGCTTTAAAGAGGTATGTCCTGATGTGTTTCAAGGATTTGTTTCAAGATTTAGGGCTCCTTTTAGCAGTTCTTATAGTGTTGGTTTTGGTAGTGACAAATTCTCTCAGCATTTGTTTGTCTGAAAAAGACTGTATCTTTCCTTCATATATGATGCTTAGTTTCACTGGATACAAAATTCTTGACTGATCATTGTTTGTTTGTGGAGGTTGAAGATAGGGCTCCAATCCCTTCTAGCTTGTAGGGTTTCTGCTGAGAAATCTGCTGTTAATATGATAGGTTTCCCTTTCTAGGTTACCTGGTGCTTCTATCTCACAGCTCTTAAGATTCTTTCCTTCATCTTCACTTTGGATAGTCTCATGACAATGTGCCTAGGCAATGATCTTTTTGCAGTAAATTTCCCAGGTGTTCTTCCTGCTTCTTGTATTTGGATGTCTAGGTCTCTAGCAAGGCCAGGAAAGTTTTCCTTGATTGTTTCCCCAAATATGTTTACCAAGTTTTTAGAATTTTCTTCTTCCTCAGGAATACCAATTATTCTTAGGTTTGGTCATTTAACATAATCCCAGACTTCTTGAAGACTGTTCCTATATGATTTTGTTCTTGATTTGGTTCTCAGCTGGAACGTTATTGGTGTATAGAAATGCTACTGATTTTTGCACATTGATTTTGTATCCTGATACTTTACTGAAATTGTTTATCAGTTCCAGGAGCCTTTTGGCAGAACTTTTAGGGTTTTCTAGGTATAGAATCATATCGTCAGCAAAGAGAGATAGCTTTACTTCTTCTTTTCCATGAATTCCCTTTATTTCCTCCTCTTTCCTGATTGCACTAGCTAGGACTACATGGTCTCACCTTACATTCATGATTACTAATCTCAACAGGGCCTTTAGTGCTGCCTGGAAATACAATTACATTCCCCATCCTCTATCCAATCTCCCATTTGCTTATGTTTCATGCTCTTTCCTATCTCCTCAAATTTCAAAGATCTCTTCCTCCTTTCTCACTCTCAGTTGATGACTTTACTTTTTACTTCACTTTGATAAGAGAAATGCACTTGGGACAAGAAAGCACTTCCCTACGTTTCTCCTACTAAGCCTCGCACCTCACCTGCTTTTGTACTCATGTGCTCCACTTTTCTCCAGTTACAAAGGTTGAATTTTGTCTTTTCTTATCTAAGGCAGATTGTCAGCCTGGTGTCCTACATTCTATCATTTCTCACCTACCCAGGGACATCTCTTTAGTATTTCTCTCCCCTCCCCCATACCATCAGTTTTTCCCTCTTTACTGGATCATTCACATAAGCATACCGAGATGCTTCAACACTCTCATCTTAAAAATGAATAAACATTTCCTCACCTCCACCTACTATCCCATTTCTCTGTTTACTTTTATAGCAAAATTTTCTGAAGAGCTTTCTGTACTAGCTGTTTCTGATTTCTCTCCCCTCAAGTTCTCCTTTGTACTCACTGTGCTTGACTTTCGTTCCCACCATCTCACTGAAAACAAAACAAAATAAAACAAACCCCAACAACTTTGAAAGGGATCAGTGACCTCTATCTTTCCAGTCGCTCAGGTCAAAACTCATCATTGGTTCTCCTCTTTCTCTTATTTCTCACATCCAATCGGTTGGACTACTCTAGTCAGTTCCACCTTCAAATAAATCCAAAATTTTCACTATCACTTTGTTTTAAACCACCGTCATCTCTTGGTTAAATGATCATAATAGTCTCTAAACAGATCTCCCTGCTTGCACCCTTACATACTTGCAACCTGCTCTCAAGATGATACACATGTGTGAAATGTTCTTTTTCTTAAAATCTTTGAATGACTTCCTATTTCACTTGGAGTAAAAGCCAAAGTCCTTCGGTGGTTTATACAGCCCAAAACCCTATATGACCTGGCTCCTCTCCCCTCTCAGACATCATCTCCTGACATTCTTCCTTTCATTCTCTGTTAGGTGCATTTCAACTTCTTTGCTATTTCTTGAACACACAAAGCACTTTCCAGCCTCAAGGTCTTTGCACTTCCTGTTTTGCTTCTTGGAATGCTTTTACCTCATAGCCTCATGGCTAATTCCCTCACTTCTTTTAGATTTCAACTAAAACATCCTCTTCTCAATGAGGCCTTGTCTTCTCTACATAGAGTGGTGCATGCGTGCACATATACCCACTCCCCACCCTCACTCATAACCCTGCTTTATTTTTTCCATAGCACTTACTGTTTGGGTGAGGGAGAAGGGACAAGATGGAGGAAGGTGAACGAGAAGACACAGTCCCTGTTGTTTCCGGGTTCTTCATCACCGACTTACCTGGGCGCGGGAAAGTGCAGCCCGCGCAGGGACAATGCAGGTCAACTGCGCATGCGCAAGGTGGCGTCAATCCGGAGAAATCGAAACTTACCCGGCCACGCCTATGGAGACGCCCCTATCACGCCCTTATCCCGCCCACTGCCCTTCCCCTTCCAGTGCCAATGCATAAAAGGCCGCTGCCGGCAGAAGCCGGCGCGACGTTTCTGGCGTCGTTTCCCGCGGACCGGTGAGCCTCGCGGGAGAGTGTGTGCATATTTGCAAATAAAAAGGCTGCCACTTCCTTCGCTTGTTTTGGCCTTTATTGATATTTAGTCTTTGCGTTATTAATAATAGTAATAAAGAAACAAAACACTTACCATTATCAGACACAAAACATATTTGCTTATCTTTTTTCTGTCTTCTGCGTTTATTGTGTTCACTGCTGTATTTCTATTATCTAAAACAGGGCCTTCAATGCAGTAGCATTAAATAAGTATTTGATGAATAAATCAGGCTGATGTATTACATTAATTCGTATCTGTGTGATGGAATCGATGTTTCCTCTGAGCATTTCCAAGCTTTTCTTGAACTACCCTCTGCCTCCTGTAGTTGCTCTGGGAGGTACTGTGGAAGCAGCCATGCACTGTGTGATTCTGACCCTCTAGCTACAGTTGCTGGACCAGGGATAAAGACTGAGACAATTGCTTCTTCCTTGAGATTTTGGTACTGGGACTAAAAGAGCTGAGCCATCTGTTGAAATTCTAACACATCTTCCCACAGCTGTTGCGACGGTTCCACAGTTGTCTTCCTTTCAGCCAGGAGGACCAGATGCAGAGGTATCTATCAAAAAGGGAGAATAAAACAATGATCAGAAAAAAAGCAGAAATAATAGATGGTGAGAGAAGCTCCACAGTGCTCTAGTCCCCATTACCCGTTGTTCCTCAGATGCAAACAGATCCCTGCACCTCCTGCTGCATTAAGGAGAACACTAGTGCAATGTCTGCCATTACAGCAGGTGGTTAATACGTACTAATTGAGTCAGAATCTGGAGGGGAGCGGATCTAATGTGTTTAATACCAAAACCTTCACAATAAATCAAAACAAGCTAACTTGCAAAAACAAATATGTTTTATGAACATTTGGCATCTTACTTCATTTGACAAAGAAGGGATTCTGTTCTTTGTTTTAGAAGGCATGATGTAGTGGGATAATTGGCCCAAAGGCAGGAAACTTAAGTTCTGGTCCAGCTGACAAGCTGGTTGTCATCCCTTTTTAAATTCAATTTCCCATCTGTAAAATGAAAGGGCTAGATTAGGTGGGCTGCAGTCTATTTTCCATGTCCAGATTTTAGAACCTAGAGTCCTTTATGATATAGGGCAACACATGAAAGCATGTTCTTTTCCTACTGATGTTAGTCAGATGTTTAAAACATTTGTCTTATCTTGTGGCGGTGGCATAACTGAACCCCTTCATCTGTGGAAGAATTTTTCGCTATATAAGTTTTAGTGGGAGATAGAACTTGTCTTCTCTATAGATGCTGAAAACCTCAAATATTCACTCTCCTATTTCTCTGGTGCCTGGAACTAGGTTGACAGGAGCTAGGCCCATCAGACCCAGCTGCCAAGACTGAATTGGAAGCTTGTGACTCAAAAAGCAGGGGCAGCCAAGAGCCCATTCCAGAGGCAGGTGTTGGCAGCAGCTGCTACAGCACACAGTGCTGCCAGTTGTGATCTCCTGTGTCTGTCAAGGCTGAAGGGGACAGGATACCAGCATGGCATCCTGAGTTCCTGGAGGGAATGTGGGATCTTCCAGGCACCAGATTGAGAACATGATGGCTGTGATCCTGGCTGGCCCTAGGCCCCACTTTCTCTCCTGCCTCTCCAGTCTTCTTGTGATTCTATGAGCTGCCTACAATCCCTTCAGTAAGCTCCCTTTTTTAACTTAAATCTGTTGCAGGTTTCCCCCATTCCCCTTCTGCAAATAAGCACCTTGATTGAAAAACTAGATTAAAGGAGGGCAAGAGAGTCCTAAAACCAATTCCTCACAGAAGTCAACATGGAGATTAAGCAATCTGGTCAAAGGTTCCCTAACACTGACCTTGTCACTTTCACAGGAAGGATGTAGGAGTGTCACAGGAATAACAGAACCAGAGAGCTCCTGAGAGACCATTTAATCCATTTCTCATTTTTTTTTTCATAAAGGCACATTCGGTTAGAAAGGAGAAATGTGTAGAGCGTCACGCGGTCAGGTCCAGAGGTGGAGCTAGCATTCATGTCCCCCTGATGCCATTTTCAGGATTTGTCTGTCCAAAACTGCTCCCAGTTGGTTTGCAAACTTTTTGGTTTACATTTTATTTTTCAGTTTGCGTCTCTTTTTTTGTACTTAGTGAATCCAGGCTTCTTACCTCTTACCACAACTTCAGTATTCTTATCCCTGTGAGTGGCATTGGCCCAGGTGAGGCATTTCACCTTCAGATTTTAAGAGAAAGCCAGATTTCTCTGGCAAGAGTCAAAGATTCAAGGAGGGTTAGTAAAGTCCCATATTCACAGCAACACCGAGGATTTTTCCTTCCCCAGGGTTCTGCTAGCTTTGTCTCAGTGTATATATACCCTATATATAGTATATATACTTTTTTTTTTTTTTTTTGAGATGGAGTCTCACTCTGTCACCCAGGCTGGAGTGCAGTGGTACATGATCTTGGCTCACTGCAACCTCTGCCTCCCAGGTTCAAAATTCTCCTGCTTTAGCCTCCAGAGTAGCTGGGACTATAGACGCCTGCCACCACGCCCAGTTAATTTTTTATTTTTAGTAGAGATGGGGTTTCACCATGTTGGCCAGGCTGGTCTTGAACTCCTGACCTCGGGATCCACCTGCCTTGGCCTCCCACAGTGCTGGGATTACAGGCGTGAGCTACCACACCGGCCTCGGTACTATAAGTTTTTAGATGGCAGAGAAGATCTGCAAACTGTGGAAAAACACAAAGCTATCAGAAAATGCAAAATCATCAGAATTCTTTAAATGTGCTTGAAGTTATGCTTATGGGCTTCTCCCTCAGAAATGCCAACCCTGACTACTCATTGACTCCTGGGAAAGAATATCCTTAACAAAAGACAGCAAATGAATGATTGCCTGTGAAGCCAGGGAAAGACATCAGTGTGAGATCTAGGCATATTCAGGCAGGCAAGGTATGGTTCCCTGCAGCTATTGAGGATCTACCCTTAATCCAGGAGCTCTTTGTGATCCTTCTAGCCCCTTCAAGCTACAAATGTAACCATCAACCTTTTAAAAGAGCCAGCTTTTGACCTCCTTTAATTTCTTTATTGTGTTTCTGTTTTCTATTCTATTGATTTCTGCTCTAATCTTTGTTTTCTTTATTCTGCTTTCTTTGGGTTTTATTTGCTTTTGTTTTTCTAGTTTCTTAAGATGGAAGCTGAGGTCACTGATTTGAGACTCTTCTTTTTTTTCTGTCATTTATGTTCACTGCTATAAATTTTCCTCTTACTATTGCTTTACCTGCATCTCACCCATTTTGATAGTTTAGTTTTCCTTTTCTTAATTCAAATCATTTTCTAACTTCTAGTATGATTTCTTCTTGACTCAGGGGCTATTTGGAAATGAGTTATTTATTTTCAAATATTTGAAGATTTTCCAGTTTTCTGTTATTAATTCCTAATTTAATTGCAAGGCAGGCAGAAAACACACTCTCCATGACTTGAGTCCTTTAAAGTTTATTGACACTCTCTTCATGACCAAGACTATGGTCTGTTTTGGTAAATGTTCCTTTTGTACTTGAGGAGAATGTATTCTGCTGTTATTGGGTGTAGTATCCTAAAAATGTAAATTAACTCTAGGTAGTCAATGTTTTTTTAAAGTCTTCCATATCCTTGCTGATTTTCTGTTTACTTGTTCCAGTAATTTTTGAGAGAGGGTTGTTGAAATCTTAATCTATAAGTGTGGAGAAAGGATAAATGCATGAGGTAAATGATACCCCATGTTCCATGATGTGATTATTATGCATCGTATGCATGTATCAGAACATCTCATGTACCCCATGAATATATACACCTACTATGTACCTACAAAAATAAAACATGAAAAATTATTTTTAAAAATTATAAGTGTGGCTTTCTCTATTTCCTCTTGTGATTCTATCAGGCTTTCATCTCTACTCTTAAGTGCATCAGCATTTAGGATTGTTAATCCTGCTTGATGAATTGGCCCATTTATCACTGTGAAATGATCCTCTTTATCTTTGGTAATATTCTGTTCTTTCTCTAAAATTTTCCTGGACTGCTATTAATCAAGATACTTTAGCTTTTGTTTTTTAAATTTAATGTTAGCATGATATATCTTTTTCACACTTTGACTTTTAACTGGTTTATGTTTTCATATTTAAACTGATTTCTTTTAAGCAGCATATGGTTGAGACTTGCTGTTTAATACAATCCGAACATGTCTGTCTTTTAATTGGAGTATTTAGATTATTTACAGTAAATGTAATTGTTGATATGATTGGGTTTAAATGTACTATTTTGCTATTTCATTTCTATTTGTCCCATCTGTCCTTTGTTCCATCCCCATTTTTTTCCTGCCTTTTTTGGATTACATTATTTTTTTAAAGAATTTATTTTATTATTTTTTTTGTTGGCAAATTAGCTGTTACTCTTTTTTGTTTTATTTTAATGGCTGCTTTAGGGTTGTTATATTAACCTTAACTTTATTCCAGTTTTTCTTCACATGATATCCCATGTCACATCGATTATTTAAACCTTGCAAGAGTATGCCTACATTTCTCCCCTCTTGGCCTTTGTGCTGTTATTGCACATTTAACTTCTACATATGTTATACATCCCACAGTACATTGTTAGTATTTTTGTTTTAAAAAAGTCAATTATCTTTACAGAGACTTAACGACAAAAATGTTTTTATATTTTTTCCTGTTGTTGCCATTTTCCCCGTTCAGGACCCTTCCTGCTCACTACCTCCTTCAAAGCAGTCTTAGGACTACTCTTTATTTATGTATTTACTGTTTTTTGAGATGGAGTCTTGCTCTGTCACCCAGGCTGGAGTGCAGTGGTGTGATCTCAGCTCACTGCAATCTTTGCCTCCCCAGTTCAAGCGATCCTCATGCCTCAGCCTCCAGAGTAGCTGGGATTACAGGGGCACACCACCACACCTGGCTGAATTTTTGTATTTTTAGTAGAGATGGGCTTTCACCATGTTGGTCAGGCTGGTTTTGAACTCCTGACCTCATGTGATCCACCCACCTCAACCTCCCAAAGTGCTCGGATTACAGGCGTGAGCCACCACACCGGCAGGAGTACAATTTAAAAACAAGGGTTACAAATTTCTCTTCTTGCTGTAGCCAGAGTTGGTTTATCTTGCTTTGCTGTCAATGAAACTGGGGATCAGCTGGCTATTAAAAGCACATTGAGGGTTGTTTATTACTCGATATTGTAGGAGCAATAAAAGTACATCATCTTTCCTGAAAATCACCAAGCTCCTCACAATTTTCTGAACATTTTGCATCTCCTCTATTCGCTGAACTAGATGATGTTTCTAAAATATAATGCACCTGGAATAACTTTCATATATCCTTCAGCATTTGGGTGTTGGAACTTCCAAGAGGAGGTAATGAGACAATTTGAACACTTGTCACCCCCTCAGTTCTTGGCATTGCCATTATACCCTGAGAGTGCCAAGGTCTTGGCATCTTCCAGACTTAGTTGTTTGAGCTGCAGGTGCTATGGACAGACAGCCCAGCAGATGACCATTATGAGCTTGGCACCTACAGACCAGCTTTTGGAGACGAGAGAAGGTGCAGTCATTCCCTACTCTCACCATAGGCCTTGATACAAAATGCAAAGCTGGCACAAAAAGCTCATCTAAGTGGGCCAGGTGCCTGGTAACATCCTTTTCACATTAGCCAGCTGTTTTTTCTTGGCTGGCATCGCCAGGAAAGCTTGTCCTGATCCCATCAGACACATGGTGGTGTGCAGACACGGTGAAGCTCTGGCATAAGTAACTCACCTAGGTTAGCAGAGGAGCACAGGAACAGGTCAGGGTGCCCTTTCCCCCTGCTGCCTGCACAGTGAAAGCTGGATGTCTCCCAGAGGGGGCTGCCACGCTTCTGGTTGACAATTCTAATCCCATAGTTTCCGAAAAGAGCACATATAACCATATAGACACTAAGGAGTATCATAAGGAGTATAGTTTAGGCTAGAGCTCAGGAAGAAGCTACACTAAACCCAACTAACATTTACTGATTGGCACAAAGACATTGTGCCAGGGACTAAGTGTAGTTCAAAGAAGTGTGATCCATGTCCTGGTCTTTCATGTATTCCAATCTGGCTGGAGAGATAGGACATAACGGTCAAGAGATAACTGATAATAATAAAAGGAATGACTTAATGAGGCAACACGTGCATTGGCAAATGAGGACAGTAGATGGTGGGTTTTAGAAGGTGGACATTTGCTGGTTTTTAAAAGGAATCGGACCTTCAGAGTGATTGGTTAGTACAGAAATAGTGAACCAATTTGAAGGAGATAATACTATGTACTTAAGACCAGAAACCAAGTGTTTGGGGCAGAGGGAGGCCAAGGAGGAGGCTTAGCATCACTATATTGGTTTTGGTAACTGAGATGTTACTGGACTACTACTGCAGAGGTGAAAAACATGGGTTGTGAAGCTCTATAATTTACTGGCTGTTACAACCTTGAGCAAGTTATTTCACTCTCTAAATCTCAGTGTCTTCATCTGCAAAATGGGAAAAAGTAATATTACTAGGTTCCTTCAAGGGGTTGTTATAAGGGTTAAATAAATGAATACCTAGTAATTAAGCACAAAACAGTGTCTGACGCAGAATAAAGATTTGATAAATATTAGCTCATAGTGGTGGTTGTATCAGTGGTAGTAAAGTTCATTGGGACTATACTTTAAAATAAAATCTGTGTGCTGCAAGATCTTAATAGTATCCTCTTTCCACATGAGGCACCTGAGGCTGGAAGATATACAGCTAGCTAGTGGCAGGGCCTGTGAGTAGACTCAGGTGTTCTGACTTCCCGTCTCATGCCCTTCCCACCACACTGCGTCATAGCCTATACTTGAAAAGCCTGGAATGGGTAAGTGAGACCAAGTAGGGGCAGAACGGGGGCAAATTTGACTTTGTTTTCACCTTAATTTGTTATTATCCTTTTGATTCTGGGTAAACTGTGATATTTTGTTCAGGGTTCTTGATGCAGTTGCCTGCCAGCTCCGATAACCGGCTGGAAGGCAGCAGCAGAGTCTGGTATTTGACAGTGAAACTGCCAGTACATCTCACAAGGACCTGGCAGTCAGCCCACAGTTGGCCTGGGCAGGCACTCCCGGGCCAGGTTTCAGGTCAGCATAAAGTGATTCATTTTTGTTGTGCATTTGAAGGAAGCAGGAGAATCACAAGGCTTTAATGAGCATATTTAATTGGAGCTTTTTCTCAGGAGAAGAGAATATGTTCTCTCGATGTCTGTCATATGAAGAGGAAAGACAAGAATCCTAATGACCTGAGCACAGCAGGGCTCTATTTGAAACACTGAAGACTTAGCTGTGGGGAAGCTCCAGGATGTCAGGAAGAGACACTTCCAGTAGAGAGGCTGCCTGAGAAAGAGGAACTCTCTACAGGAAACTGGGGAGGGAAGCATGGTTAGGTGTTTTTCACTGGAGTGAGGATGTATCGGCTTGGGTTTGAGGTTTTCCAAATAACCAAAAGCAATGCAAACTCCTACTTCTTATTAGTTGTATACTGTAGCTTTCTTGGCCTAGTTCAGTAGGCCTGGATAAAAAGAAATAGTAGATCTAATACAATTCAAATCCACGAATGTGCATTAGGTGTTTATTACACAGAAGGCAAGGAAAATGTTTGAAAATACTGTATAAAGATGAAGATGACATGGTCCTTGCCTTCTGGAAACTCCCGATCTACTTGGGAGATACGTAGTGAAATGTAATACATACCTTTTGGGGCTGCTGCTCTGTTCACAGTGGTTCCTTTTTCTTTAGGGACAGCCCCTGATGCTCAGATAAAGGAGGTCTCTAGTGGAGCTGTACTGTATGGGTAACCTTCCAATTCTCACAATAGCAAATTGGACACTGGACATTAGCCTAGCTGATCTATTCTCTCTCTCATTTAAAACCAAAAACAAAAGAGACAGAGACTGGGTGTCATTGATAATGGCAGTACAGAGAAGATTCATGACTCCCAAACAGTTCTTTTCTTTAGAAAGTCCTTCACAATTTCACTTCTTTGCTGCTAGAAGACGTGTTGCAGTCTTTCCCAATAATTGTTCTTTGCATAAATTAGTTTGAGTTGGCTTTCTGTCACCCACATCCAAATATGCCTGATTCATATAAATGATATGATTTTAAAAAGTGATCAGTTGAAAATCTGTGGAAATAGCCAGAGAGAGGGAGGTGAAGGAGAAGGAATAGCCAGTATCTCTAAATGCCTCTAACAAATATAATGGGAAGCTATATATCTAATTACCCTTACAGAATAGAGCTCAGAATGCCAAAGATGGCACATATTGATAAGTCTCTTGGTATTTACTAACAGTATGGTAGACCAAAGGGAATTCTAACTTGGGAGTCAGAAGTAATTTTCTGGTGCTAGTTTTTTTTTTTTTTTTTTTTTTTAATTTATTTTTGTTTTTTTTTTTGAGATGGAGTCTCACTCTGTCACCAGGCTGGAGTGCAGTGACATTACCTCAGCTTACTGAAACCTCTGCCTCCTGGGTTCAAGCGATTCTCCTGCCTCAGTCTCCCAAGTAGCTGGGACTACAGGCATGTACCACCATGCCCAGCTAATTTTTATATTTTTAATACAGACGGGGTTTCACCATGTTGGCCAGGATGGTCTCGATCTCTTGACCTCTTGATCCACCCACCTCCACCTCCCAAAGTGCTGGGATTACAGATGTGAGCCACTATGCCCGGCCTTCTGGTGCTAGTTCTATTATTAAAAACCTGGGTGACTTTGGACATGTTGTTCCTTCTTAGTTTCAATATATGTAAAATATACGGATGAACTTAACAATCTTTGAGGCCTCTTCCAAGTCTATGATTATTGGCTGATATAAATAATAGTTTGTGATATCCATCTACATAAGCAATAGCAAAAGTAGATCCAATAATCCAAATGATGTAGAAAAGATAAAGGAAGGTGTGATGCTTAAAACTGAGTGTCAACTTGATTGAATTGAAGGATGCGAAATACTATTCCTGGGTGTGTCTGTGAGGGTGCTGCCAAAGGAGATGAACATTTGAGTCAGTGGACTGGGGAAGGCAGACCCACCTTCAATCTGGGTGGGAACCGTCTAATCAGCTGCCAGCATGGCTAGGATGAAGGCAGGCAGAGGAACGTGGAAGGACTAGACTTGCTGAGTCTTCCTAGTCTTCATCTTTCTCCCATGCTGTGTCCTTCCTGCCCTTGAACGTTGAACTCCAGGTTCTTCCGCTTTTAGACTGGCGGACTTACAGCAGTGGTTTGCCGGGGGCTCTCAGGTCTTCAGCCACAGACTGAAGGCTGCACTGTTGGCTTCCCTACTTTTGAGGTTTTGGGATTTGGACGGGCTTCCTTGCTCCTCAGCTTGCAGACGGCCTGTTGTGGGACTTCACTTTGTGATTATGTGAGTCAGTACTCCTTAATAAACTTCCTTTTATGTATACATCTATCCTATTAGTCCTGTCCCTCTAGAGAATCCTGATTAATACAGAAGGGTAAAAATGGATTTATGCAAAGAGGATTTAACAGTCGATAGATTCATTTGCCATAGATATTTTCTAAATAAAGCTTAATCGGAGAATGTGAATGTCTATGAAAACATAGTTTGATGTTACACTTGGTACGTCCTCATTAATGGAAAGTTTAGTTCATTTCAACTCAATAAATATTTATGTAGCCTACACCAAGTACTGTGTTATGCACAAGAGATTGAGAGATGGACTAAGAAAGTTTCTGCCATCAGGCAGAGGTTTTCTATTGCTAACTCTTTCAACAAGTTATTTCATCCTTCTCCTTCCCGTGTACGTGCCTGATAATTTTTCAATTGAAGAGAGCGTTGCCAGAAATAATTATTGATGGCTAATATTAATAATAGCTAAATATTTTGAGTGCTTACTGTGAGTCACTGTACTAAGTATTTGACTTGCATTATCTCATTTAATAGGTAATACATGTAAGGTTGGAGCTATTACTATACGTTTTATGAATAAGGAAATTAAGGCCTAAGGAATACTTTGCCCAAAGTTACACTTTACTTTAGGCATACCTGCCTTCAACATCCATGGTCTTAATATTCTATAGGGAATTGTTTCAGTATAATACCTGTGTTATAATTAATGTTTATCAAGTACTGTGTGTGAGGAGCTGGGCCAAAAGTTTATAAATCAAGGTAACCTAGGTAGGAAGACATTTTGAACTCATGATTCTTTGGAACTTTCTAACCATTGAAGCTGGCTGAAAATGGAAAAGATGGACTCAAGAATCAGGAGTTTCTTGCCACTTAGATATGTTCCTCTAAGCTGGGTGATACTTAGAAAAGTTTTAAGACTATGTGAATCCTTGTACTGGAGAAAGACAGTTAACATAGGAAACTCCTTAGATCTCTTGCATCCCTGGCTCCTATGAAAATGCTGAAGTTGGTTCTTTAAGTTGTGGCCTGGCAGGGGGAAAAATAACTCTTAGACCTATCAGAAAACCTGTCAAGGAGCATAGAGTATTACCAGGGTTAGCCATGCAATCATAGGACTTTTATCTTGCACAGACTGTAGATCAATAAAATTAATGCAATGAATTTGAGCCCAGCTTCTCATGGAGAGAAGGGGTACAATTTCTCACATGTGGACTGCACAATGGATAGGCCTCCTGCAGCTCAAGTCAATGAATGATTTTTCTACTTTGCAATGCAAACTCCAATTCTTGTGATATGGCTTTCCCTGAGTGTCAGATAAAACCCTGTGCTTTGGTGTATTTCCCCAGTCAAGGCAAAAAGCATAGCTTAAACTAGAAACGGTTCCTTGGCTACTGAATTTTCACCATTGGCAGGAATAGTAAGTATTGCTCCCACTTAGTTCATTGTCAGCCTCTGGCTTTGTTACTGTATAGCACGTGAGCGTGCAACGAGTTATTTTCTCATCTTAAAAAACATATGAACAGGACTTTTGATATGAGCATTTCTTGGATTGTATAATCTTAAATGGACTCAAGCTTTGAATGCATGAATGAGCATGGGATTATATAGGAACCATGTGAATGATCAAATGAAATGTAACCAGGGCCAAAAACTTAGTATTTAGTATTTCTATTATATAAACTGTGATTTAGCACATCAAAGGGGTTACCAGGTCTAACCACTTTATGTATAAATGGGAAAAACTGAGGAACAAGTGGAGAAAGTGACTTACTTTTCCAAGGTCATGTGGACATCTCACTCCATGGAACTGGCATGACAGACCATGGAGTTCACATTCACCCCAGGGCTCCTGTCTCCACCCTCCTGCTCACTCATCCAGTTCCATTCCACTGCCACGGAGTCTGAGCTGTGGACCTGGTCAGTGATGTGCCTATAGGAGCACTGATGGTACAGGAAGCGGCAAATGACTCAGCCCCAGCCTCAGAGCTGGACTAACTGCGTGGTTAATTGAGGATCATTTCTCTGAAACTTCGGAGGCTCCACTCTTCTTCTTCTCCCTCCTCCTTCTCCTCCTCTTCTTCTTCTTCCTCCTCCTCCTCCTCTCCTTTTCTTCTTCTTCCTCTTCCTCTTCTTCCTCTTCCTCTTTCTCTTCCTCTTTTTTTTGAGATGGAGTCTTGCTCTTGTTGTCCAGCCTGGAGTGCAATGGCACGATCTTGGCTCACTTTAACCTCCACCTCCTGTGTTCAAGCGATTCTCCTGCGTCAGCCTCCCAAGTAGCTAGGATTACAGGCGCCCACCACCACACCCAGATAATTTTGTATTTTTAGTAGAGACAGAGTTTCTCCATGTTGGTCAGCACGCTGCTTCTTAAGCCAATGAATGTAGGATAAGTCGGGGCCTGAAGCAATGAATAGCTAATGAATAGCTGGCATGGCAAGAGTTCTTGTTTAAGGGCTTTGGGAACACAGGTGAGGTGTGAGTGAGATCTTCAAGCATAGATTTTCATAATGTTTTCTTCTGAATGTGGAAGAGGTTTGCAGTGTATCTGGTGGAAGAAAGGATAAGGAGAAAGGACGAGATGCCAGACAGAAGGTGAAATAACTGTTTTCTTAAAGTTCTCTAGGAGACAATACACATAAACATATTCTTTCTTTGAAGTCAAGTGATGTGGTGCAGTTTCCTCAGTCTCTGAGGATCCAGTGTCCCGAGGCCATCTGGCAGCTTGAGAATGTAGCTTTGGGAGCTTGTGAGAAAGGGATTGGAAGCCTCAGTCAAGGATCAAGACAGCTAGAGTGGCAGAGCCAGGTACCTCAAGGGGCTTTTTGGGCAGGAGACTACATTGATAGGAAACTACAGGGTCACCTAAGACAGCTATTTGTAGATGGTGACGGGATTTCATAGGAGGGTGGTTTCCTGCATTATGCTAATGGCTTCTGAGAGCCTGAGGAATATAGATTATCAAGGTTAAGAACTAATGAAAAACATGAGATAACATAGGATAAAAGTCACTGTTCTTCCACATAAAAGTCACTGTTCTTCCACGTGAGATAACACAGGATAAAAGTCACTGTTCCTCCCTTTTTCTACCTTTCTCAACTTCCCAAGAATGTTCCTTAGGAACGTCTTCTTTTCAAGGCTGCCCTTGATGTCCATTTATTTTTAAATATGTAATTAACTGGCTATGCAGAGGAAAAGTACCTGATATTATTTACCATCAACTCTAAGCCCTTTGGTTTATGATCTACTTGCTTTTAAACATTTTAAAATTGCATTTCCTTGCTATCTACAAATTGCACGCCTCTATAATAGATACTGCAAAGCACAAAGCCATGAATAAGATAAGGTTCCTGGGCTGCAGGAGCTAACAACACTAGAAATGGGAGAGAAGATGTATTCACAGCTGCCATAGACTGCTGTTGTGGTGAGTAGCTTGAGTGATACGAAAGAAGCACTTTAGGAATTCAGGCAGAAGGAAGCATATCTTGCAGGTGCCAGCAAGGCTGACTTGATGGAAAAGCTGACATTTTTCTTAGAGTTAAACCCATCCAAGTGGGATAATTTGTTTTCATTGCAATAAAAATATTTAATTATAGTAAGTGCACGCAAGTCTTTAATAATAGCAGTATATTTATTTCTATAACATTTGTTCAAGAAATGCAAAAATGCTGATTGTCTTCTGACTTGAATAATTCTTGGTAGACTGGCATCAAGCAGTATGCAACCACAAGGTCCCGAGTGATCAACCCCAAACTCAGTTTGACCAGAGGGCTCTTTCCCTGCCATTCCATGTGTAGTTGTTGAGATTGGACAGGGTGCAATAAATAGCACCCTTCTTGTTCACTTGAGCTCTGAACCAAAGGGAAAATAAGGCTTAAGAGTAAGGTAGGTTGGGAGCCAACATATTTTTACCAATGAAGTTGATGTTGGAAAATGTAGTTTCTAATTATAGGCTGGCAGGCTTACTAATACTGAATCCCAGAAGTAGCAGGACTTAACCATAGCACCCCTGCTCTGTGCCTGCCCTTGTAAGACTCAAGGGATGGAGAAGCAGGGCAGGTGCATGCTTTCTGCAGAAACATCAGAACTCAAAGTGAAAAAGAAAAGATGAAGGGCCAAGATTATGCAGATTCATTTCTTAGTCCCAACCAATCAGACACAGCCCTTTTCCCCAAAGGGAGGAGTAAGTAAAGAGTGAAGAGGGGACAGGGCTTCTATGGTCATGAAGTCTTCTCATGGAAGGGCAGGGTAGAGAGAGCCTTTCTCACTCCCAGCCCCCCACAATAATTACCCTGAGAAACTAGCCAGAATCAATGCAGCAGATACAATATTTATCTTATTTTCACTTCAAAGAACCTGTCACACACTAAATGAAAGGCAATGAAAAAAAACCTCTAAAACAAAACAAAGAACCCCAAACCAAAGAGACACACTCTTTTGTTCTCTCTTCTGCTTCCTGGAGGACACTTCTTCATTTCCATGTTTATTAAATCATGGTCACAGAAAATCCAGACTCAGTTTACTTTTCACTTCAATATGCTTTAAGACTGTCATTTAATGAGCGGTGTCATGCCGAGGCATCATCTCTCAGGATGTGATGGTGAGGGAGATGGGTCTTTGAAGTCAGCTGTTTTTTAGGACATGTGTCTATCTATCCATCCATCATTTTACCCCATATTGTTAGATCCTCTTGCTACCTGAGTTGCGAGGCTATGTATGTTAGTGTGTGTGCAGACCTGTGTGAAAGAGAGAATGAGAGAGAGATCCCAGCTTCCCATCAGTCCTTACTGTTCTTAGTGAGTTCTTGCTTACTCAAGAACTCTCTGGCCCACTCTAAATTCCCCAGATTCATCCCTTTGTACTCCCACAACTATAGAAAAATATACATTTTTTCTTTATATTGAGAATAGCTCCATACATCTTATCCTCACAATCCACACCTTGCAACCAGATATAGATTTAATACATAAGAATTCACACATGCAGCAAAGGATACCAGTGTGCTGACCTCTCTAGGAGCCAGTATCCCAGCTCCTCAGGAAACCTGGGTTCATTCTCAACCAGCCATGCAATTTTGATAAAGTGTCCTTCAACCTCTGTGGCCCTTGCTTCCTTCTTCTGTAATAAGGGAGTAGAATTTCATTTTTTATTGTAGGCTAATGGGTAGGACTTACTGGTTTACATATTATGTAAAACATTACAATTATGCATTTTGTATTTTGCTTGTAAAAATTCAAACAACACTCAAGTAAAATGAAGAAAAAAGAGGAGGCCACTTTTTTATGCTTACAAATATTTATTCAGCGAGTCTCTCTGCCCATCTACTCTCTATCACATTGCTTATTGATTTTCTTCATAGCGCTTAGAATCCAAAATTGTATCTTGTTTAATTATTTGTTTGCTCTCCCACCTACAGTTAAATTCTATCAAGACAGGGATTCTATCTTTTCCTCTGTCCCTCACATATAGTAGATGCTCGACAGATAGATGCTGACTGAGTGAAGAATGTCTTTCTAGTGGGCGTAATACCCATTGCAGGGAAGGCCCAGAGACAGAAGCGTGCACTGGGTGAGGACCAGGGAGAATCAAAGGTAACTGAGTAAGGAGAGCTGGGAAGCAGATGACAGGAGAAAGACTGAAGTCCCCGTCGGGTTTCAGAGTTCTACAGTGAGTTTGTCTTCTGGGTCCTCCAAGCTCTCTAGTTTGGTTCCTCATCAAATCACATTATATTGCCACCAGCAAGAAACTCATGCCTGAGGGACAGCTCCACACATCCTAGGATTTGAAACTTGGTCTAGGGTTTTATTTTTTGCAAGTAGCTCTTAGCACATCTATTTTATATTTCACTTTCAAGAAGACCTCAAGAAGGGAGTCTCTTTAAATTCATAATGTATTTTTCTAGATTTGTTGTGATTCGACTTTATTTGGTCACTTGGAATTGGAAGAACTTAATAGAGTAGCTTTTCAAAAACCCATTATGGTGCATTATCTCCTTTCTGTAAGTTAACAAATGTACAGATTTCTTTAACAGTGAAAAAAGAAAGGCCGTGGTGTCTCCAGAACCATTAAGGTACGTGATAATCTCATTAAATTTCTTGGTACAATTAGCTTCTTCATTTTCCTTAAGGGGTATTCATATTCTCTCCAATTAAAGGTATTTTTAGCTTTTCTGAAGTGTGTAATTTTCTTTATAAAAGAAAAAGGCTCCGTTTATTTTTGTTGCTTGAACAAATTCCATTTATCCATTTCAATAATTTTAGGTGTATGTTTCTTACTTGGAAATATAAATGGCATTTAAAGATCAAGAATGATTTATTTACAGCACTGGTATCTCATCGAGAAAGTGCTGAGGCCTCTGAATTCCGGCATCTGTCTATTGTCAAGAACATCAGTCATTGAGTGGGAAGAGCAGGGAATCTTTAATCAGGCCCCGAGTTCAGACTGCAGCCAGAGCCTGGCTGCCTAGCCTTCGAGAACCTTCTAATCAACCCACTCCTCACTATGGTTTGGAGTTTGCAAGAACTGCTGGAACAAACTTGTTTTTGCTATTAAAATGGAAATCAAAAGAAAAATGTGATTTTTAAAAATAGATAATTTCTCAAGAGCATTTAGCTACAATAGAAGTGCCTAAATTCATTAGATATATTAATGAGGTTAATACAGAAATTCTCACCATAAAGGACCATCTTATTATTGTTATAGGAACAAATTTTAAGCAAAACATAATTTAAAATATCAGTCTGTAATCAATGTCTGTAAACATAGAAACTCTAAACTCTAAAATCTAAGCTGCATTTTTCGTCTTCATTCCAAAACTTTGTTCTTTGTTGCCAATATATCACCATTAGACTAAAGAAACTCAAAGTGGTTATAATTGAGATGTTATTTGATTCTTATTTTAGCCTTAAGTTAGCATATTAATAAAACAGCATATGAGTATCCTGCTGTGTAAATCGTAAGCTAAATTTTCAGAATGGGCTTGTAGCCTAGTAACAACAGATTACTTATTGGAACGTCACTAACTTTTCTTCATGACTTAGGCCCTTTATTATTATTTATAAATAAATAATGTATTCATTCTTCAAGCTGTAATTTTGGAGAAGAAATTAATATTGGAGGAGAAAAAAGAAAAAGCAAGAGAGTGGAAGAAAAAGAAAGAAAGAATACAGAGAAGATAAGAGAAGTAAGGAGAGAATAAAGCAATTTTAAAAAAAGAAAAGAAAAACTGAGAAATGCTTTCCCTTTTCTAGGTCCTAAACTGCCTTTTGAGTCATATAGTAAAAATGGAATTGTAGGACTTTTTTTTGGCAATCCATTTTATTTTATTTTATTTTATTTCATTTTAGTAGGTTTCTTTTAAAGAAAAACTTTATATTGAAATAATTACAGATTTACACAAAGTTGCAAACATAGTACAGAGAGGTCTAGTGTGTCCTTCCCTCAGTTTTCTCCATTGATGCCATCCTATTTAACTATAAGACGATATTGAAACTAGGAAATTGACATTGGCACAGTGTGAGTGTATAGCTGTATACCCCTTTTCACGTGTAGATTGATACATCTACTGCACTTAAGATACAGAAGTAATCCATCACTACAATTATCCCCCTCCTTGTACTACTTCATACTCAAAACTCTGCCCTTTTCCTCTTTCTCTCATCCCTTTTTTTTCTTTTTGAGACGGAGTCTCCCTCTGTAGTCCAGGCTGGAGTGCAGTGGCGTGATCTCGGCTCACTGCCACCTCTGCCTCCCGGGTTCAAGCGATTCTCCTGCCTCAACCTCCCACGTAGCTGGGATTACAGGTGCCCACCACCATGCCTACCTAATTTTTTATATTTTTAGTAGAGACGGGGTTTTGCCATGTTGGCTAGGCTGGTCTCGAACACCTGACCTCAGGTGATCCACCCACCTTGGCCTCCCAAAGTGCTGAGATTACAGGTGAGTCACCGCACCCAGCCTCTTCCCTCATCCTTAAATCCTAGAAACCTTTGATCTATTCTATCACTAGAATTCTGTTTTCTAAGAATGTTACATAAATGATTTCATACAATATATAGTTTTGAGATTGGCCTTTCCTACTCAGCATGATTTCCTTGAGATTTATCTTTCTTACTGTTTGTGTGTATTGCTAGTTTGGTCCTTTTTATTGTTGAATAGTATTTCAAGAATTGTGTTTAAATGAGCTGATGAATGCTAAAATGCTCTTTATGCAATAAAGCACTGTTTCAATAACCCTATTCTAACTCAGAAAATCAGTAATCCTATGTGACATAGTCAATTTGTTTCATATAGGCCTCTGTGCTTTGCACACGCTAAGTGCTCTCCTCTCCCGCATGCTTTGTCCAAGGAGTTGTTGCATGCTTGTCCTCTGCACTCTCACACTGCATCCTGCTCTTACCTTTATCAACTGTGTGTCCCCATGTTTGTACTCTGGTGTTAGACTCAGTGCCTTTCGGGGTAGAGAGCATCTTCTTGCAATCCCCGACAATGGCCTGTTCTCAATAAACGTTGGCTGCATTGATTTTGAGTTTAAGTTAATTAGGCTATGGGTTCTGACTTTGCTGGCACATGGAAGTCACCTGGGCAGGCTTTAAAAAATTCAGATGCTGGGTCTCACCTGCAGAGATTTCAACTCGATCGATCTTAGGTGCAGCTAGGGTACTGGAATTTTAAAAGCTCTGCAGATGGTTCCAATGTTCAGTCAAGATCTGGAACCACTGCCTTGGTCAAGATAAAGAACAAAACCACTGTATTGGATAGGATTTAATCTATATAGGAAACACTGTATTTGGTTGTTTTTTACTTGCCCATAGTACTTTTTTGTTGTCGTTAAAAGCAAGCATTTACTTGCATTGTGATGTTTAGATGTCTCCTATTGTTAACAGAAAGGTTTTATGTTTGAACCAGAATACAATCTTGAGAATTTTGCCCATCACTTTGATTCTATGGAATACATTCTGCAGGCAGGAAATGTGTGTGCTATACCCTCCATAAAATTTAAATCAATTCAAAACACATTTCTGAGGCTTCTAAAAGTAGTCATTAACCAGTGGTTCTCAACCTTGGCTGCACATTAGAGTCAGCTGGGGAGTTTTAAACAGTCCAACGCCCAGGCTGTACCCCACATCAATTAAATGACATTCTCTGGAGAGAAGACCCAGGCATCAGCACTTTGTGAAGCTCCCCAGGTGATGACAATGCATCGCCAAGTCTGAAAAACCATTGTCCCGAATGAACACAGTTCCTACATGAATACATTCCGAAGTCATCTTTATAAACATATTCCTTAACCCTAGATGAATCCATTCCTAATTCATCTTTATAAACATATTCATTAACACTTTTTGGATTACATAAATTAACAATGATATTAATTGGGTGAAAAATAGAAAGTGTCCCTTATTCTATCCTCATGCTTTAAAAAAAACCTTAGTTGTTATTAATGTATACATGACATTGTGCTATTAAAATGCGTTCGTGTCCACTAGTTCATTTAGTTCCTACAAATAAAACAAAAAAGCAAGATAAAAAGGAGCAATGGTTATTAACTTTGTACTTTACTTTTATAGATGAGAAAACCAAGCCATAGACAGATAAAGCGATGCAGGGCATAGGATGACACATGAAAGGCTCCTAGAGCTTGAAATTTAAGGAGGCACTCACTCTCAGGGTTGTGCAAGTACAGGTTGGCACCTGAGTGGGGGGTTCTACCTTAAGTTGTGTGCCTTAGTTAACTCATTCGCTTTAGTCCCAGCCCCGAAAATGGCTTACCCCAAATCATATGGCTAGGCAGTGGGAGGATAAGTGCTAAGATCAGACTCTGGGGCAAATATACCTTTCTCTTCCTACCATGCCTTATAGATTAGGAAATACACACTTACATTAGAAAATGCAGAATTCCACCTGCTTTAACTTAGTGTGGCGGCTTGAATAATACCCCCCACCAAAGAAGCCCACATTCGAATCCCCAAACCTGCAAACAGGTTATCTCATATGGAAGAATGGACTTGATGAGCATGATCAAATTAAGGATCATGAAATGGTAGGATTATCCTGAATTATCTGATGGGACTGGTGTAAACATAAGGGTCTTTGTAAGAGTGAGGCAGGAGAGTCAGAATCAGAGAGGGAGATATGGAGACAGAAGCCGAGGGGGACACGATGCTATTCTTGACAGGAGGTCATAAATCAGGGAATGTAGACAACCTTTAGAAGTTGAAAAATGCAACATCCTAAAGCTTTCTGAGAGAACACAGCTCAGCTGATACCTTGACTTTAGTCTATAATACCTGTTTTGGACTCCTGACATTCCTGAACTGTGAAATAATATATTTATGTTGTTTTAAGTCAATAAGTTTGGGTAATTTGTTATAGCAGCAATAGAAAACCACATACTTAGTTTAAAGTATTTGGTCAGTCTAATAAAACCATATTCAACTATAGTCACTAGTAAGACTCCTGGATGTAAAAAACTAATTTAATGATTGTCATTTACTATAGACATATAAGTAGGCACTTAATTTATGTATGACTAACAGGTAAGCTCATAGAAAACACCTGGATCCCTTCTCCTTTACTAAAAGTCTGTATTTATTTTGGCTATGTAATGAGGCTTTGATTTGCTTCTCTCTTCCCCAAATCTGACTAATTGCTGCCCTCCTTAAGAAACTGGAGGAGCTGGTATTGCTCTTCTTGTGTCAAATAGCCTTTGATCATATGTGCTTTCCTGCAAAGCCATACAAATTATAAAAACCACAAAAGTGTCAGTTTGAAGCGAGGGAGATCTGAGTATTTCCTCTTAAAAAGAGAACGTGAGAGGTTAGCCATAATGTACACCCTGGAATAACTTCCATGCATGTGGAAAAAGGGTGGATTCTAAATTCAGTGTGGCACAATACACCACTCACATGTAGCCAAAATTTTCTTTGATTATTTTCTAGAAAGAGTCCATGTTGGAGACTAATATACCACCTCTCAGTAGGTTTAATACAGTGAGTTTTTCTCCAAAGATGGAAATGATTGCTATTTCTTAGTGGATAGCCAAATAAAGTAGTTGGCTCATGTTTAGGTGCCATGTTTTATACAAAAAATCATCTAAAATACTTAAATCACGTTCAGTGTGGTAAGCTGTGTATACTGTGGGAGACACCTGGGAACTGAGCCAACAGAGGGAATAGATTCTCATCTTCTGCTGGTGTGTACACTCGCTGGGGAAAATGGTAGACAGAATCATCAACATTCCTTAGGATGTTATTGCTTTTTCTCTTGCTTGCTGTTCTTGTTCGCTGTTCTCTCTCTCTCTGATAAGCACATGCAATCGAATTTGAAAAAAATTAAAAATTAAATGTGACATAATGCTACTCCTTCATAAAATTATTTTTTTCCACTGCACCCTGCAAAATCTCATTCACCAATATAGCATTAGAGAGATTGTTGGTGGCAGTAGAATTCAGGCAGGCGGAAGGCTGGGAAGATGATGAAATAGACTTAGTCTGTGAGCCCGGAGTTGGAACTCGTATTGGTAGAGAACTGGAGACACAGACTCAATATGTGTAAGAACTTTCTTTTAGTCTAAATCTTTCAGAAGTAAAAATATTTTTTTCTGAAGATGATGATATTCCCAATACCCCAGATATTCAAGCAGAGATTAGCCAACCACAATGTAAGGAATTGACTAAAGCACTGAATGAAAGATATGAGAGTTTTTTAGATCCCTTTTAAATGAATATTTTTCATTATGATATTTATACTGTTCCATTTCTCCAGAATATTTGGTTCTCTCTTTTTAAGACTATAAACTGGCCGTAAGTAAAAATACATGTTATTATGTTATATCTTATTCCCTAGGTAAGATTATTTGCTCACCATAGAAATTCCAAAATTAGGCCAGGCGCAGTGGCTCATGCCTGTAATCCCAGCATGTTGGGAGGTCGAGCTGGGTGGATCACTTGAGGTCAGGAGTTTGAGACCAGCCCGGTCAACATGAGGAAACCCCATCTCTACTAAAAATACAAAAAAATTAGCTGAGAACAGTGGTAGGCACCTGTAATCCCAGCTACTTGGGGGGCTGGGGCAGGAAAATCGCTTGAACCTAGGAGGCAGAGGTTGCAGTGAGCCGAGATTGCGCCATTGCACTCCAGCCTGGGCGAAAGAGCGAGATTCTGTCTCAAAAAAAAGAAAACAATTCCAAAATACTACAGCAAGTATTTTGCAAGGTGCTGCTTCTTGTGCAAGATACAATGCCTGTTAAATGACAGTTTTTCTGTAGAATGGAATTTAATACCAGATATTTTACTGTGGGCACATCCCATGAAGTTGAGTGTGAATTTTACCAGTTTCTTCGTTGTGAGGTCTAAATTCTACTACTGAAGAAGGAAAGGAAGTGTGGCAGGGAGGTAATTGGGGCTGTCCCTATTTCTTTCCCTTAATGTAGGTGCCACAACATTTTCCAAACAGTGGGTTTTGTGTTTAAGAGACCGTGAAGGAGAAACCTTCTTCAGAACCCTTGTGGGGCTGGCTGCAGTCCCCGCCTGTCAGGGTCCTGCTATGTGTATGTGTAAATCACACACCCAAATACATCCAGACAGAGCCTATCCATCACATGCTGGCTGTGATGTGGGCTGCACTGTCTGTAAATCTGGTGAAAATAATGTATTTGTGCTGTGAGATGACATCCCATAATGAGATTGTGATATTCCATAGCATGCGATTTGCTATTTGTGACAAAGATGAATTTCACAGTGAGCACAGCTGCTGAGAAGCTGCTGGGGCTGGCGGACATGTGTAAGGTAAAGCCTCCTCTCAGGCCATCCTGTCATAACTCTTCTCTCCTGGAAATAATTTCTCAGGACTGCCAAGAACGAGTTGCCAAATTGAATTTTCTCTAAAGGATAGCTGAGTATTTAGGCAGGGCGAAATCTCTGAAGGGAAAGAAGGGTCTAGAAGACATTCATCAATATTCTTTGATTGCCTTTATTGTTTGTGGTAGCAGAATCCAACAGTCTACAACTGACGCTATCTAACAGACTCTTGTGCCCTCTGCACATGCAATCGATGCAAAGTAAAAACTGTCTTTATGTTCAAAATAAAATAAGTAACCTAAGATGTTCAGATTCTTACTCTCAGAGTCATACATGGAGCCATTTTATATAGCTATCATTTTTAAGGGTCCTAAGTTGCACTGAGTCCTTGCTACATAGATTGGCGTCTCCAGACTAGCAGTACTGTTAATCACCTGGGAGCTTATTACAAATACAGACTCTTCGGTCCCTTGCCAGATCTACTAAATCAGAATCTGTATTTTAACAGAATCCCCAGGTGGTTCTCGTGCATATATGTTTTAGGAGCACTGTACTAAATGATGTTTAAGATGTTCTAGTATGCTCATGAGCATGGAAAATAATACGACTACTAGTAAAACAGGAGTCATTCCAAATATTTATGTGTGCATTTTTTTGCATATTACAAAACATTTTCACAATTATTACCAAATTTGAGCTTTCCCATAACCTTGTAAGGTAGGTGGGTGCTATTATCTTCTTTTTACAGTTGAAACAATTGAAGTTCATGGTGATTAATAGTTTTGCCCAAGATATATGCAGGTGACTAAGGAGCCTAAATTCAAACTCCGATCTGTTCTCCCTAAGTGTATATTTCTTTCTCATTACTGTTAGAGCGTGTGCTGTGAGTGTGTCTGCTTTTGTCCCCATGAGTAACAAGATTCTACAAAGCCACGCATACACTCTCAAGGTATAAAAACAAGAATAAGCATCTAAAACGATCAGCTAGACCTGTGGTTGTCGTGTGTGGCTGAGTTTGTGCAGGACTTTTCTGATTCCAGTGGGATCAAATTTGACCCTCGGTCATGTTAGGTCTAGGTTCTGAAAAGTCGGGCACCAGCTACTTCACGATATGGCTTGATTTAGGATTGATCACACAGGTGAACTTGGTGATACCCAGACCTAGTCAGACTATGAACTTACAATTCTTTTAGGGACTCTACTGCTCCAAAAAGATTTCCCAGGCCAGCCACTGAAACACAGACCAATAGAGCAAACGCTCTGTATTATACACCTCCTCTGGCAAGAGATGCTCAAAAATGCTTTTGATGATGACAGCAGGACCTATTAGTCACTAAGTGTCATGTATAATGTAACCGTTGCTCTAGGAGCTTTTATGCTTGGTCCTGCAATGCAGAGGGCCTTGTGACAAGTAAAGCCAGAAGTCAAGGATGCTAAGGAGACACAGGCTAAAAGAGTTCTCCAGCCTCCCTTGGAATCTAGTAACGCTGAGAAACCTGAGACTCTTTTTTTGTGAGACAGAGTCTTGCTCTGTTGCCCAGGCTGGAGGGAAGTGACATGATCTTGGTTCACTGCACCCCACCGCCTCCCAGGTTCAAGTGATTCTCCTGCCTTAGCCTCGAGTAGCTGGGACTGCAGGTGTGCACCACTATGCCTGGCTAATTTTTATATTTTGAGTAGAGATGAGGTTTCACCATGTGGCCCAGGCTGGTCTCGAATTCCTGGATCACAAGAATTTAGTGATCCTCCTGCCTTGGCCTCCCAAAGTGCTGGGATCACAGGTGTGAGCCACTGTGCCCAGCTAGATACTTGAGACTCTTGAAGACACTCATGGGCTTATAAATACAGGGGCAGTAGAACTGGGAAAGAATGTCTCAGGGCAGGGGTGCAAGGACAGGCTAAGTGTAGCAGACATGTCCTTTGTTTCTGTTGTGCATAAACAAATTTATAATACAATTATTTTTATAAGAGCTTGATATACAATTTTTAGCAAAGTAGTTTTGTGTCCATGTGTTCATATTTGAGAGATTTTAAGCAGAGGGATAAACTCACTGAGCCTCTCATTTAATATTTTTAATTAACATCTTTGAAAATTAATCAATTTATTTGTAATGGGCTATACAGGTCCTTAAAGAGATTTTTAAGTTAAAAGGGGTTGTTGATAACACAGAACTTTTGCCTGACCTGAGGAGTGGATGTCGCAGAATATACAAGAACAGTAACAGCAAAAATAAACCGATGGTAACTCAAAACTTAACCCCTAGTCTGATGGATCAGTGAATTTCCCATTTAGATTTTGGAAGATTCAGTTCCTACATGCATAATTCACATAAGGTCCTTCCTTAATTGTATACAATCTATCTGTTTTTTCCTAAACATAAAGCATTCCCTTGGGACATTGAAATACTAATTCTTATGCTCTACTGACTCGCCATTTCTTTCCTGTAATTCTGAGATGATAAAAATCAAATTCTGACTACATTTCTATCCCTTTCTTTCTTCATTCTCCAAAAGCCTAATCATGCAAAAACTCACAGGCACAACCTTTCTGGTTTATGGAATCTCATTTTGTAATGACGTTACTTATGCCCACATTCTTGTTAAAACATTAAACACCGTGACTGACTTCAGTCTCATCTGCTGGGATGAGACTGTTCTCATCTACTGGGAGAAAGTCTGTTCTTTCCTGGGCGTGATTTTCTCTTTAGAAGCTGACTTGCCTTATGAATTTTCATCTATCATTTTCCCCATTTCCTTCACTTAGGAGAGGAAAAGCACAATCTATGGCAAACCAGAAAGAAAAAGAAAATGCTGTGTGTTAAAAGCTTTTTTGTAACAATCTTCCTTGACCAGTCCCCTGTGCATTAGAGAAATGTCCCTGCTTGATGCGATGTATGTGCTTGTCTTGTGCAGACTTCAAGACATACTTGGTTCTTACCATGTTATCGCATGGCATCTTGGGGAAACAGTATGGCAAAGACATTATTTAGATTAAAATAGTGATGATTTTTATGACAGAATATGGAAAAATTTGGTGTTTTCATGTGGAAAAGAATTATCCAAAATTTCAGAGTAGATTAGTACAGGTAAGAAGGCCCTATGTGGGCACCCATGCTTCAGATTTTTCTCTGCTTTTTGGTTTATAGTTAAGACATTACCATAAATTAGGTTCCAATATATGCTCAACTTTAGAGACGAGAAAATGGAAGTTCAGAGAGTTTGGGTTACTTGTCCAAAGTTACACAGCTAGCTACTAGCAAAGCTAGGATTCAAATCCAGAACGGATGATTTAAGCCATTTATACTACAGCACTACTTACATGAAATGCTATAGTGCTTTTAAATTATAAAGCACAGGCAAAGCTGTTGTCTCCTTCAGGTTTATGCTGCCAATTTTTTCCTCCTGGCTTTTCCTCATACATTCTCTATGTATGCCTCTATCTAAACCTGTTGGAAACCTCCTTCTCATCTTGCAAAAGCCCGCTCTACAAAATTCCTCTTCTCCCATTCTTCCCTCATTTTCCTCATTGGTGGTAATACCTCTCAAAAAAGATACACTAATATATGTTGCTAAAAGAAGGGCTAAGACTACCAAAAAGGCTGAATTCCTCCTTCCTGTGCCTATCCCAACCCCTTTCCTTGAAGTAACCATGTTACTTTTTGCTAAGCATTTCCTTGAACACATATACATAGAAATACAGTTGACTCTGGAGCAACATGGGTTTAAATTGTTATAGTCCACTCACACACAGAAGGCTTTCAATAAACATATAGTAATTTTTTGGGAGACTTTTGACAATTTGAAAAAACTCACAGATGAATCTCTTAGCCTAGAAGTATTGAAACATTAAGAAAAAGGCATGTTGGGAGTTCGAGACCAGCCTGACCAACATGAAGAAACCCCATCTTTACTAAAAATACAAAATTAGCCGGGCGTGGTGGTGCATGCCTGTAATCTCAGCTACTTGGGAGGCTGAGGCAGGAGAGTCACTTGAACCCGGAAGGCCGAGGTTGCAGTGAGCCGAGATGGTGCCATTGCACTCCAGCCTGGGCAACAAGAGCGAAACTCCGTCTCAAAATAAATAAATAAATAAATGAAGGTATGTTATGAATGCATAAAATATATGTAGGTATGAGTCTATTTTATCATGTACTACTATGACATAGGTATAAATCTGTTATAAAAAGTTAAAATTGGTCAAAACTTATGCACATAAACATTTAGTTACCATGCATGGCAGCATCCGCAATCAAGAGAAGTGTAAACAAAAGTAAAGATGCAGTATTAGATCGTAACTGCGTAAAGTTAACTGTAGTACGTACTGCCCTACTGTAATAATTTTGCAGACCCCTCGTGTTACCATGTAGTGAGGAGTATAGCAAACATCTGCTTGAAACACCCAGTGCCATGGGTCTCCACGTGAGTGGTTCCTCTCTCCAGCGAATCGCATGTCGCAGTAAGAAGTGATCTCTCGGGTGGTTCTTCTGTATTTCCCATGCAATATGGTAGACTTTGAATAACACCAAGAGAGCCATATGAAGTGCCACTAGCAATGCCAGTAGTGCTCCCAAGAAGTGGAGAAAAGTCAAGACTTTAGAAGAAAAAGTCGAATTGCTTGGTTAAATTGAGATCTGCGGCTATGGTTGCCCACCATTTCGGACAGATGATTCTGTTTGTAAACAGATATGTGTATCTATAATACAGTACACTACTGTAGAACTATTTCCCTTTCCTTATAATTTCGTTAATAATATTTTCTTTTCTCTAGCTTACTTTATTGTAAGAATGAAGTATATAATTCATATAACACACAAGATATGTGTTAATCAACTGTTGATGTTATCAGCAAGGCTTCCATTACCAGTAGGTTATTAGCCGTTATGTTTACAGGGAGTCACAAATTATACATAGCTTCTCAACTGTGCAGGGGACAGCACCCCTAACTCCTGCGTTATTCAAAAATCAACTGTACATGGTTTTGTTGTATTTTTTAGAAAAATGAATAATTTCTTTTTATATTATTCTGTTATATATTTTCCCCACTTAATAGAATGTCCAGAAAATCTTTGCATCTCAGCACGCCTGAAGCTTCCTTGTTCTTATTTATTTATTTTTTATTATTATACTTTAACTTCTGGGGTACATGAGCAGAACGTGCAGGTTTGTTACATAGGTATACAGGTGCCATAGTGGTTTACTGCACCCATCAACCCGTCATCTACATTAGGTGTTTCTCCTAATGCTATCCTTCCCCTAGCCCCTCATCCCCCGACAGACCCTGGTGTGTGATGTTCCCCTCCCTGTGTCCATGTTTTTCCATTGTTCATCTCCCACTTATGAGTTAGAACATGTGGTGTTTAGTTTTCTGTTCTTGTGTTAGTTTGCTGCGAATTATGGTTTCCAGCTTCATCCATGTCCCTGCAAAATACATGAATCCATCCTTTTTTATGGCTGCATAGTATTCCATGGTGTATATGTACCACATTTTCTTTATCCAGTCTATCACTGATGAGCATTTGGTTTGGTTCCAAGTCTTTGCAATTATGAATAGTGCCACAGTAAACATGTGTGTGCATGTGTCTTTATGGTAGAATGATTTATAATCCTTTGTGTACACCCAGTAATGGGATTGCCTCGTTCTTTTAATTGTTCACCTGGCACTGCTTATTTACAATGAGTCTTCCCTTCTTGGAATACGGCTTGTCTTTCCATTTTTTCAGGTCTTTGTTTATGCATTTTAGTAAGTCATACAGTTCTTGCATTTCTAGAAATTTTATAGTTTTGGTTGCTGTTGTGATTGTGATTTTTATTTTGTGTTTTCTAATTGGCTTTGCTCATGTGTAGGAAAGCTATTGATCTTGAATCTAGCCACATTGCTGAACTCCTAATCTTTATACTTTTAAAAATTGATTCTTGTAGATTTTCTAGATAGGTGATCCTATTAACTGAAAAAATATTTCACCTTTTCCCCCATAACTAATAGATTTGTTTGTTCCTTTATTTTGTCTTGTTTTTGGATAAGATCCCTAGGATGATGTCAAATAAGAGTGGTGATTATAAGGGGCACCTTTTACTTGTTTTGCATCTAACGGAGAATGTTTCTAATGTTATTACGACATTTACTTTAGGTTCTTGGTACATGGCCTCTTTCTAGTATGGGAATTTTCTGATGGCTTTTAATCAATCAGGAATAGCTGTTAAATTTTATCAAATTATTTTTTCTGTACTAATTTTGGTACCTATTGAGATTACCTTACAGTTTAACTTATTTTTTTTTCAGTTAATATAGTGAATTACCTGAATGAAGTTTCTGCTCATGCCATTTTGTACTCCTCTTACTGGCTTACCAGTTTTAATCTTTTAAAATGGTTCTTGTTTGCATGCCTGCCACCCTCCTCATCCCCACAAAAAAACCCTGAAACTTCCTTGAAAACCATGTAACTTTCGTATTGTGGATTCTCAATTAATGGTGATTGATACATCTTTATAAAAATTCACATTTATTATGTCAGCTGAGTAACACTGCAGCCATGCCGTTAGATGATATGCTTCAGTTTTAAATATCATAAACTGAAGTTTGGCTTTGAGAACTCAAACCAAGTTAGAGCCAGAGCTAGGTCCAGAGCTAGGTCTCAAATTTAAGTTCTATTACTTAAGGGCAAATGCTCTTTTTGCTGATTCATGGATAATAATTTTTCTGGATTTGTGGTGTTCATCATCAGAGGCGGTGTTCACATTTTCCACATTTGTTGGAGACCCTGGGCAGCTGCGAACTGGTGTTCTCACTACCTGAATGGTAGTGAATGATGCTTCCTAACTGGAGGGGAAAGGATCGATTTGGTGATAGTTTTCTTATTAGGCCCCATTATTGACCAGTACCCAACCAGCCTCATTCAAGTGCTGTTATAAATACATACAGCAAAATGAGTTTCATTAAAAGGACTCCTGACGCTCCTTACAGGGGCCTGATACTGAGTCCCAGGCAATTGTCAAAACTTGACCTCTTTTAGAATGACAGAAGGCCCAAGTTGGCAGGGTCCTTAGTGCTAATCTGTGCCGCCATCCTTGCGCCCTCCCCACCCCCCACTTTTAATAGATGGGAAAAATGAGATTCAGGGGAAAAATGACTTTCAAAAGTCATGTTGTGCATTACCAAGTATCTCAGGAAGTCTAGAACTACCTTATTTTAATATGGTTTAATTATTTGTTTGCTCTCACAGACAAAAGAAAGGGTTAGCTATATACATCTTTGCCCCTTATTCTGAGATAGCAGGGCACTTAAGTGGATGTTGGGCAAAAATGAGATCAATTCTAAAACAAATTTGGAAGCCGGGCACAGTGGCTTATGCCTGTAATCCCAGCACTTCGCGAGGCCGAGGCGGGCGGATCATGAGGTCAAGAGATCGAGACCATCCTGGCCAACATGGTGAAACCTTGTCTCTATTAAAAATACAAAAATTAGCTGGGCGTGGTGGCGCATGCCTGTAGTCCCGGCTACTCAGGAGGCTGAGGCAGGAGAATCACTTGAACCCGGGAGGTGGAGGTTGCAGTGAGCTGAGATCACACCACTGCACTCCAGTCTGGCAACAGGGTGAGACTCCATCTCAAAAAAAAAAAAAAAAAAAAAAAATCTGGAAATGAAAATGGTGGCAGTGGTAATTGACAACCGCATGGGCTTCAGGGGAAATTTTGTAAACCTAGATACTTTCCTGGCTCCTACCAGGGAGGCAATGGTCACAGAGATTGAATCCCAAGTGGAGTCCTGTTCTTTTTCTTAGTGAAACCAAACCTGGTATGCTGTTGGTTTCGGCTTCACAGCCTTTTGTCACCATGTAAATAATAATTTCTTAAATCAAAAAATCTTCTTTTATTGTCCCAACATGTGATAAGACAATAAGTATCAATCGGACTGTACTTCACGGCTGACACATTTCCTCACAGCACCGGCATTATTGTATGATCCTCACTGTTAAGACGGAAAGCAAAACCAAGTCTAGGGAACACTTTGGTTATCCAAGTAGAGTACTGGAAAGCAATTTTTTTTAAAAGGTGGTTAAAATGACTTGCCACAAGCCTATGTAGTTTCACTAGACACACTGCAAAGATATTTAGATAGATGTAGTCTCTGCTCTCTGAAACCTTAGTTTTGCAATATATCCAGAAGACTGTCATATCTCTATAAGAAGTAACAGGAAATAATACATTTTAACAAACTCAAACATTTTTAAATAAATATACATATAAATAAATAAGACCTTTAAAAATGGTGAGATATAGGGTGTTTTGGGTATGTGCGTGGTGGAATAGGTTATGAAACATCACAAATTTTGATGTGAAATAACAAGTAGAATATATTCCCTCCCGAAAGCCTCACCACCCTCCTCTCACTCTGATCATTTTTTTTTTGCATTTTCAGGACCCCCAATTCTGTTGACGGTATTGTTGCTTATTCATGTTGATACGTTATTTTGTAACCATTTTCAAGTTCTTTCATACTTGATCTTCTCAACAACACTTACTGTAAGATCCTGAAAAATATGACCATGTTTGCAATTTTATCCAGAATCTCTGCAGCCAGAAAGTGTTCAGTTAATGCACGTGTTTGAATATGGTAATGTGGATTAACATGTAGGAGACACAGAGACAATCCAATAAAAACATTAATCAGATCCAAAATGTACATCTCTGCTTCAAACACCAGACAACAATAAAAGCATTTTAAAAGGCTCCAGCAAGTGGGAGGCTCAGGGAAGGGCTTATGCTGCAGCGGTGGGCCAGGAGAGCAAATGATTTTCCCATAACTGAGCTTCTAAGAAGACTTTGTTCCTTGTAACTTTTCTATATATTAATCTCCCTGTAGTTTAAAACAAAATAAGACAAACAAGAATAAAAGTCTTCAGCTCATATACCTCCCCATGAGATTTCTTTGGTTGCCTGAAGAAGTCTACAGAAAATAGCCACTAGAGTTAACACAGACAGGAAATGCCTAGCAAACAAAATGCTGCCACCTTCTGGTAAAATAATACAGAAGAGTTTCTCCCCCTGTCATTTGTACACACACACACACACATACACGAATTATCCCAGTAACAATAACATTTATATCATGCTTTATAGCTAGCAAACACTTTCATGTGCATGATCTCATTTAATGCTCACAAAATCCTTATGAGATAGTTTTATTACCCACATTTGACAGAAAAAGAAACTGAGGTTCTCAGAGGGTATGTCACTTCCAGAAGGTCACACAGTGATTGGCAGATGCATACTTAAACCTTAACACAAGTGAACCTGCATTACACTTTAACACAGATGAAGAATGAACCATTATTTCATGCATTGACAAATACTAAACATGTCGGCCATGCACTCAGCAGCAATGTGTGGAGTCTTTGGTCTGATCACATCATATCACAGCTTTGTGTTATAGCACATGGCTAACACATAACTCTCTCCTTCTGGCTCTGCAGAGTGCAACAGTGTCCTCCTGAAATGAATTTAGGAGATGCGGGTAGAGTGGGGGTACAGCAAACCCTTCTCTGTCACCCTTGAACCAGGCAAGATACATATTCTACTCTTTTCCCTTTAACATTTTCTCAGTAGTCTTAAAATGCAAATTGTTGTCCTTTTAATAATTCAAAATCCGTAGTACTGGCTCCCATATGCAGCTTCATCTCCCATGACATGCCCCATGCACCCTGTCTCGGGCATGAACCCTGGTCATTCTTTTTCAGATGTGAGGTACTTTTAGCAGCTTTTCCATTTGACTCTGCTTAGCAATATCCTATTCATCCTTCAATTCTACCTCCTCTATTAATGCTTCCCTGATCTCTTTAATGCATATTCAGTGCGTTCCCAGCCATCAGTGAAGCTTAGTTCCTTCAGTTTTTATGATAGCCTATTGTTTTCCTTTCTGTGAGTCTGTCTCACTAGTGTGTCCACCTAGAAGGTAGAGAACGGTCCTCATTAATTTCTGTAACCCCCAACAAAACTCTGCATAAGTGTTCAGTAAATATTTGCCTGTTATTGAATTGTCATAGAAAAGCCTGTGAAACACCACCTGATTCTAAGAGCTAGGGTAAATCTTTTACTAAAATGGGAAGCATAAGGGAGCTGTGTCACCATGGTCATTGCTTATAACATCAAGGAGAGACCAGCAAAGGTAGGAATCCCACCTCCATTTTCACATTTGTTCTTCTCTGTGTAGGACCAATAATTTTTAGAAAGATGTTTCTAGATTTCCTTCCTTCCTCATCCTTAGCTGTGCACCAAATTGTCAAACTCCTGCCAAGAGAAAACATTCCTGTTAGGGTCCCCTGTTGGATTGACAGTATTTGCAATCAGAATATTGATCTCCAAGAAGGCTTTTCTGGTCCTGTGCCTACACAATATTGGCTGCAGGATAATACTCATGTAAATATTCTAGTGGTATCTAGCCTTGTTATGAGATTTCTCCTTACTTTTTTTTTTTTTTTGAGACGGAGTTTTGCTCTTATTGCCCAGGCTGGAGTGCAATGGCGTGGTCTCAGTTCACTGGAACCTCCGCCTCCCGGATTCAAGTGATTCTCCTGCCTCAGACTCCCAAGTAGCTGGAATTACAGGCTCCCGCCACCATGCCCGGCTAATTTTTGTATTTTTAGTAGAGATGGGGTTTCACCATGTTGGTCAGAATGGTCTCGAACTCCTGACATCAGGTGACCCACCCACCTTGGCCTCCCAAAGTGCTGGGATTACAGGTGTGAGCCACCTTGCCTGGTCTTCTCTCTCACTTTTATTTTGAAGTAATTTTTAACTCAGAAAAGTTGCAGAAATAGTACGAAGAATTCCCATAATTTATTCCCATTAATTTACACTATGGTCTTTTTGGAGGGCATTTTGCATCTAAAAAATGATTTACCAACATACAAGGATATTAAAAGCATTATTTATGATAGCAAAAATTGAGAATGACCTAAATATTTCAAAAAATAGAATTAGCTACATAATTATATCAAAATGATGAATCTTCAGCCATTAAAAATAAAATTATTTAAAAATATTTACAAGGAAATGCTCAATGTATTATTTTCCTGGTGCTGCCATAACAAAATACCACAGACCTTGTAACATAAACAACATAAATTGGTTTATCACAGTTCTGGAGAACAGAAGTCCAAGATCAAGGTGCCAGCAGGGCTGCTGTCTCCTGAGGCCTCTCTTTGACTTGCAGCTGGCCTCCTTCTTGCTGTGTTTTCACATGGTTCTTTTCCTGTGTTTGTCCATTCTTGGTGTCTCTCCCTTTTCTTTTTTGCCTTTTTTTGAGATGGAGTCTCACTCTGTCACCCAGGTTGGAGTGCAGTGGCATGATCTCGGCTCACTGCATCCTCTGTCTCCTGAGGTCAAACGATTCTCCTGCCTCAGCCTTCTGAATAGCTGGGACTACAGGTGTGCACCACCACGCCCAGCTAATTTTTGTGTTTTAGTAGAGACATGGTTTCACCATGTTGGTCAGGCTGGTCTCGAACTCCTGACCTCGTGATCTACTCACCTCGGCCTCCCAAAGTGCTGGGATTACAGGCGTGAGCCACCGCGCCCTTGCTCTCCTTTTTCTTATAAGGACACCAGTCATATTGGAGCAGGGCTTCACCCTTATGACCTCATTGAACTGCAGTTACCTCTTTAAAGGCCTTTTCTCCAAATGCTGTCATATTGGGAGTTAGGACTTCCACACAGGAATTTGGAGGGAACACAATTCTGTCTATTACACTCAAGATACTTAAGTGAGAAAATGTACGTCTTAAGCCATGTTTATAATGTGACTTCAATTTTTCCAACAAAATGCACCCATATACAGAAGACAAATAGTGTGGAAGTTTACATGTCAAAATTTTAACAGTTGATATTTCTAAATTGTGAGATTATGAGTCATATTAATTTCCTTTCTACTTTATTGCATTTTCCAATTTTCCATAATAAACTACCATTACTCCTTTAGTTAGAAAAGAATAGATTATAAGTAGCATAAAATACTTTTCAAAAAGCTTAAAGTTTTATTTAAGATGTATATAATATCAAATATATTAACATATTTGATCTCTGTAACAATGCTATGCGGCAGGAACGGGAATAATGTTTTTGAATTCATACATAACAAAATTGAGGCTTAGAAGAGTTAAGTCATATGGCCAAATAGCTTAATAGTCAGAATAGGGCTTCTGAGTATTAATCTAATCTCTCCATTATAGCACAATTCTTTAAAATACCTTCCTTTGGACTGAATGTGGTGGCTCACACCTGTATTCTCAGCACTTTGGGAGGCTAAGGTTGGATGGTCACTTGAGTGCAGAAGTTTGAGACCAACCTGCGTAACATGGCAAAACCCTGTATCTACAAAAAATAAAAAAAAGTAGCCAGGCATGGTGGTGTAAACCTGTAGTCCCAGATACTCAGGAGGCTAAGGCAAGAGGATCACTTGAGCCTGGGTGGTTGTGGCTACAGTAAGCCATGATCTTACCACTGCACTCCAGCCTGGGCAACAGAGTGAGACCCTGTCTCAAAAACAAAACAATACATATTAAAATGCCTTCCTTTCATACACAAAGAAAAATAGAACTATTCTCTTTTAATTATCCCCAATAATTTATTAGTGATACATATGAAAGTAGAGGAAATAATAACAACAGCAGTAATATGTTTCATGGAGATCATTTAAGCTTAGTCTTAAATTGAAAGATTTGGGATAAAAAAATATATATATATAAATATATAGTGACTTGGAGATCATTTAAACTTAGTCTTAAATTGAAAGATTTGGGATAAAAATATATATAAATATATAGCGACTGGGTATATACCCAAAGGAATGTAGGTCATGCTATCACAAAGACACATGCACATGTATGTTCATTGCAGCACTATTCACTACGGCAAAGACATGGAATCAATCTAAATGTCCATCAATGATAGACTGGAAAGAAAATGCAGTACGTATACACCATGGAATACTATGCAGCCATACAAAGGAGGACATTATCCTTAGCAAACTAATGTGGGAACAGAAAATTAAATATTGCACATTCTCACTCATAAGCAGGAGCTAAATGATGAGAACACATGGACACATAGAGGGGAACAGCAGACACTGGGGCCTACCTGAGGGTGGAGGGTAAGACGAAGGAGAGGATCAGGAAAAATAACTAACGGGTACTAGGCTTAACACCTGGGTGACAAAATAATCTGTACAACAAATCCCTGTGACATAAGTTTACCTAAATAACAAACCTGCACATGTACACCTGAACCTAAAAGTTAAAAACGAAACCTAAGTTTCATACAAAAATACATAAATAAATGAATAAATAGTAACGATGAAATGATGAAAATTGTCACGGAGTTTTTTTTTTTTTTTTTTTGAGACAGAATCTTGCTCTGTCACCCAGGCTGGAGTGCAGTGGCGCGATCTCGGCTCACTGCAAGCTCTGCCTCCCGGGTTCACTCCATTCTCCTGCCTCAGCCTCCCGAGTAGCTGGGACTACAGGCGCCTCCACCACGCCTGGCTAATTTTTTTATATTTTTAGTAGAGATGGGGGTTTCACCGTGTTAGCCAGGATGGTCTCGATCTCCTGACCTTGTGATCCACCCGCCTCGGCCTCCCAGAGTGCTGGGATTACAGGCTTGAGCCACCACGCCTGGCCCCGTCATGGAGTTTTTACTCCACAGCACATTCTTATGGTTGTCCATTTATGAAGACGAAGCATGGAGACTCCTTTACCAGACTCTACTGGGGATTTCAATAATATTCCTACCTGTGAGAATGCATGCACAGACCACTCATCTAGGCAGAGGCTCCTCATCTGGAGGAATGAAAGGAGAATCAGGGAGACAAGAAATGATTACAAGAGTTTCAGAGATCTTGAAGTATAAATATTTTGTCACTCCAGGAATGTAAAAAATATGGCCACAGCTACGTATGCGTGTGTGGTGGGGTGGGGCATGGTTCTGCATATATGCGGTGTTCTTTCGTTGAAAAAGTTGGGGATTATTGCTATAGGTCAATAATATTAAAAATCCCATTTATAATATATTCTTTTCCACTCTCCATTCCTATGATAAAACCCACCATCCCAACAATCGCAATGTAAATGGATGTTTTCTGAGGTGAATTCAGTTTTCTAGTTGTGAGTGAGTTGAACTCAACCAGCTTCTACCTGCAAGATATGCTGCAGCTGCTTTGGACCTCACTCTGGGGAAGCGAAGATGGGGTAGAATAAATAACTTTATAGAAAAGTAGCCAGAGAGACTCTTCTTCAAGGAGCAATGTCTGTTCAGCACCTATCACAGACCCTGGATTATATACGGTGAAAGTCTTTGTTACCTGTGGCTTGTGGATGGAGCTTTGGGGCCAGTCATCAGTATCTGTTTCAGTGGTCAGAGCCTCTTTGCTTCGTGCTAACTAAACTTCATCCAGGTTTTTGTGGTACCCTTGTGATTTATGAAATGACAGACAACTGAACTAAAAGGAATAACAAAGTATATTTCAAGACTTTCAAAAGGGTTCCATAGTTTGATGCCAATTGTCTTGAGGTGAGCAGCTGGGCATTCCCTTCCAAGGAGGATCGTGAACAGCTGTCAGGCCTAATCTGGGTGAGAGATGAAAGGGTGACCTGCGGGTTAAAGTCTCCACTGCCTGTTGCAAGTCCCCTGAGTTATCTAATCTGTCCAGTCGCACAAGCTTTCTGCAAAGAAAGCATTATTTTACAGCTGACCCTTTAACAAAGGGGAAATAGCAACTGTTAGAAAATCTAGTAAGTAGTTGTCCTGAGATAATGCTGCTTGAATAGATTCTATAGAGTTTTTTAATTAAAAATTCTTCAAAAGGACAGATAAATATCTGGAAAGCCCACACAGACTGTGTACGTGAGACATTGCATTGCATTATGGAATATTGTCTAGGTTCTTTTTTTTTTTTTTGGTGTGACGGAGTCTCACTTTGTTGCCCAGGCTGGAGTGCAGTGGCGCGATCTTGGCTCACTGCAACCTACACCTCCCAGGTTCAAGCAATTCTCCTGTCTCAGTCTCCCGAGTAGCTGGGTATGCAGGCATCCACCACCATGCCCAACTAATTTTTGTATTTTTAGTAGAGACGGAGTTTCACCATGTTGGCCAGGCTGTTCTCAAACTCTTGACCTCAAGTGATCCACCTGCGTCAGCCTCCCAAAGTGCTGGGATTCCAGGCATGAGCCACCGCACCCGGCTGTCTAGATTCTTAAAGACACACACACACACACACAGAGAATGAGAGAGAGAGAGAGAGAGAGAGAGAGAATACGATAAGCCTAAAGTCCTGTACATGGCCTAGTTGCCTCTAACCAAAAGTCTGCCTGGGATAATTGCTGTGATGGTTAATATTGAATGTCAACTTAATAGGGCTGAAGGAGGCAAAGTATTGTTCCTGGGTGTCTCTGTGAGGGTGTTGCCAAAGGAGATGAACATTTGAGTCACTGGACTGGGAGAGGCAGACCCACCCTCAGTCTGGGTGGGCACCACCTAATCAGCTGCCATCGTGGCTAGAATAAAGCAGGCAGAAGAAGTTGGAAGGATTAGACTTGCTGGGTCTTGCAGCCTTCATCTTTCTCTCATGCTGGATGCTTCCTGCCCTTTGACATCAGACTCCAAGTTCTTCAGCTTTTGGACTCTTGGACTTACACTAGTGATTTTCGAGAGGCTCTCAGGCCTTTGGCCACAGACTGAAGGCTACACTTTTGGCTTCCCGACTTTTGAGGTTTTGGGACTTGGACTGGCTTCCTTGCTCCTCAGCTTGCAGACGGCCTATTGTGGGACTGTACATTAGCCCACGTACAGGACTTTAGGCTTATCGTGTTCTCTCTCCCTCCTTAATAATACTCAATACTCCTTAATAAACTCCCCTTTATACATTTATCCTATTAATTCTGTCCCTCTGGAGAGCCCTGACTAATACAATTGGCGTCTCTGCAACATTTGTGCAAATTTGAGTAGGTCTTTCTCTGGGCTGCAGTATTCTCATTTGTAAAACAAAACAAATAGCCAGAAAGAAAAGACAGGATTTGAATTAGATGGCAAATCCTTGGCATACCATCATTCTTCATTCTTGTGCCCATAACAGTCATAATTAATTGATTATGGCACTGTCCACCAACCTCGCACAGCCTCAGAATTCCCAACAGCAGTTGGTCTGAATTAGCATGTGAGAGGAAACGTATTTGTTC
Source organism: Macaca mulatta (assembly GCF_049350105.2). Classification (NCBI taxonomy): domain Eukaryota; kingdom Metazoa; phylum Chordata; class Mammalia; order Primates; family Cercopithecidae; genus Macaca; species Macaca mulatta. The sequence continues at coordinate 5,723,360 of NC_133407.1, read as the reverse complement.
TACTTGCAGTTGACAGAGGGATACCTATGGTCCTCTTCATCAGGAGTCTCAGAAGGCTGAGTGGCGTGGCTCATGGTGGTACCCCGGCACAGCACAGTACAACTGGCATGAATAGGACATAGTGGCAATAACTACACCAAGATTTTTTGGGAGAAAGTGTTGAGTTTCAGAGGTGACATATGTGTTACTCATAAGAAGAGGAGTGCACATCAGATCCAGAGCCTGAGCAGAAAAGGAAAAATCCAGAACTTGAGCAGAAAGAGAAAGCCACTACAATGGAGAGAGGCTGTTTAATGGTGTGCATCCCCAGTGAACTCCCAACATTTTGGGGAAGTGGGGATTTGAAGAGTGCAATAGCAGGAAAGGGTAGAGACAGAGGATTTTTTTTTGGTCAGTTTTTCCCCTCCCCTTTTCTAAATCTAGGCTGATATCATCTGATAAAAAGATTACATTTATGACTACTTGTATAATTGCCAACATAAGAATCACAGCAAAAAAAAAATTTTTTTAAACAAAGTCTTGGTGTGTTGCCCACATTGGAGTGCGGTGAACATTCTCATTTATAGGTGGGTTCATAGCCACGAATTTGTGGGTTCAAGTGATTTTCCCGCCTCAGACTCTCGAGTAGTTGGGCCTATTGGCACATACCACCATGCCTGGCTTGCAGAATACTTTTCTTAAACAGAATTTTAAGATCTGGAGAAGACCGTAGAGATCATCTAGTCTGTTGGTTCCCAAACATGTTAACTTGGACCAGATCCATGCTGGCTTTAAAAGAGGACTCGAGAGCTTGTTAATCATCTGATTCCTGAATCAAGTTCCCAAAGATTCTGCCTCAGTAGGTTTGGCAGGTTTTTTTTTTTTTCCTTAAGCAAGTCATTTTATTTCCTTTGGCCTAAGTTTATTAATCTGTTACAATTGTGTAATGGCAAGTGACTTTCCTACCTCCGGGTCTTCTCTGAGTATAAAGTCAGATAACTTGTGGAAGGTATTTTGAAAAAAATCTTATCTATAAATTCTCACAAAAGCACCATACGTTATGAACATTTTCAAAAATACCATGAAAGATGTTGCAAGACCTTTTTCAAGTCTTACCGTTGACTTGTTTTGCTATTACTACTCTTACTACTACTACCCCAATAGTACAGAGGCAGGAAATTGTCTTTATTTTCTTTGATGTTCCAATTTTTTAAAAATTATACTTTATGTTCTAGGGTACATGTGCACAACGTGCAGGTTTGTTGCATATGTACACATGTGCCATGTTAGTGTGCTGCACCCATTAACTCATCATTTACATTAGGTATGTCTCCTAATGCTATCCCTCCCCACTCCTGCCACCCCACAACAGACCCTGGTATGTGACGTTCCCCTTCCTGAGTCCAAGTGATCTCATTGTTCAATTCCCATGTATGAGTGAGAACATGCAGTGTTTGGTTTTCCGTTCTTGCTATAGTTTGCTGAGAATGATGGTTTCCAGCTGCATCCATGTCCCTACAAAGGACACAAACTCATCCTTTTTTGTGGCTGCATAGTATTCCATGGTGTATATGTGCCACATTTTCTTAATCCAGTCTGTCACTGATGGACATTTGGGTTGGTTCTGAGTCTTTGCTATTGTGAATAGTGCTGCAATAAACATACGTATGCATGTGTCTTTATAACAGCATGATTTATAATCCTTTGGGTATATACCCAGTAATGGGATGGCTGGGTCAAATGGTATTTCTAGTTCTAGATCCTTGAGGAATCACCACAGTGTCTTCCACAATGGTTGAATTAGTTTACAGTCCCACCAACAGTGTAAAAGTGTTCCCATTTCTCCACATCCTCTCCAGCACCTGTTGTTTCCTGACTTTTTAATGATTGCCATTCTAACTGGTGTGAGATGGTATCTCATTGTGGTTTTGATTTGCATTTCTCTGATGACCAGTGATGATGAACATTTTTTCATGTGTCTGTTGGCTGCATAAATGTCTTCTTTTGAGAAGTGTCTGTTCATATCCTTTGCCCACTTTTTGATGGGGTTGTTGTTTTTTTTTTTTTCTTGTAAATTTGTTTGAGTTCTTTGTAGGTTCTGGATATTAGCCCTTTGTCAGATAAGTAGATTGCAAAAATTTTCTCCCATTCTGTAGGTTGCCTGTTCACTCTGATGGTAGTTTATTTTGCTGTGCAGAAGCTCTTTAGTTTAATTAGATCCCATTTGTCAATTTTGGCTTTTGTGGTCATTGCTTTTGGTGTTTTAGACACGAAGTCCTTGCCCATACCTATGTCGTGAATGGTAATGCCTAGGTTTTCTTCTAGGGTTTTTATGACTTTAGGTCTAACATTTAAGTCTCTAATCCATTTTGAATTAATTTTTGTATAAGGTGTAAGGAAGGGATCCAGTTTCAGCTTTCTACTTATGGCTAGTCAGTTTTCCCAGCACCATTTATTAAATAGAGAATCCTTTCCCCATTTTTTGTTTTTGTCAGGTTTGTCAAAGATCAGATGGTTGTAGACGTGTGGTATTATTTCTGAGGGCTCTATTCTGTTCTATTGGTCTGTATCTCTGTTTTGGTACGAGTACCATGCTGTTTTGGTTACTGTGGCCTTGTAGTATAGTTTGAAGTCAGGTAGCATGATGTCTCCAGCTTTGTTCTTTTGGCTTAGGATTGTCTTGGCAATACGGGCTCTTTTTTGGTTCCATATGAACTTTAAAGTATTTTTTTCCAATTCTGTGAAGAAAGTCATTGGTAGCTTTATGGGGATGGCATTGAATCTATAAATTACCTTGGGCAGTATGGCCGTTTTCACAATATTGATTCTTCCTATCCATGAGTATGGAATGTTCTTCCATTTGTTTGTGTCCTCTTTTATTTCATTGAGCAGTGGTTTGTAGTTCTCCTTGAAGACGTCCTTCGCATCCCTTGTAAGTTGGATTCCTAGGTATTTTATTCTATTTGAAGTAATTGTGAATGGGAGTTCACTCATGATTTGGCTCTCTGTTTGTCTGTTATTGGTGTATAAGAATGCTTGTGATTTTTGCACATTGCTTTTGTATCCTGAGACTTTGCTGAAGTTGCTTATCAGCTTAAGGAGATTTTGGGCTGAGATGATGGGGTTTTCTAAATATACAATCATGTCATCTGCAAACGGGGACAATTTGACTTCCTCTTTTCCTAATTGAATACCCTTTATTTCTTTCTCCTGCCTGATTGCCCTGGCCTGAACTTCCAACTATTCAACACTATGTTGAATAGGAGTGGTGAGAGAGGACATCCCTGTCTTGTGCTGGTTTTCAAAGGGAATGCTTCTAGTTTTTGCCCTTTCAGTATGATATTGGCTGTGGGTCTGTCATAAATAACTCTTATGATTTTGAAATATGTTCCATCGATACAAAATTTATTAAGAGTTTTTAGCACGAAGGGCTGTTGAATTTTGTGAAAGGTCTTTTCTGCATCTATTGAGATAATCATGTGGTTTTTGTCTTTGGTTCTATTTACATGCTGGATTACGTTTATTGATTTGCATATATTGAACCTGCCTTGCATCCCAGGGATGAAGCCCACTTGATCATGGTGGATAAGCTTTTTGCTGTGCTTCTGGATTCGGTTTGCCAGTATTTTATTGAGGATTTTTGCATCGACATTTGTCAGGGATGTTGGTCTAAAATTCTCTTTTTTTGTGCGTCACTGCCAGGCTTTGGTATCAGGATGATGTTGGCCTCCTAAAATGAGTTAGGGAGGATTCCCTCTTTTCTATTGATTGGAATAGTTTCAGAAGGAATGGTACCAGCTCCTCCTTGTACTTCTGGTAGAATTCGGCTGTGAATCCATCTGGTCCTGGACTTTTTTTGGTTGGTAGGCTGTTAATTATTGCCTCAATTTCAGAGCCTGTTATTGGTCTATTCAGGGATTCAACTTCTTCCTGGTTTAGTCTTGGGAGAGTGTATGTGTCCAGGAATTTATCCATTTCTTCTAAGTTTTTCAGTTTATTTGTGTAGAGGTATTTATAGTATATTCTGATGGTAGTCTGTATTTCTGTGAGGTCGGTGGTGACATCCCCATTATCATTTTTTTATTGCATCTATTTGATTCTTCTCTCTTTTCTTCTTTATTAGTCTTGCTAGCAGTCTATCAATTTTGTTGATCTTTTCAAAAACCAGCTCCTGGATTCCTTTGTTTTTTGAACTTTATTTTGTGTCTCTATCTCCTTCAGTTCTGCTCTGATCTTAGTTATTTCTTGCCTTCTGCTAGCTTTTGAATGTGTTTATTCTTGCTTCTCTAGTTCTTTTAATTGTGATGTTAGGGTGTCAATTTTAGATCTTTCCTGCTTTCTCTTGTGGGCATTTAGTGCTATACATTTCCCTCTACACACTGCTTTAAATGTGTCCCAGAGATTCTGGTATGTTGTGTCTTTGTCCTTATTGGTTTCAAAGAACATCTTTCTGCCTTCAGATCGTCTGAAGCCTTCTTCTCTCAACTTGTCAAAGCCATTCTCCGTCCAGCTTTGTTGCGTTGCTGGCGAGGAGCTGTGTTCCTATGGAGGGGGAGAGATGCTCTGATTTTTAGAATTTTCAGCTTTTCTGCTCTGTTTTCTCCCCATTTTTGTGGTTTTATCTACCTTTGGTCTTTGATGATGGTGACGTACAGATGGGGTTTTGGTGTGGATGTCCTTTCTGTTTGTTGGTTTTCTTTCTAACAGTCAGGACCCTCAGCTGCAGGTCTGTTGGAGTTTGCTGGAGGTCCACTCCAGACCCTGTTTGTCTGGGTATCAGCAGGCAGAGGCTGCAGAAGAGTGAATATTGCTGAACAGCAAATGTTGCTGCCTGATCGGTCCTCTGGAAGCTTCATCTCAGAGGGGAACCTGGCCGTGTGAGGGTGTGAGATGTCAGTCTGGCCCTAGTGGGGGATGTCTCCCAGTTAGGCTACTTGGGGGTCAGCGACCCATTTGAGCAGGCAGTCTGTCCGCTCTCAGATCTCAAACTCCATGCTGGGAGAACCACTACTCTCTTCAAAGCTGTCAGACAGGGACATTTAAATCTGCAGAGGTTTCTGCTGTCTTTTGTTTGGCTATACCCTGCCCCCAGAGTTGGAGTCTACAGAGGCAGGCAGGCCTCCTTGAGCTGCGGTGGGCTCCACCCAGTTTGAGCTTCCAGGCTGCTTTGTTTACCTACTGAAGCCGCAGCAGTGGTGGGTGCCCCTTCCCCAAGGCTCGCTGCTGCCTTGCAGTTAGATCTCAGACTGCTGTGCCAGTAATGAGGGAGGCTCCGTGGGCATGGGACCCTCCGAGCCAGGCATAGGATATAATCTCCTGGTGTGCCGTTTGCTAAGACCCTTGGTAAAGTGCAGTATTAGGGTGGGAGTGACCCAATGTGTCACGCTTTCCCTTGTCTGGGAAAGGGAATTTCCTGACCCCTTGCGCTTCCCAGGTGAGGCGATGCCTCGCCCTGCTTCGGCTCTGGCTCAGTGGTCTGCACCCACTGTCCTGCACCCACTCTCCGACACACCCCAGTGAGATGAACCCGGTATCTCAGTTGGAAATGCAGAAATCTCCCATCTTCTGTGTCACTCATGCTGGGAGCTATAGGCTGGAGCTGTTCCTATTCGGCCATCTTGGCCTTTTTTTTTTTTTTTTTTTTAGATGGAGTCTCATTCTGTCATCAGGCTTGAGTGCAGTGGCACTATCTTGGCTCACTGCAACCTCCCGGGTTCAAGTGATTCTCCCGCCTTAGCCCCCTGAGTAGCTGGGACTACAGGTGCCCACTGGGGCAACTGGTGCGTGTCCTCAGGGCAACTGTGACCTCACCACTTCTGAAATATTTTCTGTTCTTGATGTTTACATATTTTTGTATATAGATACACACTTACTTGTTATTTAGCTATTTCCTTTGGGTTTACTTTGTATCCCTAGTTAGATTGAAACCTCTTATAGGACACTATCATATCTTAGCCACGCCCAGCTAATTTTTATATATTTAGTAGAGATGAGATTTCACCATGTTGGCCAGGATGGTCTCAAGCTCCTGACGTAGTGATCCACCTGCCTTGGCCTCCCAAAGTGCTGGGATTACAGGTGTGATCCCCCGTGCCCAGCCTGGGATAGTTTTAACAAGTTCACTGGGTAATGGCAATGACCATCAAGATTTGAAAATTAATGATCTAGTCACACTTCATCATTTAAAAAAAAGTATGGTCAGGCAGAATAACACTTCTTCATTTTTAAGATGAGAAAACCAATGTAAAATTAGAAAAAATGACTTGCCCAATATCACACAGCAACTCAGGGACAAATTTGGAAGTGGAATCTAGGTTGTCTGACTGCCAGTCCCATGCCAAGGGGAAGGCTAATTCTTCTGGGGTTTCTTGAAACAAATGGCCAGTTACATCAGTGTGTCCTGTATTTTAATAAAGCCAGTAATGCCGATATGGAACAGGCTCCCTTAGAAGGTAGTGGAGATGGTCAAGTATAGGACAAACGCTACCTAGAAGGACACCTGTAGATAAATGCATCAGATGGGTAGTTAGAATTTACCTTCCAGTTTTATAGAAATCTATTCTCTGCCAACTCATTTGTTAGAAGGTTGTGAGGAATTGAGGCCATTTTTTTAAAACACAAAAGTTTAATCTCTAATTATAAAAGGGAAGCTGGGAGAAGGATAGACAACCTATGGCAGTGATTTGAGCCTCTGAAAAACTGTTGCTCTTTAGTCTAACTCCTCACCACCTCTCACCTCGTGGTTACTGCATCAGCTCTCTAACTGGGATCCATCCCACTGACATATCCCCACAATACATTCCACTCACTGTTGCCAGAAAGATCTTCCAAGTGCACTGATTCCATCACGTTATTCTGCTGCAGAATCTTCAGCAACTCCCAATAGGGCAAAAGTCTAACCATCACATTGGCAGTCAAACCCTTTTTATAATGTGACTCTTATCCTATCTCTTAAAGTTTTTCTCCTAGTATGCTGAACATCCACCCTGTTTGAATCTAAATAGCTTTTTACATTGTTTCTACTTTTTTTTTTTTTTTGAGACAGAGTCTCACTCTGTCGCTCAGACTGGAGTGCAGTGGCACAATCTCAGTTCACTGAAACCTCCGCCTCCCAGGTTCAAGCGATTCTCCTGCCTTAGCCTCCTGAGTAGCTGGGACTACAAGTGCTCACCACCACACCCAGCTAATTTTTGTATTTTTAGTAGAGACGAGGTTTAACCATATTGGCCAGTCTGGTCTCTGACCTTGTGATCTGCCAGCCTCGGCCTCCCAAAGTGCTGGGGTTACAGGCATGAGCCACCACGCCTGGCCTGTGTCTACTTTTAATGGCAACATATATTCAAATTCCTTCACAAATGCTTTTACCTTAAAAGGTCCACTTCATATTACTTATTCATTAAGAAATACTTACTGTTCACTAACTACATGCTATGCACTGGAGATTCTTAGGAGAATAATTCAGACATGATCTGTACCTTACAATCTGGTGGAATAGTGTGGCATTAAATAGCTAACTACCAAAGATGTAAGGAGTGTTTCAAAAAGAGAGTAGGTGCCATGACACATGGAACAGGGAGACATGCCTTAATATGTGAGTTTTTTTCCTCAGAGCAACTGTGACCTCACCACTTCCGAAATCTTTTCTGTTCTTGCTGTCTACGTATTTTTGTATATAGATACACACCTACTTGTTACTTAGCTATTTCCTTTGTGTTTATTTTGTATCCCCAGTTAAATCGAAACCTCTTATAGGACAGTATCATATCGTAAACACTTTTTATAGCCCAGTTAATTACTAATGTAGTCTAAATAGGCACAAAAAAAGATTATTAAAGACAGCATTTCATTGTGCATGACAACTTTAAGGTGCTTTTACTTCTGTTGTTTTATTTGATCCTCCTGTAAATCTTATGAATTAGGTATTATGATCCCTGACTTACAGACGAGAAAACTGAAGCTCTGAGAATATGAGTGACTTGTGTAAGACCAAACAACTGATAATTTATGGAGTCTGAACAAAAACCCAGAGACTTTCATTTTTATTTAAAACTCTTTCCAGTGTAATGTGAATAAATAACAATAACATGTAACAAATGGATGAATAAAGGAATGATTCTCTTCTCATTTCTCACCATTCTTCTTCCTTTTTCCATTTCTTTCTCCGCCTCACTTCTATGCTCATCCATCTGCTTTATATTCTTTCTTTGTCATGCCTTCAGCTTGTTAGTGACAATTCATCTCGCTTCTGGGCTATGATCAGTTGCTTTGTAAGAGGTTCAGTAGCAAAGAGGCTGTTGACCCCATCCGGCTGGCATTCTGTAGGCAGTTGTCTTAAGAAAGGTTTCCCAGAAAAAGACCCTGAAAGGAGGATGTGTGTGTGTGTGAGTTATTAAGAAAGTGCCTCCGGGAGAATCCAGTAAGGTGGTGAGGGAGACAGGACATGGAATGCAAAGAAGCCCAGCAATTTCTGGCAAGGCTCTGACTTCAATTTGATTCCACAGGGTATGCTGGAACGTAAAATACACGTCAGCTTATCCCCACTGAGGCAAGGGAGCTGGGCTTTTATACCTCTTCACTAGTCTGTCATTGGCTAAAGACAACCCCAAGAGGATATAAATTCCAGATATTCAGCTTTCTGCACAAACAAAGCTCTTCTGAAAAGAGTCATGGTTGTGAGCCCTTAAAGCCAAAAGCCCACTGGAATTGGAGGAAGAGTATGCTGAAATAGTAAACAACAACAACAACAACCAAACAAACAAACAAACAAAAAATCCAAGGGGAATCTGGCCAGAGCACCAACAATATCTGCTAGGTCTAGGAACAATAATGTAAGAATTTGTCACATTTTAGAGCATCCCAAATGCCTTTAAGGATCTGATGCATGCATCAGATGCATGCATCTGATGCTTACCTCAGAAAATTGCAAATGTTTAGAGTTGGCCAGTATTCATAGGTCCGCAAACCCATGGGTCCTGATTAGCACTTCTAGTGTATCTGAGAATCTTCAGTGAAGCTGTTCTACCTTAAAACTAACTTCCCAGGCCTCCATTTCTAAGACTCTGCTCTCCAAGGAAATGTCATACACTAAGCTGCATAATCTCACATTACTTCATTACTCTAATAGTTACAGAGCAGAAGGAGAAGGCATTTTTTTCCAGCCTGCCTGGTTTTAAGGTGGAGTAGTACTGCCATATGACCTCAGGAGAATCTCAGTCCTATTAGCTAGAATGACATGAGGATAATGAGTAATAACCTCCTTTAGCTGAGAAGTATCCCTTGGGAGAGAAAGCACATAGACTGGAGACCCAGAGAATATAGATTGCTATTCTCCATGGAAAGCAGGGTGTAAACTCAGAAAATCAAAACCAAGCCTGTGGGCTTTACTGGTACATCACATGAGGCAGCTTTTCACCAGCTACCACCTCTCTGGCTCACTCATGAACTCCCTGGGCTCCACATCTATTATAATAAAAGAGGCAATGTTTTCTTTTTTCCTCATTGTGGAGAGGTCCATTGGGTTTTGTCTTGACAGGTCAGGCACAACATGACAGATGGGTCTGAAGTCACAATCTCCCTCCCCCAAACCATCAGAATTACTCTATTACCCCCCCTTCCAATCTTGGAGGGCGAGGCCTTGTTACTAGGCTGCTGCATTGAGGAAATGTTGAGCCTGACCTGATTGGAATCTTGATGGCAATTAAGGAAAGACTATACCTTGTCACCTGCATTTGAATCTCTAGAGTTGTCTCTAATTAATGATTTATTATTTAATTTATAAGCTTATATTTTTTCCACTATCATAACAAACTATGTTTAAAATAAAAAAATCTGGTTTTAAAACAGAATGCAGAATATGGTCTCATTTATGGAGAAATATGTGTGAGTATGGTTGTATATGCATTAAAAGTCTGGAAGTATTCCAGCAGCTTGTTATAAGTGGTTATCCCTTGGGACTGGGGAAGGAGATGAGATCATATAAAGATTTTTACATTCTCTGCATGGTTTGGATATTTAACAATGAGAAGAAATACAATAATATTTTTCATAGAAAATTATTATTAAATCAGTTTCTCAAAGAAGTATATCTTTATTCTTTTTATTTAAAAAACTATTTTCATCATTCCTATATTTTAATTCTTTCCACATATAACCATTGTAATAATTATAGAGTATATATAATAATTTGTATTTGACATTTTCACTTAATGCTATTTCATTTACACTTTCCTAAGAACATAGTCTGCATATTTTTATTAATGGATGCTTAATTGTCCATTGATTCAATGTCTATTTTTATGACATAGTTTCCTTCGGAAATTATATGGTAACTTTTGCCAATAAAATATAAAAAGGGTAGCTAATGGGAAGGAAAGTCTCAAATCTCAAGCAAGGACCCCTGACTTACCATCAGACAAAGAAGGGCTAGGTCATTTGGAAAACTGCCCTTGGCTTGTTTCAAGCACGTACTTCCTGGTTTGTGGTAGACATTTACTGGACACCTATATACCAAGCCAGTGTTAGCCTTTGTATTTTATCTATGTTTCATGAATTGTAGCATTATAAGAATTTCTTTTAGAAATCTAATTGGTGAAGGTCATCTGAGTCCCAGTAGTCTACCAGCCAGCCCAAAGAAGTAGCCTGAATTTGAAGACCAGCCTGTATCCCGTTTTACCATGTCAACCATATAAGTCAAAGAGGAGACAAGAGTACAGTTCTCCAAGGGTGGGGACAAGATGAACATCAAGCATTATCCTCTTGTTCCCATAGAAAGGTTCTTTCCAGGACCAGGCCTTTGGGCTTGTAGAAGAGCTTCCTTCTTCTCTTATCTCTGCAATGCCCACCTTAACCTTCCTCTGCTCAGGAATATATGACAGATCTCTCTTCCTTCCCTTGGATTTTTTTTTCTCCCTTTGGCTCAAAATTTAATCAACATATAAACATAGAGCTATAGACTATTGATCCTACAAGCCATTCCTCCAATTTATAGAAATATAAATTGCTTCCACCAGCCCTGTGAATGATGGAGGTTGGGAGAACCTCCTAAAACATGTGGCTGTGTGTGGGTATCCATGTTTGCTTGTTAATATGTACCTCCATTTTTACATTTCCATATTAAGCTATCTCTGGCCTGTGTTCATGAAGATTCTGTGGTATCCTCAGCCGGAAGTTAATTCTCTATCAAGCAAAACCCATCTGTGCTTCTTTCATGATACTTACCATTTTTTGTTGTGTTATGATTATTCTTGCATTTGTATAACCTTTATGCTTAGATCCCAAGTTCTTTGGGGGAAAGAGTTCATATTCTTACATATACATTTCCTAGAAAGCATAATAAAATAACTTGTTTAGTGATGGTTGAAGGAAAGTGCATAGCTTTTCTTCTGGAAGGGTTCACAATAATTTTTGGTAGAACAGAATGATATAAAGGCTTAGGAAATTGGTCTATCATATTACATTAGTTAAGGCTTTGGAGTCTCAAAGACCTGTGCTGAAATGGCAGCTCCACATTTAGTTGCCACAATGCCTCAGGCAAGTTACTGAACTCTATGAGCTTCAATGACCTAATCTGTACACTAGAGGAAGTAATACATATCTCATGGGGTCATAACTGTTTTAAATGAAGTGTAATTAGCACACTTATTTGCATAGAACATGCACTTATTAAATTATACTTATCATTAATTACTGTTAGACACTGGTAGTATTAGTAACATGATTTGCTGGCAAAGAGCATTAGGCTCAAATGTTTAAACTGATGTGGGGGAAAAGAAAGCAAGTGGCTTGTACTCTAATTTACCTGCCACTGCCCGTCCTAACCAGTTCCTTTGACGCTTACCCTAGTCTCGAAATTAACATCTTAATGCTTATCATAGATACTAAAATAACGGTAGGGCCAAGAATTAGACTGGCCATTTGGCAGGAAGAACAAATATCTTTCTTCTTCTAGTACTTGTTTTACCACCTAAAATGCATTCAGGCTACAAAAATTAGCCGGGTGTGGTGGCGCATGCCTGTAATCCCAGCTACTTTGGAAGCTGAGGCAGGAGAATCGCTTGAACCCGGGAGGTGGAGGTTGCAGTGAGTTGTGATTGCGCCGTTGCATGCTGGCCTGGGTGACAGAGTGAGACTCTATCTCAAAAAAAAAAAAAAAAAAAAAAAGCAAGGAAGTTAGTGTATGCTACCATGGACAGAGATGGCATGGTTTCTCTTGGGTTCATCCAAAACACTTCAAAAACTCTCATAGGAAGTCAGCGATGAAAGACAGTGGAATATATTTTTTTTCATTTTCTCTTCTTTTAAGTGTTAGGAGATAGACAGCCTGCTTAATGATAAATGAGTATGCCCCTCCTCACTCCAGAGTGAGAGGCATACATTTAATCCTAAAAATACAGGCAAAATTACCAAAGTGAAAATGTATTCCCTGGAGAAATAGAGATAAGAAGGCTGATGCTTACTGAAGTGCTGTTCCTTGTGGATTTGTGAGGCTGATGGAATACTGATGTTTACATTAAGAACATCTTGCGATTGTATTGGAAACAAATGCTTACCATTGCATTACTGAAATGAAGACATATGCAATAAAAATGTTCTGCATAGGAATGTACAGATGCATAACAATTATCATTGTGAGACTATAGCTGTGTGATTATGAAATTCCAAGTTTCCATAGAAAATGAGAATAGGAAGCATAAACATTGTCATTATTTAAATTGCAATAAGCAATTACATTAGATATTAAAAGATGAGAGCAAAAATATTTCAATGTAGCTAGCATAGATGCTACAAAAATCTTCCATTGTACAACAGTTGTTTTCAAAACGACATTGATAGTTATATACAACATTTTAAATAATCTCAATAAATTTTGAGAACGTGAAGGAAAGTAAAATAGCCAGAAACCCGAGATGCTCAAATCCTGACCTCCTACAAGACCTCTCCCCCACCTTCTCCACCCTCTCTGATGAGATTCCCAGGGATCTGTAGGCAGAAGACAAGGTCACTTGTTTTATTACAAGGAGTGTTTTATTCGAAACCTGAATGTAACCTCTAGTAATTTTGTTTATTCAGACTTGAAATAGAATGAATCTATGGCTTTTTTTTTTTTTCTTAGCAGCAGCAAGCTTTTTATGGTTGTCAGTGCATACATAGCACTATATAAACATCTTTTAGGTAAGGTAAACATAATGTACAACATTTAAATGTTAGTAATTATTGTTTCATTTAGGTTTAATAGACAATATCATTTTCTTTCCCCAAAGTGTTGATACTTGACTACCAGACTCCATAATGAATATACCTTGAACTGCCAGTCACGTTTCACATCAACTTGGTTTATTTTAATCTTTTACAACATGAAAATAGAAAATCTTAATATGGGCAGGCCTGTTGGCTCATGCCTGTAATCCCAGCACTTTGGGAAGCTGAGGTGGGTGGTCACCTGAGCTCAAGAGTTCAAGACCAGCCTTGTGCAACATGGCAAAACCCCATCTATACTAAAAAAAAATAAAATACAAAAATTATCCAAGCACCATAGGGCACACCTGTAGTCCTAGCCACTCGGAAGGCTGAGGCATGAGAATCGGTTGAACCCAGGATGTTGAGGCTACAGTGAGCCAAGATTGCGCCACTGCATTCGAGTGTGGGTGAGAGAGTGACACTGTCTCAAAAAAAAAAAAAAAAAAAAAAAAAGAAAGAAAGAAAGAAAAGAAAAGAAAATCCTAATGTGCAATTATAAGTCATCAGAAATGGGAGAAAGTGCAGTACCCAAAGTGCTAGTGACTTGTCAGGTAATTATAGACATTGAGATCAGTGAAGAGCCCGGAAAGATGGAGAGAGATTTCGCTGAAGGTTTTACTTCAACATTCTTTCACATACTAATTTGGATGATCATATCCAAGCTGGAAGGTGGATATTTTAACTTGGGAGAAAGCAGGAAATGGATTAATTATCCACTTTTCAGTTGCTTTAATTCTTATTTACATTTTGCTGTGACGATTGTATGCATTTTTAAAAGGTGCTCAGTTGGTTATTGATCTTTCTGATGGAAGAAAAAAAATCATCAAGTTCTGAGAAAGAACCAAATTATTGATGAAAAAGCTGGCTTCACCATAATTCAGTCTTTTACATATGTTTTGATGTATTTTCCTAAACATTAAACATTGTGTTTTATCTTTAGGACGATAGATTCAAACTATTCAGATATTGACTATAATGTTGAAACACCTCATTTGAGTAAGCCCCTTAAAATCATAGAGATGGTCTTTGCTGACTTTAGCAGTGCCATGAAAAAAATGTCTCATTTCATCTTGTATTCAACCACTCAATGCAAGCACCTTTTGCCTCAGCGGTTAGCCAACTTACATATTGTGACAGTCTTGTGCTTGCTACTTATTTCTTTGAACAGCAGGCTGAAAAGGCATACACTCAGGTTCTACAATTGAATTAGAGTCATAGGTTTTATGATTTCTTTCAACGCTAAATTAAGATCAGAAGGTATATTGGTGACTTCCAGTTGGTGACCTGTTCTCTGAGAATAAACAGTGTGTGGACTGGCATTCAAGAGCAGCCCCCATTATCCTTGTGGTAAAGCCCTTCCTTACTGCACACATAGCTGGTGCACCTTTGGTTCTGACCCCAATGTGCCATTTCCAGTCTACCTCTTGGCTCACAAAAACAGGTGTTATCTAAATGAGAAATCTCTCTCCCATAGTGTGTGTTTTTAAGGGTAAGCAAAATAAGAAGTCATTGGGCACTTTTTCTTATTCAAAGTACATTTGCCAAAAGCTGATCCACACTCTGCATTAAAAAATGCTTTGATCTCACTGTAAAGGGCAGCATGCCTGTGGTATGCTGATTGCTCAATCACATCCTATGCCATTGGCAGAATGTAACATCAAAAAGATGCCATTTGATAAGTTTGCCAATAATTCATTCTTCTTTCTCTCCACATAAAATATTATCAATGACTTTGTTTCTGGTTTTATAGACTTCTTGGAAATAGAGTGACTTAAGCCTATTTTTGCTCTATGTAATGACAATTACTTATTTTGATGGCTGAGTAGTTTAGATGCATGAGTCATATTGTCTCATTTCTCGTATTAATAACAAATTAATCACTTTTCTATTTGAAACATTTATTTTTTTGCTTCTTCCAAAATATTGTGATTGGTTTATCAGGGAGGCCACTGTCCTTTGTTTTGGAATGATGTGATAACCTCATTGCTCCGTGCATTATATGACATGACATAGACAACCAAACTGGGAAGCAGATGGATCAGTTGTCCAGTAATATCTGATTCTCAGATATTCACTCTTTACTTTCTATGTGTAGTTCCCATTTCCAGATGCTTGTGTAAAATCATCACACCTTTTGATACATTAGAATTGTATTTGTCTTCTTCTTATTATTATTTTTAGAGACCAGGTCTAGCTCTGTTATACAGGCTGGAGTGCAGTGGCATGATCACAGCTCGCTGCAGGCTTGAACTCCTGGGCTCAAGGGAGTCTCCCACCTCAGCCTGCTGAGTAGCTGGGGCTATCGGCATGTGCCACCATGCCTGGCTAATTAAAAATATATAATTTTTTTTTTGCAGAGACAGAGCGATCCGCTATATTACTTTTTACATTAACTACTTTAGCGCTTTAATGACCCACTTTTCAACCATTTTTGAAGAATATAATGCAACATGGTAGGAATAATTAAAACTGTTAATTTGATGAAAAAATTAATAACATGCAAATGATGGGGAAATTAATTTGCTTTTTAAAAAGCAAACTGTTAATTAATATGAACAATCAGGCTGGGCACAGTGGCTCAAGCCTGTAATCCCAGAGCTTTGTGAAGCCAAGGCAAGTGGATCACTGGAGGCCAGAAGTTTGAGACCAGCCTGGGCAACATATTGAGACCCCTGTCTGTACAAAGAAATAAAAAATTAACCGGGTGTGGTGGTGCACACTTGTAGTCCCAGGTACTTGGGAGGCTAAGGCAGGAGGATCCCTTGAGGCCAGAAGGTTGCAGCTGCCATGAGCTATGATTGTATGCCCTGCACTCTAGTCTGGATGACAGAGCGAGACCCTATCTTAGAAACAACAACAACAAAAAAACAAAAGCAAAAAACAGAAAAAAAAAAACAATTTAGTCATTATAATACCTTGTATAAAGTTTATGAATATAATTTGGAGAATATAATTTCATTCTTCAAATTATTTTCCTAAACTTTATATAATAAAGTTTCTGAGAAAAATAACTTCAAATTTATGAAAAGTATATTGCTTCATCTGTCTGTCTTTAAACTGACAGCTTAATAGATCTAAGTAAGAGGCGCTGCTGATAATGGTCTCAGGACCACATTTTGTTGTGACTTCAGTTCACTGTGCTTACTGTTCCTCCATGGGGAGGAAAGTTAAGTCTGAGAAAAGCAAACCAAAGAAAGGAATTTCTCTCTATGTTCCACAGTAGGGCTGACCAGAGGTGTACGGAGGGCAGGGCACAGGGAACAGTCAATCTGCCCCTCCCAGGACAGAAGGAGTGTTTGATCACAGATATCATTTAGAGTTATTGGTGCATGCTGATAATAAACAGAATTTTAGTTGTTCTGTTATTGCTTTTAAGTTATTTACAGATAATTCACACCTTTATTTTTTATACCTGGGGCAGATCACTGTCACTCCCAGCCCTTAGCAGGCCACATCAGCTGGCCTAATAGGAGCACTCTGTGCTAAGAGGGCCTGCGAGAGACTCCCATGGGATAATCTGAGGCCTGTTTTACCTTGATAGCTTCATAAATGAAGAGAGAGAGCCTACCAAGAGGGAAAATACACACACACACACACACACACACACACAGAGGAGGGGGGCATTGAGGGAGAAAGAGAAAGATGATTTTGGTTAGCACAGGACCTGATACATGATCCTGATCTTGACCCCTTCACGTCTGCACCATTTCTACTCTTTTGAGGAGAGTGAGGTACAAGTGGGAGTAAGGGGTCCAGGAGAAGGGGAACAGAGAAGACTCTGGAGATTTTCTGAAAGACGGTGGGAAGCAGTCTCTGAGTAGCTTGGGTGCAATATGATTCTCAAACAAAGTGGAGGCATTGGTTCATTTTTCACAGGATTTCCGAGATGAAATGCAAATTCGCTAAAGTTTATGGTACTGAGAATGTGCTTAGTCAACAGAGTGTATCAAAATCCTGAGCTGAGGTGAAACGGGGAAGTCAGAACGCCAGTGGGGACCCCAGGGAGGCTGCTAAGACCATAACCACTTCTCATATTGCATCTCCAGAGTCACAGATTCGCTGGTCTGTCTTACCATATTACCCCTACGCTGAGCACGGCACAGACAACCAGTGGCGCTAGTGGGCTACCTGTAGTGCACTAAAAATCCAACTCATGACATTTCCAATTTTAAAAAGCCTTTTTAATATTCAGCTGTTTCCACATTAGGTTTTCCTAAAGTGACATACACTTGCACACTCGGAGCATTGAGTTTCACCAGTAAGTAAGTGGAAGCTGTAGTAACCTGAGCTTTTCTTATTTACTTAAGGAAAACTGATGACCTGGGAAATTGCTTGGTGATTAAGGAAAGGGTATTCTGTCTCCTCCGTGGAAGTGCTCCAACCCTGTGGTGAGCAAACGTTGTATCAGAGCTTTTGAACAGCAAGTATTAGTCCCCCACCGCTATTCTGGTTTTAGTCAAGAAAACTCAACTAATGCAATAAATAACTCACTGAATGGTTATTATGAGCCAGACCTTAGGCCAGGAGCTAGAGGTATGAAAATGTGTCTCACAGATGTACACAGGTTGGAAGGCAAAAATTAACCAGTGCAATTAAAAAGGCACAAACAAAAGCTTCAAGATTGAGGGTGTGTGTAGGGGGGGACATGCATCATTTTTGAGCTCAGGTAATTTATTTGATCTCTCCGTCATCACCCTTATAAATATGCAGACAAACTTAATGACTTTTATGAGGCTTAAAAGAGATAACATTACAGGTTCTTAACAAAGTACTGTCCCCTCCTCCTCCTATCTCCTCTACTCCCACACTATAGACGTATTGTGGGTAGGGACTGAGTCGTGCTTGTCACCATGTCTTGTATGGTATCTATTCTAGTGCTTTGCTTTAATTATGCTCAATAAATGTTGACTTGGATGAATAGTTCACTGATTGTGTTTAGGAAAGGGCCAAAAATGAAAAATAGGAAAAAGGAGGAAAAAAAAAGAAAGAATTGCTCCAAGCACTGTTGATAAAACACAAATAATCAGGTAGGTAGGGCAAATGGAGGCATTATGCAGATGGAAAAGATGGGTTCAACAAATTATTAATACCAAATGAGTATAAATTATCAATATGAGATAATATTATCAACTTTTCTGTCTGTGTTTGGCCAGCTGGTATTACTGAGAGCATATTAATAATGTATAATTAGAAATGATATTTTATAGCAGCACAGCAATTTGAAGCATACATTCTACCACATTTATCAGTGACACTCCACACCTCTCTTAATTCCTACCTGCTTCTCTTGAAGTACTGAATGAGTATCAGTCACTTGGAGAGATCTCCTAACGTCACCAGATGATCTAAAAAGAATTGGCAAAAGAATTTGAAAAGGGAAAGCTTCAGCCCCAACAGTTATTGTCATTTAAAAAAATCTATGATATCAAACAGTGAATCTGTCTGATTTTACCTGTAGAATAAACTCATTATAGAACAGTCACTTAATAGACCAAGTATTTCAGTGTGTACAGACCTATGTGAGAGGACATTAACTGTCTTCTTTGCAAATATTATGACCACCATCAAACCCACGCCAGCCTGGATTATGTACACCAACCTATGAAAAATAAGTCAAAACAACTCCAAACAGAGAGGCAGGATGTAGTTAATCTCTCTTTCTCTACACTAGTATTCTAACTTTTTTGAGGTCAACCTTTAACTCTCTCAAGTGGCATTTCTAGGAAGCTATATAAGCTGATGAAGAAATTGTCTTACTGACAAGACTGGTCTTAAAATTTACTTCTTTTTATTGGGCAGCATTCAGCATCCATTTGGTCTACAATTCTGGATGGACTCTCTTCATACCATCCAGGTCACTAACGAGAATGTTAAAATAACCCTCCAGTCCTCACACACACCCCTTTACCCCAGTTCCAACCTTGAGACTGTTCACTTCCACCCACCATCTATTTAGCACTCCCCTGCTCTGCTCCCTTGAATTATTTATGTATTTGTATCCCTGACTAGAATGTAAATTATTTGGAGGGCACAGACCATGTTTCATTCACCTTTATATTTCCTAATTGCCCTTTGTACAAAGATTTTGAGATATGTCAAGCATTTGCTAAATAAATATTCAGTAAAGTAAGCCAGATTATATTGTCAGTGAACACTGGAGTCCCACTTATACAAAAGAATGTTCATTGCCACTCTAAACTTAATCCTAATTCAAGTTGTGTATTATAGTTTGAAAAACATTCAGACCAAAAATTAATCTGAAATTATAAACATATTGGATATGTCTATATATATCCCATATTGTTGGATGAGGCTTTTCCTGGTCTAATGCCCATATGTTTGAGTTGACTTCAAAGAAATTCTTAAAAAAAGAATTAGGCACTTGCAATCTGTACTAACAAGATAACGTTAAACTGCTATAAGCATATTTCATTAGATAGAAGTAAATCCCTAATTAGCTTAAGACTGTAACATGTTAAACAAATTATAATATTTATATTGTCAGATAATGCCATACTGAAGAAAAATTATCCATGTCAGCCAGATAAAATTACAGCATATATTACTCAACTTCAGAGATTTAAGACATGAGAGCTAAAATATCCCTTAGTAATACATAAATGCAGAAGCCAGAAATTCAAATGCATGCAGAGGTCAGGCCAGAAACCTAAATTTTTACAGTGGGTGGGTAGAACACCATGCAGAGAGGTAGGGCCTATCTCTCTAAAGGGCAATGGTTGCCAGCTCCAGGTTATGGTTGCCTCCAGGTTATGGAGATAAAGCCTGGATATTGTCACAGAAGAAGAAAAGTTGCAAGTCTAGACACTTGTGAGAAACGTCTTGAGTTTAAATGGCTGCAAATTCAATTTTTTGGAGTCAAAATCAAGTGTAGGCCAAAGAAAACCCATCTGTAGGTCAGATTTAGGTCCATAGGTCATCAGTTCCTAGATGAGCCATACACTGTGCATGGTCTTTAAGGTACCATTTGGCCTCAGATTGTGCTAGTACATATTTAGTTAGCAGTTTAATATAGTTAGCAAGAGTTCTTCCATATTTTCTGCCAGATGTTGCTTATTTTACTAAAATTATCGAGTCATATTTAAACAATACATTGCAAACTATTTTTGGGAAAAGAAAGATAACTACAGAGAACAACTGATAGGTGTAACCACGTAAAAACTTGGCCAAATCTCAAGCACCTACATGGAATCACTCACAGATTTTTATCTTCACATTTTGTGTGTTTTCTAGGCTAGATCTCTGCGTTGAAACTGCTAAATGAGATTTTGAAAAGAAAAAATAAACGGAAATGGAATCACTTATTTTATTCCGACCTCATGCTTTCTTTGGGTGTTTGAGAGGAATGTCACAACGGTAACTATGCAGCTGGAAATGTCTGGTGGCTTTAACACAAGAATTATTAATTTGTCGGACTTACACATATTCACTTCTCCACACTTATATTGAGTACACTATATCCAAAAGCGGATGTCAATGAGCAATTAATGTTTCTAAATGCAATGATATTCTAAAACCACACTAACATCTTCACATTTTGATAACTGTTCATTATCGCACACACACACGCACACACACACACAAAGAGTAACAGCAAGTGCTTATGCCGATGTCTTGGAAAATTCATAGGCCAGAGTCTAGAAAAGACACTCTGAGGCTAGGTCTAATAGCATAAATTAGTTTAAATGTTACGAATGGTTTGATTAGTTAAGTTAGTTTGAAAAATAGAGAGATGTCAAAAAGCTCCTCAATCTTCCTTCAGATTATTCAAATCACACTTCCTTGACATTTCTTTTACAAGGCAGCAGCCTCTCCTAGCATGCCTACTCTTTCCATAACTTTCCAGTAAATCCAAGTAATTCGGTAATTAAATAACTTCATATTCTTTCCGTAAACAGTCTCTGTGTACTTACTACATGGAAAGCTCTTCATGAGGCAGTGAGAAGAACGGTTAGATGTGACACTTGTCCTCAAGCAGCTTAGAGAGTGAAAGATTCCTAGACTCCTAGAATAATGTGAAAGGCCCTTAGCAATCTCTACCCTTCTTCATTCAAAAAGCCTACCTTATGCCAAATAGAGTAGAGAAGAAGATGGGCATGTTCTTGCCTTTATAGGACATAAAAGGTCTCATAAAATTAAACAAATAATAAACTCTAGTCTACATAAAATTAAACAAATAACACAACAGTTTTCAAGTCCATAAAGGGTTACAAAGAAATCTAGAAATGTATAGGAGCTTCTTTGTCATCCCTTTAGCCTCTTCTCTTGTTATGACCTCCTTAAATTTTTATTCTGCCAAAATAGAGC
This sequence comes from Macaca mulatta, assembly GCF_049350105.2. Classification (NCBI taxonomy): domain Eukaryota; kingdom Metazoa; phylum Chordata; class Mammalia; order Primates; family Cercopithecidae; genus Macaca; species Macaca mulatta. The sequence continues at coordinate 5,701,820 of NC_133407.1, read as the reverse complement.
CGCCTATGGATCCCTGTACACAACACGTTCCATGCGTTGGTATCTTTCCATATGTCAGTCTCTCTACTTGGAGTCCCCCAGCTTTCTATGATTTGTCTACCTGTCAACTCTTATTCATCTTTTCAAAGCCATCTGTTTCAGACATCTCTCGTGCAGCACTTCAAACTCTCTCAGCCTCATTTGTCTCTTATTCCAATTACTGCAGCTACTCTGTGAGGACTTTGACCAGCTTCATGCATGTGCGTTTTGACAGTGACTTGGCTCACACCCCCACCCTGTGCCTCTCACTTTCCACATTCAATGCCCACATATGCAAATGCAGAAGTGCCAGGAGTTAATGCTCTAAAGGACAAATTCTGGGCAGTCTTAAGAAAGTTTGTATGGCTCCTCAGAGGATCCTCTAAGGAAAAGAGAAAGGAAATAAAAGGAAAAAGAAAAGTGACAGGAGGAAATAGGGGAGGGAGGGAGGGAGGAAGAAAGAATCAGCAAAGGAAGGAAGGAGGAAGAAAAAGGATGTGGACATAAATAATGAAGTCAGGCTAAGTCATGGTGGATGCCATCTGAAAGGTACTAACACAGAATGTGTACTGGGAATTTAGAAAAAATATATAAGTGATAATGTGAATCTAGTGTGATAACAGGTGTGAGTCAAACATCACAGTAAAATAAGAGTGGTAATTAGTAATTAGTAAGTGTTATTGGACTGAGTGCAGTGGCTCATGCCTGTAACTTTGGGAGGCCAAGACAGGGTTGCTTGAGCCCAGGAGTTTAAGACCAGCCTTGGCAACATAATGAGACCCCGTCTCTACAAAAAATAAATAAATAAAAAAATTGGTTGGGCATAGTGGCATGGGCCTGTAGTCCCGGCTATTCAGGAGATTGAGGTGGGAGGATTGCTTGAGCCTAGGAGTTCAAAGGCTACAGTAAGCCATGTTCACACCACTGTACTCCAGCCTGGGTGACGGAGTGAGTAAGACCCTGTCTCAAAAAATATATGTAATAAATGTTCATGACTGGCTGGAAATTCTAGTTCTAAGAGAAAAACTATCATCCCGTGGTGTGAGTACATCTAATGTGGCCAGTGGATCAGAGAAGCAGAAAGGATAAAGAAGCATGAGTTCTTGGGATTTGCACAATAATTTCACCTCTTTGGAAGCTGTTTCAAAGATGGCACAGTGGCAGAAGATCTGAGCCAGTGATAGGAGCATAGGGATTGGCAGAAGCTACTTAAGTCTTTATCTCAAGTGGTATTACAGTGCTATAAAAATGGGGCTAAAATTTCACAATAACCAGCATTTCAATAGGAATTCAAGTAGTTTTACTGCACTGGTAAAAAAAATCTGATTCTGCTTGCATTTTATCAGGTTTTGATTTTGTATTTACATTTAAAAAAAACCTCCAGTGTTTCAGTTTTGAGCGTCTACAGTGAGTGAAGAAGCTCACTTTTTAAGGGAATTTTTAAAGTGATAAATGTACAACATATGGAGAAGCCTCTGGCATTGATTCTCAAACATTATTGATATAATAAACACAAAGGAGGTATTGAATTGCAAATTTCTGAGCCCTAGACTAGCCCTTCTAAATCAGAATTTGGGGGACATGACTCAGGAATCTGTATTCTTAATGTGTACCTTGTGTTATTTTGATACAATCCTAAATTCTTGGAATTTTGAAAAACACTGGCTTAAATAAGCATGCAAAATTAGTGTAAATCAGTCAAAAGTATACGCGTGTGTTAGTCTGTTAAAGTCAAGTAGTGCAAAGACTAACAGCTAATAACTTTTGCTATTCATCATAATTAGTCGAGTAAGTGAAATACTTACAATTTCAAAGAGAGGAAGCATCTTTGACTATAGCATTAGCCTAATCAGAATGTAAATCTGAAAAACACTCTTAATTTAAAATGAAAATTGATCAGTGTTGCAAAAAAGAATCTACAGCGATAAAAACTCACAAAAGTCTCACAAACAAATAAAAAGCATGGAGTTTTCACTCTGTAGTGGGCTATTTTAACCATGAAAACTTTTCTGTTGTGTTCTTCCGATGTCTGAGGATTCCCCAGTCTGTGAGGTCCCTCTGTACTTTCATACCAAAGTCACTGTCAAGGGTCTCCACGACACCTCTATGCCGGAAGAGCTGAGGTTAACAAGCCTACCCTTGTCAAGAACTTCTGGAACCTCCTTGGGGGTGGTAAGCTGTTGCCACTCCATCCAGGTTGTTGTCTGTCCCTCTAGCCAGCACATTGCTTCTTACTAACCTGAAAACTTTGCTTAGGCTGTTGCTGCTCTCTCAGCACCATTTCAGACAGACCATGAATGGAAACCCTTTTATTAAGAGGTGAATTAGAGGATTTTTGATGATAATTGGAGGAAATTACAATACAGAGAACTTAAACATAGATATGCTGCTGTTAGAAAGAGACCATGGTCCTAAGATCCTCATCACTGATCCCCTAGTAGGCAACTTCTTGTCTAGCTGCCTGTGATCTCACTGTTTCATAGATCTGCCAGGCTATTTAATCTCTGGACTGTGACTGTGATGGGGTTCAGACTGCTTTGCCCAGTGGAAGACCCAATAATTATACTCCCTTCTCCAGAATCCTAGCTCCAGTTCCTTGAATTCCAGAAATAAAATCGTTTTCCCCCTCCTCCAGTCAAAGCCCCACCTCCTACAGTCATTTTTATTCAGGATTGACTATTTTCTGGGATATTTTTTCTTGGGAATGCCATTTCCCTTGAGAGGCAGTTCCAACTTTACACACAGTGATATGCTCTTTGCCCTTTCATATCCAAAATATATTGGACCATAAGATATATTTATAATTATCATCAGTATATATCTCAAATATGTTATAGGGCATCATTATAATTTTCAGAGTCCAGGTCATTCAATCTTGAATAACACCATCTGGAAGACTTTAGTCCTTCCATCAAATTGAACAAAATATATTTCTATATCAAAGGTTGTTCTCCAGCATGAGATTATGACCAGGCCTATGCAACCATCTAATTCTTTCTGAGATCTTTTCCTTACCTCCTGTGTGCAACAGTTTAGGTAGTAGCATGCATATCTACCAAAATCCAGCAATATCATATAAGCATAAATTATACTAACATAATCTGGAATGACAAAGATCTATTAAAAATTAATCCTATTTATATTACTAACCAGAATTTTAATTTCTCAACCCAAAGCATCAGTATTTGGGTTATTATACTGTAGATAAAAAGCCTTCCCCCAAAACAGTAAATAGATACTTGATCTTTCTAGTAGCTTCTTCACATATTCCTTTCCCCAATAAGGTAATTATCTCCAGAAAGTTCCAGTTTCCATGCCTTAGAAAGCAGAAGTAGTCTGTATCTTTAAATAACATTTTTTCCAGTTTCTCCCTGTCAAGAGTTAAAAAAAAAGTATAACCTTTTAAACTTGAGTTATTTAATTTATTTACCTGGTTAGTTGCTTTGCTTTGATGGTTTGGTTTAGTTTGGGCTTAGGAAGTACATCCTATAAGTGGGATGATTATCCACGCACATTTCTTCTTTAAACGACTGCTGTTCTTTCTGCTCTACAGAGTTAATCTTTGTCCTCATTTCCCAATTGTTAAAAAGAGAACAAGATAATACTTGCAGGGAATGGATTAATCTATGTAAGCCACAAGCCACATGCTAAGTAGCTTTCCTGTTGCTACTTATCTTCAATGAGAAATTATGTTAATGCTATGTAGGCGACAGTAATTTGTTGAAGCCTGGTGAGAAATAGCACAGTAAACACATGAAAGTGACATGAAACCGTAATAAGCATCATGGCCCATTCCTTATAGATTGAATATTTGAATTGGACATATATGTTCAAACTCTCTGCGAATATATTGAGTGATTTGACATAAAATTAATATGCTTATTAATTGGCAAATAAAGACATTATCTTTAAAATTTTGTAAACTTCCATTCTTGATGGAATAATGAGTAGAAATTTAAATATTATTCCCTTTATGCTTCCATTTTATATTTCTCTTTAAATTCTATCATCTAATATCTATCTATCTATCTATCTATCTATCTATCTATCTATCATCTATCTTAGTACAGAACCTTGAATGTTGTAGAAACAGGAAAGTACTAAGTAATATAAGACTTTTGCTTCCAAGAACTCATGGCTGACTTACTTTCAAATTATTTCTTGTTTCATAATAGCTACATAAGGTGAATGTACCAAAGACATCCTTTGCCATTTTAGTACAAATTTATTTTTGACCCCCCTTTTTTATTTACATGACATTAACCAAAATAGATTCAAAGAGTAAATGTACAGTTTTGGCAAGTAGAATTTTGCTGGTCAAATAGTACCCTAATAAAATTAATTTGCAAGCCAGAAGTAAAAGAAGAGTAAATGAGAGAGACATCAATGCTATCTGCATTATAAATTCCTAGAGAACACAAAAGAAGTTCTCCTAATTATATAATCTTATTACTAGAAACAATTTCTGTCTTGCATTTATGTACTCCTCACCTATGCAATTCAGAAAACAAAGAGTGTACTACTGCTTCTAGATTAAAAGGATTAGTTTATATCAGACTAAACTCCTGCTGAAAATAACTATAAAAGCTGAATAAAACAGACAATACAGATGTTGAAATCACCAGGCAGCAACTAAAGCAGCTATAATGTGAAGGATCATGACAATGAATAAAAAAACTTTAGAGAAGTAAACCCAACATCTACACATGATTTCCACTGAAGCATTTGATATGCTTAACTTTCGTGTGTATAGGGAAAAAGGCCAAGCACAATGTAGCTACTCAAAGACTGAAATGCTAAGCAGACATTCTGGCAGTCTCACTGGGTTGGGCATGTTATCAACTGAATGTTTATACCTCCCTCAAATTTATATGTTGCAGTGCCAGCCTTCAATAAGATGGTATTTGGAGATTGGGCCTTTGAGAGGTAGTTAGAATGAGATTAGATGATGAGGTTGAGCTCTCATGATGAGATTAGTAGCCTTATAAGAAAAGAAAGAGAGCAATCGCTGTCCACATGCAGGCACTAAAGAACTGCCATTTAAGACATAGCAAGAAGATGACCATCTGTAAGCCAGAAAGAGAGCCCTCACCAGAACCTGACTATGCTGGCACTCTGGTCTCAGATTCCAGGCCCCAGAACATTGATAAAATAAGTGTTGTTGCTTAAGCCATCCAGTGTATGGTATTTTGTTACAGCAGGTTGAGCTGTCTAAGACAGGGAGAGAAAAATAGGAATTAAGAGTCAGCCAGAGAAAAAGCCACTTGGAATATATTCAAGGCTTCTAGTTGGGATGATTGAAGGATTATGTTCGAGACATAAAGGCAAACTGAGAATAGACAAACTATCAAAAAACTTGAAAGACAACCCTGAAGCTGTGAAATTCCAATTGGATCATAGTGATCTGCTTGTACTGTATCTGCCAACTAGAAGAAAATTAAAACTTCTCTGAAGGAAGGTGACATTATGCAGAGATTCTGCCTTTTCTTCATATATAATATGCAGCATTACCTTAAATAAAAGTAAAAAGTAAAAAACAGGCATGCCAAGACGCAGACCATAAAACAAAAAACTCAAGAGGGAGGAAACAGCAGATCTATAGGTTATGCAGATGTTGGAGTTAAGAGATAAAGACCTTAAAATATTCAGCATTATGTAAAATAAAATAGAAAATATGAATAAGGTAAAGATATAGATACTTTTTGTTTCAAACACAGAGAATAAAATGAAGAGGTAAATGAATAGTGCCAAGAATTTTCCCAAACTGGAGTAAGACATTAATCCAAAGATTGAAGAAGATTTACAGACTACAAACAAAACTTAAAAATACAAAAATACAAATAAATAATAAAAAATAAAAAATACAAAGAAAAAAATCCCATAACCACACAACTAGGCACATTATGTTAAAATTGTTAAAAAACAAATCTCAAAAAAAGATTTTTAAATGAGACAGGGAAAAGAGTAATGTCATCTTAAAGAAGCAACAAAAAGATTCATGACTGACCTCTGAATGGAAAGAATGAAATGTAGAAGGCAATGGTATGACAACTTTTAAGTGCCTCAGGAAAATCAGTGGAACCTATACTCTATACCCAGCAGAATTTTTCTTCAAAATGAAAGAGAAATAAATATATTGTAAGAGGAAAAAAAGAGAAAGAATTTGTTGAGCAGTATCCACTACAAGAAATAATACAAGGATATAGAAATACAGAAAGGAAAAAAGAATAATAATAAGAAAAAATACATGGTTAAATTTCAATAACTATTCACATTACAAAAAAACAGTAATTTTGCATGGAATTTAAAAATACCTAGACTTGGCCGGGTGTGGTGGCTCACGCCTGTAATCCCAGCACTTTGGAAAGCCGAGGTGGGCGGATCACGAGGTCAGGAGATCGAGACCATCCTGGCTAACATGGTGAAACCCCGTCTCTACTAAAAATACAAAAAATTAGCCGGGCGTGATGGCAGGTGCCTGTAGTCCCAGCTACTCAGGAGGCTGAGACAGGAGAATGGCATGAACCCGGGAGGTGGAGCTTGCAGTGAGCCAAGATCACGCCACTGCACTCCAGCCTGGGGGACAGAGAGAGACTCCTTCTCAAAAAAAAAAAAAAAAACCTAGAGTTAAAATTCATAAAAAATGTAATGCAAAAGGCAAGAGAAAGATGAATGAAGTTATCACGTTCTAGGATTCTAGCAGTACTGGAGAAGTAGTAAAAAGTTATACACTGTATTAACCTATAATGAGTTAAGTATGTACACAGTGATCTCTAGTGTAACTACTAAAACGATGAGAAAAATGTATAACTAACTGTATTAATCCATTTTCACACTGCTATAAAGATGCTACCTAAAGCTGGGTGAGTTATAAAGAAAAGAGATTTAATCAACCTACTGTTCCACATGGCTGGAGAAACCTCAGGAAACTTACAACCATGGTGGAAGGTGAAGGGGAAGTAAGCCATGTTTTACATGGCAGCAGGAGAGAGAGAGAGTGTATGCAAGGGCAACTGCCAATTTTAAACCATCAGATCTCATGAGAATTCCCTCACTGTCACAAGAACAACATGGAGGAAACTGCCTCCATGATCCAATCACCTCCTACCAGGACCCTCCCGCAGCATGTGGGGATTACAATTCAAGATGAGATTTGGATGGGGACACAGAGCCAAACCATATCACTAACCACTTATTGGGAGGAAAGTAATGGAATAATATAAATTTTTTTGATTAATCAAAAAATAAGGCAAGAAAGAAAAAAGGAGCATAAATGTGTTAAATGGAACAAAAAGTAATTGTGTAAATAAATGTGAACATCAATAATTACATTAAACATAAATAGGCTAGATACTTCTATTAAAAGACACCATTTTTAGAGTAGATTGAAAAACCCCAATAGCTATATGCTGTTTACAAAATGAACACTTTAAATACAAGGACTTAGTTTCCAAAAAGAAAAAAGACATACCATGTACAGACTAACCAAAAAAAGTTGTCGTGACAGTACTAATGCAACACAAAGTACATTTTTAAAGACAAAAACATTACTAGAGATAATGACCAACATTTCATAAGGCCAATGGGTACATTAATCAATAAGTTACAACAATTTAAATGTTAATGTACCCAATAGTAGAGTTTCAAAATATATAAGCAAAAATTAATAAGATTAAAATAAAAAGTAGATAAATTTACAGTCATAAAGATTTAACACATTTCTATGTACAAAGATATAGATACAATAAACAAATTCCTTGAGAAATACAACTTGCTAAATTTGACCACAAAAAATAATATACCTGAACACTTCTATAAGATATATGTAATTTATTGTTGAAACTCTACCCTCAAACAAAACAAAGCAAAAACAATAACAAAAAATATTCCCAGTCTCAGATAGCTTCATTGGAAAATTTTCCCAAATATTTAAAAAAGAAAGAAAACCAATCTCACAAAATTCTTCCAAGAATTTAAAAACTGGGGAATTCCTCTCTGTTTTTTATGGGCCAGCACATCCTTGATTTGAGAACTGGCAATAATATTACCAGAAAGGAAAAATACAGACTATAGACCAAGATCCTGAAAAGAAAAATATAGATTATAGATAAAGTATCAAAAGAAATTATAAGCAATGAAATTAAACAGCCTGTAAAAAGGCATACATCATGATAAAGTAGAATCTATTCTAGGTATCAAGGATAGCATGATATTTAAAAAAAAACATGTATTTTACCACATTAATAGAGAAGTACAAAAAATATATAATCTTGATAGATGCAGAAATTATATGATATAATTTACCATCCACTCATGATAAAAACAAACTCTTAGCAAACTATGAATAGAAGGAAACTTTCTTAATTTGACAAAAAATATTTTATAGAATGCCTACAGCAAACATCAGATTTAATAGCAAACTATTTAAAACTTTGCCCTTGAGATAAGAAAGAATGTAATGATGAAGCTATCATCACTTCTATTTAACATTATATCAGAAATCCTACCCAAGGAAAAGTCAATAAAAAAGTAAAAGTTTGTACATACCTAAAAACACAAATTCCAAATATATAAAGGAAAATTTGACACTATGGACAGATACACACTTATAGTCGGTGCTTTAAACACATTTTTCAGAGTAACTAATAGAACAAGCAAATAAAACAAAAACAACTGAAAGAATAGAAAAGACTTGAACAACATGGTGATTTAATTTGACCAAATTGGCATTTGTAGAAACTGAAGAAAATCCATTTTTTTCCAGATGCCACAAATGTTTACAAAAAAGGGAGTATATGCTGTGCCATAAAGTGAGTCTAAAAAACTTTCAAAACATTAAAATTGTGTAGAATATATTCTCAGACAACAGTAGAATTAAACTATAAATCAATAAGAAAAGATTTCCCAATTAATTTGAAATTAGGTTATATACTTTAAAATAACTTGTGCTTTAACATAAAAATCTCGTTAATGAATAAAAATGAGAACATGGCTATAAATCCTAAAGACATTGAAATGATAGTAAAAACTGCACTCATAAGTTGAAGAAAATACACAAAGAAAACTACAGGCTCTGATAAAAAAAAGTGATAACAATCCTACATGACATATTTCAAAGAAAAAAATAGAGGATGCTTTCAAACTCATTTTATTGCAATGATATTAGAAGAATGGAAATTTACAGGTTAATCTCTCTCATGAACATAGGAACAAATATCCAAAACAAATCATTAGCAAACTGAATAAAATGAGTAAAGAAGATAATCATTACCTAGTAGGATTTATTTCAGGAATGAAAGGAATGTTTAACAATAGGAAATCAATCAATATTGTTTTCCACATTAATACACTCACAAAGGAAGATTTCAACAGAATGCTTTCAGAAATTGGTAACTCTTGCAGAAAAAAAATAGTAGGACTGTAGTAATATAAATAATGCGTTTCATTAGTTTGAGCTAGCACTTATATAGTATTTAACATCAAACAATAATGGGCCTAAGTTATTTTCAAGCATACACGAATAAAACATTCTCTTGAGTCCACATTCTTTAAGAGCACAATGGGAATTCCAATAGATTCCCAAGAGTTGATATCACACAAAACATAGTCAATTATTAACATCAAGTAAATAAATAAGAAATTAATTAACATTTAAAAACAAATTTATTTAAAAGCAAAGCAACATTTAACAACTTATAAAGAGATAATCGTAATATAAAATATAAGATAGTTTTAAACAAAGGAAGTATGTATAAACACTGTGTGATGCATTTGTTTTAAGAAAAATGCTATAAACAAATAGGATAAGGTTTCAAGTCAAAAAGCTAAAAAATAAAAAAGCACAAAGAATGTAAAAATGGTAAAATCAGAAATTAATGAAATGAAAAAGGAGAAGAAATTATCAGATGTAAAAAGCTGATTATTCGAATAACTAATAAAACAGACATATGTGAAAAAAAAATTGAGAAAAGGAGAGCAATCCCAAATAAATACTGAAAGGAATACGAGAAGAAAAATATTATAAATACAATTTAATTTAGAGTATATATGAAAGATACCATGAACAATTTTTGCTAATAAATTTAAAAATTTGGATAAGGTACAAAATACAAAATACATAAATGATAAAATTGGCAAAACAAGATTTTTTTATACTGACAGACTGAAAACTTTAAAAAATTGTATTAATAGTAAAAAAATTTCTCTAGCAGTTTTGTAGGTGAATTCCTTCAAATCTAAATGGAAAAGATAATTCCTTTTATTTGCAAACTGTTTCAGAAAATAGAAAGAAGAGGTAAATTATGTAACTCATTTTAATTTCCTGGACATATACAATTTTATTCAGATTGAATAATGAAGAAATAGAAAATCTCACTATACCAATAAGTAACAAAATTACATCAGTGATAAACAGTCTTAAGGCTACAATTATAGTCCAGCATTACTAACAAACATAGATGCACAAATTCTAAATAATATGAGACCAAGTAGAATTTAGCACAGTACTACATATATAAAAATGTGAACAAATAGGGGCGGGCGCGGTGGAGAACTTTATGAGGCCGAGGCGGGTGGATCACGAGGTCAGGAGATCCAGACCATGGTGAAACCCCGTCTCTACTAAAAAAAAAAAAATACAAAAAACTTAGCCGGGCGAGGTGGCGGCGCCTGTAGTCCCAGCTACTCGGGAGGCTGAGGCAGGAGAATGGCGTGAACCCGGGAGGCGGAGCTTGCAGTGAGCTGAGATCGCGCCACTGCACTCCAGCCTGGGCGATAGAGCAAGACTCCGTCTCAAAAAAAAAATGTGAACAAATAACCTTTATTCTAAAACAGTAATTCAGCATTATGAATCTATTAATGTAATTTATCAGATGTACAGGTTTAATGAAGCTATGGGAAAAGGTAGGCAAAAAACAGAATTCAACTTGAAAGTAGTATGTAATTTATTTTATATATTAAAAAGATCTGAAGCAATTATGACAAAACCTTATCCCACCTGGGTGTGGGTGCTTGTGCCTTTACTATATTACTCTCTGTAGTTTTCCAATTTTGTAATTTTACAGCCTATTCTCTACTAGATTGCAGCAAGGTTTTCTACATTATCAATAGATAAAGCTATTTCTTATTGAAGAAAGCCTGTAAAAATCAACCTCCTACTCTTTTGACCCGTTCGATTACAACGGGGCTTTTGCCTTTGCTTATTTAAAAAAAAAAAAAAGCCGTTTTATTGCTGCGAATAAGAAAATCAGATCAACCTCAAAGGTCATGAGTGACTTTCTCTGAGGTTTCTTTGTTCTTAGCTCAGTTCAGGGATTTAAAATGACACCTCTTTCCCTGAGAAAGGACAGCCTATTTTCCTCTGGGAAAGCACTGCTTTATGTGGTGTGAGGAAATGGCAGATCACAGTACCTCAGTCAGGCTGTGAGGTAAGATGCTGCAGCTCACGATGTGGCAACTCCCTTCTGCCTTCTCTTTTAATGTAAGTATTTGATTCCATTAAAGGCCACTGGCCTCATATGAAACTGCCTCTGAGCCAGTGTCAGAGATATTCATCTCCACAGGATCTGCTTTCACCTGACACACCATCTGTCTCTCTCCTTAGAGAGACACAGAGGAAAAGCAACTGTGGAATGTAATCACCGAGGTCTCTAGGCTATTGAACTCCCAGCTTGCTGAGATTCAGCTCAAAGCCTCCGTTCCTTTGCTGCGAGAAGGAAGAAGAGTCATTTTTGCACTTAACTGAAACTGTATTCTTAAAATGATTGATTCTCTTATTCATCAACATCACTGAATTAAACTAAAATGATGATGTTGATGATGGTACTAATTTCAGCAAAAACAAGAAGTATTAGTCTTTTTCATTATCTTCAGTCTTACTAGGATTATTTGTACGATTTAGGTTTCTACTCTTGATTGAAGATGGCCCAAGAGCATTGAATAGGATAATAGGATAAATAAAAATTTAGCACAGTGGTTGACGATGATACGTGTTACTTTATAGTTTCTACCCCTAACCGCATCAAGAACCTCTTTGGTTTGTAAGAGTTCACACAAGGTGTGATTAAAAGACAGGTGGCGGGATCATTGAGGGATTGAGAAGACAAATAGACTTTGAATTGGCTTCGTGATAGTTTTAGAAGTATCTGGGTTATCCTAGGGTACATTGCCCCTAGATTCAAGTAAGAGGGAAGCTTCACATGAGTCTTAATATAGGGTTAGGGAAATTTTTTTCTGTGAAGGGCAAGATAGTACATATTTTGGGCTTTGTGGGCCACTTGGGATCTCTGTTACCTATTCTTCATTGTTTTTTGTTTATTCTGTTTTGTTTTGTTGTTTGTTAGTTTATTTTTACAACTCTTTAAAAATGTAAAACCATTCTTGACTGGGCACAATGGCTCACACCTGTAATCCCAGCACTTTGGGAGGCTGAGGCGGGCGGATCATTTGAGGTCAGGAGTTCGAGAATATCCTGGCGAACAGGGTGAAACCCTGTCTTTACTAAAAATACAAAAATTAGCTGGGCATGGTAGTGCGTGCCTGTAGTCCCAACGACTTGGGAGGTTGAGGCAGGAGAATTGCTTGAACCCGGGAGGCAGAGGTTGCAGTGAGCTGAGATTGCGCCACTGCACTCCAGCCTGGTGACAGAGCGAGACTCTGTCTCAAAAACAAAAAACAAAAAGCCACTCTTATCTCAAAGGATATATAAAAACAAGTTGTGGGCTAGATTTTGCCTTCAGGCTATAGTTTACTGATCGCTACTGGAAATGACCCCCCTCTGGTTATTTCGTGGTTACACGCCTTCATGCGGTACAAGGGGTCCTTGCAACCAAGGAAATGTATCCTCCTAGTATTCATAACACGTTTCTAGGCTTTGCCCTATGTACCAAAGAATATTATGCTTAAATGATACATAGTCCACTTCCAGGGCCTGTACTGGATTCTTCATCAGCTCCTTCCTCAAAAGGCTTGACTGGTAGACGATGAAGATAGGATAGGAAGAGATGCTGATGAACTGTAGGGAAGTATCCTGAGGCTAACATTCATGCTACATTGTTCTGGTCTGGAATTCCAAGATGTCTGAGAATTTTAAATTTAAAACTGGCCTTAGGCCAAGTGCAGTGGCTCATGCCTGTAATCCCAGCATTTTGGGAGGGCTAAGTGAAAAGATAGCTTGAGTCCAGGAGTTTGAGACCAGCCTGGGGAAGAAAGTGAGACCCCCCTCTGTACAAAAAATACAAAAAATTAGCCTGGCATGATGCCGTGGGCCTGTAGTCCCAGCTACTTGGGAGGCTAAGCTGGAGGATCCCTTGAGTTTTGGGAGGTCCAGGCTGCAGTGAGCCATGATTGTGACACAGCGTTCCAACCTGAGTGACAGAGCAATACCCCGTCTCAAAAACAGACAAACAAATGAACAAACACCCTGGCATTTAATGTTATTTAGGTGCATCTTTCAATGGAATATAGAACTTTATTTTGATTAATAGTTTGTTAGTTTATATTTACAACTTCAAAATATTTAAACATATAGTACATGGGCCTTTATTTGTACTCCTACTCTGAGCTGCACAAATATTGAAAGCAAAACTGTCCCAGGATATCCAGTACTCTTTCTTTGGAAAAAACCACCAATTCCTATATTACTCTCAGAGTATCCATAATAAATCTATTGCAGATATATATACCTAACAGTTGTCCTTCGCATAAATTATATCCAATCAGAGAGGCTAGAACTGAGCCAACCTCTATATCCCACACTTTTGTCCCAGAAGTTTCCCCTTAATATATGCAATCTAAGAGTCAGTATTCTCAGATCCCTTTATTCAGTATCACAAATTCAAATGCCTACACAAAGGAGAGGGAAAGCACCTTCTAAATGGGGCAGCTACCATTCGCTTCCAGTGACCACTATCATAAGAATAACACTGGTCAGGAGTTTAAGACCAGCCTGGCCAAGATGGTGAAACCCTATCTCTACTAAACATTCAAAAATTAGCCGGGTGTGGTGGCAGGTGCCTGTAATCCCAGCTACCTGGGAGTCTGAAGAAAAGAATTGCTTGAACCCGGGAGACAGAGGTTGCAGTGAGCCGAGATCATACCACTGCACTCTAGCCTGGGTGACAGAGCGAAACTCCATCTCAGGATAAAAAAAAAAAAAAGAAGAAGAAGAAGAAATCTGGAAATCTGAGTTCATATATCAAATCTTCAAATTTTTAAAAGTTGACACTCATTTACATTTTTAAAAGTGTATGTTGTTCAAGCAAACCTCTTTGTAGACTGCATTTAGTCTTCAGCACAGTTTGACGTTCACCTTAATGCTTTCTGCGGTATTCCGATGGTTAATTCTGTGTGTCAACTTGGCTATGCCAAAGGGTGCCCAGATGAAACATTATTTCTCAGTGTGACTGACAGCATTTCTGGATGAGATTAGCGTTTGAATCAGTGGACTCATTAAACTAGAGTGCTCTTTCCTATTAGATGATGTATGTTGGCATCATTTAATCTGTTGAGGGCTGGGATAGAACAAAAGGTAGAGAAAGGAGTGATACAGTTTGAATGTTGTCCCCTCTAAATCTCATGTTGAATTATAATCCCCTATGTTGGTGGTGGGGCCCAGTAGGAGGTGGCTGGATCATGGGGATAGTTTTCTCATGAATGATTTAGCACCACCCACTTGGGCTATCCTCATGGCAGTGAGCAAGTTCTCATGAGATCTGGCTGTGTAGCATCTTCCTTCTCTCTCTCTCTCGCTCGCTCGCTCTCACTCTCTCCATGTGATGTGCCTGCTCCCACTTCACCTTCGGTCATGAGTAAAAGCTCATTGAGGCTCCCTAGAAGCTGAGCAGATGCAGGTGCCGTGCTTCCTGTACAGCCTGCAGAAGCATGAATCAATTAAACCTCTTTTCTTTATAAATCACCCAGTCTCAGGTATTTCTTTAAGCAATGTAAAGAATGGCCTAATACAGAAAATTGGTACCAGGAGTGGGATATTGCTATAAAGATACCTGAAAATGTGGAAGTGACTTTGGACTGGGTAACAGGCAGAGGTTCGAAAAGTTTGGAGGGCCTAAAAGAAGGCAAGAAGATGAGAGAAGGTTTGGAATTTCTTAGAGATGGTTAAATAATTGTGAGCAAAATGCTGATAGCAATATGAACAGTGAAGTCCAGGTTGATGAGGTCTCAGATGGAAATTAGGAGCTTATTGGGAACTGGAGCAAAAGTCACCCTTGTCACACCTTAGCAGAGAACTTGGCTTTATCGTGTCCATGCCTTAGGGCTCTATGGAAGTATGAACTTAAGAGTGGTGACTTAGGGTATCTGGTGAAAAAAAAGTTTCTAAGCAGCAGAGCTTTTGAGATGTGTTCTGGCTGCTTCTAACAACCTTCAATCAGATGTGGTAGCAAAGAAAAGATTTAAAGTTGGAAGTTAACATTTAAAGAGGAAGCAGAGCATAAAAGTCTGGAAAATGTGCAGCCTGGCCATGTGGCAGACAAAGAAAAAGCACTATATGGAGAGGAATTCAAGGAGGCTCTGGAGCAGCCACTTGATAGAGATATTATCCTGACTAAAAAGGAGTCAAGTGCTAATAACCAAGACAATGGAGGAAAAGGCCTCAAAGGGCATTTCAGGGCTCTGTGAGGCAGGCTCTTCCATTACAGACCTAGAGGTCTAGGAGGAAAGAACGGTTTTATAGGTTAGGCCCAGGGCCCTGCTGCCTTGTGCATCCTTGGGACATTGCTCTCTGCATCCAGGCTGCTCCAGCTCCAGCTTTGGGTCAAAGGGCCCCAGATACAGTTCTGGCCATGACCCCAGAGGGCACAAGCTGTAAACCTTGGAGGCTTCTATATGATGTTAAGCCTGTAGGTTCTCAGAATGCAAAAGTGAAGAAGGCTTGAGACCTCTACCTAGATTTCAGAGGATGTACGGAAAAGCCTGGAAGTCCAGGCAGAAGACTGCTGCAGGGGCAGTGCCCTTACAAGGAATCTCTACTAGGGAAGTGCAGAGGGGAACTTTGGACTTAGAGGCCCTATACAGAGTCCCCACCAGGGAACTGCCTGGTAGAGCTATGGGAAGAGGGCTGCTACCTTTCAGACCCTAAAATGGTAGATTCACCAGGAGCTTGCATCCTGCACCTGGTGTAAAGAAAGACTATAAAACATTTGAAAAGGCATATTCTGAGCCAAATATGAGGGCCATGACTCATGACACAGCCCTAGGAGATCCTAAGAACATGTGTCCATGGTGGTCAGACTACAACTTGATTTTATACATTTTAGGGAGACGTAAGACATTGATCACTGCATTCAAGATGTATACTGGTTTGGTCTGGAAAGGGGGGACAACTTGAAGTGGGGACTTCCAGGTCAAAGATGAATTCAAGAATTTTCTAATTGGCAATTTGTTCGAAGAGTTATTAGCTAAAGACCTGAATTCAATAGAAAGACATATCTGGGTTAAGATAAGGGGTTGTGGAGACGAAGTTTTTGTGGTTGTTGTTGTTGTGTGTATTTGTGTGTGTGTGTGTGTGTGTGTATGGAGAGAGACAGCAAGAGAGACGGAGAGAAGAGAGAGAAAAATATATATATATAGTTACGTTTCTCTGGAAATCTCAGTTTTCCTCAGAGGGAAGCTTCTCTACTGTTCTTATTAATCCAGTGTGTGACCTTCTCATGTATACTCTATGAGCTACAGATATAATGGAAAGAACATATAATTATGAGTTGGGAGACTAAGATTCTAAGTCTATTGCCTGGGACTCCAACTTTTCACATTGAAAGGCTCGTGTCCCAGGAAACCCTTCAGTTCCGAGCAAATCAGGAAAGTTGTCTTCACTATTATGTGAGAAGATCTGGAACAAGTTGCATGTAATAGTCTTTCATTCTCTGAGCTAAAGAGATTGGCTAGGTGATATTCTAATTCTCATCCAGCTTTTGTATTTTTCAATTTTAAAAAGTTTTATAGTCAGACAAGTGAGTTAAGAAAAATTTAAACATGCTAAACTTGGTTTTATAGCATTGTACTGCCTTAACACTTATAACACACTTATAATCTGTTTATCACTTTTTTCAGATCTGTATATAGCAACATAAATTGGTTAAAACTTTGAGTTTTCAAGTCATGGCAATACAGAATTATTAACATCAAATGTCAATGGGAAATATCACCTTTATATTCCCATTTCACACATGCAGAATATTTCCTTATATTGTAAACAACTCCTAATGACCAGAAAGCATTATCATTCCCTCCTTTTGTCCCAGCAGAGAAAATGTACCAAGGATACACAACAGGTAACTTATAGCAACACATTTTACATAATTATTTCCTATATTTTGTTCTCAAGAGTAACCTGTATACAACATCCCCTGGTTTCTCTGCTGCTAGGATAGATTATTAGACTCAAGTAATCCTGCAAGTGTAATGGTGTTGACTATATTTATAGAGATGTGATAATGTGCCACAGGGATGGGTCAAAATCTAACAGCAAAGCAGGACACAGAGAAGATTTAAATCCTGAACTGAGTGCCGGGCAATGCCGGAGAACAGCTTTGGAAATAGAAGATTTGGGCAGACATCCAAGGCAAGTTTCTGCCAATTAATTATGAGCAATGCCACCAACCATTCTTTTTTCTAATTTCAAGTAAATTTTTTCCTTTTAAAAACGTTATTGAGATATAATTTACATGTCATAAAATTCACACTTTTTTAGGGGTACACTTCAATGAATTTCAGTATATTTAGAGAGTTGTACAACCATCCCCCAAATCTAATTTTAGAACATTTCCAACACCCTAAAAAGAAACCTTATACTCATTTAACGTTACTCCCTATTCTCACTTCCAGCCCCAGGCAACCACTAATCTACTTTCTGTCTTGATTTATGTGCCTTTTCTTGACATTTCATGTAAATGAAATAATGTTCTATAAGCAACGTTGTTTGCCTTCTTTCACTGAGGGTAATGTTTTTTGAGGCTTCTCCATGTCGTAGTGGTTTGTTCCTTTGTATTACTGAATAGTATTCAAGGATATATCACATTTTGTTTACCTGTTCGTGAGTCGTTGGACGTTTGGATTGCTTCCACTTTTTGGCTGTTGAGAATAATGCTGTCATGAGTGTGCATGTATGAGTCTATGTATAAGAACAAGTCATTCTTGACTTGATCGTTACAAAATTGAAGTTTGTAGCTAAGTTGGGTTTTTGTTGTTGTTGTCATATAATAAATTTCAGGGAAATAAACAAGTATCCCTGTAAGTCTCACCCACTTCCATCCTGTTGGCAAGAGTGAAAACAATGACTTTTCAGAAATCGAATAGGCAGAGGGAAGTAACCTTGGGGGCAGCCCCAGGAGTTTGCCAGGCATGGGAACATCATTTTTTAATTGTGTTGTAGAATAAAAAGGTTGAGAGTGGTTCTATTCAGTCACTAATTTGGCTGCACTCATTTCTGGAGGATTTGTCTCTGAATGGACAAGAGAATTTTTCAGTGGACCTACAAGGGGAACGCTTTGGTTCTAGGCTGCTGCTTTGTTTCCCTCAAAGCTAGGTCTAAGAATGACATTTTCCCTTTATATATGCTCAAGGAAGCTAGCATTCTATTGTCTTCTTTTTACAGATCCTGCTAGAGATTCATTTCTCAACCTCCCGCTTTCCCTAGTCCAGAGATGACTATGGAGCAGAATAGTCTCACTAGTTTTTCTCCCTCTGCTCAGGACTTAGGGTTTTATTATTAACTTCAACAGCTAATGAGAATGAAAAACAAACAAGCAATGTGGGCAGTGGCAACATTACCTCAGGACTGACAGCATCATAATAGTAGTCATTCCCTGAGATACAATAAAATATAAAGAATCGCTTTCCTGTTTCATTCTAAAATATCCCTGGCAGCTCAGGCAGTTTCTCCTTCGTAATGATTTCTGGCTAGTACTGTTATTCTTTCTTTCCTTGGAGTGGAGCCTCCCCTCTCCTCCCATTGTTCTTTCAGCCCTTTCTTTTCAATAGTCCTTCTCTTTAGCACCCAGGACTGAAAAAGATAGATAAAGATAGATGCAGGACAGATGTATGAATTGTCTGAGATTTTTTAGCTCCAGTGGATTATGGGGACCTCAGGTGAACCTCAATCTTCTGGTTTTATTGTTCATTCTGATCATTCCCACCACCTCTCCAGTAAATGCAGAAAAAATCAAATATGGTTAATCGCAGACTGTAATCCAAACGTCTTTGATCGTCCAATTGTCAGCCTATGCTTTGACCACTGCCAGAGGTTGTAGTGATTTTTTTTTGCAATGACTTTTAAAGCATAGATTCCTCCCCAAAGTCCTTTGTTAAGAAGACTTGGGGTGAAAACCGATTACAGCCCTGATGATACTCCATGCCTGGGGCCAGTCATTGCCTGCTGCTCCTTCCCTGTGTTCCACAGTCATTCTAAACACAACACACAAGCAGAGATTTGCCTTTGCTTTAGAAGGGCAGCATCCTTCAAACTTCCCAGAATTTCAGTGGTCATAACGGCGTCCTTAACAGGGGCAGAGAAACTAGCTAGTTAAGAGTATTGGCTGGCGCGGTGACTCATCCCTGTAATTCCAGCACTTAGGGAGGCCAAGGCAGGCAGATCACAAGGTCAGGAGTTAGAGACCAGCCTGGCCAATATAGTGAAACCCCGTCGCTACTAAAAATACAAAAATTAACCAGGCATGGTGGTGTGTGCCTGTTGTCCCAGCTACTTGGGAGGCGGAGGCAGGAGAATAGCTTGAACCCGGGAGGCGGAGCTTGCAGTGAGCCGAGATCACGCCACTGCACTCCAGCCTGGGCAAAAGAGCGAGACTCTGTCTCAAAAAAAAAAAAAGAATATTTGACACGCCAGGCTAAATTTCTTTTAAATAGAAATCCAAACTGTTGTGAGAGATATTAAAATAATATTACCCTACTATGATACAGTGACATTGGCAGAGAGGTTTTGGGTTCACGCCTCTCTCTTTATTTTTCATTTAATTGGAGTTCTTTTGGTTCTTTTGTCAGTCGGCTCTGTGGTTGAGTGTTGGCTCTGCTGAGCTGCTGCACAGCCTTTATAAGATTCTAAGACTAATAAATAGGGTGATCAACTCTCTTGGTTTGCTCGGGACTGAGGGGTTTCCTAGGACACGAGCCTTTCAATGTGAAAAGTTGGAGTCCCAGGCAAATGGACAAGTTGGTTACCCTATTAAAAACATGAAGGATTAAATGATACCTATCTACAGGTTGTGGTGAGGATTCTGAGCCAATAACAGAAAGCCTAGTGAAAATAAGTTTTAAATAAATGAAAACTGGTTGTATTCAATTTGCTTTCATAGTCTTTCTACTTGTTTATTTCTCCACTTGACATCTGCTTCACTTGGTGAATCAAACCTTCCAGAAGACCAGAATCGTATCAGTATGATTTTTTCAATGAAGATTTTTAAAAGTTTTTTAATTGTGATAAAATGTACAGAACATAAAATTTACACTTTTAACCATTTGAAAATGCACAGTATAGTAGTGTTAAGTACATTCACATTTGCTGTGCAACCAGTCCCTGGAACTCCTTTCATCGTGCAAAGCTGAACCTCTGTACCCATTAAACCATAACTTTCCACTCACCTCTCCCGCTGTCCCCTGGGAACCACCATTCTACTGTCTGTCTCTATGAATTTCGTGTTAGGTACTTCATATAAGTGGAATAATACAGTATTTGTCTTTTGTGACTGGATTATTTCACTTTTCATGTCCTCAAGTTTCATCCATATCGTATCATGTGTCAGAATTTTTTCTTTCCTTTTTAAAGGCTAAATGATATTCCAATAC
The DNA here is from genome assembly GCF_049350105.2 of Macaca mulatta. NCBI lineage: Eukaryota > Metazoa > Chordata > Mammalia > Primates > Cercopithecidae > Macaca > Macaca mulatta. The sequence continues at coordinate 5,680,988 of NC_133407.1, read as the reverse complement.
ACACACACACACACACACACACACATACATACACACACACATACACACACCATTATTTTGTTTATCCATTCATCCACCAATGGACACGTGGGTTGTTTCTATCTTTTAGCTATTGTGAATTATACTACTATGAACTCAGGTGTACAAATATCTCTTTGAGATCTTGCCTTTAATTCTTTTGAGTATATACCTAGAAGTGGAATGTCTGGATGGATTCAGGCTTCCTAACCTTTAATGCACATACAAATAACCTCAAAATCTTGTGGAGACACAGACTCTTATTTGGTAAGAGTAATAACAGAGAGTCTGTATTTATAAAAAGCGCCCAGGTGATGGCCATGCCACTGTTGGGGAGATTACACTTTGAGATGCAAGGGCATAGAGAAAAGTAAAGTAGCTTGGAAGTGAAGAGACTTGAGTTATATATGACTCTGGCTCTGCCAGTAACTGGAGGTATAACCATGGGTGTCACCTAAACTCTCTGGGCCTATTACACTATTTTAAAAGTGAAGGGCTTGGACTAGATGACTTATAAGGCCATTTTCTTCTGATACTCCTTGATATCACATCTGCCTAGGATAAGTTTTATTTTATTTTATACGCTTGCAATAAAATACACAGAAAATAACTCGTGCTGTAGAACCGAAAGGATTGCTGTGGGTCTGGAGAGCCATGAAAATTAGATCAATAATTATAAATTATCAGACGGATGAGGAAAAAAGAGCAAATAGACTTGCACAGAAAGTGGGGCCTTCTCAACTCTGCCAGTTCATATTTATGAAGGTATTTATTGGCTTCACCCTAGGCTACTGTGGCGGCCATTTCTATTTAAGAGAAGAGGATGCAGAACAATTTTATAGTGAACTATAGGGAAAAAACTTTCATCTGAACTTCATTAAAAGGAGAGTGCCTCTAGTTACATGTAGATTCTGCTTCAGGGACAAGCAAGGTGAAGGAAAATGAACTAAGGGTTAGAGCAGTGTTGTACTGGTAAATGCTTTGCCATCAGCTGGGAGGGGGAAATAGTTATTTGTAGTATTCGCCACTGTGTAAATTATCCCACGCATCTACTTTTCATTGACCAAAACAACACCAATGGGTTAATAAAGTTTCTGAAATTTTAGCAATCAGCTTTCATAAGCTATTGTAAGTCAGCTCTAACACACTACTGAAAAGTAAGTTTTCTGTAACTGACTTATTGAGAGTAGACAGAAAAAAACTGTTCTAATAATCTCATTTTCCCCACTATTGCAGTAGTCCTCAATCCTGGCTGAATATTAAAATCATCGGGGTAATGTTTAAAAAACAATCACAAGCAGGCTCCATCCCAACTCAACTAAATCAGAAATTTTGGGGGTAGAGGCAAAGGGAATTTTTAATGTTTAGCCAGGCACACAAAACAACGAGAAAATGAACAACAAAATGTCAGGAGTAAGTCTTTACTTATCCATAATAACATTGGTTGTAAATGGAATAAACACTCATTCTACAAGGCCAGTATTACCCAGAAAAAGACATACGAATAAAAGAAAAGTATAGGCCAATATCCCTGATGAACATTGATGCAAAAATCCTCCACAAAATACTGACAAACTGAATTCACCAACACATTTAAAAGACCATTCATCACGACCAAAACGGATTTATTCCAGGGATGCAAGGATTGTGCAACATATGCAAATCAATCAATGTGACACATCATATCAACAGAATGAGGGACAAAAACCATGTGATCATTTCAATTGATGTAGAAAAAGCATTTGATAAAATTTAACATCCCTTTGTGGTAAAAAGCCTCAAGAAACTGGATATAGAAGGATACCCAGAAAAGACAGAAAGGATAGAAAGAACATACCTCAACAAAATAATAGCCAAATACAACAGACCCATAGCTAGTATTATACCAAATGGGGAAAAACGGAAAGCCTTTCCTCTAAAATCTGAAACATGACAAGGATGCCAGGTTTCATTGCTATTATTCAACATAGTACTGGAAGTCCTAGCTGAGAGCAGACAAGAGAAAGAAATAAGGAAAAAAAGAGCATCCAAATTGGAAAGTAAAGAGTCAAATAATCGTAGTTTGCAGATGATATGATCTTTTATTTGGAAAAAACCTGAAATTTCCACTGAAAAACTATTGGAACAGATCAACAAATCCAGTAAAGTTGCTGGATACAAAATTGGCATACAGAAAATCAGTAGCATTTCTATATGCCATCAGTGAACAACCTGAAATAGAAATCAAGCACTTAATCTCATTTACAATTGCTACAAACAAAAGAAAATAACTAGGAATGAACTTAACCAAAAGAGTGAAAGATGTCTACAGTGAAAACTATAACATGGATGCAAGAAATTGAAGAGGACACCAAAAAAAAAAAAAAAAAAAAAAGAAAGATATTTTGTGTTTATGGATTGGAAGAATCAATATTGTTAAAATGTTTATACTGCTCAGAGCAATCTACAGATTCAATGCAAGCCCTATCAAAATACCAAAGACATTCTTCACAGAAATAGAAAAAAACCAATTCTAATATTTAAATAGAACTACAAAAGACCCAGAATACCAAGCTTTTCTGAGAAAAAAAAGGAACTGGAAGAATCACATTGGCAGACTTCCAATTATTCTAGAGTTATAGTAACCAAAACAGTATGGTACTTTCATAACGACAGACACAGATACCAATGGAACAGAAGTAAATCCATACAGCTACAGTGAACTCATTTCTAACAAAGGTGCCAAGAACATAAGTTAGGGAAAGGATAGTTTCTTCAATAAATGGTGCTGGGAAAACTGGATATCTTACATAAAGAAGAATGAACCTAGACCACATCTTTTGCCATATACAAAAATCAAATCAAAATGAATTAAAGACTTAAGTGTAAGACCTCAATCTATGAAACTACTAAAATAAAACCTTGGGAAACTCTCCAAGACATTGGAATGGTGAAAGATTTCTTGAGTAGTATCCCACAAGTGCAGGCAACCAAAGTAAAAATGAACAAATGGCATCATAACAAGTTAAAAAGGTTCTGCATAGCAAAGGAAGCAACCAGCAAAGTGTAGAGAAAACCCACAGAATGACAGAAAATATTTTCAAACTACCCATCTGACAAGGGATTAATAACAAGAATACGTAAGAAGCTCAAGCAACTCTATAGGAAAAAAATCTAATACTCTGATTTAAAAATGGGCAAGAGATCTGAATAGACAATCCTCAAAAGAAGACATACAAATGGCAAACAGGTGTATGGAAAGGAGCTCAACATCATTGATCATCAGAGAAATGAAAATCAAAACTACAATGAGATATCATCCCACCCCAGTTAAAACAGCTTTTATCTCAAAGACAGGCAATAACAAATGCTGACGAGGATGTGGAGGAAGGGGACCCCGTAGTACACTGTTGGTGGGAATGTGCAACCCACTATGGAGAACAGTCTGGAGGTTCCTCAAATAACAAAAAAAAAAAGCTACCATATGATCCAGCAATCCTACTGCTGGGTCTATACCCACCCCCACCCCCCAAAGAAAGAAAATCAGTATGTCGAAGAGATACCTGCACTCTTATGTTTATTGTAGTACTAGTCACAATAGCCAAGATTCGAAAGCAATGTGGGTGTCCATCAACAGACGAATGGATAAAGAAAATGTGGTACATATACACAATGGAGTTCTATTCATCCATAAAAAATAATGAGATCTGGTCAGGCGTGGTGGCTCCCGCCTGTAATCCCAGCAATTTGGGAGGCCAAGGCAGGGGGATCACTTGAGGTCAGGAGTTTGAGACCAGCCTGGCCAACATAGTGAAACCATGTCTCTACTAAAAATACAAAAATTAGCCAAGCGTAGTGGTGCGAGCCTGTAATCCTAGCTACTTGGGAGACTGAGGCAGGAGAATCACTTGGATCTGGGAGGCAGAGGTTGCAGTGAGCTGAGATTGTGCCACTGCACTCCAGCCTGGGCGACTGAGCAAGACTCTGTCCCAATAATAATAATAATAAATGAGATCCTGTCATTTGCAACAACATGGATGAAACTGGAGGTCATTAAGTTAAGTGACATAAGCCAGGCACAAAAAGACAAACTTTGCATATTCTCACTTATTTGTGGGAGCTAAAATTTAAAACAATTGAACTCATAGAGGTAGAGCGTAGAAGAATGAATACCAGAGGCTGAGAAGGGTTGTGGAGTGGGGAAAGTGGGGATGGTTAATGGGTACAAAAATATAGTCATGTAGAATAAATAAGATACAGTATTTGATAGTACAACAGGGTGACTACAGTCAACAGTTTATTGTACATTTAAAATAACTAAAATAGTATAATTGGATTTTTTTCTACATAAAGAAAAAATTATTGAGGCAATAAATAGCCCATGTACCCTGATGGAATTATTATTCATTGTATGCCTGTATCAAAATATCTCATGTATCCCATAAATATATACATTTACTATGTACCCACAAAACTTTAAAAAATATTTTAAAATTGTGGTATATTTACACAACGGCATGCTATTCAGCAATAGAAAGGAGTAAACTACTGATACAGCCCACAACACAGGTGAATCTAAGAAACATGTTGCACCAAAGAAGCTTGACACAGGAGTATACATTGCATGATTCCAGTGATACAGTGATACGTTTTGCCAAACATACATCAATTACTACTCCATAATCAATTATTATGATCAAGGTGATGAGCACACACCCCATCCTCTTAAGTTTCCTTGTGCCCTTTCCTACTTTCTTCCTCATACCACTACCTGTCCCACAACTTCTCCTTAGACAATCACTGGCATTTCTCTCATAGACTAGTTTGCATCCTCTAGAGTTTTACAAGAATGGAATCATACTATATGTAATATTGTTTGACTTTTTAAAATCATAATTATTATTTAGGATTTATTGATGCTGCACATATTAATACATTTGTTTTGTTTGGTTTTAATTTCTGGGACAGGGTCTCGCTCTGTCACCCAGGCTGGACTGCAGTGGTGAGATCACTGCTCACTGCAGCCTTGATCTCTTGGACCTCCCACCTCAGCCTTCCAAGTAGCTGGGACCACAGGTGCATGCCACCATGCCCGGCTAATTTTTATTTTTATTTTTTCGTGACAGGTTTTTACCATATGGCTCAGGCTGTTCTCAAACTCCTGAGCTCAAGCTATCTACCTGTCTTGGCCTCTCAAAGTGCTGGGATGACAGGTGTAAGCCACCACGCCTGGCCCAATGTGTTTCTTTGTATAACGGAGTAGCATGCTCTTATATGGATATACCATCACTTATCTATTCACTGTTTCCTCACACACTTTCACTGTTCAATACTCTCAGGTGAAGACTCTCAGGACACTCTCTGAAAATCTCTAGAGTCCTTTTCCCTGTAGCTCTCTCCACTTTAGTACCCTGCCTTCATATGCTCCAGCCACATTGGCCTCCCTGGAATCCCAGCCCAGGGAGTTTATGAGGCTCCACCCAGGTTCCCCAACCTGTGTTGCAGCCTGGAAACTGTGGTCTGGGCACAATCACAGGCTTCATTTGATTTGTTTTTCTCAGAAATCACCGTCCTTGGTTGCCGGATGTCCATTTCCCACTTATTTGAACACCGTTGCTCTCCCTCTTGCTCTCTCTCTATTTTTTCTTCAGGAGGGAGAAAAACTGGTTCCTATTATTTCATTTTGGTTGGCAGCAAATGTTCCCTTGGTATGCCTTGGATAAAACTTAGATGTTTTTTAAATTCCCAACTGGGTCTCAGTTAAGCAAGAAAATGACACAGTTTTCATCTTTGGGACTCCTCAATATATTACAGTTCGGTTGAAAGTCATGCTGTTATTCACGCCGCCATTCTGCTTTACATATCTGTGAAGGCATCAATATCTAGAAGCTCTGAAAAGTGACTCCTCCTACGATCTTCATAAAAGGGTATGCTTTCTGCTTTTGGTCCAGCCCACCCCCACACGGAGGCATGGTATACTCAAACAACATTGGACTAAGCGTATGGAGTCACAGGTTCTAGTTCCAGTGCTGCCTTTAATACACAGTCTGGCCTTGGACAATTTTCTTTGCCTATCTCAGCCTCAAATTTCCCATTTATAAAATGGTTTGGGGTGAGTAGAGTAATGACCTTTAATTTCCCTTCCAGAACTAAGATCCTTTGTTTCTAATTTGTGTCATGTCTCAGTCGTTTCAATGTTGCTTGTGAAAAAAGGGGGGTCCCAGTCATCTCACGTCCCTTTCTTGCTGTGAACCAAGGCTGAGACTTTTTGAAGGATACTGAGTGGTTCAATCTATCCTTGTTTCCTCTACTCTCTTTTGCTGTCTGCAAGGAATCGTGGTTTATGGTAGCTTTTGCCTCCATGGTCCTCCAGGGACAGAAACAGGAGAGGCCGGAGTTAGCAGAAAGCCTCTCTTTTGTGGCCTGCTTCATTGAGAATGACTGGCTCTCCATTTGTCTGTGTTAAAAAAAGCCAATCAGCAGACTTAGGACCCTGGGCTCTTTCACATTCTTTCTTGGCTGATCAGTGATTCATAGAGTCCATTAAAATGCCTGGATGACCAAGAGCTCAATTTTCCCAGATGAAGCCCGCTGGCAGCAAAGAGGCTATTTCTCCCTTAGCAACCAGTGAAGAGTCAGCATTTGTGGCCTTCAGGAAGTACATTTTGGCACACTGTATTAGCCTCTCTGGCACTGCCTGGTGGCCCTGGTCCAGCAGAAAGCCAGCCAGCCAGCATTCAGGTGCATGATTGCTCAGGCATTGATGTGTGACCAGGCTGACGGTGCAGATTTGCTTAGCAGAGGGCGCTTATTACTTCCAGGCTC